>NC_065445.1:173111288-173786081 GCF_917563875.1 Diabrotica virgifera virgifera | reverse complement strand
TTGATTGGTAGTCCTCGTAATTATCGACAATCCTCGTAGAGTAGTGTACAGTTGTACAGGTCTAGAAATTCCGTATGTTACATTTGCAAAGGAATATACGAAATATATTTTTAATATAAAACAGTCACCAAGCTAGTAAATTACGGAAACCAACCTAACCACACTGGTTAATGATGCAAATAAGCGAATAATTACTTTTATTTTAACGAGTCATGAAATGATTTAGTGTAAGCAACTTTGTAAGAAATAGACTTCAGCTCTTAGCCAGATTTCCAGTAAGATTTATGAACTTGAGCGGAGATTTTGCCAAGCTATTTATGTACTGGATTTTGTTTGATTTCATTTAAAGTTTTACAATACTCGACATTTCACTATTTTTGTTGGTAATAAGCCATAATTGCTTTAAAATTAAGGTTAAGTTTCGATTTACACTTCGGAAATCATTCTTAAAATACACAAACTGTACATAGGTACTTAAAAAAATGCATTTATTGTATTATAAGCAACATGTTAGGTTAGAAGTTGTGTAACTGAATAGTAAAAAGCAATAAAAAATAAATTAAGCCATAAAATTCTATCGTATCATCCCAAAAATAACTTTATTAAAACAATAAAAAAGACATATCAATGACTGACATTAATCTACAAGATTGATAAGTTGTCGAAGCATAGAGCCAGATTTATGTTAGGACGCAGCGTGCACGACACGTGCCGTAGAACAATAGAAAACGCACATCCCCGATGTGTCCCTGTTCCGCTGTATGATAAACTATCCAATGCTTTTCATATCAGACGATTGATCAACGTGCCCCGTAAGACAGCCGTGTAGTCCACGTCCCCGTCCTAACATAAATCCGGCTTTAAAAGCTTTCTTTGCTACATCACAGATTGAAATATGATTAAAGCAGATTTAGTGTAATGCAAAAGTGTAGAAAATAAATTCATTATTTCAGAAACAAACGACTTAAAAACAATTTTAAATACATCAATTTTAATTTTTGAATGACCATCAAATGCTATATGGGGCATTCTGTCATCATTGCGGCGTAATGACGTAATCGACGATTTAAATACAAACCGAGGTTACGAGACACATCATTTGAAAGGTCTCCTAATGGGCTTTGCAACGATGTATTTATTATTCGAATTAAACTGAAGTATCTTACACTAAACTAGGTAAAATACCGTAGGAAAGAAAATTGACTGTCCGTCTTTGTCATTGCATCATTGCTGAAGGTCATCAATTTCAATATTTGTTACCTATAATTCTATTGTATATTTCTAAACATGTATTATACGTTCTGTATTGTGCTGTAGAAGTCTGTCATTGACCACACGTCTAAGGGTAAGAACAGAACAAGTGGGTCGCGGTGGAGGTGGAGGTGTAGGTCGCGGTCGATGTCGATATCCATGTAAAACATTGTAGTGAAACACCACATTGTAGTGAATGGAAGAGAACAGAACAGGCAAGTCGCGGTGGAGGTTTAGCGCGATGCCAAGTAGGAGGTTTACATCGATGCTTTTGAAAATAAAATGAGTTTGTTTTACATGGATGTCTACTGCGCGGCCTACAAGGATGTCCCTGTGATTGGTCCGTTCGAAGCCAAGTTGTCATTAACTGCGCTATCTTGAGTTGATACTTTTTATAATATAATCCCTTTTTTGTATTCAGTTTATTTTAAAATTTCTACAGTAATTAAATTCAGTAAATTTTTGAAATATGAAGGAGGATCTGATTATTTACAGCTGGCATTTCATCACTATCATCACTTGACTGACATAACATCGCAAAAGCACAGTCATTCAAATTTCATTAAACTACTTCACTTGATAGTGGTTCTAGCTCGACTGACAGCACAGCGACTTAATTAGTAGCATCCACCGCGACCTGCACCTCCACCTCGACCTACACCTCCACCTCGATCCACTTGTTCTGTTCTGACCCTAAGAGTATTGAAGTGCTACGTCTGGTCCGTTTTGTTCTATAGATGTGAACTTAGACAACAAAAGTGAAGAATCTCAACAAATTAGAAACTCTCGAGATGAGGAGTTAAGGTACGATTCCGACACCGACTGCAGACGGCAGACGGCAGTTACAGTTGTTACCATGACATACGTATTTACTTTGCACTATTAATTTCTATAATTAATAGCAACTGATGTTCTGCCGGACAGCAATTGCAGTTAGAAGTCGGAATCAGTCTCATGCAAATTAATAGTGCAAAGTAGTGACGTTTGTCACGGCGACAACTGCAACTACCGCTGCAGTTGTCGTTTGCCGCCTGCAGTCGATGTCGGAATCGTACCTTTACCGTCGCATGCTTATAATCCCGTTAGTCTAAGAGCTAGAACCGAAAAATCATCGTCATAAGTAATATAGAGTTTGGCATGTGAAATGTGTCTATTGTATATTGATAATTATGACCCCTTTTGGGCTGACACCTCAGTGGATATAGGAAGTAGCAATAAGGGATGAAAGGGGAAAGTTAGTGTAGTCATTAAAGGTTTTCACCTCCTATTTTGTTAAACCTCCATCGATTTGCATGCAAATTGGTAACTAGTTAGAGCATACCTCAAGAAATAAAACTGATTTGTGCCAACTTGCACTTTTACCCTGGGGGTGGATACTACCCCTTCTCGGGAGTGAAAACTATTTTATTAAAAACAACCCCACAAATCGATAGAGGGACAAATTTTAAGTAAAATTTGTTATATCATGTTATTAAAGTAAATCAATACTTTTTAAGTTATTAAAGATAAAAGATTTATCTGTTTAAGAGCACATGCGTGAAGTTACGGATAATAAAAAGAACATATTAGTTAATTGTATGTTACTAAAATATTATTTTTATATTATTTCCATATTAAAAATTTAGCAAAAGTGTATTCTAATATGTCAAATGTACCCATTATTGGACACCCCCAGTTTCTGAACATATTCAGTTTATATTGATAGAAAAAATTCAATTAAATATCGAAATAATATAAAAATAATATTTTACTAACATACAATTAATTAATATGTTCTTTTTATCATCCGCAACCTCACGCATGTGCTCTTAAATAGACAAATATTTGATTTTTAATTACTCAAAAAGTATTGATTTATTTTAATAACATGATATCACAAATTTTACTTAGAATTCGTCTCTCTATCGATCTGTGAGGTCATTTTTAATAAAATAGTTTTCAACCCCAGGAAGGGGTGGTATCCACCACCAGGGTAAAAGTGCGAGGTGACACCAAATCAGTTTTGTTTCTTGAGATATGCTCTAACTAGTCACCAATTTTCATGCAAATCGATATAGGTTTAACAAAATAGGAGGTGAAAACCTTTAATAACTGTACTAACTTTCCCCTTTCATCCCTTATTGCTACTTCCTGTATCCACTGAGGTGTCAGCCTGAAAGGGGCCATAATTATCAATATACAATAGACACATTTCACATGCCAAACTCCATATTACTTATGACGATGATTTTTCGGCTCTAGCTCTCCGTCTACGTGGACAGCACACATATCAGTGGCGTGCGGTGACTTTTTCGAAAGGGGAAGCGATTCAATAAGGATATAAAAATATTTTGTTAAGGGTCGAGGGTCGAGCAACTTTCCACCTGATAACACTCTGATGCGCAGGGGCTCTCTATCAGCAATGTACTTAATTATGTGAGACGTCCTGCGTACAAGGACTCACACACTAAATCCGTGACGCGTGAATGCGTGAGGCACTCTATTCCCGCTATTTCTAGTGACTAGTGACCTATCATTGATCTGTATTGCTAGCTCGGGCCTTGAGTCCTCGCGCCGGGCTTGGTTTTCTAAAGAAGAATCATATTTAAAAAAAATATACTCCGAGGCATTTTCCACAACACACAACTTTCACTAAAATGACACTTATTTATACTCGAGGTCTATTCTCCTATCAACTTCTGATAATTGTTGAATGCAGTCGTTTTTAATGGATAATAGGGCTAACTTTCAAAGTCTGTCTTCGCTTGTTGAATTTCTTTTAAACTCTTTAATTTGAAACTTTTAATGCATCTTAATACTGCAAAACTTCGTTCAACTGATGCACTTGTGGCTGGGATAGTTAGTAGTACTAATTCACACAACTTGACCACTTCACACAGCGACTTGTTTAAATCAGTAGTTATAAAGAAATCCCAGATTTCTGGGTATTTCTTTATCATTCATGTCAGTTGTTTCATAAATGATACTTAACTGAGAATGCAAAACTGGGATATCAAAAAATTTTCATTATTTAATCGTAATGACATAAATTCCTCTGTGGGAAATTTTGATGAATTATAATTAGAAATATTAAGATTATATATAATTCTGCAAATTTTAAATCGATAAAATTTTGAAAGCTAGAATTCATTTGTTGTAGAATATTATCAAAAGGTCTCTTTGTTTCCTCTGTTTTCTCTGTCTCTCTGTCTCCGAAATTATCAATCTTCATTATTTTTCTTTCATATTCAAACCCCATGTGTTCAGTTTTATCCCAAATATTTTTAAACTGCTCTCGTTTTTTTAATTATCGTATTAATAAAGTCATCAATTTGTCTTATACAAAATGCAATACCATTTGATTTCTGTAAAATGTCAAATAAAAGATCAGTAAAAGGAAATATCTCTGCAAAAAATTTAAATCGAAATATTCTTTAAGCGAATGTATGTAATACCTAAGCACCCCTTAGCAGCAGTAACAGTCGGAGCATCACCCTTTCGGGAAGGCGATACGACGAGCGCTTCCATGGCATACCAAAATTCGCGCGACTAGTGGCTGCGGTCATTGAACCCTGACCAATTTTAAAAGGGACAACTGCATGACAAGCGGCGATTTTGAGATGCGCTTCTGCCAGGAGTGGACCAAATAGTTGAATTGTGTGCATATTGAGTTCGTACGCGATTAATTTTTAATATTTTTCAATGCCTATTGGCTAGGTAATATGTAGATTATTTGGATTAGGGAAAAAATTGTATTATTAAATATTAATTAATAATATATTTTCTTATATCGACGAATAAATAGGGAAGCGGCGCTTCCCCCGCTTCCATGGACCGCACGCCTTTGACACATATCCAACGAACGTGAGCTGGTCGAACGTCATAAAAACGAGACAGGTTCAATACTTTGGTCATATAATGAGAGGACCTAAATATCGCTTACTCCGAAAAAACACAACTGTCCTGGCTGCTTAACATTAGACAATGGACAGGTCGAACGGTCGAGGAATTGTTTCATATAGCTGTACGACCGAGAAACATTTCATCAGCTTGTTAATACGACGATAGCCAACACGCTTGAAAACAAGCACGGCACACAAAGAAGAAGATTATAACTTAACACTGCAATAATAAACTAACAGTTTTGGTTAACCTTGTAGAAATAAATATTCAAATAATTGCATCGTTGCAAAAGTGATTAGGAGGTATGCCATTCAAATGAGGTATGCCGTGGCCTCGGTTTTTATTTAAAAAATCGTCGATTACGTCATTACGCCAACACTGATGACGTAATATCCAACACATATACAGCAATTGGTGACCATTCAAAAATTAAAATTGAAGATCTTTAAGTCATCTGTTTCTGAAATAATGAATGTATTTATTTACGGGATGTCCCCATTTTTACAAATAAGAAAAATAAAGTATCTAACCATAACACAAATACTAAACTAAGTATTAAATAATTAATAAATATTGTTAAACAAATGATTATACACACACCGGCAAAATTAGCCGAACACCTTAAAAATGGGACATGTTTGATGTCACGAATTTCCTAAACCAGTGGTCCGATTTGAGTGATTTTTTTAGTATGTTATAGCCTTATTATTTAAGAATATCGTTGTAATAATATTTTGCTAGACAGCTAAATATCATTTTATACCCGGTGTAACAATAATACTGTGTTTTTTCCTTAAAGTTTGGAACACCCTGTGGACTATTCTAGCGTATAAAAAATATTGAAATTAAAACTCAATTATAGCCTTAGGCTTTCTTAACATTTTCTTTTTTGATTCATTTGCTTATGTTGGAAAATAAAAAAATTATGGGCTTTAACAACTAGCCATGTTTTTCATCGATAAATCGTCATAGTAGGGGAGGAAATTATGCTAAATTTGCAGTTACTCGAGCGTTATGGGGACCTATTGAATTGTGAATAGTATGTGTTCAAACCAGAAAAAGGTTTTCCATAGGTTTGCAGGTTTGCAAGTTTTCCATATAGTGGGTGACTTTTCATTTTTTAATTTATTTTCCATTTAAAACAATCGTTTTTTTTTTCGATTATAGCGCGATCCATCCATAATTCGAAAAAATGTGTCGAATAAAAGTTGCTTATTTTTACGTAAAGAATCCAAATCTGCAATAAAATTGGGGGCTCCTATTTAATATTTTAAATTAAACCCCCACCCCACCTCCGTGGGGGGACGTGTTTAGTGCCATTCGATAGATTTTTCAAAAATATTGAATACGTGTATTTTGCAGTTTTTCGATCTGATGTTCAGCTAGTTCAGCTGAAATCCACGGAAGGTCGTCATTGTGACATGGCTTACATCGCTTATTAATTTATTTATTTAATACATCTATTGAATTACTTTAGGATTGTTTATTAAACTAAGCAGATAATGATGGTAGGGGAGCCCAAGCGGGGATTTTTTCAGTTACTCGAGTGCGTCAGATTATCACATGGGGGGAAACCTTGTACCCTGTAAATGTACCTATACCATATATTGGTTCTTAACACCGGGGAATTCACTAAGGGGGACCGAAAAAAATCTATTCTTAGAAAAACTTGAAATCGTCAGATTAAGATAAGGGAAGTTAAGTACATGCAAAATAGTGTATATTTAAAAAATCTGACGATTTGAGCTGGGCGTAAGAAAATGGGTGAGTCACAAAAAACTGAAAAATACGTGTTCAATATTTTTCAAAAATCTATCGAATAATACTAAACACGTCACCCACGGAGAGGGGTGGGGGGTAAATTAAAAATTTTAAATACGATATTTCGCGAAATGAACATCAGGTCGTAGAACTGCAAAATACACGTATTCAATATTTTTCAAAAATCTATCGAATGGCACCAAACACGTCCCCCCACGGAGATGGGGTGGGCGGTTACTTTAAAATCTTAAATAGAAGCCCCCAATTTTTATTGCAGATTTGGATTTTTGACGTAAAAATAAGCAACTTTTATTCGCAACATTTTTTTAAAATTATGGATAAATGGCGCTATAATCGGAAAAAAACGATTGTTTCAAATGGAAAATAAATTAATAAATGAAAAGTCCCCCAATATATGGAAAACTTAACTTAACCTTTTTCTGGTTTTAGCACATACTATTCACAATCCAATAGGTCCCCATAACGCTCGAGTAACTGCAAATTTAGCATACTTTCCTCCCCTACTATGAGGATTTATCGATGAAAAACATGGCTAGTTGTTAAAGCCCATAACTTTTTTATTTTCCAACATAAGCAAATGAATAAAAAAAGAAGATGTTAAGAAAGCCTAAGGCTATAATTGAGTTTTAATTTTAATATTTTATATATTGCTAGAATAGTCCACAGGGTGTTCCAAACTTTAAGAAAAAACACAGTATTATTTTTACACCCGGTATAAAAAGATATTTAGCTGTCTAGCAACAATATATTATTACAACGATATTCTTAAATAATAAGGCTATTACATACTAAAAGAATCACTCAAATCGGACCACTGGTTTAGGAAATTCATGACATCAAACATGTCCCATTTTTAAGGTGTTCGGCTAATTTTGCCGGTGTGTGTAATTTAAGTAAATTAAATTTCCTAAAAATATTATTAAAATGAAAATCTCTGACAATTAAAATCAAATGAAATGAAGACTCCAAGGTAAAGGTCACTCATCTTCGATTCCTTACATACTCAGTCAGGCAGTGCTTAAATCTTACAAATCTTGTATCCACCAGATCATAAGATTGACTAAAGTCATTTCCCAGTGTCTGAATCCCGTTAATTGGAGAGAATTTGCCATAGTTGGTGTGATTGTGTTTTATAGAAAATACGGGCATGTCTCTAAGAATTCTAGTGCTACATCTAAAGTTGATAAGACTTAATAAATCAGAACAGTTGGTGGTATGAGCAAGTAGTTTATAGAGAAAAATTAAATCACATTTAGTTCTGTCGTCTTCTAAGGAACTCATATTTAGCCTTGACCTTAATTCCACCGAAGACATGTTCTTTTAATCTATAAGCACAAATCCGGAGAAACTTATTTTGAATTTTTTTAAGGGTGTAAATATGGTTAAAATAGTATGGTGACCATACTATAGAAGCATAAGACAGGATGCTACGGACGAAAGTAAGATATAAAATTCTATATGTAGGTATGGAAAGATCTCGAGAGTTTCTTGTGATAAAACCTAGATTACGGTATGCTTTATTTGACCTAGATTACGGTATGTATTTCATACTTTTGCATCATACTGTATAAATTCAAGTATGTATACATTAATATTGACTGGAAAGCTTGATCAATTACGCATTACTAATAATTAAGGAGAAAAATTAAATTGAGAAAAAATAGACTTGTGTTGCATACGTATATGTACTTAATTGGAGTAAAAAAGTTCTCGAAAAAATTAACCTATGAATTGCAATATTTGCATAGGAGCTCGTTCTACAGACTATTTTTATTTTTGGTTTAATCAAAAACGCAGTAGCAATTCATTATTTACTATTTTGATAACGTATTTTAAAATGTATGAAATTCCTCACGTATTGCATGTTATACATAGTCATTGTGTACACAGTAATTAGTGTTATTCTTCTATTCCTTTCTGGGGATTTAGGTTGTTAATATAAGTTCAAATTAGAAAGATGATCATTTTGTTACTCCATGTATATGTTATAGTCAAACCCCGAAATAGATTCCATTTTCAATATTCGACTAAAGTGTTTTTGGCCAAACTCACTTACGGATATCGAAGAGGCCATGGCATGCAGGCCAGGACTGAAGGCCGTTATTTGAGTAGTTAAGCTAATGAACTGCAGTTGAGACGCCACACACATGCAGTTTTGTGATCGAGCGTGCCAACGCCTTGGACATTTGACTCCCTTGACATCCACTCTCCTTCTAAAGACTTATATTTTCATATTCTGATATAAATATATGCGTATAACATTTTTCAACCTATTATTTCGGGTTTGAAAATAAGGGGGCAAATTTCGTTATAAACATGTAGAACTGAAGCCGCCCCTGTACATGCTATGAGTTTCTAACTCAAAAATAAAGATTCAAAACTAAATAAAAATTTTCTACGACCAACTGAAGTCGAGATAATTGTTTTTGTTTTCTTAAACCGTAGTGACTTTATTTATAACAATTAAGAAATTATTTCACAGTCATTGACTAAAGAAAGACTTATATTATCTTAAAATAGAAATTATTTTAACCGAAAATTACATTTAATTATTAAAAATGATTTTTAAAATGTAATGGAGATTTATTTTTCGTTACGACTATGATTTATTGTGTCGGTTGCCCTTAGCAACGGCCAGCAACTTATAATACATTGTATCACGGTTTTTGCTTTAAATTTAAAAGCACCGCTTGGATTGACATGAAATTTGGCAAACACATAGATAACATGTTAAAGAATAAAAATGATATTGGGCCTGTGTTTGCTTTTGTCCTGGGGGTGAGTTTCACCCCTTATGAAGGGTGAAAAAATATATGTTCAAAATAAGTTCGGAAATGGATAAAACGTCTAAATTCTAAGCACTTTTCGTTCTATAGCATTTTTTCACCAAGTTAATACCTTTCGAGTTATTTTCGAGTAAATACCTTAATTTTTCAACAACAAAAAAACACGTTTTTAGGCGGTTTTTGACAAATAACTCAAAAAATAAGTGTTTTATTGAAAAAATGGGTTTTAACAATAGAAAATTAAAATTTGAAAAAAATGATTTATGCATGAAATCTCTAGACCCAGTATAAACAAAGTTCTAGCTAATGAAAAATAGGTTCATATCCGTCAAATATCAAAGTGAATTATTTCAACGTGGAATAATCAAAAAAATCATGCACTTTTTGAAGAAAAATCATTTTTTAAAGTATTTAAAAAAATATGTATATCTGTTTTTAAAAAATGTTTATAGCATCAAAAGTAAGTAAGTTACTCTGAAAATAAAGTTGACCTCTTTTTTTTTGGTCAAAAATCTCGAAAGTCAACCCCCAATTAGCATCTTAAATAAAATTAATCATTACCGCTTCACAAGTTACTTTGCTCATGTATTATTTATATGATCTGTAAGTATCATCGGTTCAAAGAGCTTATTTAAAAAAAAATTGGTTTTAAAGTAAATCTGTTTTAATTTTTAATTTAAAAAAAAATGTTTTTTTCTAAATAACTTAAAATTTATTGTGACCAAAAATCACAAAGTGTAAAAAAAAATAGTTTTTGCTGTTACGAATATTTTGGATTTTTTGCTTTTTTTGGAAGCCAAAAATTTGTTAAGATAGGGCTGTTCTAAATTTGCATACACTCGTGATTATTGACTAGTTCAAGTCCTTTAACTACTGCCCCTTCAAAAATAAGCACTTTGAACCAATGAAACTTACAGACATAAACGACACATACACGAGTAACACAACATTGAAGTAAAATTGATTAATTTCATTTTTGATGCTAATTAGGGGGTGACTTTCCCGAGTTTTTTGACCAAAAAAAAAGAGGCCAACTTTATTTTCAGCGTAACTTGCTTACTTTTGATGCTATAAACTTTTTTTTTTTAACAGATATACATATTTATTTAAACACTTTAAAAGAGTTGTAATGATTTTTCTCCAAAAACTGCATGATTTTTCGGTTATTTCACGTTGAAATAATTCACTTTGAAATTTGACGGATATGAACCTCTTTTTCATTAGCTAGAACTTTGTTTTTACTGGGTCTAGAGATTTCACGCGTAGACCGTTTTTTTCAATTTTTAATTTGCTATATTTTTGTTAACACTCTTTTTTTCAATAAAATACTTACTTTTTGAGTTATTTGTCAAAAACCGCCTAAAAACGTGTCTTTTTTGTTGTTGAAAAATGGAGGTATTTACTCGAAAATAACTAGAAAGTTATTAACTTGGTGAAAAAATGCTATAGAACAAAAGGTGCTTAGAATTAGACGTTTTATCCATTTCCGAACTTATTTTGAACACATATTTTTTCATCTCTTATAAGGGGTGAAACTCACCCCTACGACAAAAGCACACAGATGCTCAATATCATTTTTATTCTTTAATATATTATCTATGTGTTTGCCAAATTTCAGGTCAATCCAAGCGGTGCTTTAAAAGTTAAAGCGAAAACCGTGATTCAATGTATTATAAGTTGCTAGCCGTTGCTAAGGGCAACCGACACAATAAATCACAGTCGAAACGAAAAATAAATCTCCACTCCACTTTAAAAATAATTTTTAATAATTAAATGTAACTTTCGGTCAAAATAATTTTTATTTTAAGATAACATCAGTCTTTCTTTAGTCAATGACTGTGAAATAATTTCTTAATTGTTATAAATAAAGTCACTACGATTTAAGAAAACAAAAACAATTATCTCGGCTTCAGTTTTCGTAAGATTTCCGTAGAATATTTTTAGTTGGTTTTAAATCTTTATTTTGGCTTCAGCAACAATAATCTGCAAGTTAGAAACTCATAGCATGTACAGGGGCGGCTTCAGTTCTAAATGTTTATAACGAAATTTGCCCCCTTATTTTCAAACCCGAAATAAGAGGTTGAAGAATATTATACGCATTTATTTACATCAGAATATGAAAATATAAGTCTTTAGAAGGAGAGTGGATCTTGGATTAACTCTGTACGATTTTTTTTCAAAAAGTTATAGCCTTGGACAATTGACCTCTTGGGATAAACAAATTATAATATCTAAGCAACAAGTTCACAAATCGGGCACTACAAATTTTTTTATGTTTAGTATTGAAATACCTTCATTGTAAAGCCTTAAAAATATATAAAAAATATTTTTACAATAAATAATGCAATTGCAAAAAACGGCCATTTTGGACCTTTCGCAGGCTGTTTTGCAATAACGTATTAACCAAATTAAACTTGCAATATCTCAAATTGTAGGTTTTTTAATTTACTACAATTTTCTATTTAAAACTTTTTCTCGAAAATGAATATCCCAAGCTGCAAAATTAAAAATCTTTAAAAATTGCAAATTTAACAAATGAAAATCGTCATAAATAAAAACCCGCACAAAATTTTTCGTTACATTTTAGTATAAGTTATTCCTGGCATCGTCCTTTACAATACCTGATAGGTTTCAAAAATTCCTGAATTATATCATGAAATCGACCTATTTTTCACCCACAGCTTAGACTTTCAGTCAAACGTCGATTTATAGGTAATACTGCACTGTACACTGCCAGAATCGATAAGAAATGTTCCTCAGACAAAGGAGGAGTTAGAAAACGTTATCAATTCATCTGGTGAGAAGCAAAATGACACTGACGATACTATTAATTGCTGGAATTTTAGATTTACTTAACTATTCATTTCAATAATGTTTCTTTTATAACTTGTAGACTAAATGTCTTAGTGCACTACATCGTGTAGGTGCCTTGCTCTTTCTTTGCCTAGAATCTTAAAAAATCTCATAAAAAAACGTTTCAACTTTGTTTCAAAACGTTTTGTTTCAACAAACATTTTATTTTAGTCAAAGATATGAAATGCAAATGTTATCGTCAACTACTGTGAAATCAGATATTTCAATAGGAGAAAAAACTAAGGATTATATTGGCCACCGTTAGACTCTATCAGATTTAAATCCGATAGAGCATTTAGGTATAATAGGACACTTTAAAACATCACATTCGAAAAAGAAATCCTATTCCGATGACAATGTGAGGGCTTAAGGATTGCAGCAAAAAAATTTCACTTATCGCCATTCCAGGTACCAAACTATAAGATTCAAAAATATTGATTTTCTAAATCCTGTACGTATCTACTTGAATAGTTCCTCAAAAGAGAATGTTGTGGATCATGACGACTCAAAATCGGTTTCCATGCTGATGTATTACTAGTTGTCACTTTTGATCCCATATAATGTGTGATTTGGCAGACAGACAAATTCCATTGATGAAAAATATTGGCAGAAATACACCTTGTATAAAATGAATCAGTTTGTTGCAGGGATATTCTCACCGCCTGCCTACAATATCTAGATAAATTTATAGTTCTATAGTATGTATTATGTTTGCAGTGAAATATTAATATCAGCTGTTTGTTGGCAAATTTTTTGGATATTATGTAATAAATAGTATGTTGACCATATGTTACTCTTAAGGGGGGGTATGGTTTGAAATATTTAATTTTTTTTATTATTTCAAATAAAAGTGCATACTTTCAAGAATACTCTGAAAATTTCAAAATAATCGGAGTAAAATTACCGGAGATACAGGGTGTTGAATATCCCTACCTTCGACTCGCTTTGCCGCGGCTTCGCGCCAGCACGCTTGAGCGTAGTCAGAAACGTTAAACAACTGTTCGCCTTCTCTTTTGTAGATTACTCCGCAATTCAAAGAACATATTCCAATGTTCATCATTTTACGATTTGGCAGACAAATAAGAAGATGAAGATGCAGTTGTCAAAACTTTAAACGCATTTTTCTCAAAACTGCTTTTTCAAATGCGGTGGACATTGTAACTGAAAAACTACTTGACCAATCTACCTGAAATTTTGCATAGATTTTCTTTAGACATTTGGTGAGGTAACAACGTCGAGATATTTTTCGTTTTGTGCTTTGTTTTTGTTCAGCAATATTAAATCTGTTGGTTTTCACACAATTTTTATCAAAAATTTCGTATTTTTGATTTCTGAGTGATACCAAAAATTCAAAAATCAGTAAAAATAAAAAAACTCGACGTTGTTACCTCGTGAAACTCATAAGCTAATTAAATCTTTTTGAATTTTTTGTTTCGTATGATCCAGTGATGAGTTCTGATGTCCACCGCAAAATCCATTTTTTTGTGAGCTGCCTGTCAAAATTTGTCGCCAATGGCTTATTTTTCAATATTTTGGATTAAATTTTTTCTTAAATATTCTTTGAATTATACTTAATATATTTATTTAATTTAAAAATAAAATAATTCTACCATAGCGTCGAAAAAAATTCACAAAAATGTGCTTGATATGTTGATTTCAAACCATACCCCCCTCCTTAATACATTTCTAACCACATTAAAATTTTGTTACCAACACAAATGAGGAATCATAAAAACGATTTTAAATTGAAGCAGATAGTAGGTGGAAAACAATTATTAATGTAAATGTGTTTTTGCAGACATTTGAATAGAGAGAAATTTTGACATCTGATGGGATCAAGTAAACAGACAGATACATAACAAATGGACTTGTTAGAGTCAGATGTATAGACCTTATTGTAAGATATGATATGAGCAATATTTTTTCTTTTTGACCACTGATGTAGGGGGCTGTTCGCGGATTTTTACCAAATTTTAGTATATTATTCTACCTTAAAAAAGTAGCCTATAGCTATTTTTTAGCCCTCTAGGTGACCCTGGGCCTGAGATATACTCCCCACAAAATATCCCTTTTTACCCTATATGTATTTGAAGAGATATATCTATGATTCCAATGGACTGATTTTAGCGCAAAAGATCTCATTTTTTTTTCTTGTTATAACGTCAACTTTTTGATGAAATAATTTTCGAAACCATAAAATATATGTTTTATTTTATAGGTTAAGAAGAACGAAAAGAAAACTTAAACAATTTTATTAGTGCAGCCACTGAGGGTTTTCACCTTCGATTTCGTTGGACCTCCATCGATTTTCATGAAAATTGTTGAGTAATTACAGGATACCTCAAGGAACAAATGTGACATGATGCCAACTTGCGCTTTTACCCTGGGGGTGAATGCCACCCCTTCTCGGGGGTGAAAATTATTTTATTAAAAATAATACCATAAATCGACAGAGGGACAAATTATAAGCAAAATTTGTTATATAAAGTTATTAATATAAATCAATACTTTTTGAGTTATTAAAGACCAAAGATTTTATTTTTTCCTAAAAAATGCATGTTTTAAATCGGTTTTTGACGTATAACTCAAAAACTATAAGCTTTTGCAAAAAAGTTATTATTACTGAAATTGAAGACAATAAAAAATTTAATACATTCCTCACTTAAAGAACTAAACGAATGTTAGATCAAAGTGAGTTATTGGAAATTGAATGTGTATTTTTTTCGACGAGTACTCAAATCTAAGTATTCAAGCTTAAATAAAGGGAAAACGATGCGATCTATAAAGTATACCTGCTAAGCATTTGTCAAAGTACTTCGGAATACCTATCAAATGAGCTTCGGAACAAGTTAATAGCGTCAAAATTAAGTAAGTTATGATGAAAATAAGAGAACCCTTTGGAATTTTTTAGGAAAAGGTGAAAAATCAAACATACGCCATTTCCACAAAAAAACAAAATTTATACTAATCCTAACGGCCGGTTTCACAAAGTAAAGTTAACTTGTGGTTAAGAGATAACCAGAAGTTACGTCAAAATATGCGTTTTAGTTTCAGGTCAACGGCGAAGAATGATTAACTCACAGAATTTTTAACCAGAGGTTGGAGTGGGTTACCCTTATGGGAATACCCAGAAGGGTAACAATTATGAAACTGAAAGGCATATTTTGGGGTAATTTTGAGATTATCTCTTTGTGAAACAAGTTAACAAGTAAACAAGTTAACTTTACTTTGTGAAACCGGCCGTTAGAAGAACTTCTTTAAATTAGCATAAGTAATAATTTCAATAATTTTGACCGGTTTAGAATGCATATTTTTGAAAAAAAGATATGATTTAAAAAAATCATAATTTTTAAAATAATTGTAATTTTCATATTCTTTTGATAATAACTCCAAAAATATTCAATACACGTAAAACATGATATATAACCAAATTTTAGTTTTTTCTGTGTTAAATACTATACCTGTTTTACTACTTCTATAGGGTAAAAAATAACCGAGATAGAAACGTTTAAATCTTAAATTTTGCTGTGAGAACCATGCAACCGGGACCATTTAACCTTTTATTTTTAAAAAAATAAGGGGTTTAAAAGATTAAGTTTAACGCGGTGAAATAGCCCTTGACATTAACTTTCAAATGGTTTTTAGATGAATCTAACATCGTAAAAATGAACGGAGTTATTAAAAAAATCAGTAACATTTTTTGGAAACATTTTTAAAAGATAAATTTTGAAAAAATTTTGGAGCATAAATTTTAATGCTATCAACATGTTCGGGGGCTCATTTGATAGATATTTTTAAGTACTTTGACAAATGTTAAATAAGTTTATGTTATAAAATGCATCATTTTCCCGTTATTTCAGCTTGAATACTTAGATTTTTTATTCGCCGAAAAAATATACTCGTACATTCAATTACCAACTCACTTTTATCAATAGGAATACCTCAAGAAATATGTTCATTTTTAATTTCACTATACTCCGATAGACGACTTTCACTAAAATTAAACCAAAATCTTCAAGGATCCCGAACATCGAATTTAGGACTCCCTCCAGGCAGCATACTCAGCCCGCTACTTTTTTTACTATATACAATGGACTTCGAAGTAAATTTGAATAACGTGAATATGATACAGTTTGCTGATGATATAGTTATCTACACCAACGGTACTACTATTTCATATTGTCAGAACATTTTAAACACAAACCTATGGTCAGTTAAGCACTGGTTAGATTCAAACAACTTAATTCTTTCTGAAAAAAAATCTGAAGTGTGTATTTTTACTAAAAAAAGGGACATAACTCAAGTACAGTTACAACTGGGACCATATCTTCTTTCAATCAAAAATTGTGTTAAATACCTTGGACTCTATTTAGACAGAAAATTACTGTGGAAAGATACCATCCACCATGTAATAAAAAAAACCGAGAACGCTATGAATATTTTGAGAGCATTCTGCCATACCAAATGTAGAGCAGATCCAAATACCGCTTTACTGTTCTATAAAACAATGGTTAGAAGTATATTAGACTATGGCAGTCACCTATATGGAACAGCAGCACATACTCACCGAAACAAAATAGAGACCCAGAAAAACACAAGTTTGAGAATATGTCTTGGTTATCTTAAATCTACCCCAATAAATATTATAGAAGTCGAATCTGTAGAACCTCCACTATCTTTCAGAAGGCAGCTAATTAGTCATAAATTTATGGCTAAAGCCATATCCAAAGAAGCCAGCTATCTTCGTAACATTCACGACCTCACTGTCCTAGTACTCACCCATCCATATTGGCACTCAAAAGCTACTCCACTCCTAGTAAACAGCTGTACCACACTGGCACAAATCTGTAACTCCCTGTCAATCAACAAAACTATACCTATCTACACCGAACCTCCCCATGTTTTCTTTTTAAAACATATAAAAACATACTACCTGGACCCAAAAGAAAACTTTCTAGAAACCATTAATGGAAGATGGCCTGAACACCAATACATATATACTGACGGATCCAAGTTGAATGGAAAAGTAGGCTGTGCTTTTTATGACGCAAACTCTTCCCAATATTACAAGTTCAAGCTACCAGATGAGTGTTCCATATATACCGCCGAAACAATTGCCATAGCAAATGCATTTAGATACGTCCAGTCGAGAAACACACAGAATCATGTTATATTCACTGACAGTAAAAGTGCAGTTGACCGAATAACAAACTTGAAATCATCGAAAAACCTTACTAACATAGAGGCAGAAATGTTAAAACTGAACTTTGAAGCAACAAAACAAAGGAAAACAATAACTGTAGTGTGGATTAAAGGGCACTCAGGAATAAAAGGTAATGATGCAGTGGATACACTAGCCAAATCAGCCACCGACACAGGCTACCATCTAACCACCAATATTGTTCCATATACAGATCTTACCTCCAAGTTTACTTCACATTTAAAACAATTGTGGCAGCAAGAATATAATTCATCAGTCACAGGGCTTAACTATGTCGGCCACCAAAATAACATACCATTGAAAAGCTGGTTTCATGAATTAACAAAACGAAACTTCATTGTTACAATAAACAGAATAAGATCTAATCATGCTATGACTCCTTTGTACAAATATAAAATAGGACTGGATGAAAACCCATATTGTCCATGCGGAGAAGTTGGTGATATGAACCATGTAATCCTAGAATGTTCAAGAAATAAGAAGAGCATTGAATCATTTTTCGAAGAAATGGTAAATCTCAAATTCTGTTTGCCAACCAGTCTAAATTGTATAATTTTTAGTAATAATATTAACTTATATCAATGTTTGTATAATCATTTAATTCGTTGCAAAATGAAATTGTAAAAAACTAACACCATTGTAAGCAATTCTGCGATACAAAATATTATTGTAAGTGTGTTCACGAAAAAATTAACATAAAAAAAATAATTAAAAAAAAAAGTTAAAAAAAAAGTAGAATAATGATAAACAAATAAAAAAAACAAAAAAAAACAATGAAAAACAAAGGAAATAAAACTAAACAAAAGACTACATAAATAAAGCATTAAAAAAACAAAAATATAATTAAAAAAAAAAAATAAAAAAAATATACATATAAAAAAATGCACTAAACAGAAACACACACATTTTACTAACATAATAACATTTATCCTAGGGTGTGAGAATTTGAAAAATCAATTTATTTATATTGGATCAAAAAAAATGCTCCCTTTATATTTCATAAATAAAAAATAAGTCTGGCTAATTGGTTCATGCCAAAGCCAATTAAATAAAAAAAAAACTCACTTTTAGGTAACACTAAAAGGTTTTTCTAGTAAGGGGATTATTTCATTTTTTTGGCTTCATTTTTTTTTGCAAAAATTTATAGTTTTTGAGTTATTGATGAAAAATCGGTTAAAAACATGCATTTTCCTCAAGAAAAATTAAAATCTTTGATCTTTAATAACTCAAAAAGTTTTGATTTATTTTAATAACTTTATATAACAAATTTTGCTTTGAATTTGTTCGTCTATCGAACTATGGGGTTATTTTCAATAAAATAATTTTCACCCCTGAGAAGGGGTGGCATCCACTCTCAGGGTAAAAGCGCAAGTTGGCACCATGTCACCTTTGTTCCTTCAGATATCCTCTAACCACTCACCAATTTTCATACAATCCGATGAAGGTTTAACGAAATCGGAGGTAATAGCTCATATCCACCTTCAGTGACTGCACTATATGATTTTCAACTAATTGTCAAAATTTAACTAAACGTCGAAACAAACCTAGAAATCAGCAAATGAAAGGTTTCTAAATGGTACCTTTCAAATGAGCATTTGTAAGTTAAAATCCATCTAGTATGTATATTGGAAGATACAACTGTCTAAAAATAGCCAGTTTTCCGAAAACCGCATTTTCATCATTTGTAAACTGAAGTACTTTTTCCTGACGATCTCAAATTTCATCAAAATTTAGGTGAAGGTAGATCTATATGTATATGTTACAGTTCAAGTTCAAGTTGATTATCCAGTTGGAGTTGACTTTTCCTAGTTCAAGTCGACTCAAACAGCTGGTTTTAGTAAAAGTTGATTATAAATATAAAATAAAGATTTTTATTCAACATTTACTAGTAAAAGTAGACTCCAACTAGTTAAAGTATACTCTTCCCAATGCCATTTAGTAAAAGTTGATTCACACAAACAACCGATTCTAGAAATTAAATGTTACTGTATATTATGTTCAAATCGTAATATTTATAGTCCAGGCTGTATCGTCGCACCCGTTAGGTAAATTATTCCAAATCGATTTTTTTGCAAAAACTTACTCAAAAAGAGGTCCTTATAACGAATCCACAGGGTGTCAGGTGGTACCGTAATCGAAAAATTGTTTAAACATTTTTTAAAACAAATTCACAAAAAAATTCACTTCAGACATTTTTTTACATCATTAATTTGGGTCATTCGGAGCAAAAGAGGTCTTTTGTGATTTTTCTGTAAAATTTATTGTTCTCGAGTTATACGCGATTTAAAATTTGAAAAATGCGAAAATAACCATTTTCAAGGCTTAATAACTCAGTTAAAAATTATTATTATGAAAGTCAGAAAGTCACCAAATCAAATTTTAACGACCCCCTACAAGGTACTGAAGAAATATTTGTCATTATTGTATTACTAAGCTGTTATTTTTAATTATTAACAATGGGCGCTAAGAGCGTATTGAGGCGGCTGTCAATGTGAGTGCGACTGAGATGCACCATTGGACGGTCGGAATGGAGGATCTTACTCGCACTCACATTGACGGCCGCTTCAATACGCTTTTAGCGCTCTTGTTGATAATTAAAAATAACAGCTTATTAATAAAATAATGACAAAAATTTCTTCAGAATCTTGTAGGGGGGCTTTAAACTTTGATTAGGTGACTTTATGACTTTCATAATAATAGTTTTTAATCTAGTTATTAAGCCTTAAAAATGGTTATATGGAAAACTATCAATTTTAGAGAAAAATCACAAGAGACCTTTTTTGCTCCGAATGACCAAAATAATCTAAAAAAATTTGTCCGGAGTGAAATACTTAGTTATTTATAAAACAGTTCGTGAAGTATGCTTTTTTGCGCACGCACGCGATGTTTAGAGCACGAGCGGGCCGAGTGCTATACATCGCCTAAGTGCGCAAAAAGTACTTCACGCACAGTTTCATACAATATTTTATCTACCAAAAAACAAATAAAAAAACTGCAACTCTTCGTCACTGGAATACATTCCTATTTTACAATTTTTTAGAACTTTGACATTTAAAAATTCAAACTTCTGTCAAACCACAAAACTGTCAAAACGTTTTTTGTAATTTATTGCTCACATGTCATCACCATGACAAGGCGAAAGTTAAGGATATTTGATTATATAAAAGTGTGCTAAAAAAACAGTGCGAAAAAGTAAATCCCATTTAAAATACATTATTACTTCAGGCATACTTTAAACCCTTCATGTACTGCTATCTATATTTACAATTTTCACACAATAAAAACTTATACATAATATGAGGTAGAGTAGATAAGAATTATTTTTGTGAATTTGGTTAACAAAAATTGATTAAACAATTTTTCCACCGCGGTACCGCCTGACACTGTGTATTTGTTATAAGGATGTATTTGCTTGAGTAAGTTTGTGCAAAAAAATCGAATCAGAATAATTTACCTAACAGGGGCGACGTTATAGCCTGGACTAATAAGTAGTTGAAACGGTCAAAACAAAGAGACGCACACTCATCACAAATGCACGTGAGATTATACTCGTATATTTATCTACTTTTACTAACAAGAGTTAGGAAGAGTCAACTTCAAGTAGTAAAAGTTGATTTAAATTTTTCAAATCAACTTTTACTGCTCGTTTCAGTTGGAGTTGACTCGAACTAGGAAAAGTCAACTCTAACTGAGAATCAACTTGAACTGTAACGTATAATATAACAATCCCTACTTGTTATATTTCTTGGTCCAAGCCTTTAAGTATTTTTGACCACATAAAAATTGAGCTTTTTGATTCATAAATAAGCCAATACATGTTGTCTTTAATGATTATACTAATATTCTGCAATATTAGAACAAATTATTAAAAATAGATAACAACACGTAAATTTTAAGTGTTTAAGAAAGCCTTTAAGTGGTCTAGAGCCAAAGTTATGGCAGTTTTAATTTTAACTTTAATCTAATATACCAAATACGTGAACGCTAATACCACTGACAATATAAAGAGACAAAACAATGCATCACTGCATAAGGTCGCCTCAGGAGGGAGAAATAACGAATGCATATATTTGAAACGTCAGATTAAAGTTAAAATTAAAACTGCCATAACTTTCTTAAATGCTTAAATTTTAAATGTATTTTGTATTTGAATAATTGTTAAATTCTAATATGGCAGAATAATCACTTAGATGAGAGAAATCATAAAAGACAACGCATGTTGGCTTACTTATGTGCATTTGTAAAACTCTATTTATATAATGTGTATAAAGTGTAATGTTTAGTAATTTAAGTACTTATTGGAAATGGTAAATAGCCAAAACGTTTAGGCAAAATAAAGAGATTTATGTATAACAGACCGCAAACCCAGGAATTAAAAACTTTAACTACTAATTGGTATAGCCTAGTCCAAACTAATTCATCCTAAGCTCAATGGGATGAACCAGTTGTGGCTAGACCAAACTAGTTAATCCTTATATAAATGGGCACAATCCAGTATTGGGACCGTGCAAGTTCGGCAAAGCGACCCCTATTTCTTCGCTCTGTACTTTTATTCGCACTTTTAATTATATTGGCCAATTATATTAGTCCTGGTTACTGGATAAATTGTCAAGGCCATAGTCCAAAAAAATAGTAAGAAGAAAAAATAAGATTCAGGTTATGTTATGAAAACGTGAACAATTGTATGTAGTAAATAAAATTAGTTATTAAAATGCAGTACTGCACTCAAAATACAATTAATTAAATTTATCTTTATATAATAATTGCATACCATATCAATATTGTGGAGCAATATATAATTTTTCTACTTCAATGACAGAAGGTATGAAATATACGTCAATTTGACAATTTCAATTGACAATATGAATTATTTAAGATAGTTGCAATATTTCTCGGCGACTCGCGCACGGTCGTTTCTCGTTTCCCTTCCAAGTACTTGCACACCGCGAATAAACTAGTACGGCCATGTCTAAACCAATAGCCCAGTTAAAAGTAATTGCATGAATATGCCAGGAGATCAGGGGCGGCCCGTCGGGGTAGGCAAGGTAGGCGCCGCCTAACCTCTTCAAATGTACAATAATAAATTATTTATTAATATAAATCACTTCTATTCTATATTATTAATATAAATCACAATATTTAAGTATCTAAAATAAAAAAGCTACCTATTAATTTCTCTCCGAAGTTGTAATTATTGTACGCTCCCTGTAGTAGTGCTACTCACTTAACATGATGGCTCTACACTCTACCTACACTCTACCTACCCTATAGTCAGGCACTTTTCAAATGCGCCTAAGAACAGAACAGAATGCTATGCGTTTCTCACTCTTTACACTAGCACAGCGCTGTGGCTTGTGGCTTGTCTGGCCATGAATTTTTGGGGCTAAAGGTGAAATTTTTTTGCCCCTTCGACAATGGTTGTCCCGAGCTGCATCTCGGGATAGCCAATTGTATGTTTTAGGATCCGACTACAAATACTGAAAAAACTAAAAGTGCGAATTTTGTCATGAAATTTGGTAAGTGGGATTAGAATAATATTTCGAACAACTTCTCCAAATAACTTTTTCCGACATCTCTAACGCGAAGCAATATATCGAAAATTCGCCCTGTTTGTGGATTCACAGTAGGCCGCATTTAAAATTTAAATTTGAGTTGACTATCTTATAGTCTAAGAGCTAGTGAACCCTCCGACTAACGGTCGTCCTGTAAGGCTAGAAATTTTTCTAGTGATAATTCATAGCATACCAAGGCTAAAAACCATGACCTGGCAGGCCTCAGCGGTGCACGTGTATCTACCAGGTGAGTCGAAAAGTGCAAATTTAAAGGGTAAAATAAACTTTCTCCTGTAAGGTTTAAATTTAAGTATGTGTTTGTGTAAGTCATTTAGAAGAAATGTGTACAATGACAGGCGATTCTGAAGAGCATAAGACCTTGCCAGGCGAGGGGAAATATTAGGGGTTCTTCCTAAAATTATTTTTTTTGCATGGAACAAATTTTTTTTAAGTTTTTTGAATCATTCCAAACAGAAAAGGTCTTTAGTGATTTTTCTCTTAAGTTATTAGTTTTTGTTATATAAGCGATTGAAAATTTTGAAAATTGCGAAATCGACCATTTTTAACCCTAAATCGGACATTTATCTAAACATTTCAAAGTTGCCAAGGTAGGTAGATATTCTTTAAACATTGATTGATGAAATCCCAAAGAGTTTTTTGCAATACAATATCGGAAACCCCTTTGTTTTTTAATTGCTAATCAAGCGGGCGCGACACTGTAGTGTAAGTGAGGACGTTTGAGTTGGCATAAATTCATTATCTCGAGAATGGGCAAATTTCAAGAGCAATTCTCAGACAGGTCGAGTTTTATTTTTAAATTAGGACTTTTTGGCATATATATAATACTAGTGACGTCATCCATTTGAGCGTAATGACGTAATCGATGATTTTTTTAAATGAGAGTAGGGGTTGTGTGATAGCTCATTTGAAAGGTTATTTAATTCTCTATTCACTAATATAAACATTAACATAATTATTTATACAAGGTGTACAAAAAAAAATTTTATTAAATTAACTTTGATTATATTTGACAACTAGAAGAAAAAATTTTTTTTGTACACCCTGTATAAATAATTATGTTAATGTTTATATTACTGTATAGATAATTAAATAACCTTTCAAATGAGCTATCACACAACCCCTACTCTTATTTAAAATAATCATCGATTACGTCATCACGCCCAGATGGACGACGTCATTATTATTATATATATACCAAAAAGACCTAATTTAAAAATAAAAATCGACCTATCTGAGGATTTCTCTTGAAATTTGCCCATTCTCGAGATAATGAATTTATGCAAACTCAAACGTCCTCACTTATACTACAGTGCCGCGCCCGCTTTATCAGCAATTAAAAAAACAAAGGGGTTTCCGATATTGTATTGCAAAAAACTCTTCGGAATTTCATCAATCAATGTTTAAAGAATATCTACGTACCTTGGCAACATTGAAATTTTTAGATAAATGTCCGATTTAGGGTTAAAAATTGTCGATTTAGAAATTTTCAAAATTTTCAATCGCTTATATAACAAAAACTATTAACTTAACAGAAAAATCACTAAAGACCTTTCCTGTTTGGAATGATTCAAAAAACTTAAAAAAATTGTTTGATGCAAAAAGAATAATTTTAGGAAAAACCCCTAATCTTTCCCCTCGCCTGGCAAGGTCTTATGCTCTTCAGAATCGCCTGTCATTGTACACATTTCTTCTAAATGACTTACTCAAACACATACTTAAATTTAAACCTTACAGGAGAAAGTTTATTTTACCCTCTAAATTTGCACTTTTCGATTCACCTGGTAGATACACGTGCACCGCTGAGGCCTGCCAAGTCATGGTTTTTAGCCTTGGTGTGCTATGAATTATCACTAGACAAATTTCTAGCCTTACAGGACGACCGTTAGTCGAAGGGTTCACCAGCTCTTGGACTATTAAAAAATGTGAACCATCACACTGCTTGGCTTCTTCTTCTTCAGGTGCCATCTCCGTTACGGAGGTTGGCAATCATCAAGCATCAAGCAATCAAGCTATTTTAATTTTTGAGGCAATAGCTTTAAATAGTTGTTTTGAGCTGCATCCACACCATTCTCTCAGGTTCTTAAGCCATGATATTCGTCTTCTTCCCATGCTTCTTCTGCAATCTATCTTTCCTTGCATTATGAGTCGCAGGATGCCATACTTCTCGCCCCGTATCAATGTCCAAGATACTGTAGTTTTCTTTCTTTAATTGTAAGTTCAACTTCCTTCTCTTTACCTATTCTTCTCAGTACTTCATTGTTCATAACTCTATCTACACAGGAAACCCTCATAATTCTTCTATAGGTCCACATTTCAAAGGCGTTAAGTGGTCTCATTGTCTCTACATTTAACATCCATGATTCCACTCCATAGTATAGTATAGTATACTGTATACTGTATTTGTAACATTTTGTTAGGCATACTTTAAGAGCTAATGTTAAATCTTTGCTACATAGGACCTTTTTCATTTTCATAAAATTAGAATGTGCTTTTTCGATTCTGACTTTGATTTCTGCAGTGGAGTCATTATTTTCTGTTATAAGTGTTCCTGGGTAAGTGTACTTTTTGACTCTTACTTTAGTAAGACTCTTTCTGACTACTCATTTTGTAAAAAATGTTTTGAAAATTACTTAAAACAATTATGATTTATTTAAGGATTTGGGCACAATTAAGCACAATAAGCCAAAAGGCTACAGTGCGACTGGGGTGCATGCACGAACGGCTTCCAGAAAGAAAAAGAAGGATTTGGGCTAACTTCTTCAATCTGATGTGATGGTAATTTGATAATCTATTTATTATGGTATGAAACTTTCAATTTGTAATTGTAATTGGCTGATGAAAGGAAATTTTAGTAACTAAAGTGATTGTGATGAATAGTTATATCACAGCTGTGCATTACCACATTTCTTCTGTGAAGATTTTGAATTTTTTAAACAAATATATATCTTTTTTGGATATATCTTTGTGTTTATATTTAATTCGGAAGGTAGGTAAATATCTGTGAACAAAAGTTTATCTTCTTCTTCCTTCTTGTATACAGGGTGATCAACTTCTGTGACAAAGTCCAATATATCTGTTATTATAAAATATATGAAAAAAAGTTGTTAATAAAAGTTATAGACACCTTTAATGTACAAATTTTAAAATCAGTGAGAAATATACAGGGTCCTCCATAGCATGGTGCCAAACCAAAGTTGTTTTTTTAAATGGAACACCCTGTATTTTATTCAAAATCTGGTTTCTCTACATTTTTCTGATTAAAAAGATATAACACTTGTCTAGGGTTATACTGAGTGTTTCAAAGTTATGAGCACTTTTATCAAAAAATC
The DNA here is from genome assembly GCF_917563875.1 of Diabrotica virgifera virgifera. NCBI lineage: Eukaryota > Metazoa > Arthropoda > Insecta > Coleoptera > Chrysomelidae > Diabrotica > Diabrotica virgifera. The sequence continues at coordinate 173,759,404 of NC_065445.1, read as the reverse complement.
ATGCTGATTTGATCACTACACAAATTGTATACAGGGTAAGTCAAAATGCAAATAAAAGATTTTCTTCATATTTTTAAATGAAACACCCTGTATTTTATATTACCATCGAAAAGTTCTTCCATTATACTTGCATATCTTTTAAATATTCCCTATTTATTTATATTTATTGTTGATAACTCATAGATACGTTTATTACAATAAATTAATTAGGTACCCTTAATATTAGAAACCTCCAATCAATTTGTTAATGATAATTAAAATTAGACTGCATTTCATTTTTTCTCCAAGTTTATGGTAAATTCTATACAATAACGACAATTTTATATTTACTAACAAAATGATATTAATTTTACGCGAAGAAATGGGAACTATAAATTGCTGCAAGTTCTTGTTTAAGGTGGCTTTGAAATGATTTTTATTTTTGTTACTGATTATAATTGTTTGCCATATTGTTATAATTGGTACCTAACAATGAATTTTAGTCGTGAAGAAATGACAGACATGATATGGATTTTGGGAGAGTGTTTCAAAAACTCATTAGTTGCCACAAGAATTTATAAGGAACGGTGTCCATAGCGTCAACAACCAAATAAGAGAGCATTTGACAACTTATTAGACATGTTTAATCGTACTGGTTCTGTTTATGAAGCAAAGGAAAAAACAAAAATCATTATTATGCATGAAAATGAATTAAAAGTTTTACTGCCTGTTACAGAAAATCCTCATACAAGTATTCAAAATATTACAAGAGAGCAAGATATAAGTTATGGATCTATCCAAAACATACTCAAGAAAAACAACATGCACCCATATCATATACAATTACATCAGGAACTTGTTGGGGATGATTTCGAACGAAGAGTACAATTTTGTCAATGGTCACAACAACAAATAGTTATACAGAGAGATTTTTTTGAGTTCATGGACCTATTTATAGGTCCATGTTTGAGTTGGTTCTTTTTTTTTTGGAGACGAGGCAACATTCCACAAAAATGGTAGTGTAAACAGACACAATTTTCATTATTATTCCACAACCAATCCGTACTGTGCTCAGACACATAGTCAAACAAGATGGTCCTTAAATGTTTGGGGTGGAATCATGGGCAATTACGTTATAGGTCCTTTTTTCTTTGAGGTATCGGTAAATGGTGAGGTTTATTTAAATTTTCTAGTGAATCATTTACCTATTTTACTTGAAAATGTACCATTAAACATCCGCCAACATATGTGGTACCTTCACGACGGAGCCCCTGCTCACCACAACGTACTTGTCAACGGTAAACTCAATGAACTATTTCCTGAAAGATGGATAGGAAGAGATGGACCAGTTCGCTGGCCACCCAGATCACCAGAATTAAACGAAATTGACTTCTTTTTTTTTGGGTTATATTAAATACGTAGTGTATAGGACACATTCAACAATAGTTGACGATATGAAAATAAGGATTCAAAACGCCTCTCAAAGTGTCACACAACAAATGCTTACAAACATCAGTAGGTCTTTCGAAACGCGTCTCCAGGCTTATGTAGACATTATGGGAGGTCATTTTGAACACCTTTTATAACATAAGAAGTACGTTGAACATTTTTTTTATTTAATTTAGTTCTTTTAATAAATTTTAATAAATTACAGTATTGTTATTAATAACTAAGTAATACATGTTGTTATCGACAATAAAACTAAAATATCTCGAAAGCTAATAACTTAAGGTATAGGGAATATTTAAAAGATATGTAAGTATAGTGATAGAACTTTTCGATAATAATATAAAATACAGGGTAATCCATTTAAAATTATGAAGAAAATCTTGTATTTACATTTTGACTTACCCTGTATACAATTTGTGTAATTATAAAAAAATTGTACATTGTTGCAAAACTACTTTAATATTGATAGTCAAAATCATTAAAAAAATAAGTTTATATTACACTGTTAGAAACATACAGGGCGATCAAATCAGTATGATTTTTTAATAAAAGTGCTCGTAACTTTGAAACACTCAGTATAACCCTAGACAAGTGTTATATCTCTAGAATCAGAAAAATGTAGAGAAACCAGATTTTGAATAAAATACAGGGTGTTCCATTTAAAAAAACATAACTTTGGTTAGGCACCGTGTTATGGAGGGCCCTGTATATTTCTCACTAATTTTAAAATGTGTACATTGAAGGTGTCTATAACTTTTATTAACAACATTTTTTCATATATTGTATAATAACAGATATATTGGACTTTGTCACAGAAGTTGATCACCCTGTATAGGATTTAAAGTCTGTTTCTTCTTCAATATTAGCCTCCTAAATTCTACTTCTACTTCTTCGTCCATTTGGTGACTTATCTCATGCTATTCGTATCCTATCCTCTGCCCTTCTACTAATGATTAGACCTATAATATAGGTTTAATTGCTGCTTTATAGATTCTTGCTTTTGTGTCTTGTCTTAGGTGTTTGTTCTTCTGGTTTGTGTCATTAAGAGATCCCACCGCTTTACTTTCTTTTTCAATTCAATTCAGTTTATTGATGTCAATATACAAAGTATTTACATAAGTCAAAGTCTGTTAAAATGCATCATTGAAATACATTGGCAAGCTAACACTTAATAATTAAAATCTATAACATTTTATCACCTAGTCTAAATACTTAATACAAAGTTAGAATATTAGCATAAAAACACAAGAGCACACAGAACTTCTGAGAATAGTAAGCACCCACCAAAAGAAGTTCTTTGATTTTTATTTTGTATGTATCTAAGGGCAGTTCTCGAATTATTAGGGGTAATTTATTAAAGAAATGTATAGCCAGACATGATGGGCCATCTCTGCACCTCTCCAACCTACGAAACTTTGGGGCAAGGTTCCCTCTAAAGCGTGTGTTAATATTATGAATCTGTTCATGAGTCTGGAATTTATGCATATTGCATTTTACATATATAAGATTATCATATATATACTGGCAAGGTAATGTTAATATTTTCCAATCTATAAAAACTTGTCTGCAATTGGCTCTATATGGCAAGCCTGCGACAATGCGAATGGCCCTTCTCTGCAGTCTGAATACATCCTTCGCTCCAGCACTATGGCCCCATGCGAGAATAGCATAGGAGATATTATGTGAGTGTCACAAAGAAAAATATGCCTGCTTTAGTATGGAAGCGGAAACACAGGATGAAAGTCCACGAAGCAAAAATGTATTTGATGATAGCTTTGCCACTAAAGAGGTGGTATGAGCATCCCATATCAGACCAGGGTCCAGCAGAACACCAAGAAATTTAGCACAGGATGCATTGTCCAGCTTGCATTGTCCGTTTTAAGCTTTGTTTAACAAACATTTATGTACACTAATAATGCTGCTTTATTGCTCCTGAACACCTGTTAGTTTTCTTTCATTCTGCATATTTAATAACCATAGTGTATTTAATATTACAAATCTAATGGGAAAGACATACATAGAATAACTCAGCTCTCAGCTGAAGTTAAAAACAAAGCTTAAAACCATTTAAACACGAAATAGGTATGCATAAAAAATATGGGTTTACTGTACAGCTGTTTACAGATTATGCAGAACAACTAAAAATAGTTGAAAATAAGTGGGTTGTGAGTACAACAAAAGAGTTGCAAGTATTATACATAAGACAAAGAGACCACAGAAGAAAAATAAATAGGTGAAATTTATGTATGAAACAAGAAAAATGATAATTTAATATTTTAAAACAGAAGACAATCACTAGGGAATAGTTAATAGATAATCACAAACTCAGAATCCCTTTGTTATTTCAAAAGAAAAATTAGAGAACATCCAGAATGATAATTATTATGAAATTATGTATCCTTCCCAAAATGCAAAGGAAATAATACTTTTTATTCAAGGAAGAGTTGAAAGTAATATGTCTTGTGAATTTTAATATCATAATCACACATTCAATTACTTATTCTTATATTAATCTAAATAGGTGCATTAACATTAGGAAACAAAATGATTAAAAAATTGAAGAAAACATAAATAAGGAATGACGTTTTTGAGTGGCATGAGTGCCTGAGCGTACCTAATAATTTATATAAATAATATATTAGATAAGCAATAATTAATGAGGTATATTGTGATTATACCAAATTATACTCATATTTGTTTATGTGACATGAAAATCTTTATTTTAAAACACAGAAGATATAAAAAGTAATGTCATAACATAAAACTGATGTATTTTCAAAAATAAAACAAAAATTTACTTATCTAAACAATTTTAAAATGTTTAAATTGCTAATTACTTACGTATTATAATGAAAACTTATGTGGTAGATTTTTGTCAATGGATCAGCTGTGTTGTAAGTGTGGAAGCAATGTCAGAAACTTGGCATCGATGTCGAGCAAGCTATCGATTGGTATTTTATATCTTCAAATAATCACTAACCCTTCCTAAGGAATTAATTTTTTTACAAATCACACAAAAGAGTCCACTTTAACTAATGCAAATAAATAAAATCAACACTAATATGACGATTCTGTCACATATCAACCGAGTTATCACGTTATCACTCAAAATATGACATAAGTGAAAGTTGAACAATGAAAACAGGCATAAATTTCATAAATCAAAGAAGTAAATTTGATTTTCATATAATATGTTATTGTTTATATCTTAACAACGTTATTCTGTCAGAAAACGAATTATTTATAACTACAAGTTAAAACCGTATTATCTCGTCGAACGCAAAGGACTAAATAATAATTCAGTCCAGTTAGTCAATTCCCAGACCCAGACTGGTTGGTTGAAAAATAATCGTGCGCAGTGTAGAGATGTAAGTCACATTTTAAGCGTTATAGTGGAACGATATAATATTGGAGCGTACTTTATGGTAGGGTAGGGAAGCCCAAGCGGGGATTTTTGCAGTAACTCGAGCACGTCAGATTATCATATGGGGAGAACCCTGGTACCCTGTAGATGTACCTCTACCATATATTGGCTCTAAACACAGGGGAGTTCGTTAAGGGGGGGCCGAAAAAAGATATAGGTATCCTTAGAAAAACTCCCTCTACCATATATTGTCTCTTAATGCAGGGGAGTTCGTTAAGGGGGGACCGAAAAAAAACTTATAAAAAAGACTTTCTATCCTTAGAAAAACTCGAAATCGTCAGATTAAGTTTAAGATAAGCTAAGTTAAGTACATGCAGTGTACCTATATTTCAAAAATAAGACGATTTGGGCGGTAAGGAAATGGGTACAAAGTTTCACAAGAAAGAAGCGAATATTTTGCGAAATTAACGACAGATCTAAAAACTAAAAAATACGTGCTAAATATTTGTCAAAAATCTATCGAATGATACCAAACACGACTGCCCACGGAGAGGGGTGGGGGCTAAATTTAAAATTTTAAATACGAATCCCGCGATATTTCGCGAAATGAACATCAGATCAAAAAACTGAAAAATACACTTATTCAATATATTTGAAAAATCTATGGAATGGCATAGTGACGGTTTAAGGCATCATGGGGCCCTAGGCGGCCATAAGAAGTAGATCCTTTATAGCGACCATTTACTTATAACAAATTTACAGATAATTATGTTCTTTTGGGAAGTAGTTACCTACTCCAAAAATAAATTACGACAATGTAATCAAGATCACTTTTCTTTTTTTACTTCTGTTACTTTGCTAAAGATTTAAGTAAAATAACTGTATCTGATAAATTTATAGTTGGATCTTTTAATGTTTACTAGGGGCACTAAAAAGTTCTAAAATTTTGTACCACATAATGGTTAAAAGAGCTATTTATTTAATGACATACTTATTCATGTTCCTATATAACATTTGTACTGCTTTAACAGCATCAAATCTAGCTAACCATCTAGTATAAAAGTTTTTCAACCGACCTTTCGCAACAACTTCTCATTAATAGTCCATAGCTAATATGCCAAAGAAAAAAAGCAGCGATATTGTGTCGATATGTGATTTTGTCCTGGCTATGAGTGCCACCCCTTCGGGGGTGAAAAAACATACATTCACGGTAAGTGCGGAAATGGATAAACTGATTTAATTCTGTTCATTTTCCAACAAAAAAAACACGTTTTAAGGCGGGTTTTCCCAAATAACTCCAAAATTAAATATTTTATAGAAAAAATATTCTTAGGAAAAATATAGCGTATACAAAAGTAAAAAAAATGGTGTATGTATGAAGTATGTAGACCCAGTATAAGCAGAGCTGGAGCTAATGAAAAGCAGATTCTTATTCGACAAATTCCAAATCAAATATTTCAACGTAAATAACCAAAAAATTAAGCATTTTTTGGTGAAAACTCATCACAACTTTTTTAAAGTGTTAAAAAAGCTTTATTTTTTTAAAGAAAAAAATACCAAGTTTTTTTTAAAAGGTATATATTAAAATACCCTAAATAAGGGTCACAATACAAAACGTTTTCGGATTAAGGAATCCATCATCAGTGTTTAAAAGCCCTAAAATTAAGTATAACCTAATTAATTGAGATAAAAGTTAAAATTGACAGAGGTTTTCAAGAACAAGAGGCCATACTTACAAAATTTGCATGCCTGAGCCACCAAAATGTATAGGGTAAAAACCCTTTAAATGTAAATCATAAAGTTATTTTACATATTTATATAAAATTCATCGGATGTTAGATGTTATAGATAAACCTGGATGTTATCCAGGGCAACACTGGACTCTCCCCACGTGGTTGGAACTTTTTTTGGAGAAAACCTCACAAATTAGATTTCAATGGCCAACTGACAACTGAATTCAAGAGCAACCCAAAATGACATTAAGAACTGTCAATGTAACCTAGTTAATATATACCTTTTACAAAAAAATGTGGCATTTTTGTGATTTATGGTATACAGCCAGCTACAAGAAGTTTATTTTCCTCGTGGATTTTTTAAAGAAATTTCTAGTATTAAAATTAAACAAGTAAAGCTCAAAAGAATGTCGATTCCTTTTTTTTTGGCAAAAAAATCTTGAAAATCACCCCCTAGTTTGTACTTATATATTATTTGCATTATGATCTGTAAGTTTCACCGGCTTACAGTGCTTGTATTTCAAAACATTGGGTTTTAAAGTAAAACAAATTTTTTGGAATTTTGAAAAAAAATGCCTTTCTTTTCAAAATAACTTAAAAATTATTAGTGATACCAAAAATCTTAAAGAATAAAAAATATAGGTTTTGCTTTTCTGAATATTTCAGATTTTTGCTTTTTTGGAAGATAAAAATTGGTTAAGATATGATTGTTCAAAATTGGTATACCATGGGTAGAGAATTTTTCATTTATTAAAAATTAATAAATGAAAATAGTTTCTATCCTTGTGAGATCGGTACTCACCGGAGGCACCGCAGACGTTCGGATACAATTAGCGCCTCTTTGCAAAAACAATTACGGCGACTTTGCTATGTAACACAACATTTACTCAACACACACACTACACATTACAATAGGTACCCGATTAGAAAAATCCAATGTATCATGCAAAGGGCCAAGTGCCATTGGTTGTCGAGACCTTAAGCTAAATAAAAAAAAAATGCATACACTCGTAACTAGTGATTTGTTCAAGCCCTCTAGACCTAGGGGGCTATTTTCAAAAGTTTTTTTGCCCAAAAAAGGGATCGACTTTATTCTGAGCGTATCTTGCTTACCTTTTACGCTTTTTAAAAAAACAAGATTAATGCTTTTTTAAACATTTAAAAAAGTTATGATGAGTTTTCCATGAAAAGTGCTTCATATTTTGATTATTTCACGTTGAAATATTCAATTTGGAATTTTCCGAACCTACTTTTCATTAGCTACAACTCTGCTTCTACTGGGTCTACAGACTGCACACATACACCATTTTTTCAATTTTTTGAAAGCTATATTCTGCTGAGTAGTATTATGTTCTTCGATAAAATACTTACTCTTTGAGTTATTTGCGAAAAACAGTCTAAATACTCTTTTTTGTTGAAAAATGAACATATTCACTTGCAAATACCTCAAAATGTATTTTGACTTAATGGAAAAACTCTATTGAACAAAAGTTGCTTATAATTAGTCAGTTTATACACTTCCGGACGTATTTTGGCGGTAATTTTTTCACCTCCGAGAAGGGGTGGACTTAACCTTAGAGCAAAATCACACATCGGCACAATATCACTTTTTTCTTTGACATGTTAGCTATGCGTATGCCAACTTTCATGTCAATTCAAGCTCTTCTTTCAAATCCAAAGGTTCTTTAAAAATTCGGAGGTTTTGCAATATTTTACCGTGAATGAATGGACTATAAGGCCTCTCGGTGGGTAGAAATTGAAAAAAAAAATGTATCATACCAAAATAATTACCAGCTTCTAAGCAAAATTTACTTGCAAAATTGATTACTAAATTGAGGGAATCATTAGAACATGGAATATAAAAATGCCTTTGAAGATAACTGCTTAATTTGTCTTGAAGTCGGTTGTATTTTCCTGATATTTGATAGAAGACAAAGCAAAAAACTGAGTTTGATTGGAAATCATAAATTAACCATTCTCTTTTTTTTTTTGTCTCAGTTAGCCCTATTGTATTTATTTAACATTTTACATTTTTTTTAAATTACCGCTTAAATAATTCATTATTAATGAATGCATTTGAGCGGGATGCGGGCCCCATCAAGTGCCCAGGCCCTAGGCGGCCGCCTAGTCCGCCTAATGGTTAATCCGGCGCTGGTACCAAACACGAGCCCCCATGGATGTGGGGTGGAAGGTTACTTTAAAATTTTAAATAGGAGCCCCCATTTTTCATTGCAGATTCGGATTCCTTACGTAAAAATAAGTAACTTTTATTTAAAACATCTTTTCGAATTATGGATAGATGGCGCTATAATCGGAAAAAACGAGTGTTGCAAATGGAAAATTAAATTAAAAATGGAAAGTCCCCACTAAAATGGAAAACTTTACTTAACTTTTTTTGGTTTTAGAACCTACTCTTCACAACCCAATAGGTCCCCAAAGCGCTCGAGTCCTCGAGTGACTGCACATTTAGCATACTTTCCTCTCCTACTATTACAGAGTATTTAAAAATGTTAGTTTGTACTGTGTAGGTATATTTAGAGATTTTCTTTTAGATTCTAAATCATACATTAAATTAGAATTTAGATATGTTGTAGTGGTTGTAGTAACACATAGAGTCACATATACGCTCTGAGCTTCGCTGGTGTCGCTCCTAGCGGTTATTAATTCAACTTTTACCGGTAATTTTTAAATTTATTATTTAATTGTTATCGCTTAATATTTACAACGCAAAAAAGTAATTAAATTGTAATCGATTTTTTTAAGATTTTTCTAATCATTTTGACGTTCTATTGATAAAATATCAATTTCTTACTTCGGATACTTTGACAATAATCGTGTAGATGGCGCTAAGAGTATAATAGATTATTTATAATTAGATATTACGGAACATTAAAAAAACTTAAATTCAGTATTTAAAACGTAAGTATATTTAAGGTAAAAATATATACCACAGCTTTGACCAACTAATATTGTTTATAATTAATGTTTTTAATTTTAATTTTAAATTAATCACTTTGACATTTATGTAAAATTTCCGGTAAACGTTTACAAACTTATCACTACTGGCGTTCGCGAATTTGTAAATATCCCCTCTACGTACGAGCTCACAGCGTATAGAATTACTTACATATTAAATCATTTATCTTATAGACCAGGGCGCATCTGTAAAAATATTAGTACATTTAGACGTTGAGAGGTGACTCAAATTTTTTTGCAGAAATTGCTTGAAAATTAATCAAATAATAATATTTGAGTTATCCTCCCTCTCAAAAAGGTCCGGAACATTGTTTAAATAATCAAAATGTCAAAAAATTAAGGAAAAATTCGATTTTTTTCTTGGTTTTTTGATTATAACTTTAAAAGTATTCATTTCAGAGAAAAGTCGTACTGACATAAAAGTTGCGTAATTAAATTTTCTACAATACAGAATTGGTTAAAAATTTAAAAAATAGTCACCCTTGTTGCAAAATAGCAATAATTGTGAAAAAAACATACAAGAACAAGTATTCGCATTTTACGTTTTTCAACCATTTATGCTACACTTAGGACCTTTATATTTCACCCTGAAAAACTTTATGATACAGTAAAACAATATTGTAAATTTCATTAAGATCGGTTCAATAGATTTTGCAAAATAAATTTTGCAATCCAGCTTTCGTAAAAAAAATTCATTTTTTCAAAATGTTACAGGACTGAAAATAAAGCAGATAGCAAGTTGAAAATTTTTTTACTTATAGAAGTGTACTGTACCTTTCATTTGCAATTTTGCAAAATTAAAGTCGATTAACACCACGGCGTCAGGAATTTTTTAAATAAACATTAATTATTGGTGCTACCCGCAGGACAGCGGATAGTTTGCTCTGATTGGGCATTCCAATAACCTTTGATAATGATTGATACATTTTAATTTTTATTACATTTCGATATAAATAAATAAATTTGTTTATTGCAAAATAAAAACACATACTCTATCCTTTGAAATAACACTTTTATTAGCAAAAACTTTCTGTGTTCATATATTTTAGCTTAAATAATAAAAGTTTATTATTTTTCAATATATGCAATTGTTTAAACAATATTTCACAAACAATAATAAAATTAGTTTGATTTTTGTGGAATTAAAATATTAAAATACAACAAAATATAGAGTAAGAAAATAATATATTAGATAAAGATTGGAAGAAATTTTGGTAGAAATCAACTTGTGTGAATCGAACACCGCTGTCCTGCGCGTAGCACCAAAAATTATTGTTTATTTCAAAAATTTTCTGACGCCTTAGTAATTAATCGATTTTAATTTTGAAAACTGCAAATGAAAGGTACAGTACACTTCTATAAGCAAAAAAATTTCAAGTTGCTATCTGTTTTATTTTCAATCCTGTAACATTTTGAAAAAATGAATTTTTTTTGCGAAAGCTGGATTGCAAAATTTATTTTGCAAAATCTATTGAACCGATCTTAATGAAATTTACAGTATTGTTTTCCTGTATCATAAAATTTTTCTGGGTGAAATATGAAGGTCCTAAGTGTAGCATAAACGGTTGAAAAACGTAAAATGCAAATACTTGTTTTTGTATGGTTTTTTCGTAATTATTGCTATTTTACAACTAGGGTGACTATTTTTTTAAATTATTAACCAATTCTATATTGTAGGAAATTTAATTACGCAACTTTTATGTCAGTACAACTTTTCTCGAAAATGAATACTTTTAAAGTTATTATCAAAAAACGAAGAAAAAAATCAAATTTTTCCTTAAATTTTTGACATTTTGATTATTTAAACAATGTTCCGTACCTTTTTGAGAGGGAGGATAACTCAAATATTATTATTTAATTTATTTTCAAGCAATTTCTGCAAAAAAATTTGAGTCACCTCTCAACGTCCATCTCAAAACAGATGCGCCCTGGACTATTAATAAGGACGTATGTTCTAGTTTTAGGCCTCAAGGGATAATTATTAATGTTCTTCATATTAGGTCTTTAAGGGCCGGTACTTTCTGTCCATTTCTGTACCGGTCCTAGGAATAGCAGACTTAATAAATGCAATTATAATTATTACCTATAATTACAATTATAATTGCGGTTTCACAGAATAGTTACGAGGAGTACCTAGTAGAAAAGTCATTAGGAGAGCTGAAGGAATAATGCGGAGCACTGCAAGACACTCGAGATACGATCCAGAAAATAACACAGCCCAACAGTGTCTGCGTACATTAAAACAAAAACTCTCCTTCTATTCAGGGCAACTAAGGAGGTACAAAGTTAGTAACAACTGAAAATGTGACAGAAAATGCACTTTTTAAAATTTCCGAGAAGGCGTTCTACCGAAAAACTCAATTCCACCGTAGAAAGTGTCGACAAGTCTTACCCAAGCCAAGAAGAAATTCATGAGTTGTGGGGAAATCAACTTTCCGCACCAGCTGCTTTTAACAACAATGCTGGCTGGATAGAAGATACGACGCACAACTTTCACCACTACGTTACTGCTAACTACGAACCATTCACAACTGAAGAGGTCTTAAATGTCATCAAAGAGCTTCTTACCTGGAAATCTCCTGGACCAGACGGAGTTCAGAACTTCTGGCTTAAAAAGTTTTGGAGTATTCGTGAGTGCTTATCAACATTCATTAATCATGTTATTTCTAATTCGCAGGAAATACCATCATTTCTCACTCAGGGAACCACTTATTTAGATCCAGCCAAGATCCAGCCAAGTACCGCCCAATTACTTGTCTTCCAACTTTGTATAAATTGGTCACATCCTGTGTAACCCGACATATCTACCAACACTGTTCACTGTCCTCTAAACAATATCATAGAGCCTCAACAGAAAGGATGCGCTAAGGGTTCCATGGGTTGCAAAGAACAACTTTTCATCGACTCAGTCATTTCTAACAAGGCATTTACCAAAAAAAGGAACCTCTTTACTACCTTTATTGACTACAAAAAGCCTTTGATTCAGTACCACATGAATGGCTTATAGATATATTGAGAATATACAAAATCGATGATAACCTAGTGACCTTTTTAAGGCATATAATGACAAGTTGGAAGACTAAAATTCACCTCCAAATACCTGATGAAAACAATATCGAAACGGAAAATATTGCAATCAACCGGGGCCTGTTTCAAGGAGACTCGTTGAGTCCATTGTGGTTCTGTTTAGCTTTGAACCCCCTTTCCCAGCTACTAAACTCCACTGACTCAGGTTTTAGCATTAAAAACAATGATACTGTGGCAGCGAAGCTGAATCATCTGTTGTATTGGGACCGTGCAAGTTCGGAAAAGCGACACCTGGTTTCATAGCTCGGCAACTTTTTTCGCACAAGGCCGTAGCCCAAAAAAAATTATAAGAAGAAAAAGTAATATTTAGGTTATGTTATTAAAAGGTAAACAATTGTATGTAGTAAATAAAATTAGGTATTAAAATGCAGTACTGCAAGCAAAATACAATTAATTAATATATATATATATATATATATATATATATATATATATATATATATATATATATATATATATATATATATATATATATATATATATAAGATGGTGGTATTCTTGACTGTAGATTTATATATCAAGTAGTGACTCTTGAGGATGCAGTCAGTTTATTTGGCCCACAAGAAAGAAAATTCTTTGACTTACTGTCAAGCTTTCGAATTATATTTAATTCTTTTTCAAGACATCTACAAAATTTATAAATATAAAAATTAAGTAATTACAATGTATATTTTGTTTACTCACTAGTCGTTGAGATTGATTGAAAAAGTTGAAACTTTACTAAAAGGACAATCACACACATATTAAAATATTTAAATAATTTTAGCCAATCTATTACATTATGTTGTGTCCATGGTTCATTGTTCAACATGTATGAAGTGTATACCATTTCTTTAGAAGAAAAGCAAAACCAGTAACAATAGTTTTTTTATAATTACAGTTATTAATTTGATTGATGTAAAGTAAATTAGTCCAGTCAATGTGTCTACCAGCATAAAATGAATTTTTAATGGTGGAATGTACGATGCCTAATTTCCATGACACTCTATCATCCCATTGGCCCTCACTAAGATCTCTTGCGCTCATCGCCTTCGTTACTCCCCCTCTCCAAGATTTCTTGGGTCTTCCTCTCTTTCTGCGGTTTGGTGGTACCCATTGCATAATTATTTTAGGGAGTCTTGAGTTATCCATCTATAATTAAATATACATTTATTTAATAATTGCATATCATACCAATATTGTGAGCAACATATAATTTTTCTTCTTCAATGACAGTAGGTATGAGATATACGTCAATTTGACAATTTCAATTGACAATATGAATTATTTAAGAAAGTTGCAAGATTTCTTCTCTATTCGCGCACGATCGTTTCTCGTATCCCCTCCAAGTACTTGCACACCGCGAATATGGATGATTTGAAATTAATGGCTTCCACTCGAGAACACCTAGAACAGGGACCTGATTCTAATTCAAATTTCGACTCAAAACAAGTCGCAATCAATATGGCGACGTTGAAATGCGACTGTGCGAGCCTTGTGGATTTTAGTTGAACTAACGAAATGATGTCATTAAATAGCGACTTATCGAAATTAATTGCGACTCCAAAAAAGTGGTTGGTATTATAATTTCGAGTCGAAATTATTGTGACGCGGACACGGACATGTATGAATGTCCGAAAGCGAGGTTAGGTTTAGTTTAGGAGATGTGTTTTGTTTGTTTCTTGCAAGGAAAACTAAAACAAATGGTATTAATATGGCTGGGTTTTATGGACATTTACTGGTTGTGGAGGAATTAGATAGAATAGTATTAATTTAGAAATATAATAATTGAGAATTTCCACAACGTGAATTATCAACACAATGAAAGATGTAAGGTAATAATCTGGGAAAATTAGTATAAAACAAGGAAAATTATGTACCAGCTATTTTATTGCTGGACATGCTGGAATCAAATCTTAAGAATTCATATATTATTAATATATAACTATGCAAAATCCTTAGAAAGTGTGCTATTTGGTTTGTAAACAAATTAGCTCTCCGAAATCTCTATTTAAATTATTGCTCTGTAACTCAGAAAATTTTAACGTTAAACCAAAAACACTCACATAAAAATTCACTGTAATTTAATTCTGCACATAGATATTTTTTCCGATTTCCTTCAGCGGAAATTTTCCTCGAAAAATTCGGGTTTTCCAAACAAAATCTTTAATTTTCAACTAAAATTTTAGGGACTTAATTATTTATCAATAATTAAATAACTTGGTGACATAAATCTTTTTTGTATGAGTGTCTTGAAGATATGAAAATTTGTATGTACAAAGAGGACCGGAATAAAAAGGTCACGGTTCAAAGATTGAAATCCTGTTGTTTATAACTCTGTCGCAAATGCCGGTCAAATTTGATCGGTTATACCTGGAACCACTCCTCGCAATTCAATTTTCTTTTCTTCGAAAAGGGCACAGAAGCCGTGCCCTTTTCAACAGCGTTAACTTAATTTAATTTAATCTAATATTTTTTGGGGGGTTCTATTTGTTTATAAGCCAAAAAATTGTTTCTTTATAACATTCCTGAGACCGCTCAAATAGTCCAATTTCAATTCTGTAAGTACGTTGAATAGGTATAGTGCTTTTTTATACGAACATCGTAGTTATTCTGGTGTATCATAATCTTTCTGGTTATTATTTCGACCGAAATTTTTTAATTAACATTATAATTATTACTAAACTTTTGGTTAGATTGTCGCCGGCCTCCTGATATAATCTACTATAAAAAATCTTTCATGTCATCAATTTATTTAATTATTGATAAATAATTACTTCCCTAAAATTTTAATTGAGAATTGCAGATTTTTTTTGGGAAAACTCGGATTTCCGAGTCAAATTTTTGTTGAAGGAAATCGGAAAAAAAATAACTTTGTGCAGAACTAAATTACGGTGAATTTTTATTTGAGTGTTTTTGGTTTAAAGGAAAAATCTTTGGAGTTACAGAGCACTAATTAAAAAAAAGAAGATTTAGGGTGGTAATTTGTTTATAAATAAAATCACACACTTTCTGCGGTCTTGTCATACCCCATATTACTAATATATGCAATCTTAAAATTCGATTTTAGCAATAAAATAGCTGGTAAATAACTTTTCCCAAAAATGGCATTTTTTCGATAATTTTCCCAGACTATCAACAAATGTTGCGGTGGTTGCGTAGCCAATAAATCCTTAGAATAAATCCAATAAACCGGAGCGCCAACCCAAATTTGGGCAGTGTCAAAATGATAACGTTAGTATCCCCAGTCGGAACTGTCGGACCTTCTCCAAACGGACCATCTCCCATATTATCAATACGTTCCTGAGAGTATGCTTGAGGATGGCAACTACAAGCTATACTGGGACCGTACTGTGCTCACAGACCAAACAGTGCCACATAAAGGCGGATATACATATGCGCTCTGCTCGGTGTGCGAGCCGCTCGCGCGCAGCGTATTCGTCAGATTAGTACGTGTTTTCAAGGGACGCACAAACGGCACGCACACGGCGCACCACGATCTAAATTCTGTCGGTTTTTCAACAAACGCTTTGATGGTTCGCAATACGTATTTGGACGGGTTTGCGAGTGGTTTGTTGGTTTTGGCGCGCATGATTTGAATATTTATTAGTAATGGAATGGTCGGAACTGTCGGAAGGAAATATCTAACTTATTGATGTTTATCGTGGAAAATCATTATTGTGGGATCCTCAATAAAGAACCATTTAATTTAAAGAAACAACTTAAATCCGATCTTAACGGAAATAGAAGCTGAAATAAAAAAATGTACATGCGGACCTTTTTAAAAAATGTTAGTTCATTGTACTAAAAATAACATGTATTAAAAATAAGATTTACTATTTTATTTGGGCATAAGCCGCAATTCGAGTTTGAAATCAAGTTTACTTTTGACCTTTCGACTTTCACTTCGGAAATAGTTATCAATATCAAAAAAACATTCATAAGCAGATATATATTATGTGTCACCGGAAAGCGAAATAGGTAACGCACGACTTGGAGAACCTATAGTTTTCTAACTTCGTGTCTGGTGAAGCAACGCAGTTGAAACAAGCGGATATAATATTATAATTGTGTCACCGGAAAGCGAAAAAGGTAAGGCACAACTTGGAAGACCCAATAGTTTTCTAACTTCGCTTCTGGTGAAGCAACAGAGTTGGAACAAGCAGATATATTATAATTGGGTCACCGGAAAGCCAAAAAGATAACGCACAACTTGGAAGACCCAATAGTTTTCTAACTTCGCTTCTGGTGAAGCAACGGAGTTGGAACAAGCAGATATATTATAATTGGGTCACCGGAAAGCCAAAAAGGTAACGCACAACTTGGAAGACCCAATAGTTTTCTAACTTCGCTTCTGGTGAAGCAACGGAGTTGGAACAAGCAGATATATTATAATTGGGTCACCGGAAAACGAAAAAGGTAACGCACAACTTGGAAGAGCCTATAGTTTCCTAACTTCGCTTCTGGTGAAGCAACGGAGTTGGAACAAGTAGATATGTTATAATTGTGTCGTCGGAAAGCGAAAAAGGTAACGCACATCTTAAAAGAGCCTATAGCTTCCTAACTTCGCTTCTGGTGAAGCAACTGAGTTGGAACAAGCAGATATATTATAATTGGGTCACCGGAAAGCGAAAACGTTAACACAGGGCTTGGAAGAACCTATAGTTCTCTAATTTCGTTTCTAGTGAAGCTACGCAGTTGAAACAAGCAGATACATTACAATTTGTGTCACCGGAAAACGAAAAAGGTAACGCATGACTTGGAAGTACCTATAGTTCTCTAATTTTGTTTCTGGTTGTAGGAACAAGCAGATGTATTATGGTAGGGGAGCAAAGTATGCTAAATGTGCAGTCACTCGAGCGCTTTGGGGACCTATTGGGTTGTGATTATTAGGTCCTAAAACCAAAAAAGTTAAGTAAAATTTTCCATTTTAGTGGGGACTTCCCATTTTTTA
The DNA here is from genome assembly GCF_917563875.1 of Diabrotica virgifera virgifera. Taxonomy (NCBI): domain Eukaryota; kingdom Metazoa; phylum Arthropoda; class Insecta; order Coleoptera; family Chrysomelidae; genus Diabrotica; species Diabrotica virgifera. Next base: position 173,741,883 of record NC_065445.1, on the reverse strand, counting down.
ATTTAATTTTCCATTTCCAATAATCTTTTTTCCGATTATAGCGCCATCTATCCATAATTCAAAAAAATGTTTCGAATAAAAGTTGTTTATTTTTATACAAACAATCCAAATCTGCAATAAGAAACGGGGTCTACCATTTAAGATTTTAAAGTAACCCCCCACCTCACCTCCGTGGGGGGTCGTGTTTGGAACTATTCGATAGATTTTTCAAAAATATTGATAGAGTGTATTCTGCAGTTTTTCGATATGATGTTTATTTTGCGAAAGATCGCGGGATTTGTATTTAAAATTTTAAATTTACCCCCCACCCCTCTCCGTGGGGGGTCAAGTTTGGTATTTTTCGATAGATTTTTGAAAAATATTGAACACGTAGTTTTTAGTTTTTCAATCTGACGTTCATTTCGCGAAATATTCGCTTTTTTTTTGTGAAACTTTTTGACTCACCCATTTCCGTACGCCCCGCTCAAATCGTCATATTTTTGAAATATAGACTCTTTTGCATGTACTTAACTTACCTTATCTTAATCTGACAATTTCGAGTATTTTTAAGGATAGATTTTTTTTCGGGCCCCCCTGAACGAACTCCCCTGTGTTAAGAGCCAATATATGGTGGAGGTACATCTGCAGGGTACCACGTTTCTCCCCATATGATAATCTGACGCGCTCGAGTAACTGCAAAAATCCCCGCTTGGGCTCCCCTACCATTATATTTGTGTTGCCGGGAAGCGAAAAAGGTAGTTCCCGAAATGTTCCCAAACTGTGGCTTATTCCACATAAAATAGTAAATTGCATAAGATGACACAAGAAAATAGTTTCAGAATAATACCAAAATAAGATGTAGTAGAAGTACAGGACAGAGACATGATTATCTACAATTACTAAACGTTCGTAAGTTTCCTCTGGATCGTCAAAATGAAAAATTTTAACGAACAATAACCGCGCCACGAACGCGTGGCGCACACACGGCGCGGAGTTCGCGGCGCGGATATCTGTCTCCGCCTTAATAGACCAGATCTCGTACTAGTTAATAAATTAACAAGACAAACAACACTAATTGATGTGGCGATACCTAACAACAATAAAAATCTACGTAGTAAATTTACTGAAAAGATCGCCAAGTACAAAGATCAGGAAATTCAAATACGAAGACAATGGAGAATGCAAAGTACCCAGACGATACTTATTATTATGTCTACTACTGAAGTCATTCCCAAGAACCTCCTCGAAAACATAAAAAAGCTGGATCTAAATGAACACCTTTATAAGACCATGCAGAAAGTTGTACTACTCGCGACGGCTAGATGTGTACGAAAATTTCTGGGAGAGGAAGACACAAAGGGAGGAGGAAGACACGAAATGCGAACAATGTAAAGTCAAAATACAACAGGAAAGGCAGAAAAAAGAAACGGAAAAAATAATATAATACCTAAACGAAGCGGGGAACATTAATCATTTTAGTCAAATATACAAAAAGAAATGGGAAGAAAAAGTATACGAAAAAACAAAATGGGAACGGGCGGGGGGCCTACAAAACACGATAGAGAAGAAAGAATGTTTAATAGTAACGACTAACGATATAAAAGAGGGAGGGAAAGAAAGCGCGAAACGCACAATTAGGGAAGATGTTTATGAAATTATTGAGGGTTGTAAAGAGGGAAGCATTGAATATATAGAAAATGTGAAGAAAAGTTCCTTGGCCACCGGAAAAAGGCTGTGGTACAAGTACGTAGAAAAAATTAGGAAGCAAGGTATGTATGAAATGGGCGAGAGGGCCATGAAGAAAATCAAAGAGAGGGAAGAACCGCCGGAAACAATTCGTGTAATCATAAATAATGAAATAAATAAAGAAAACGTGCGGAAAGCCTTAGAATTCGTGGGTCGGGGAGAAAATATAACGTGGGAAATCGTGATTAGAGGGGGGCTAGACAAAAACATGAAGAAGCCCTTCTAATCAAAATTGGAGGGAAGACATATACCGACGCCTTGAAGGAAATGAAGCAGAAGATCGATAAAGGAAAAATAGGAATTAAAGTAGACAGGATGAAGAAGACAGACGGGGGGGACATCCTCGTAAAATTAAAGGGGAAGGGAGATGCTGAAAAGCTAAGGAAGGAAATGGATACTAGGATGTCCGGCATGAATATGGCAATTAGGAGGAATGAGCAAAATTTCTCGATTACTAAACTGCATCCAGGGGTAACAGAAGAAATATTGCACGATGCCATTAAGGCCTATACGGGAATATCTAGCCACCATAGCCGTGCGCCCTGCAAAAGCGGAGGAACTACGCAAATATAATGCAATAGTAATAGGCTGGGTGTCATGCCCTATAATGGAAAGATACACCCCCACAAGGTGTTACAAGTGTCTTCGCTATGGACACAATACCTACAAATGTAAGGGGAGAGCTGGGTAGCGTGGTGCTACAACTGCTTTAAAAAGGGACATACTGCGGTACAGTGTAGCAGTGCGGAATACTGTCTAACCTGTAAAGAAGAGGGACACAGGATGGACCTTATTCAATGCCCAGTCTATAGGACGTGGGTGTACGGCAGGGGAAGAGAAGGGGATCTCCAGAAGGGTGCGTAATGAGAAGAAAAATAGAAAGAAAAGTGAAAAGGTGAGAGGTGGCTTTCTGGAGAACGGGAGTGGGCCCCTATACAGTCCACCAGTGAAACAGGAAGCCACCTTTCACAGAGTTTCGCGAAAAATAGACTGCATTGAAAATCATTTAAAAAAACACCCCATTATTTTATCTATACAAATTTTGTTTATATATTTCATTTATTTATTTTATTATATTTACCTATTTATATAATTTATTTATTGAATAATTTTATTTATACAATTTTTAACTATGCAAAAGAAAAAAAGTGTTAGCAGGAGTTAATGAAAAAATTGCTATAAGCATATTCAAAAATGGACTCAAGGATGAAAAAATTAAAACAGTACTAAAAGCAAAAGAAATCACAACTTTAGCGGAAGCAATCGCCATTGCTAAGGACGAAGAATCAATGGCACGAACAGATACTTCAAATGTATATCACATGTGTAAGGCACATAGGGAAGGAAGAAGAAACATAGCGCACGGATATAGAAATAGATTCGACAGAAGGAAGGAAGAAAATAGAGATAACAGAAATAGAGGACCACAGGGACAAATGAGACAACAATACAATAACCAAACCAATTTTCAAAAACGTAGAGAATCTTGAAGATCACCGAGAGGAGAGAACAACAACCAAGGGACGCATCAAAGAGGATATAAAAGAGGTAATGTAGCAGGAACATATTTAGCTACAAGCGAACAAAGGACACAAAATACCCGAAGTAGAGTTTTTTCGTGACCCCACGAATAGAAGCTAATCAATTCGAAATAAATGGATTGAACTACATAACAGCGCATTTTAAAGGAAAAAATATACGACTGTTAATAGATACAGGCGCAGCTTTTAAGGTAATTTTCAACGAATCATTAGACAATGACGAAGACATAAATAAAAGCAAACAAATCAAATTAAATGGAGTATCAGGAAGTACGTTTACGATGGGAACACTTTTGTGTAACTTAGAATTAGTACAAAAATCAGGAGATATCATCACATTAGGATATGAATTTTCAGTCATGAAAAGTTTTTCACATAATGTGGACGGAATAATCGGCTCAGATTTTCTGTCAAGATATCAAGCAACAATAAACTACGAAACTTTAGGACTAACACTGGGAATAAAAAAAACGTCGGAAGTACCTATGGGGAAAATTTTTCGATTCTACCAGCAAGATGCGAATCTATACATTTTTTTATGTAGGAACGGAAACAGGAGAATACGTGGTCATGCCACAAGAAGTTTGCGAAGGAGTACTTACCGCAGGATTGATAGTTAAGCCCATTAACGGTATGCTACCCGTAAGAATGATAAATGTAAATATTACAGATATAAAAATTAGAAATTTTAAACCTACAATACAGAATTTAGACAAATTCAATATTTTTTGCATGGGAGAAACAAGACAAACGGTTGACAGAGTCGAACGACTTTTGAACACCATACAAACGGAGACCATGACATTAGAAGAAAAGAGGTCCATAGAAAGAATTTGTGCGAAATACGCAGATGTTTTTTATCTGGAGGACGATCCTTGCACTACAACGAATATATACAAAGCAAGAATTAGATTGCAGAAAAATACGACACCAGTTTACAGAAAACAATATAGATTGCCACACGGACAGAAAACGGAAATCTCTAATCGGAAAGATACTATGCTAGTGAGCCGTCCTGCGAGAAGAGTGTCCTAAAGGACCACCCCTCGAAACAACATCTTAGTAACCTTATGTTGATTGATGTTGTAAATCGTAAATAAAGTTATAAAGTTAGAGTCAGTGTTTCAACTCGACATTTCAACCCCGCAAGATTATCATGGCAATCTACCAACGTAAAAATAGCAACATAACATGTTTCAACCTCCTGGCATGCTACATATCTCCGAACATCCCTATGATGAGATACGAAGCTATCGTTGATGAAATAATGAGCACCGCCATAAGCGAAGAAGAAATATTGATCGCCGGGGACATTAATGCGAAGTCCAGATTGTGGGGTTCCCCCATAAACGACAAAAAGGGGAACTACGGAATGAATGGATAGCCCAGGCTGGCCTTTAAGTATTAAACAACGACAAACCTACATTCGTAAGGGGGCCAGCCAAGCCAATCACATATTGACGTTACGTTCGCAAGCGAAGGGCTATCCCGAAAGGTGCACGGATGGGACGTCCTCGACAATCAATTATTTACCTACCACCATTACATACAATATTAGATAAAGGTTAAAGGGGGATTAAAACGGACGATAGGTCACACAGAATCTTACTTCAATAAAAGAAAGTACATATCGGAGGTCAGAAAAATAAACGAAGAAGAGATTTCTGACTTTGACCAACTGAGAAGAGCTTTACAAAATGCAGCAAAGTTGGCCACCGTTAAGAAGAAAACTTATAAAACATCCCCCTATTGGTGGACGGATGACATAAAAGGTTTACGGGAGAGATGCCTCAGAGCTCGAAGGAATCACACGGAAAGCCAGGGCAACCTCGAGTTCAAAGAAATATATAAAGACTTAAAGAAAACATTAAATAATAAAATAAAACGAAGAAAAAGGAAAAGTGGCAGACCCTGATAAAAGCACTGGACGAGGATATATGGGGCAACGCATACAGGATTACAATGAAAACCTTGAAGATAATGACCCATATAGACTCGACTGATCAAAGTGTGCAGCGCGTACAGGACTGTATCAACCATTGCCTTACAGGTGGTGGCTGGTTCTCTACCGGTGCACATCCTGGCCAGGGAGAGAATCCAAATGTACCGAAGGGGCAACGGGGCGATATGTTCAGGGCCACTGGAGAGAGCTAGAAGTTTAGAGACGTGCCAGAGGGAATGGGCAGCCGAAATTGGAAAGGCCGCCTGGACGAGATTCCTGATCCCGGATGTAGTGAGGTGGTACGGATGTCGGCATCGGCGCGTCAACTACTATTTTACACAGTTTCTGACGGGGCATGGATCGTTTCGACAATATACCAACCGTATTGGGAAGACTAGGGACGATCTATGTCCCGAGTATGGTGTGTTGGATGACGCGCGGCATGTCGTGTTCGTATGCCCTGCGTATCGCGCGGGGCGTACCGAACTGCAGCTGGGCCTGGGATCTCCCCTAGGCGAGCCCCATGAGCTGATCGATAGAGCTGTCGACAGCAAACGAGACTTTGAGCTGATCATTGCCTTGTCGTGTTCGTATGCCCTGCGTATCGCGCGGGGCGTACCGAACTGCAGCTGGGCCTGGGATCTCCCCTAGGCGAGCCCAATGAGCTTATCGATAGAGCAAAAGAGACTTTGAGCTGATCATTGCCTTCGTCACAAAGACAATAAAGCACAAAGAAGAAACAGAGAGGCGGCTGCAAGCGGGATGACCGCTTTATATTTATTTTTCTTAAAATATGTTGGTATTGTGATGGGGCAGCCAGCGGGGGGTGGACCCTTTACATCTAAACCACGCTGATTGACTAATTTTACCTACTTATTTTACTTTTTCATATGTTTAGTTATTTGTTTTATCGTAGTTTATTTATTTACCTATTTAATTTTATTTATATAAGTTTATATTTATTTCGAACAATTTTTTATTTTTCGGTTTTTCCTCTCTATGTGTTCTATCTTTTCTTTCTTCTCTGTCCTTTCTTTGTTTCTTTCCTTTTTCTTCATGTCTTTTCTCTTTATTTTCTCTTCTCTCACTGTATCTCTGCTCTTTTCTTCTCTTTTTACTATTTTTTTCACTCTCGTTTCTCCCTTTGTGTTATGTCTTGTATAGTTTTCTGGGACAGTCAGTGGGGAAGGACCTTTTACATCCGACCTACACAGACTGTCCCATTTTAATTTCCGAATTGAATGGGTGGATGAGTAAGCGTGAATAGATGAAAGTATGAATAGATGAAAGTAGTGAAGTTAAATGAGAGAAAGTATGAAGGGGTGGACGAGAAAGAGTGCATAGATGAAAGTATGAACGACTGGAATTGCCCGTAACTGCCAACTGACATCTTCTGGTTGTTTCCATCCGCGGTTGGGGGCATCCCGGTCGCCCTACATGCGCACGGGTTGCGCCAGACGGTCGCTTCGCTGACCGGACTGGTGCGGGCGAGACCAACTAATCCGTGGAATGCACGCTAGGAGTGCCGGAGGGGAGCTATGAGTAAGGTCGACGGGTCAGATATGCTCGGTAAGAGCGGTCCCAGACCCGTCGGTTGGAGAAAAGAGGGGGTGAGTTTAGTCGGTAGGCGGTTCGTGATACAGATAGGACAGACCGAATCCGACACACCTGGGACACCTTCCCAGACGGTCTTGCGAAGATTCCCACCTCCCAAAAAAAAATAAATAAAAAGTGGATGCTACTCCCCCAATTTAGTTATTGGGGATGCAGCTATATCTTGAGCATAATCAACATGTTTTTTTGGTGTTGTAGAAGGTTTATACACATTTTTTTCTGCTGGTTGACAATGTGCATTTATCTTTTACCTCTCTCCTTCGTCGCTGGAAGTTCAAATGTGCTCGTTATGCTATGCCCTATGTTGGATAAGTTATAAATAATAACTATTGTACTATTTTTTAAATAAATATATTTTTACATAGTTCTTTATGGTAAAATTTTGATTTTTTGCTATTTTTTTATATTCGCAGTAAATTTGTATATTCTTGTATGAAGGGACGGCAAATTTTATTTTGCCCAGGGCGCTCAAAACCCTAAAACCGGCCTTGATTGTAGTCTTATGTGTTGTGAACATTTTGTTTTTTGAATATCCCTGATATCTTTATGACATAGAGTAGATAAAGATAATTTTATATTTGTCTATTACCAAACAGTTTGACTCCTTATTTCCTGGTTAATCTGTTCAAGTTCAAATAGTGATAACACCGTGGCCTTTGACAAAGGAAATCGGCAAAAAAGTCTAAATCGTCCCAGTAATTGTAATGCTCTTCTGTTATGAAACCGAGGTAGACGTTATGAATGAACAAAATAAAGATTCCGAACTTGTTACTGCATTTATATTTTTTTAAATTTGGTTATGAAATTGTTTTTTATTTATTTTTCTGTCAAATTGATCATTATTTCTCGAATTGCATATGCGCAAGTACAGTTACTGCTGCCAACAGAAAAAAAAAGTGGTTAGCTAACCGAGATTTTCTTAACTTGGTTTAAAGCACTGGGAAACGCTATGTGATGAGGGTTAAAATATTGGTTAAAATTTAAACTAGGTTAGCTAACCAAAATTTTAACAGGTCACTGAAAAACTGGGCCTTAGAAACAAAGAAAATAGACGGTTTTGTAATTTAACATGTGATTTAACGGAAACAAAAGTTTGAGACACCCTGTAGGGAGGAAAATGTACAGAGGATGGTATCCATCGATATTGTGTTGTAGTCTCATATTTTGTGAACATTTTATTTTTATTTTTATTTCTCTATACCCTATTCCACGAATATACGCCTGTTTTGGATTACTTCGACAACGAATATTTTACTGTGCAAAATAAGAAGAACGAAAGTAAATTGCAAATTACATTGTTGTTTACTGGAATAATTATTAGCGCCATTTACTTTCGTACTTCTTATGTTGCACAGTAAAATATTCCTTGTCGAAGTAATCCAAAACCGAGGTATGTTCGTAGAATAGCCCATACTATCTTTAATATCAAAGTAACTAGACGGTTTTAATCTTTAATATGTGTTTTAACTGACGACATGCGATATGTGAAGAGGTTATGTCTAATCATACCACTAAGATGAAATTATTTTCTATATCTAGTGCTAAAGGAACAGAGTGTTCAAAGAAAAAAAGTATGTGTAATGTACGTCTCGCTATTTATAGAGCCTCCACGTAGACACTAAATCCGTACTTACACTCAAGGAAATTCCACCCCAAAACATCACTCTCTCTTACGCTGTTACGCGTGGTTACGCTGTGCATACCACTTATAGGTGTCGCTAAGAACAGTTTACGTTGTGTGCCTTCTAATCATAAGACTACAATACGATTCCGATGTATAGGTACTCACATTTGTACCTCGTCCTCCTACAAGGTGTCTCAAACTTAACATAAGAAAAACATTTCTTTTCTTCCACCCGGTATAATTACAAAAAAGAAGTTTGAGTAAACATTTACACATCTCTGTAAAGACTAAAAAAATCTAAAACAATAAAAAAAATTAGCGGAATCCGTTAATCTGTTCACGAAAAAATCAACTATAAAAATGAGCATAATTTTCTATATCTCTAACTTATGCCTCGCAGTGTATATTCTGAAGCTGTTTTATTTTGTTTTACTTATTTTTGCGCGAATTTAAAAACTGTTAATTAGAAATATTGCAAAAAATAAGCCTGTTGGCTCAATATACTTTGAGTAGGATATATCAATACCTACTGCAAAATTAATACCTAACAAACTTTAAATTAGATATTACACTTTATGCATTTTTTTTCAATCCATTATCGGATTATTCATATGGTTATCATAATTTTATGCAGTCTGTAGTATGGAATATTGAATAATATTTTTTACAATCCGGACCTGTAATTTATTTATATGAGAAAATGGAAAACATCTTTATAGTTGGTACCATTGATAGTTTTCCTTTAAATGCCAACTGTTGACTTGACAGTAAACGTCAAAGTCAAAAGTCTACACCTACACACAAAAAACATAACCTGAGGGGTTATTATAGAAATTATAAATGAAAATTGTTGAGATAAATTAAAGAATTTTTGTATGAAAATGATTTTTCTGAATTAAAATAAAATGGCAAATTTAAAACCTGGCAGTCAAAATACTCGTAAGAAAGTCCAGGTATGTGGAAAACTATAAAACATGACTATACATACATATTGCATATTCCAATGTATTCTAAAATAAATAAATTTATATTTTAGGTGTCAATGGTAATATGCGAAGCAGAAGAAAAAAGGCATAGATCTGGAGTAAATGCTCTACAATTAGATCCCGCATTAGATAGATTGTATTCAGCTGGTAGAGATTCAATTATTAGAGTATATGAGCATGAAAGGTTTCTCCATGGAATGGAACACCATACCGACTGGGTCAATGATATCGTATTATGCTGTGGTGGAAAACATTGTAATTATCTAATTAATATCTAAACTTGCCCTTAGTCTAGTATTCTGTAACCAATATGAATATAATGACAGTTATAAAAATCTGGTCCAATGATGTAATGTTCTCGGATTGTCATGATTTCATAGAATGTTTGTGGTTTTGTAGATCAATTATTTAATTAAATGTTAATTTTAGTGATATCCGCAAGCTCAGATACTACTGTAAAAGTATGGAATGCTCACAAAGGATTTTGTATGTCAACTCTTAGAACTCACAAAGATTATGTGAAGGCGTTAGCGTATGCCAAAGATAGAGAGCAAGTGGCTTCCGCTGGATTAGACAAATCTATTTATTTATGGGATATTAATACTTTGACAGCTCTCACAGCTAGCAACAATACTGTGACAAGTAAGTTACCTACATGTTAATTATATTTTATTTTTAATGGTTACTACAAATACAGTAGAACCCAGATTATCTGTGCTCCACGGGACTGTGCATGGCACGGATAATTGAGAAGCACAAATAATCCGAACATTTATTTCTTATAATATGTGGTACATGTACACACATTCATATGTGCCTAATAAAAATAGATAACGGAAAAAATAACTCTCAAGTTTAAACTAACTCATAGTTGAACATTCTGACATATTCTGTGCAAGTTTAAAATATCAACAAGGTCTATAAGTTCTCGTTGCTCCAGTCTAGTAGAATATTGGCAGCTTCCTCAGCTACCTATTTATTTATTTACTCTTTTGATTATCACTGTCTCATTTTCTTCGTCTTGACATTTATTTTTGGATGAATCAGTTTGAAACATACTTTTATTTTCAAGTGTTCATGAAAAATCTCTGCCTGCTTAGCAAACATTAACTATGTCCACACTGATGAGCTTTCACTTTCAACAAACCTTTCAACATTCAATTCAACTTTCATTAAGGCATGACTCTCAGTATGCTATAAGCACATTCCTTTTCCCTGTCCACATACAGTGCCTGTAAGTCTATGCACTATGGATGAAAGTGATGCTGTTTTGCTAGTAGGACTAAGTATTGCATATTTGTTGTTAAAGATAGTTAAAAAGTCTTCCGAAACAGCTATATCTGCAAATATCAGGAAATTCTGGTCTTTTGTTAACAATAAAAGAAAAAATAGTGCTTTTCCTAATGGAATTAAATATCTTGCCAAATCTTGTAGCACAGGCAAAGCTATTGCAAAGTTGCTGTTGTTTGCTGATTATTTTTCCACAGTTTATTCTCAGAGTAATCGCAATGAACTGATTGAACTGATTATGAACTATCTTCATCCAATATTCATATCACTAAACATACAATTTTAGTATCAGAAATATCCACCAAGCTCTCTTCTTTTCAATATTCACCAACTTCAATATGAGCTAATCAACTTGTTGGATTAGTGTACAAGAAATGATATGAATCTGAATCCATCTAAATGTACGTTTTCTCGGTCCAGATCCCAATCAAATTTGAATACAAGATTGATAAGCATTGCCTTGACAATGTACCTTTCATCAAGGATCTAGGTGTCACTTTGGATGCAATCTACAACTTTCCAATCACTTAAATAATGTAGTCAACAAGGCATTTCAGATGCTTGACTTTATCGAAAGAAGCACACAGGATTTTACTGGGATTACTGCCTTAAAACTGTTTATTGCTCTCTTGTCCATCCCCATCTTGAGTATGCATCCTGTGTATGGTTACCTTTTTATGGTGTGCGTATTGAGACCTTGTGTAATGTTGAACATAAAAGGTACCCCCGTTAAGATAGGCAAAATGCTCTCACTCCCAGAATTCAATTTTTTTCATGTTTTTACGTTCTATGCAACTAAAAATGAGATTACACGGATTTTTAGCTCGCCACCCCATTTACCCTCCCCCCACAGCCAAAAACAGATTTTTAGATTTAATTTTTTTTAGTGGGTTGCATTTGATTTAAAACTTTCAAAAAATTCACATGTGTAACTGAGGCTTTTATAAAACATGTTCATTTTTTATGGACCCGTAGGTCAAGTGTACATTACCTCAAATTTTTTTTTTCAACTTTTTTAAAACATATAACTTTTTTTTGGAGATGGGTGCAGGTCCATTTTTTTGCATTTCATGTATTTTATGAAAAACTATTTCTCAGGTGCGCCATCTTGAAAAATCCAGAAAACTGTTTTTTTAGGGGGTTTTTGGGAATTGTCTACATTTTCTAGACTTCAAAATAGATCTCAAGGTTTTTTGTTAATAGATATGTATAAATTGAAATAACTGAGCATTTTAGGATATTCAAAAATTGGGCAAAACACCTTTAAACCCCCCAAAAACCATGTTTTTTCAAGTTATGTAAGGGTTTTTGTTGGTTTAATGATATTTTTTAAATCGATACAGCCTTAATATTTTTTTCATTTTTTACGTTATATGTGATTAAAAAATAAGACTCATCGCATTTTTAGCCCACCAACCCCCTCCACTGCCCCCACAAAAACGTCAATTTTTCTATTTTTTTTGATGAAATTAATTTAAAAATTTTATGAGTGTGTTTTTATGTGTCTTTTACAATACATGTCTATTTTTTATGGACCCGTAAGTCGAGTGTACCATATGACCTCAAAATTCTTTTTATATTTTTTTAAAACGTATTTTTGACTTCCAATCTATATTTTATTAGTAATAAAATAATGACAAAAATTTCTTCAGGCTCTTGTAGGGGGGGGGGGGGCTTTAAATTTTAAATCGCATATAACTCGACAACAATCAATTTTAGAGAAAAATCACACGAGACCTTTTTGCTCAGATTGATCCAGAGAATCTAAAACAAATTTGTCAGAAAAATTAGATTTTTTGAATTTGTTTAAAAAATTGTTAAACCAATTTCCGACCGCGGTACTGCCTGGCACCTTGTGGATTTATTATAAGGACCTGTTTTTGAGTAAGTTTTCACACGTAAAAATCTACGTTTTTGACCTTGGGGGAAGGGTAAGGGGGTGGCGAGATAAAAATCCACGTTATCTAATTTTTTAATTGCATAGAACGAAAAACAAAAAAAAAATTGAATTCTGGGAGTGAGGGCATTGTGCCTATCTTAACGGGGGGTACCTTCTCTAAAACAGATTGCTTTCAAATTAAACATTTTGGACAACTACAATGATGCATCTTTACTTGTTATATTAAATAATATGCCACTGGTTTGTATGCATCATAAGAAGAGAGATCTTATTACTCTTTTCAATATTCTGCATGATAGAGCTACTGCTTCTTCTTTGCTGCATAAAATTAATATACATGTTCCATCTACACCTACCAGAACTACAGCTAGTTTTCATTACCCTATACATTGCACTAACTATGGATTTAACAACTTCATATAAAGAACTGCCAGACTAGCCAATCAATATGATATAACATAGATTTCTTTGCAACTTTCAACTCATTCCTGTGTCAGGTTTTGTATACTCTTGGCTTGAGTAATTACTAGGTTATTTTATTAAGCAATTCAACATCTCAGTGATTTTATAGTCAGGTAACTTTTTGTATTGTACCCATAGATATAGACTAGAGGTGATACAAAACGCTGCTTTAAGACTGTGTTTGGGGACTATGTGCTCTACCCCTAATGAACCTCCTTTAGATCTCCTAAGACAAATGTTAGCAGAAAAGTTTGTTCTAAAATCATATACACTGTGTCCGTAAAGTATGGAACAAATTCTTTTTTAGCTAAACAGAGCATTTTAAAAAATAATCCTGAAACACGTCGGTTTTTGATTTTAATTTACCGTATTTTACAATAATATTCTTATATACAGGGTGAATTACTTTCGAGTAATGACGTCACCGTCATTTTTTTTAAATGGAACACCCCCATTTTGTCTCAATTTTCGGATTACTCTAGCTGACCTGATTCCAAAAATGTATCACATGTTGATTCAAATTGGTACAGGGTGGACAAAAATACAATTGTTTTGTGTGTGTTCATAAAGTAACGCGTTAGTTAAATTAACAATATTATCAAAAATACTTGTATTTTGTATTGTGTTTTTGATATTTTAATTAATTTTTGATTTTAATTAATTTTTGATATTGTTTAATTTAATATTTTAATTTAATATCAAAAATTAATCAAAATTTAATATTATGAGCACACACAAAACTATTGTATTTTTTCCACCCTGTACCAATTTGAATCAACATGTGATACATTTTTGGAATCAGCTCAGCTAGAGTAATCCGAAAATTGAGACAAAATGGGGGTGTTCCATTTAAAAAAATGACGGTGACGTCATTACTCGAAAGTAATTCACCCTGTATATTAGAATTATTTTAAAATAGGGTAAATTAAAATCAAAAATCGACGTGTTTCAGGATTATTTCTTAAAATGCTATGTTTAGCTAAAAAAGAATTTGTTCCTTACTTTACGGACACAGTGTATAAAAGACCCGAATTTGATCCATAAAATTTCTATGTTAAACACTTTCGATCTAACAATAAAGTATTGGTCAAAAAATCCGTCTCCCACTTTATGCACAGCTTTTTGAAATACTTGTAATATTAGTAACATTATTAAAAATCCACCGAAATTCGAATTTTTTAAGTCCTTAGAGATCTCAAAAATCGAAATTCCGATATACTCTGAAAATATGTTACTTAGCAAATGCATCCTTAAGAATTATACTGCTAGATACCCTAACCATATACAAGTATACACGGATGCTTCAAAACAAACACATGGAGTAGGCTGTGCTTTTTATATACCAGCACTTAATGTTGAAAATAAATTCAAACTTAATCCCATGACATCAATATTTTCCGCTGAAACTATAGCTATTATAAAAGCGTGCCAATACGCTGACAACCATGATATCAAAAAAATAAACATACTGTCTGACTCTTTATCAGTCCTAAAAAGTTTCTCTAGCCAACTAGATGCAAATTCTGTAAGCAGTAATCCCTTTATAGTAGACTTAAAAATACTAATATCTGAACTAACGAGCAGACAATTCAATATAATTTTTACTTGGGTTAAAGCGCACATTGGTCTCCAAAATAACGAAAAAGTAGATGAGTTAGCGAAAGACGGTAGTCTAAACGGCGAGGAAATTTCAAATGATATTGGGCTACAAGAATGCATTTCGATAAGTAAATATAATTTAAAGAATAGCTGGAAATTAAGATGGAAACAATTTTGCGTAAACCACCCGACAAGTTACACACTTTTATATCCAGAGATCCCAACGCAGTACTGGCACAAAAATCAAGATTTGTCGAGATATGATATAGTTACCATACGTTTAAAATTTGGACATGCCTGTTTCCCTTCTCACTTGTTCAAGATTGGTCTGAGAGAGTCTGATTTATGTGAAATATGTAATATACCAAGCGATTTAAATCACATTTTTTTTGCATGTAACAAGTTTAACATACATAGAAATAAACTATACATTCAGCTGATGCAAGAAAACCTTTTCCCCCCTTACAATCTCATGAATTTACTGGCTCTAAATAAAATTTCAATCTTTAATATTCTTTTAGGTTTTCTCAAGTCGTGTAAATTAAAACTTTAGATTAGGATTAGCTTTGAATAACCTTTGTTTTTCTCCTGGTTGTTATAATATCCCTTGCCTCCGTGGTCTACCTTTTCTGTGGTTAGTCACCCTGATCGATCCCTGGGTGTGAAAAGTGTTTTTTTCCTTTTTCCATCCTTGCTCGTTTTGGTTTCGTGATAATCTCGCTGCTTGTTAGGATTAGATAGTTTTTAGTTTAGGATTTGGTGCTGGCTAAATGGGCATAGCTCCCAAGGGCCAAAAAAAAACCATAGATATAGATACTGTTATGAATCTATAGTTTAACATTAATAGGGAACTTGCATAAAATTTTAAATTCGAAAAAAATGTTATAAATCACAACAGAACATAATTTAAAACATGTATCAAAGATAAAAAAGTTTTTTTTGTCTTTCGTTTGGCCCCTAAAGACGATTAAAAATTCAAATTATACCAGTCAGCCCAAAAACACGTCGTGACGTCATCCGGTTATATGTTTACATTTTGCACCAACAAAGTAAACAAAATTGTATATAATTTTAAATTAGACATTATAAACGTCAGTAGAAAATACAGTTATGTGACGTCACAAGTGTTTTTGATCGTTTGAACTATTCATAGAAAACTTGTACTTTTACAAAATGGTTTAATTTTTCATAGTAAACCTTCTTTCCGTTCCTTCAAAAACTGTATCAAATTCCAATCTCAACAAACTGTTATATATTATTACAATGACATGCGATAAATGTCATTAGAATATAAATATTTTTCTCTTATTCCGCGACGATGAGCTGGCCAAATACCCAAGTAGGTGGAGGCCAATAAACTAAAGAAGGAGAAGAAGAATATACCTAAATATAACCATAATCACAACTATATAATAAAACTATGTGACGTCACGGGTCGTTTGTACTATTTTACACCCCAGAAGACTTTAAATTTGTATTTCTTAATTATTACGAGTTTTTGAAGCGTGAAATTTTGGAAATCTCATTTTTAAACACAACTGAACATTATTATGTAATAAAAAAATATGCAAGTTCCCTATTGTAACTGGGCATACCTGTTGATAAATAAAATAAATTTCAGTGGCATGTAAAATTATACTATATATTTACGTCTATAATCCTATAATTTTATTACTTAAGAAGTAAAAATCTTCCTCTGTAGATGGTATTATAAATTTTATTAAAAAAATTTTTGTTAAAAATATCCAAATTGGACTCAAAGTATATCACAAACGTTTTCGGTCTTATCAGATCATCATCAGGTTATACTCCAGATCTTAGTAGTTGAAACTAGCCAAGGAATTTGGTCACATGACCTTTTAATTACAAAATTTGAGCCATTTGGGCTTAATTAAAGACAACACTAAGTCGATATTTAAAGATTAAAAAATCATTACAATGGTCTCTTCATCTTTGCTCTAAAATTCATGGTGAATGTGCTTTTTAGAAGTTTCTGAATATGTACTGAGTTAAATCCTGTTACAGTAATGTTTTATTTCAACTGATGAAAAATTGTTTTGTATCCTTACTACGTAGCTCTATGTTAGACGATCTGTTTATTTTTAGTCGTAAGATCCGAATCTAGGTCGACCTTCACCCATCTGCTTTCCGGATGAAACATTTTGTTTTCACCAAATTTTAAAAAAATGTGAAAACTTTGAATTATCCACGTCCGTCTGTCTGTCTGTCTGTCTGTCTGTGATCACAACTCCTCCGTCAATATACCAGCTAGAATGACAAGTGAGGTGTCAAATGAAAGCTTATAATCCAAGGATGGTACTAAAGTTGAGAAATTTTACCTAGGCTGTCTGACCGTCGGTCTGTCCGACCGCGAATATAACTCATCCGTCCTTATACCAGCTATAATGACAAATAAGGTGTCAAATGAAAGCTTATAATCCAAGGATGGTACTAAAGGTGAGAAATTTTACTTAAGCTGTCTGTCCGTCGGTCTCTCCGACCGCGAATATAACTCCTCCGTCTTTATACCAGGTAAAATGACAAATGAGGTGTCAAATGAAAGCTTATAATCCAAGGATGGTACTAAAGAAATTTGATCTAGGCTGTCTGTCCGTCTGTCTGTCCGACCGTGAATATAACTCCTACGTCATTGTACCAGGTAGAATGACAAATGAGATGTCAAATAAAACTTATAATCCAAGGATAGTAATAAAGGTGAGAAATTTTAACTAGGCTGTCTGGCCGTCGGTCTATCTGACCGCGAATATAACTCCTCCGTCCTTATACCAGGTAGAATGACAAATGAGATGTCAAATGAAAGCTTATAATCCAAGGATGTTACTATATGTGAGAAATTTGATCTAGGCTGTCTGTCCGTCTGTGTGTCTGTCCGACCGCTAATATAACTCCTACGTCATTGTATCAGGTAGGACAAATGAGATGTCAAATGAAAGCTTATAATCCAAGTGTGGTACTAAAGGTGAGAAATTTGACCTAGGCTGTCTGTTCGTCTGTCCGTCCGACTGCTAACAGAAGTCCTCCGCTATAACAGGCAGAATGACAAGAAAGTTGAGAAACTTGACATAGGACTTCCGGTTTTAGAAAT
Source organism: Diabrotica virgifera virgifera (assembly GCF_917563875.1). Taxonomy (NCBI): domain Eukaryota; kingdom Metazoa; phylum Arthropoda; class Insecta; order Coleoptera; family Chrysomelidae; genus Diabrotica; species Diabrotica virgifera. The sequence goes on along the minus strand of NC_065445.1, from coordinate 173,724,094 downwards.
GCGACCAGAGGTACTGTTTTAGAGTCACCGGAATAATACAAGTGATATATTAATCCACGCGACTTCGCAAGAAGAGAACAAATATATACTTCCGGTTTCATGACTGTCTGCCCGTATGTATATCTCCTCCGTTATTAATACAGATAGAATGACAGATGAGGTGTCGAATAAAAGTTTATAACCCAAGGATGGTATTTTTGACATCGGACTTCCGGTTTTAGAGTTGCAACCGCATGAACTGTTTTAAAGTCACCGAAATAGTATAAGCGATATATCATTCGACGTGCTTTAGCAAGATGAGAACAAATGTAAAATTTTGGTTTTTATATCATTTCCGGTTAAAAAGTTCTAACCAGAAGTGCAGAAATATTACATGTGACACATCAATCGAAGCGTATTGAAAAGTTGAGTTTGAATCTTTAGTTTCGGTTTTGAAGTCATTTTTGTTTAAACAGTGATGACCCAAAGTTTAGTAAAAATGACTCAAAATTAGTAAAATCGTTTATCAATCGGCGCAAAGTTACACGAAGCGTTCAAATATCGACTTCTAGTTCTACTTTCGATTACTTTGGGTGAAAACCTAGGACTTACGAAGTTCAATTATTTGTTGTTTTATTAAATTTCATACATAGACAAATATGACTTCCGTGGGTTGCCTATCAAAATCTTGTCATAGCTACTCTTAAGGGAGGGCGGGGGGACGTAGGGTTTGAAATCAACATTTCAAGCACATTTTTGTAATTTTTTTTTGAAAGTATGGTAGAATTATTTTATTTTTAAATTAAATAAGCATATTCAGTACAATTCATAGAATTATTAAAAAAAATCAAGGAAAAATATTGAAAAATAAGCCAACAGTGGCAAATTTGTAAAGACACCTCAAAAACAATGGATGTTGCGGTGGCCATTACAATTCATCATTGGATCATGTTAAACAAAAATATCAAAAAGATTTTATTAGCTATTAAAACAACGATTTGTTTGCAGAAAAGTGTGAAAATTTGTGAAAAGTGTGTGGAAGGGGTTAGAAGCAAAAGGGTACAAGTGCATATTTTCCATAAAATTAGTTATGTGCATATTTGGGTAGTTAAAATACCAAATTATATAGTAGCATAAGGATCCAAATGAATTTAGTACATATGGTGCCATCTATCGACTAGTGAAAATTACATAAAAATAAAAATGTAGAAAACGTTGGTGGCAAATGGGTACAAACCCATTTGTACCGTTTTGCCTCCAAACGTTTGCGGCAAACTCTTTGGCGCTAAATGATATGTTTTAGGTTATATTCTTTTGTTTTAATTTTATATTACTAATACCGGTTCTCGTCTAATTTTAATTTTATCAGCTTTAAAATGAGTGAAAATCATAGCAGTGATAAACGCAAATGTGCTAAAAGTAAGTCGGTACCAATTTGTTATATATTTAAGTATTAGAATCATTCATTAAAGTAAATTTTGTTGATTTTCAAACATTGACCCCTACAACGTTTGTATATTTTGTAGGATTACAAGTCTATAAACCTGATAAACATAATTCTGATGGTGATTCGGATCCATATGCCACTGATGAGGACAGTGAATATTATGAACCAACTTCAGACTCTTTATCCGAGGACGAAGGTGACGATAATCTCAATCCTAACATATTGGTATCAAATAGTGGCTTTGAGGCGACGTCAGCTCCGGTTCATGGTAAAGTTTTTATATTTTTTAATTCACGGTGCACAAAATAACATACAGATTTTTAGTTACGCCTAAGAGAACACGAAAAAGACAAGTAAAAAAAGACGAATGGAAACGAATCAAGGCAAAGAAAGCAAGAATAAGTCGAACCGAATATAAAACGAAAAAAGGTAAAACCATCAAAAAAAGGGAAATGGAGTTATGGAAGCACGATTGCAGGTACGACTGTATGAAAATATCAGAAAATGATGCAATAAGTATTTTTACAAAGTTTTATGAACTTCAGACATATGACTTAGAAACAAATTACATTGGTTCCTGCATTAAGAAGGTTCCTCCCAAGAGGGTAAAAGCTGAGGCACGCTATAACAAAGAATTTGTCACCCATATTCTCCTGATGGGCTTTAGAGTCTGCAAAACATTCTTTTTAAAACTGCTAGGAATAACTAATCGCAGATTTAATACTGTGTGTAATAAACTGTCTAAGGAAGGATTTCTGCAAGCCGATCAACGTGGCAAACATCCACCATCTAACAAAATAAGTAAAGAGAGACGTGATGACGTCATATCACACATCAAAATGTTTCCAAGATATAGGAGCCATTATTCTCGATTACAAAATTCTGCCTCCAGATATCTAGCAACTGATCTAAATATCAAAAAGATGTACACCCTCTATCTTGAATGGTGTTCAGAATTGAATAAATCACCAGTAAAGGAAACATACTATAGGCATCTTTTTTGTACTGAGTTTAATTTGAAATTTCATAAGCCCCATTCAGATACATGCGATCGGTTAAACAATTTAATAAGACATGGCTCCAGTAACGAAGTAATAACACAAAGTAAAACAGAGCTGGAGCTACATCATAGAGTTGTAGAAAGTGTCGTAGTTGCTTAAAAAAAAGACATCGAATATTGCACAGAACACTCCCTCTCAACTCGCTTAATATGCTTCGACCTAGAAAAAATCTAGCCACACCCTTGCTCACTACTAATAAGATATATTACCTCAGACAGCTGTGGACATATAATTTTTGCATACATGAAGTAATTTCTGGTAAATCTTACATGTATACTTGGAATGAAACAACTGCTGCACGAGGGTCTCAAGAAGTTGGCTCTTGTCTTGTAAAGGTAAATTTTATTACTCCTATACTTGTTTGAAAATTTAATGCTAACTTTTTAATTCAATTTTTAGTATAGTAAGCAGCTGCCCCCAGGAGTTAAACATCTAGTTGCCTATTCTGATTCCTGTGGGGGTCAAAATAAAAATAAAAACATAGCTAAGCTATTCATGTATGTCGTTCAGTGTACTAGTCTGGAAAGAATAGACCATAAATTTTATGAAAGTGGGCATTCACAAGGAATGCGATATATTGTTTGGCCAAATTGAAAAAGGAAGAAGAAATACTCTCAAGTATATCACATGCATGAGTGATACGGATTTTCTGTCATTCCATTATCTTCATGACAACATAAAGGATCCAAAGAAAGACGAGAAAAACCGGATATTCAGATGGCGTGAAAATGTATGGTTTATTTATACAAAGAATGACTTTCTAAAGTTTTCTTTTAGGATGCCCAGAAATGAATGCTGGACTCCAATTTATACCGAAAGTTGCTCTAAACTAACAAGGGGAAGACCAACCTTGCCATCATCAATTTTATATTGTTTCAATTTATATTGATTTCCCTCATGAAGGTAAAAAAGACAAGAAAGTAAGAAAAACAGCTAAACCAACCCAGTTAGATATACCGACAACTCCCGAGGTAGATGTAAATATACTGCCAACTCAGGCATCAGAAACCGAAGGTGATATTGACAACGATGTTGAGGACCTGTTGGATTCCGATTATGATGATTAATTAATTAATGTTCATGTTATTATGTTTATTATCTAAGATGTAAAATAAGTTTGCTATTTTCATTAATAAAACATTGCGAATTACCAAGTTTTATAAATTTATTTGGAGGCAAAACGGTACAAGTGCACAAAAAAACAAAAACGGGTCATTTTTGAAAAAGTGTCTTATGCTAATAAAATTTATGAGATTGCAACATATACGTTGCTGAAGAAACGAAAAACGCAATGCCTCTCTGGATTTTACAAAAAAAAACAAAAACTTTAACATTGAATAACTCTGTATCTCATTTTTGTAACTTGTACCCTTTTGCGTCTAACCCCTTCAATTGTTAAACAAAAAAATGAGCATAAAACAAAAAATATCTCGACGCGTTACCTTACGAAATGTCGAAAGAAACTATATACAAAATTCCAGGTGGATCAGTCAATTAGTTTTTGAGTTACAATATCTAGCGCCTTTTGTGGAATTTTGTGTAGTGTTACAAAACTTTACTTTTCTATAATCTTTTAGACACTAATGTTTTATTTTAGTTGACTTTATTTATTTTTAATAACTTACAACTAAACAAATGAAAGACACTGAATTTATATCCTTTATTTTACAAACTACGATATCTAATTTATTTATTACACTAAATCTAATAATTTATCTAATTACAAATTCAAAAATATACCGTGCCCGTTACATATCAAAGTACACCGACGTTTTTAAATTCACAACTGAACTACTAATTAAAAATAGCTACTATTTATACAACATTCAATGTTCTAGAAATAAATAACATCTCAAATAGTATTTACAAGTTTAAAAGATTTTGTCTCCAAAAGTCGAGAAGGAATAGAACATCATAAATCATAAAAAGGTTACTTGGTAAACAACTTAGGCCGGGAGCTGAAAACAGTCTATGACATAATTATGTCACTTTGCCCCTCCTTAAAAGATGGTTCCTCCTGGAACCGTGTCGGGGCTCGAACTGGATGCTGGTATCTGCAACTGGACCCTCTTTTACAACTCCCAGTTGTATAAAAGTGGCAGGGGACGGTCTTCGCTCCGCACCAGTAACTATGCGGATTGCAACAGACTAACACCTGGACCTCGGTGTCTTGGAAAGTTTCTTCTATCATATTTCGGATAACTCTTCAGTCTAATTGGCGGCATTCTAACTTGGGCATGGCTAACTTTTGCACGTTGGACTCCAACACGTGCTCTCTCAATTGAATTAATGCATCCCATACATCGTGGTAGGTAGGTTGGCCATGGACAGTGTCCTTTGTTACCAGTTAGAATAGGTAACGTAATGCATCTTGGAGTTTCAATGCTTTGCCAGGAGCTGGCAGTTGGCATTGAAGGTCTGCAACTTGACCAAACTTCCTTCGAAAGGCGGATGTCAACCCTCGTGCGTCTCTGATACTGGCCAGGATGGTATGAGGCAGTGAATAGTCATCGGGATCTCGCTTTTATTTAGTGGTAACACCATGTCTCGCTTTACCGGTACCCCCATGAACTCCTCAAACGTGAGGTCAGGTATTTCTCGAACTTGGTTTACTTCCACTTCTTCATCTACGTCGTGGTCTCCCTCGTACGGCGCCAACCGGTTATGGTGGGCTATCATCGGCTTTCCCCTAGGAATCTTGCTTATTCGGTAGATAACGTCATTAATTTTCTTGACAATGAGGTACGGGCCTTCCCAGAACTGCTGCAACTTGAAAGAACAACCTGTTCGCTTCTTTGAATTATAAAGCCAGACTTTGTCGTTCCCCTTGAAACATCCCTTTTCGGCTTGGGTATCGTATCGTTTCTTAATTTGGTCGCTAGCGATCTGAAGATGGGAACGGACCAACTCGTGTACATCGTCCATTCTTCTTCGCAATTCATTCACATAATCCTCACCAGCCACATCTTCTCCAGGTCGACATCCAAACTCTAAATCACAGGGTAGACGCATCTCGCGTCCAAATAGGACTTTTGCTGGTGTTTGTCCCGTTGATTCATTAACAGCAGATCTATATGCCATTGTGAAGAACGGAAGGTACTGGTCCCAGTCTCGCTGATGATTGGATACCATCTTTGTCAAATATTTGCCGACTGTCTTATTCATACGCTCCACCATTCCATCCGATTGCGGGTGATAGGACGTGGTTCTTGTCATTTTCATGCCTAGTCTATCACAAATTCCCTGAAATAGATCGCTCTCAAAGTTCCTTCCTTGGTCACTATGGATCTCCAGAGGCACTCCAAATCGGCTGATGCAGTCTTTGATTAGCACATCTGCAATAGTGGCGGCCTTCTGGGCTGGAATTCCGTAGATTTCAACCCATTTCGTGAAGTAATCCGTTACTACCAACACTTTCTGGAAATGGCCCGCCAATATCCAAAGCTATTCTTTCAAACGGACTTCCAACATTGTACTGTCTCATAGGAGCCTTTCTTTTCCGGTAGGGTCCGTTACTTGTGGCACAGGTAGTACATTTCGTACACCCGTCCTTCACATCGTCGGAACTATTCATCCAATAAAATCGTTCCCGAATTCTCTGAAGGGTTTTCTTTACACTAAAATGCCCTCCTGATAGACTGTCGTGTAATTAACGAAGTACCTCGGCTATTCTGCTCTTGGGCTGTTCAACTGTGTTCTCCTCGCCGAACCATCATCATTTTCCAGTACTCGTTTAAGCAAGTTGTCTTCCAATATAAAGGAGTCCCACTGTGTCCAATACGCCTTAACTACTGAGCCTACGCTTGATATTTCTTGCCAAGATGGTCGACGATTTTCTTCTTTCCATTTTCGAATCTTCTGTAAAACCGGACCTTTCTCTTGTTCTTCCCTGATCTTAGTAGGAGTCCACCCGTCGTTGACTACTGTTGTTCTTAGTACTGCTGCTTCCTTTGATTCTGTTTTGTTGCGGTGGGAACACTCCGCTGGGCATGGTCTTCTAGAAAGGGAATCAGCGTTCCGGTGGATAACTACGGTCCGATGCTCGATCTTGAAATCGTATTCTTGAAGTCGTTCAATTCATCTGGCTATCTGACCCTCTGGATTCTTAAACTGCATTAACCATTTAAGGGCGGCATGGTCGGTTCGGATTAGAAACTTCCTTCCATAGAGGTATTGATAGAAGTGTTCTACTGATTTCACTACTGCTAGAAGTTCTCTTCTCGTGACGCAACAATTTCGTTCAGTTTTAACTATTTATAATGGGAAATAAGCCACAATATTATTAAAAAATGATTTTTATTAACGTTTCAACGTCCAAATCGGGTGCCGTTGTCAAAATACAAAATACTACTGATATATTTTGATATTTTGACAATATTATAATATTTTGACAACGGCACCCGATTTGGACGTCGAAACGTTAATAAAAATCATTTTTTAATAATATTGTGGCTTATTTCCCATTATAAATAGTTAAAATTGTAAAAATGCCACAAGAAAATAACTTCAGAACAAAATTTCGTTCAGGTTTTGAAAGCAGTTTACTAAAATATCCAAGGACTCGTTCCTGTTATCCTTGAATCTGAGACAGCACTCCTCCAATTCCCACATTACTTGCATCCGTATCTAAGATGAACTCTCCTTTTGGCAGTGGATACCCTAGTATTGGCGCTGTGATATGCCTCTTCAATGTTTCAAAGGCCATTTGGCAATCTCCATCCCAGCAGTAATTCCTTGTTTCTTCTGTAAGTCGCAAGGCGATATCTGCGTTAATGGCTAAGTCGCGTTAATGGCTTAGCGATATCTGCAATCTTCTTAATGAACCTCCGATAGTAAGTACATAGTCCCAGAAAACTTCTCACTTGATGTTTGTCGGTTGGTTCATAGTCCAGAAAGCCACTGCGCATCCACTAGGAAAAATATTCTAATTCGGATTTTTTGCATAATCTTACTCAAAAAGGACCCCTTTTAACAAATTTGCATGTTGCCAGGACCAAAAGTTGGTCAAAAATTTTTTAAACGTTTTTTTTTGTTGTTTTTTCTAAAATTATTTTTTGCATGGAACAATTTTTTTTTTAGGTTTTTTGGATCATTCCAAACAGAAAAGGTCTTTAGTGACTTTTCTCTAAAGTTGATAGTTTTTGACATATAAGCGATTAAAAATTGAAAAATTGGCCATTTTTAACCCTCAAAAACTATGTGAAAAACTGAAAATTTGAATGTTGCCAAGGTAGGTAGATATTCTTTAAACATCGATTGATGAAATCCCGAAGAGTTTTTTGAAATACAATATCAAAAACCCCTTTGTTTTTTAATTGCCAATCAAGCGTGCGCGACACTATTTTCCACCGTTGCATGTGTATACAGTATGGTGCAAATGAAAGGAATAAATTCGTTATTTCATAAACCGGTGACTTTAAGGAAAAATCCCAAAACAGGTCGGTTTTTATTTTTAAGTTGTGATATTGTGGCATATATAGTATACTAGTGACGTCATCCATCTGGGCGTGATGACGTAATCGATGATTTTTTTAAATGAGAATACGGGTCGTGTGCTGGCTCATTTGAAAGGTTCTTTAATTCTCTATTCAGTAATATAAACATGTACATAATTATTTATACAGGGTGTCCAAAAAATTTTTCATTAAATTAAATCATTTGGCAAATTGACAAAAAAATTAAATTATTTGACACCCTGTATAAATAATTATGTAAATGTTTATATTACTGAATAGAGAATTGAAGAACCTTTCAAATGAGCTAGCACACGACCCCTATTCTCATTTAAAAAAATCATCGATTACGTCATCACGCCCAGATGGATGACGTCACTAGTATACCATATATGTCACAATATCATAACTTAAAAATAAAAATCGATCTGTTTCGGGATTTTTCCTTAACCCTGCTGTCCTGTTCGGGTCTATTTGACCCAAAAAATAATTTATTTCTTATTTTACAAATTATTACGCGGCGTAACGATTTGGTGTTTCGTGACTTTATTACCTAATATGAGGTCTTTCAATTGCATATGAGATAAACATTCAACTTCCTGATTTTTTTGATTAAAATGAAATTGTTACCTAGGGTACGTTCGGGTCAATGTGACCCGCGTATATAAACCGTTAAAAATTACCTGTGTATGTGTGTTTAGTTGGCAGTATTCTATATTAGCAGTACCTGTGTGTTTGTCAGCCGGATACGTCTGTAAATAAAAACAGGTTTCTGCAAGCTAAAACTTGTAAAATAAACTGTAGTATAGCTGGACGATATTGCAAACCAAATTATAAATATGACCAACATGGACGGACAGCATGTATTTGGAACCAACTGGAAAGACATGAATAAAGTTGGTTTCCAAGCATACATTGGTCTTTTATTTTTAGCTCGAGTTTATAAGTCCCATGGTGGTCTTGATATATTTACAAAAAAGTTTACAAGTAATACGTTTTGATAACAAAACTACTAGACAGGATAGAAGACGTGTTTTGATAAACTTGCGGCAATACGTGAAATTTATGAAATATGGGTAGAAAATGTAAAAAGAACTTTTAACCCTGATTGAAAATGTTACCGTCGATAAGCAACTAGTTGCCTTTAGAGGCCGCTCTCCCTTCAAATGGTACATTCCAGCAAGCCAGCGAAATATGGCACAAAACTTTAGGGTTTATATAATTATGAACAGTAAAACTTCTTATGCTCTAAAATTGCAGAACTATATAGAAATGCGTGTGATGTGTGACTTGAATAGTGATTTGGAATGCCTCAATATTACGTGTATAATAACTTTTTTACATCGTAAAATTTAGGAAAATTTCTTCTAAAACAAAGTAGATACAATGCCGGGGATTATAAGTAAAATAAACCGGAGCTTTCAGCAAAAATCGCGAATAAAGAAGTTCATAGCTCGTCTTTTTTGCTTCATGCAAGATTTGACAATATTCCCAAAAATAATAAAAATGTTTTTCTTATGAGTACTTTGCATCTTGAATCGTTGTATCATGCATCACTTTCATCAAATGAAAAAGCCCCAAATTATTTTAGATTACAATTCCAATAAGGTAGCAGTGGATACTCTAGATTAGCTTGTTGGCACGTATACATGTGAGAAAAGATAAATCGCTCGCCAATGATTGTTTTTTATAATCTACTGGACATTTCTGCCTACAACGCGTTGTTATGGGCATCAATAAATATCCAATGGAATACCAATCAATTGGGAAAACGGCGAATTTTTCTTGAGGAATTGGGAAAAAACTAATGAAACCAGTAATCATTTCCAGAAAAAATATACCAATAACTAAAGGCTCTTACGAACTGGCAAAAAGGACACGAGCAGGAACAAGTAGACAATATGGAAATGCTAGTGAACCGTCTATCAAATCTAACTCCGCCTGCTAAACGACCACGCTGTAAACTTGCCGTAAAAACGATAACAAGACAAATTATTATGTTGGATTATATCACAAACATATTTGTAAAATCCATTACTTTTATTAATGTCCCAGTTGTAAACTGAATTAAATTTTTGTAGATATTTGTTACTAGGCTTTTTTGAAAGAAAAAATGCCTTTTGTTTTTGTTAATAAGGTTAATTTACATTAACAACATAATTTTTGTTTAATTAACCATAATTTCTTGTTAATAACGTTTTATTTATCACCATTAGCTTATTTTATTTCGATTAAGGAGCTTAAACCAGAGTTGGGTCATATTGACCCGAACAGTACATATGTGTAGTTGACTCGAACGGGACAGCAGGGTTAAAGTCGCCGGTTTACGAAATAACGAATTTATTCCTTTCATTTGCACCATACTGCATACACATGCAACGGTGGAAAATAATGTCCCGCACGCTTGATTAGCAATTAAAAAACAAAGGAGTTTTGAATATTGTATTGCAAAAAACTCTTCGGGATTTCATCAATCGATGTTTAAAGAATATCTACCTACCTTGGCAACATTCAAATTTTCAGTTTTTCATATAGTTTTTGAGGGTTAAAAATGGCCGATTTCGCTTTTAATCGCTTATATGTCAAAAACTATCAACTTTAGAGAAAAGTCACTAAAGACCTTTTCTGTTTGGAATGATCCAAAAAACCTAAAAAAAATTTGTTCCATGCAAAAAAAATAATTTTAGGAAAAAAACAAAAAAAAAGTTTAAAAAAGTTTTGACCAAATTTTGGTCCTGGCAACATGCAAATTTGTTAAAAGGGGTCCTTTTTGAGTAAGATTGTGCAAAAAATCTAGAATATTTTTCCTAGCGGATGCGCAGTGGATTTCTGGACTATCAGGCCATTCTTTTATGGAATCGATTTTTCCTTTATCCACGGCCACTCCTTCTTTGCTGACTATATGACCTAAATAATTGACTTTATTTTGAAATAGCTGATTTTGATAGTAAGTACATAGTCCCAGAAAACTTCTCACTTGATGTTTGTCGGTTAGTTCAGGCCATTCCTTTATGGAATCGATTTTTCCTTTATCCACGGCCACTCCTTCTTTGCTGACTATATGACCTAAATAATTGACTTTATTTTGAAACTTAGGCACTTCTTGGGGATTAACATTAACTGGGCAGCTTTAAGTCGATTAAAAACGTCTTCTAAATTCTTCAGATGGTCTTTAAACGTCTCCCCCAAAACGATTATGTCGTCCAAATACAGCAGGCACGTTTTTCAAGATAACCATCTCAACACATTTTCCATAAGCCTCTCAAATGTCGCAGAAGCATTACAGAGTCCAAACGGCATAACGATGAATTCCCATAATCCAGATCCTGTAGTGAACGCCGTCTTCTCCTTATCCACTGGATCCATTTCTACCTGCCAATATCCAGACTTCAAGTCCAACGTAGAAAACAATTTACTTCCAGCCAACGTGTCGTCGATCCGAGGCAGAGGATAACTATCTTTTTTGGTAACATTATTCAACAAACGGTAGTCCACACAGAATCTCGTAGTTCCGTCTTTCTTCTTAACCAGGAGATTCCGGGCTCGTAGAAGGTTCTATCACCCCGTCTTGCTTTATTTCTTGAACAATCCTTTCAGCTTCCTCTCCTTTGCCTGTGGTAGTAGTCGAGCTGTTTGACGAATTGGCCTAGCGTTACCAGTGTCAATTTTATGTTTGACAACGGTAGTTCTTCCTGTCTTTTCAATTTCCTTTTCTAACCTGTCTCAATTTCCTTTTTTTCCACTTGATTTAGAGACTGACAACTGCAGCCATTTGGTCAAACTTGTCATTGGAACTATCTGATGTTGTCGTCTGACGGATTATGGACGTGACGTGTAGACAAGTTCCTACTTTTGTCTCCTTCTTGATGGTCACCGGGTAGTCATTGACATTAATCAATCTCACGGGAATTTCTTTCGCAGAAGTAACTAATTCCTTTCCAATTATGATTCCTCAGCCAACCTCCTCGTAGTGGTTCCATGGCTCCATCATAACAGGTGTTCCTTCTACAATTCTCTGTAGCCGCGCTACGATGATCGTTTCACTCCTTGCAGGCAGGAACAACTGTATCTTCTTTAATGGCTGCTAGCACAGTACTGTCATCATGTGGATAAAGAAATACCTCCTCGTTGCCAACTTTGATTACTCTGTTCTTAAAATCCAATTGAAATCCATGCAAATTCATTACGTCCATTCCTAATACAACATCTTTGATATCAGCAACTATGACAGTACGGACGAACTTTTCTGCCCCAATTCCTAACTGTATCTGGATTTCTCCGTGTGTGTTGGCACTTTCACCTGTGGCAGTCCGCAGTCGCAACCTCGTTGGTAAGAGTTTCTTACGGCTGTTTATAACTTACGATCGTATAATGGTTCTGGACCTCGATTTTTGACGCTTCGCTTCGTTATAGATCATTCGGTATCTGTACGCTAAACAGATACGAAGCGAATACCTTCGATAACGAAGCGAAGGGTCAAAAATCGAGGTCCTGGTCGCTCCGGTGTCCACCAACAATGTATACTTTTTACCATTTATTTCTCCATCTACATATACACTATCTTCGCGACATTTCAAAGAAGCTATTAGTATTAGAGGGTCCTTGGAAAAGTTGCGGGTCGAAGCTGCCCCCTAAGGCCGACCCGTTCTAGTTTTCCTGCTGGTGGGTTTCTCGATTCGTGTCGTACCTGGGATACTTACACGAACTTCGTACGTGTCCTGTTTCACCACAATTCCAGCACCTTATGGTCTTCGTTTTCTTCTATTAAATGTCCTTTATCATATTGACAATCTGGTCCAGTTTGTCTTCATCCTCTTCCTCTTTTACAGTCCTAACTTTACTATACCTGCCAGAGGCCTGGGTAGCTGATTTGTATTCGAGGGCGGCGGACAAGTCATCGACCAACGTCTTGTGACGAGCTAATCGCAGTGTTTTTTGCATTTCATGATCACGAAAGCCATCAATGAATGTTTGAACAGCCAACTTTTCCATCATGTCTTCGGGAGCTGTTGGATATGCATATCCTACTAACCTGGCAATATCTACCTCGTATTCTTGAAGAGCTTCATCTTTCTTTTGTCTTCAATTTTTAAATTTCGACTGATAGACATGCTCTAACTGTTCGTGACTATCAGAGCCGTGCGGTACATCTTCTGAATATGATGCAAGTCTTCGAAATTCCGCCCCTTATAGAGGGTGTTTCTAAATAAGTATGACAAATTTTAAGAGGTAATTAAGACAAATAAGAATTTTATAGCCACCATTGGCGCGCATACGGACAATGGCCTGAATTTTTTTAAAGAAAAAAATAGTATGCCACTGAGATATTTCAAATTAAAAATATGTTTTGAATTTCTTGTTTAATTTGCAAAACATATATCTTCCCTTTTTTTCATACGACGCACCGTTTTTATGCAAAAAATATCAACTCTTACAAAGGATAAGATTCTGTATCTATACATTCATGCAGAGACTTAAATCGAATACTTTGTAAGCGTTAAGATGTTTTTTTTTTGCATGAAAACGGCGAATCGTATGAAAAAAAAGAAGATACATCTTTTGTCACAAATTGAACGAGGAATTCAAAAATTGTGTTTAATTTGAAATATCTCAGTGGCGTACTATTTTTTTCTATAAAAAATTTCAGACAACTACCCATATGTGCGCCAATGGTGGATATAAAATTATTAATTGTACGTCAAACGGTTCACAATAACTACCTTTTATAACCCTCCTTTAGTTTGTAGATCTCAACCGGTTTTAGAGCAATAAATAAATCGTCAGTTTGTAAGAAATATTTCTATACAAACTGTCATTATTTTTTCATGTAGAATTGCCCCTTAAAGTTTATCATACTTTATTTAGAAACAGCCTGTATATGAGTGAAAATTAAATTTTTTTTATTAAATGAAAATGCACAAAATGAACGAAAACTTTTATTCTACAAACACTTAAATTAAATTAAATATGTATTCACATTTCACTAAGTAACATTTTTTACAAAAATTATAATTATTGTACCCTTCTGACTTTAATTTTAGCAAACTCGTCAATCAAATTTGCTGTAGCCTAGTGGGGACAGGTAGGTGTAGCAGCTAGTGAGAACTCTATTGAAACAAGCACTAAATTTGTTAGTTTTGATTGTCTTATGGAGCTTCGTAAATAGTTTTTATTAATTTTTAATTTTGAAAAACTTTTTTCCCCACTAGCTACCGAGACAGGGAGTGTTAATAAAATTCGTAGTAATACAACTACATTTGGGTACAAAGAAATTGGGTCATTTTGGTACGCCACAAATAGTTGAAAACCTCTAAATGTTTCATGGGGTATGGTTTGATTTGGGATATATCACGCAATTCTTCCAGATGATCATTTGCCTCTATATCAGATTCTTTTTCTATTGAAAGTATTGAATGAAGATTCATATAATATTTTTCTAGTGTTTTACCATCTATTTCCCTCAATTTAAAAATATCATAAAAATTTAAAATTTTTACTATGAGTGTCTAGAAGCGAAAATCGATAAATCACAGAATTAAGAGTTTATGCGCAAATTTGCTTGGAATGCTTTTTAAATGCAATCATTTTTTTCGAATCCTGAAAAAACTAATAAATATTTGTGAAAAATTTAAACTCAGATTGAAAGATTACATTTTTACCGAGGGCCGAAAGTCCCTTAGAATAAACAAAAGGTTTCTTTTGAATAAGATATGTGAAATTAAAAATTACACTCAATTTTCTCTTTTTTTCACCCCTCTAACTTATTCAAATAAACATTATAGAGGTTTTCGTGGACTTTCAGGCCTCGGTAATAATGAAATAATATTTTATTCTGCGTTTAAATTTTTCAAAAATACTAATAAATTTATCTCAAGATTCGAAAAAAATGAAGGCATTTAAAAAACATTGCAAACAAATTTTGCGCCTACCCACTTAACAGCAATGTCTAAAGCCGGCCACTCACGATATTGGGGTGTCGTTCAATTTTGTCGAATTCGACCTAATCAGCAAAAGTTCTGTTCGTGTGTGACCGTGCATCCAACAAAATCGTACAATTTTACCACAGACACACAGCCTGTCTGCTGCAGTACTGCAGAATTGATATCATCGACGATATGTCGAACGACACCGCAGTACCGTGAGTAGCCGGCTTCAAATATAGATGAACAAATTTATTTTAAGTTTAGCTTCATCTGTTAAGAACTCGTCCACAGATTTTTCGTAATCAAATAAACGCTTTTTCTCCTGGCTCCAATTTTCTTTTTAAGCTGGAAATTCAATATCAAGATTTTCTGCAATTTCATTTGGTCGTTAGCCATATTGTCTGTAACTTTCCATTTTTGCTATAGCTTCTGACAATTTTTTTTTATTTTACTGATTATGCCGCCCCCCTTGTAATGCCGCCTGATGCGACTGCCTCACCGCATTATAGCACGGCACGGCCCTGGTGACCATATCGCATATTCAGTCTCTTTTTGAACTGTTCGAAGTCATCTGTCTCCTCTACGGCTATGGTCTGGAGGACATCCAAAGCATCACCTCGAAGAGCAATAGTGAGGTTTACAGCCATTTCTTTTTCGGACCATCCGTTCGCTCTGGCCGCCGTTTCGAACTATTTAATATAATTATTCAATGAAGACTTTCCGTCGAAATTTGTCACCTTAACACGAGCAAGACTTACACTCCCTTCAACTATCGGCCGTAGCTCCAATTTGTATTTGGTTTCATCATCTTTAATGTCTGTTAAGATGGGTTCCATTCCTCTGTCTACTTTTTCCGTTTCCTCCATTTTCTTTTCCATTTCTTTGATCTTTTCTTCAAAAGCAGATTTTAGGGACGATATCTTGGCGTCAAAATTAGAAGTGACTTTAGAGATACTAGCAGAGATCTCGTTAGTCATTTTGCTTTCAAGGGATGAAATATCACCCGAAACTTTCGAAATCTTGTTCTTGTAATGTCTGTCGAAACTTTCGAAACATCGGAGGAAGCTTTCACAATCTCGCCAGAAACTTGGAAGATTTCACCAGAAACTTTGTTCTCTAACGATGTAATGTCTGTCGAAACTTTCGAAATCAAAGCAGCATGCTTGTCTTCAAACAAATAGGTTTCTGGATCTTGACCTCTTCTTCCAGAGCGTTCTTTAGACGTTCGACTAGATCAGCCTTTTTCCCAGTAGTGTCCAGGTGTCTCTCTTCTAATTCGTTTCTTAGCTCCTTAACAAGCAGGTCAGTAATGTTCTGCTTATACTGTGAAGACATGGTCACACACTTTATTTATTACGATTTATATTTATTTATTATCAAAGATTCCATACTGCATTTAATTGCGAGTTTATATTCTTAATTATTATCCACTTCTGCACCAATGTTACAGAACTTTACTTTTCTATAATCTTTTAGGCACTAGTGTTTAATTTTAGTTGACTTTATTTATTTTTAATAACTTACAACTAAACAAATGAAAAACACTGAATTTATATCCTTTATTTTACAAACTACTATATCTAATTTATTTATTACACTAAATCTAATAATTTATCTAATTACAAATTCAAAAATATACCGCGCCCGTTACATATCAAACTACACCGACGTTTTCAAATTCTCAACTGAACTCCTAATTCCAAAAACCTACTATTTATACGACATTCAATGTTCTAGAAATAAATAACAACATCTCGAATAGTATTTACAAGTTTAAAAGATTTTACTCCAAAAGTCGAGAAGGGATAGAACATCTTACTTACTTAAGCCGTCCTCTTGTACCTTACTGTGTCGAGGTAAGTGGAGAAATGAGACGTCTCCATGCCTTTCGGTCGTTAGCTAGTCTTTCTGCTTCTCTCCACCCAATATTTCTTTTTCCGAAAGTCTTTCCAATATTTGCATTCCACGTTCTTGCTGGCCTGCCTCTTCGTCGTTTGTTGTCAGATGCCGCTTTTCGTACCCTCTTTACAGTTCTACCTTCACTCATTCTCGCCATATGTCCGAACCACGATAACTGTTTCGTTTCAAGTCTGTCTAAGGTCCTTCCAACACCGCACCTTTCACGTATGTCTTCATTTCTTATACGATCACGTCTGGTCACCCCGGATACCGCACGTAAATATCGCATTTCGCATGCTTGAATTTTACTACGGATGTTGTCGTTCACTGTCCACGTTTCACTACCGTAGAGTAGCACCGGCTCGTATACGGTTTGAAATACTTTCATTTTTGTTTTCAGGCTTACTTCTTTCTTCCTAATAAAACTTTTATTTAGTGCATAGTATAATTTTGTTGCACTCATTACCCTGCTGTTTATTTCTGGTTCTATATTTCCTTGCCCATTCATGGTTGATCCTAGATACTTGAAGTCCTCAACTTCTGTAATGGTCTCATTATTCAACTTAACATTTATATTTTCTTGTGTTTTCAATATTACTAAAGCTTCTGTTTTTTCAATATTTATTTTCATCCAAAATTTCTTAAAGGCTTCATTCCAAACATTCACATTCACTTGCAAGTCTTTTTCTGATTTTGCCACAATTACCAAGTCATCGGCATATATCAACTCTGACACGTAAACTTGTTGAAGTTTATACACCCCAACCCTAGTTCTTTTTACCTTTCCCCTGCATTCTTTTGCAATTTCGTCCATTAGAGTGATGAATAACAAAGGACTCAGAACACCACCTTGTCTTACACCTGTCCTTGTTCTAGAGATGAGCAATTGTTCGTTCTTATATTATTACGTGTACATTTATATATACTCTTTATTGCTTGGATTAACTTCGGTTTCACATTTCTACGGTTTAATATTTCCCAGATCTTGTTACGTGGCGCCCGATCAAATGCTTTTTCCAAGTCCACAAAACAGAGATACAACTTAGTGTTATGCTCTAGGGCTTTTTCTGATAACTGTCTCACCGTGAATATGAGATCGGTTGTACCTCGCCCTGGCCTAAAGCCGCATTGGCTGTCATCCAGTGTGGCCTCGATATTTTCTCGCAGCTTTTTCTCTAGTATTATTTCGTAGATTTTACTAGCAACTACCAACAATG
The DNA here is from genome assembly GCF_917563875.1 of Diabrotica virgifera virgifera. NCBI lineage: Eukaryota > Metazoa > Arthropoda > Insecta > Coleoptera > Chrysomelidae > Diabrotica > Diabrotica virgifera. Next base: position 173,706,115 of record NC_065445.1, on the reverse strand, counting down.
ATATTCCTCTATAGTTAGAACACTTATGTTTATCGCCTTTTTTGTGTAATGGTAGAATAGTTGCAAGCGTCCAATCTCTAGGTATGCATCCGGTACACCAACAGCTCCTTATGATCTTCCATAGAAATTGTAATCCTTCTCCTTCCATATATTTAATTAGCTCAGCCTTAATATTATCGTGTCCTGCAGCCTTGCCATTTTTTAATTTTAAAATTGCTTCCCTGTATTCTTCGTATGTTATGTCATCATCATCTTGTTGTTCAGTTAAATTGTACTCCTCCCTGTCATTCTCTATTTTGTTGTTGTCTCCCATTAATAACTCCATAAAATGTTCTCGCCATCTTTCGGTAATCTCTTCATTTTTTAATAGTATGTTACCATCTTTGATGAATAGATTTTTTAAAGTCCTATAAAGCAACTTCACATTACCCTTACTATCACTTTCCATTTTATTTCCAAATTCTTCCCATTGACGATTCTTAGCTTCTTTAATTTTATTTTTAACCAGTATTCTCTGTTCCTTATATTCTTGATAATTACTTTCACTTTTATTGCTTATATACTTTTTCCACAAATATAGGGATAGAACATCATAAATCATAAAAAGGTTACTTAGTAAACAATTTAGGCCGGGAGCTGAAAACAGTCTGTGACATAATTATGATATATTTCCTTTAGACATTTCGTGATGTAACGCTGTCGAGATATTTTTTTGTTTTATGCTTATTTTTTTTTAACAATACCTAATAAATATATACAGTGATGAGCGCGCTAATAACCTGCAAAATAGCTCAAAAGATGGAAAACATAATACATTGCGAAACAAAAAGAGAGGAAACTAGTGGAGGTGGAAATTATCGTTATAAACGTCTAAAATAACATTAAATTACATAGTTCCCCACCTTTAGACTTATCAGAGGAGTATGACAACTGTCACTGTGACAGTAGAATTTTATAAAATACTCCTGTCACAGGCGTCTAAAGATGGGAAACTATGTAATGTTAATTTATACGTTTATAACGATCATTTCCATCTCCACTAGTTTCATCTCTTTTTGTTTCGCACTGTATTATGTTTTTCAGCTTTTGAGGTATTTTGCCGGTTATTAGCTTGCTCATCACTGTATGTTGATTTTCATCCATTGTTTGCAAAAAAATTCGTTGTTTTGATTTCTGAGTGAAAAAAAAGTACCATACCAAAAAGTTAAAAATCGTTAAAACTAAAAGAAATGACACCGCTACGTCGAGAAACTCATAAGCAAATAAAATCTTTTTGAATTTTTCTTTAATGTGATCCAATCATGAGTTCTGATGTTCACCGCAAAATCCATTGTTTTTTGGGGTGTCTTTAAAAATTTGCAACCGTTGCATTGGCTTATTTTTCTATATTTTTCCTTGAATTTTTTTTGAATATTCTATGAATTATTGTACTGAATATGCTTATTTAATTTAAAAATAAAAAAATTCTATCATACTTTAAAAGAAAAGGTAAGCTAATGATAGCTATGACAAGATTTTAATAGGCAACCCATGCGAGTCATATTTGTCTATGTATGAAATTTAATAAAAAAAAAGTTTCATCCAAAAAACAGATGGGTGAAGGTCGACATACATAGATTCGGATCCCGTAATAAGAGTAATGTCAAAAGAGTAATGTCGGATCCCGTACTATAATTTGATCTATATAAATAAACTTTTATTTTTTTCTAATGCCCCTAATGGTGTAATAGCTAGCAACGTTTTCGAGAAAGTATTTTAAGACAGCTGATTCTTTCATATATTGTTCCCTATGCTTCCTCGAACACCGTAGCGGCCATCTGGCTGCTGATACAGGTTGCGTTCATTACTGCGCAGCACACCTGTACAGATAAATACAAAATCAGGGTGATTTATTAGTGTGATAAAGCTTAGTAGATCCGCTATAGTAATAGACAGCAATAAAAGTTAATAACAAAAATTGTAGCCAACTTTGAGCTTCACATTATAAAATTAGTTAGAATGTTACAGGGTGTTCGATAACATAGTGGCAGACCAAACTTTTGTTTTTTTAAATAGAACACCCCATATTTTATTTTATATTCGAAATCTTCTTAACTTCCCTATCACAAAAACATAGAGGTTTGTTATGTTATACAGGGTATTTACAAAGTTATAACCAATGTTCTATGAAAATCGTAATAAGTTCAGCTCCCTGTATAGATAAAAATAAGCACAACAGCAATGGTTTATTGGTGCCATATTTTTTTGTTAATTGTCAAAATTTATAAAAATGGTTGATATTGCTAATTTTCTTTATATCGAATACAGGGTGAGTCAAAGCGCAAGTACATTATTTTCTCAGTAATTTTAAATAGAACACCCTAATTAATAACTTGCTCGGAAAAATGAAAATATCTCGAAAACTAACAAATTTAGGCATAGGGAATATTATACAAAAATTAAAGTACGGTAATGATACTTTTCGATGGAGATATAAAATACAGGGTGTTCCATTTAAAATTTCTGAGAAAAGAATGTACTTGCGTTTTGACTCACCCTGTATTCGATATAAGGAAAATTAGCAATATCAACAATTCTTAAAAATTTTCACAATCAACAAAAAAATATCGCACCAATAAACCATCATTGCCGTTGTGCTTGTTTTTATTTATACAGGGAGCTGAACTTGTTACGACTTTCATAGAAAATTGGTTATAACTTTGTAAAACCCCTATATAACATAACAAACCTTTATATTCTTGAGATGGGGAAGTTAAGAGCATTTCGAATATAAAATAAAATATAGGGTGTTCCATTAAAAAAAACATAAGTTTTGTCTGCCACTATGTTATCGAACACCCTGTAATGCTAACTAATTTCGTAATGTGAAACTGAAAGTTGGCTACAATTTTTGTTATTAACTTTTATTGCTATCTATTACTATAGCGGATCTACTGAGCTTTATCACACTCATCAATCAGTATATTGAATTTAAATTATTTTAGGACTAAAAATTTTTTTGTCAATACTTTTTAAACCACAGAATGCAATTACAGTTCATAAGTCTAATAATGTTAAAAAAGTAATGACAAAAAAAGTTTTCGTCTTACAATAATTTTAAATTCGATATATCGTGGGTATACTGCAAAAACTGACCAAATCAATTTTTATCGATTTTTAGTTTATGTGACCAAGTAACTCCAAAGAACTAACCGAATACCTGAAAAAATTCCCAAGGCAAAATTATAAGGTTTGATGCCGCAACACACATAACATACAAATGTCTATGTCTGGGTATGCGTATCAACAGACTGGAAGAAATGAACATGTTGACTTGGTTACTTTTGCATGAAATATTATTCATATTGTATTCATGTCAACATTGAACTACGACAATTGGATATTATGACTTGGTCACTTTTCTATGTTTTAGTTTTATCTATACGTTGTATGTTTATCTGTTGAACGATCACGTGTTGGAAAAATAGATATTAAGTTTATCTTTCATTTTATCGTATAAAACAGCAATTTAAATATTGTGCAGCATAATTTTTTAGAATCTGGGCATTCTTACATGCAAGTAGATTACATGCACAGTGCCATAGAAAATGCTAAAAATAGTGTTCCAGATAATACACTATGCATGATTAGTTACACATTTTTAGACTGGCCAAAACAAAAAAAGTGATGCATATAACGTACAGGAATTAAGGTATAATGCTTTTCTTGATATAAATAATCTAGCTGCTAATGTAGGTACTCTGAAAAATAGAACCATTGACGAAAACTGAAATCGTGTTAATTGGCTAAAAATTATATGTATGTGATATGAAGAAGACAAACCGCAATATATTGTTTAAGTACAACTATACTGATCCAGACTTTCTTATGTTCAATGTAATTGGGCGTACTAAACGAGTTATAAATCTTATAAAAGAAATTCAACTACTACTTTACTACAAAGAAATTCCTATTTCTAAACTTAAAAAGCAGGATCTTCTAAAATTGTGTAGACAGGAACAACTCCCTCTGAATTCCATGCTTGGGTATCAGTCAGTACCATCAGAGTGGGAAGATGTTGCTCCAGAGCCATCATTATTGTCCGATTCGGATTCAGATTAGCTCTACTTTTCCTATTCGGATTCAGATTAATTCTAGTAGAGAAACGTTTACATTTTTGTTATCATTTTCCAATTTAAAAAATAAAGTAAATGTTTTTATTTGAAACTTCAGCCTTACACTGTAAATAATTAAAATTAGAAGTATTTTCTTTGTGATTTATTATTCATAAATAATCATCTTTTTGTGACCATGATTTAAATTTGAGCGAATTTCTACATCAAAAAGTGACCAAGTCAATTTTTTTTCGAAAAACAAAAAGGTTAATGTGATTTTTAGAGCTACTTAGAATCACTAACTTCAACCATTTAATACCTGGAAAGAAAAAATACATATCCTTTTAAAATGATTTAAAAAAAATTAAAATAAAATTACAGAATATTCAACATCAATTATCTCGAAAGCCCGATATTTGACTTGGTCAGTTTTTGCAGTATGCCCACGATATTTACCTGTACAAGTGTGCTGCGCAGTAATGAACGCAACCTGTATCAGTAGCCAGATTTCCGGTACGGTGTTCGAGGAAGCATAGGGAATAATATATTAAAGAACCAGTTGTCTTAAAATACTTTTTTTCCGACGTTGGTCTTGGTCCATAATGAAGAAGGAACTGGAGATTGTGTTTACCATCAAACGCATAAAATTGCAGTATCTGGGGGACACGTTATAAGAAATCAGCACCGTTACTCCCTGCTGCAGTCCATATTGCAAAGTAAAGTCAAAGACAAGCGAGGACCCGGTAGAAGGAGAATATCATGGCTGCGGAATTTGAGAACATGGTTTAAGAAAAGCTCAACGGAACTGTTTCGAATCACAGCGAGCAAGGTTATGATTCCCAATATGATTCCCAACATCCGAAACGCATAGGAACCAGAAAAAGAAGAAGAATGCCCCTTTAAATTTTATATTGGTGAATCTACTTATCTAACTATGTTTGGAGCATTAGTAGATTCTTTTAGGCCATTGCTTCTTGATATGCTGCCTTCGTGTCTTTTAGTTTCTTGTCTTTTTCCAGTTTTCTACTTTCTAAATATAGTCCAATCATTTGTACTCTGGGCTAATTAACAAAATACAAGGAAAAGTTATTTACCAGCAATTTTATTGCTGGAATCGAATCTTATGATTGTATATATTAATAATATAGGTATGCAAAGTCCTCAGATAGTGTGCTACTTTTTTTATAAACAAAATGGCGCCCGAAAATCGTGTTTTTTTTTCAATTTTTGCTCTATAACTCCAAGGATTTGAACTTTACACCAAAAACATCCAAATAAAAATTCACCGTAATTAAATTTTGCATAGAGGCTTGTTTTTCCGATTTCCCTCAACGAAAATGTTCCCCGGAAAATGCGGGTATTTCCAACAAAATATTTAATTTTCAACTGAAATTTTAGATAAGTAATTGTTTATCAATAATTAAATAACTTGGTAATATAAAACCTCTTTTCGTATAGATTATAATTCCAGAAGCCAATGGAAATTGAATGAACAGTTTAGCAACAATTGAAATGTTAATTAAAAATTTACGGTCGCTATAATTACCAAAAAATGATGATACATAAGACTAACTATTATTTTTGTATAAAAAGACACTGTACCTATCTAATGTACTTTACAGAATTAAAATTGGACTATTTAAGCGGCCTCAGTAATATTTTAAAATTATAAACAATTTTTTGGCTTATAAACAAATAGAATATCTCGGGAAATATTCAATTAAATTAAATCATGAAAACGGTATTGGAAAAAAGTGGCAGGACGCTTCTTCTAAAAGTAAAAACGTTTAATTGTGATGAGTGGTTCCTGAGATACAATCGGTCAAAGTTGACCAGGCTCATAATTTTCGAACCGTCACCTTTTAATTTTTGTCCTCTTTCTCCACACCAATTTTCATATCTTTAGAGTAGTCATAACATATATTATTATAATAAAAACTATCGATATTACGTGTGAAAATTGCCAAAAATAGCAAAATTCCAATCAAAAACTAGGTTGGAGAAAATGTAATCTCAAAGTTCAAAATCGGTATACGTTAAAAAAGTGCATCTTCTCGGCTTCCCATGGAGCAATTTTCTTCATTCTTTTTTTGTTCCCAAGTAACTCGAGTAGAGCCATCTAACTAACGCATTATTGAATGTCAAACTTGCTTTTGTTTTGTTATAATACAGGGGTGGCCAAGCTTCTTAATAGTCCGAGCCACTTTTCACAAGTTGAAATTTTTCGCGAGCCGCAATAAAATACTTATTCAAAAAGTATCTATGTATAGAGGGTATTTACAATTTTTTTAACAGAACTTTTACTTACTGAAAACCGAAATACAATTACGAAATATTTAAACTTAATTACATTTTTGTTTTCCTTCTTTTGATAATTCTTTAGAATTTGGTGATATGTGACTTCTCAGTAATTCTTTTGGATGCTGGTTAGGTAATATTGATCGGTGTTAGGATTTCACGAATTATAAAATGGAATAAAATGGTCCACACAAGTACGTTGTTCCTAATATGGAAATAATTCGACAAGCATTCTTTTTTAGGGTACCTTCTTGGATTCTGGTACAAATTTCCAAAATTCGGTATTCGGCGTCGACTTATAGTTTTATTTTCGAGCTTGATCTTCTTGCGTCTCTATTAATTTTAATTCTCCAGATGTTGTTTGGGTCATATATTGGTAATAATAAAAAATTCACCTTATGAACTATGTTCATTTCAAATGAATTCGGAAAAAAATGAAGAGACGATTTAACATATTTTAAGTCTTCAAATCTATTTTGGAGTTCGGTCAATATTCCTTCCGGCTTTTTTATATACCTACTCGTTAAGTTTTTCTAGTATAATATGGTAAAAATTTTTTTCTAAGTCGAGTAAAATGACTTAAATGCAAAATGTGTACCTAATACAAATTACATCTGTAACAAGAGTTATACAAAAATCGGTCTGGATTCGGTTGATTACTGACTTTTACATTGCGCCACTCTTATGTAATGTTCGTTAGCGCAGTTTTCGATGTGTCATATCATTCTTATCTTGGATGGAAATGGAATTTGTTACAAAGTCTTTCATGTTTGTTGTCAGTAAATTAAAAGACATTTTGAAACACATATTATGGAACGATAATAATTTTTTTAAATCATATCTAATACAAAATTGAAAGATAACTCGGGTACAATCGAGAGCCACAAGTAATCCTTCAAAGAGCCGCATGTGGTTTGCGAGCCGCAGTTTGGCCACCCCTGTTATAATAAATTGATTTATTTATAAGAAAATAAAACTACATATTTTTTCCAGTTATAGACTTTTTTTAGATAAACTTACTACAAATGTACCTTTTAACGTTAAAAACACAAATATTCTCATTTGAAAGCTGTATAGTTTAAACTATCTTTATTTAAACAAATTAAAAGTTTTTGTTATAATAAATAAATTAATTTATATCAAAACAAAAGCAACTTTGAGATTTAACAATGAGTTAGTTAGATGGCTCTACTCGAGTTACTTGGGAACAAAAAAAGAATGAAGAAAATTGACATGGGAAGCCGAGAAAATGCATTTTTTTAACGTATACCGATTTTGAACTTGGTGATTACATTTTCTCCAACCTAATTTTGCATTGGAATTTTGCTATTTTTGGCAATTTTCACTCGTAATATTGATAGTTTTTATTATAATAATATATGTTGTGAGTATTTTATAGATATGAAAATTGGTGTGGAGAAAAAGGACCTAAATAAAAAGGTGACGCTTCAAAAATTATGATCCTATTGTTTATATCTTTGCCGTAAATGCCGGTCAACTTTGACCGGTTGTATCTCAGGAACCACTAATCACAATTAAACGTTTTTTCTTTTAAAAGAATTGTCCTGCCGCTTTTTTTCCAATACTGTTTTCATGATTTAATGTAATTTAATATTTCCCGAAATATTCTATTTGTTTATAATTTTAAAATATTCCTGAGGCCGCCTAAATAGTCCAACTTCAAATATGTAAAGTACATTAGATAGGTTATTCATATGTACCATAATTATTGTGGTTATTATAGTGACCGTAAATTTTTAATTAACAATTTAATTGTTGCTAAACTGTTCATTCAATTTCAATCGACTTCTGGAATAATTATAATCTATACAAAAAGGGCTTTTATATTACCAAGTTATTTAATTATTGATTAACAATTACTTACCTAGAATCTTAATTGAAAATTAAAGATTGTGTTGGAAAAACCCGCATTTTCCGGGAAAATTTTCATCCAGGTAAATCGGGAAAAACACGCCTCTATGCAGAATTTAATTACGGTGAATTTTACTTTGGGTGTTTTTGGTGTAAAGTTCAAATCTTTGGAGTTATAGAGCAAAAATTGAAAAAAACACGATTTTTGGGCGCCATTTTGTTTATAAAAAAAAACTAGCACACTATCTGCGGACTTTGCATAGGTATATATACAGTCGTAAGATTCGATTCCAGCAATAAAATTGCTGGTAAATAACTTTTCCCAAAAATGGCCTATTCTCCGATAATCTGCCCAGACTATTGGTAGTTTTACCTGGAAAGTTTTCCGGTATTTTTGAAAATTGGCAGTTTTATTAATTTCGGTATGCTCTTTTCGAATTTCAACTTTGCTACCTAGTATCTCCGCAGCTCGCACCGCCATATTGAAAAAATGGCGCTTAATAACAGTTTTTTGAGAATATCTCCTTTCCGTCGCATTTTAAGAAGAAAATATTTATGTACAAAATTAAACTAGAAAAAATTTCCTACAATTTATGTATTTATAATTTTTTTCATAAAATCAATCGTTTTTGGCGTACGAGCGCCACAAAGTAGGTACATTTCAATGGACGTTTTGAAAAAAAAACTCATTTTCACACCAACTGTAGGTAGAGAAAGCGGCGCGTTTTTTTATTGTGGTTTCTTCTGTAGGCCTAATCCACATGCTATGCATTTATTTAGAAATTTAGCGCAATCTCCTTCGGTTTAATGTTCCTGATGGACCAGGTGTTAAGGACTTCGCCCTAAGCATCGATCCAGACATGTAGACCGAAATTTCGTTCGCATCATCTGCGATGTGACTATCAAACTCATTACACGTCTGTTCGTTTTCGATTTCATCGAAAGCTTTTTCAAAAATAGATGTCGTTTCTTCCTCTTTACTATAATTATGTGATGAAATTTGCGAATTATTACAAGTACCACTACGGAGAGTTTTAATCCAGCTTTTCTGCATCCACAGGCTTTCTGACATCATTTTTTACGCTTCAAGAAATAAATTTCAATAGCGATTCTGGAGCGGAGGGTTGGAGCATCGTAAGAGGAATTTGTCAATTTTTGTTTCTTTTTTTCCATCCCCATTGTTATGCATTTTTTTTTCATTCCCGTACCACTGCTGAACCTGGTTCGGAAAGAATGTTGTCGTGCTGCTGCTTCTGTTGGTGATAGCGACGCAATATTCACTTTTATATACTAATTTTTTGAAGCACACATATCTATGTTTGTTTAAAGACATGTTCTTACTTTTTACATCACTGTAACCGTATAATTGAAGAAGGAAACGTTCTTATGCTTTAGCAATGATCTGTGGATCAACGTTTAGACTTTTAAATACCTAAATACCCTCGTTAAAAATTTGATGTTTTCGGAGTACATTAATGGATTTCATTTTTCCTTGGTTATAGAGTGCACATTATGTTGTATCACAGTCACTGAAGGCATACAAAAATAAAATATGATCTGCAGCTGTTTTATCCATGATACTTTCGGTGGGATATATTTGTTGGGAAAATTTTCCTTTTCCTGGTTTGAGAAAGTACATGTTTGATCGCGTACATAGAGCTGTGAAAAGAATCCGAAGATCTATATCTTTGCCAACCACTATTACGTTATCAAATGCTGGTGAAACATTTATTGCGGTATTGATGATTAGCGTATCCGCATCTTCCGTGGCTTGTGAGAACATGAAATTTTCCCTTTCAAATTTTGTCTTCAACATTTCAATGAGGCGGTTCTTTTTCACATCATTCCCCAGGAATTGAAGAATTTCAACTTGTGACACAGTTGGAATCATTGTCTCGTCAAAAAGTATGTCTACTGAAACAGCTATTCGTGATCGTCGGGATCGCTCCGGGTGTTTGGTACTACGGTTTGCTACATTATGGATTACGGTATTGGATTTATATTTCGATCGATCTAGTTACTGCAAATAGATGAAAATGGTTCACCGCGGTGACTCGGTTACCAAATGACTAGATGTAATAAGGCGGCAATAGTAGAATATTTTAAAAAAATATACGAATAACATGTGGTGGTGTAGATAAATAATACTTTTTCACGCTGGTACGCGACTACTATTGATTTCAGTGGCGGATATACGGGGAGGGAAAAAGGGGAAATTTCTCCCCCTAATAAGGTCCAACATCAAAGAAAAAAATTGTTGAAACATAAAAATATATTAAAAAATGTAAAGACTGAAATAGTTTTGTACACACTTATGAATACAGGTAAATAGGGAGAAGTGTACTTTTGAAGTGTGTTTTCGGCTTATAAAGCCATCTTCAGAGCTATGCTACAATAAAAAGGTCTAATGAATAATTGATTTTAGAATTCAAAAGTTTAACTTACGTCAAAAGGTTCAAAATACCACTATGAAGAGAGATGTATCCCATGTATGATATAAAAATACTTCTATTTTTTATGCAGTTTTTTAATTGATGGAAAAAAATTGGAAAAAAACCTTGTCAGATTGTTGAAAAATGCTCAACCCAGCTATTGTTTTATGGTCGGAAAAGTTAAAAACATCTATTACAAGCACAAAGGACTTTCACACGAAAAATTACATTACATAAAACGAATATATTTGATCATGGTAAGGTCGAGCAACCTTACCATCTGAAGTCTACGGTGTCAGCATGCAGAATGGCGGTATGTGGCATGGAGGCTTTTAATGTCTTGGCTTGTCTGTGTCGGCTGTCATTAAAAGCCTCCTGCCAAATACCGCCATTCTGCATGCTGACACCGTAGACTTCAGATGGTAAGGTTGCTCGACCTTACCATGATCAAATATTCGTTTTATGTAATGTAATTTTTCGTGTGAAAGTCCTTTGGGCTTGTAATAGATGTTTTTAACTTTTCCGACCATAAAACAAAGCTGGGTTGAGCATTTTTCAACAATCAGACAAGGTTTTTTTCCAATTTTTTCCATCAATTAAAAAACTGCATAAAAAATAAAAGTATTTTTATATCATACATGGGATCCATCTGTCTTCATAGTGGTATTTTGAACCTTTTGACGTAAGTTAAACTTTTGAATTCTAAAATCAATTATTCATTAGAGACCTTTTTATTGTAGCATAGCTCTGAAGATGGCTTTATAAGCCGAAAGCGCTCAGCTAGGAAGTATTTAATTTACACACTTAAAAAGTACACTTCTCCCTATTTACCTGTAAAAATATATTAGCTGACATGAAACTTAAACCACAGACAGACAAATTCAACCCAATAAACACGCTAGTTAGGAAACTTAAGGGAACTTAATGCATATAAGTTATTATTTATATAAGTTATTATAAAATTAAGGGAACTTAATGCATATAAGTTATTATTTATGTCTTTTATGTAGTTTGGGTTTATCTTTTTTGTGACTTTTGGTTGGTGTTTCATTGGAAGTTTCCCCTTAAGGCAAATTTCCTCTCCCAAGGCAAATGTCCAGATCCGCCACTGATTGATTTAACAGAAAAAGATATAAATACATAAATTACTATAGGAAATTTTTTCTAGTTTAATTTTGTATATACATGTTTTTTTCATAAAATGCGTCAGAAAGGAGATATTCCCAAAAAACTGTTATTAGGCGCAGATACGAGGTAGCAAAGTTGAAATTTGAAAAAAGCATAACTACCGAAATCCATAAAACTAATAATTTTCAAAACTCCCGAAACATTTTCTAGGTAACTCTCTTTTTTTTGACCAAATGACTGAACTAATAGTATTATACATTCTATAATCAAATATTTATTTGCAGCTTCAAGTTTAGTAGGCAGCAAAGAATCCATTTACAGTTTAGCTATGAATCCATCGGGTAGTATAATAGTCAGTGGATCCACAGAAAAAGCTCTGAGGCTTTGGGATCCTAGAACATGTGCCAAACTGCTTAAATTAAAAGGTAAGTTGGTTTACTTTTTGAAAAAACATCAATATTTAATTTGTGTTACGTAAATATTGTTTAGTTCAATAGCCTGGCTGTTCTCAGGGTTCACATTATTCAATAACTACTGTAACTTATTGTTTTGGTTCCACGTTTTGTCTTAAATAATTAAATTCAGTGCTGTTTTTGTAACAATATAGGTTCCGGTACGCAATCCGGGGGGTTCCGGGGGTCTGGGGAGTGTTCATAAGAAGGATCTGCCCCCGGGAAAACCTTTTAAATTTAACCTCAATAACGGTGTTTTAAAGCTATTTGGGAGCAAGGAAAAATTCAGGAATTTGTCTATAATTTTGTTGTTTTTTTTTTAATTTTGTCATCCCAAGAGGTACCGGTACGGCGTACCGGCGCGTACCGTCACAAAAACAGCACTTTTATTATATTGCACAATGTTTTGAAATTTTGATTTTTTTAGCTATACATCCCTGAATATCAGTTAATTCTCTGGATCTCCTCTGGAAACTCATGTCGACTATTCAAAATGGCGACTTCAAAATGTGATATTAGTCACTATAACTTTTGAACGAGACGTCCGATTTCAACCAAATTTGGTATATAGGTTCTTTATTTAATGTGTAGGACCAAGGTCTTGCACCGGAAGAATCGGTTCACAAAAAGTTGTGTTTTTCCTAGTTTTTATGTAAAAATATGTTGTTTTTTTTTTCAATTCTTTCACCCTGTATATATTAATTTTTCAAACAATTAATACCGCCATTGAAAAGAGCGTAAATATTTTTTAGGAAATATTTTGAAGTTTTTAGTTATGTTAATTACCATTTAATTAATGCATAACATATCTTCACACGTACTTATGTGTGGCAGATTCGGGCAAATATTATAAGAATTATTGTGCATTTAATGGTAGAAGCATATAATTTGGACAACATATACTACACATATCAAGGTTCAAATATAGATATAAGGCCATCTCAGATTTTGCCTTTTACAAAAATGGCGGGCATTCAAAATGGTGACTATACATACATATGTAACTAATAGCACGATAACTTTTGAACGAAAAGTCCGGTTTCAGCCAAATTTGGCATTAGGGTTCTTTTTTTGATGAGTAAGATCGAGGTCTTGAACCGGAAGATTCGGTTAACCAGAAGTTGTGTTTTTACTGTTTTTGATGTAAAAAATGTTGTTTTTTTTTATTCTTCCACCCTGTATATATTAATTTTTCAAAAAGGTACCGCCATTGAAAAGAGTATAAAAATATTTTTTATAAAATATTTTGAAATTTTTAGTTATGTTAATTACCATTTAATTAATGCATAACGTATCTTCACATGTACCTATGTGCGGCAGATTTGTATCTTTGTATGTGTAGTGTGTGTGGTCCAAATTAAATGCTTCTACCATTAAATGCACAATGATTCTTATATTATTTGCACGAATTTGCCGCACATAGCATAGGTACACGTGAAGATAGGTTATGCATTTATTAATTGGTAATTAACATAACCAAAGAGTTCAAAATATTTCATAAAAATGTATTTACGCTCTTTTCAACGCCGGTATTACCTTTTTGAAAAATTAATATATACAGGGAGAAAGAATTGAAAAAAAATCAACATATTTTTACATAAAAAATCAGGAAAAACACAACTTCTGGTAAACCGATTCTTCCGGTTCAACACGTTGACCGTACACATAAAAAAGAACCTATATACCAAATTCGGTTGAAATCGAACTTTTCGTTCAAAAGTTATCGTGCTATTAGTCACATATGTATCGTCGCCATTTTGAAAGCCCGCCATTTTTGTAAAAGGCAAAATCTGAGATGGCCTCATATCTAAATTTGAACTTTTGTCTGTGTAGTATATGTGGTCCAACTTATATGCTTCTACCATTAAATGTACGATAATTCTTATAATATTTGCACGATTCTGGCGAACATACATAGGTTGCCTGTGAAGATAAGTGATGCATTTATTAATGGTAATTAACATAACTCAAAAGTTCAAAATATTTCCTAAAAAATATTTCTACGCTCTTTTCAACGCCGGTATTACCTTTTTGAAAAATTAATATATACAGGGTGAAAGAATTGAAAAAAAAACATATTTTTACATAAAAATCAGCAAAAACACAACTTCTGGTAAACCGATTCTTCCAGTTAAAGAGCTCGATCTTATACAACAAAAAGAAGAACTCATATACCAAATTTGGTTGATGTTGGACTTTTCGTCCAAAAGTTAGCGTGCTATTAGTCACATATGTATCGTCGCCATTTTGAATGCCCGGCATTTTTGTAAAATGTAAAATCTGAGATGGCCTCATATCTAATTTTGAACTTTTATATGTGTAGTATATGTAGTCCAAATTATATGCTTCTATCATTAAATGCACAATTCTTATAATATTTGCACGAATCTGCCGCACTATATATTTGGTAATTCAACACATCCACAAGATTAAACAGTTACGGACTCAGTGGATAGCCTTAATGAAAACCAACCGTCACTGAAAAACTTTCAGTCAATCTGACACAAGTCCTTACTTTGGTGTAACCTCCCTCATACATATATATCTTTCTCCCTTTTCTCTATAAACCTTTTTCTCTTTGCCGTTTGAACATTTAACTTAAGAGAAAATCAATGTTTATTTGCCATATAAACAATTTTTTCTATTTTCTGACAGCAGTTAAATGTATTTTGAGTTAAATAAATTGCATACAATCATCGTTTTGCGCCAATTAATTCAATTCAAACATTATTTTTTTGGCCGCCCTGTATAAATGACGCCCAGGTGGATGACGTCACTAGTATGATATATATGTCAAAAAATCATTTTATTTCCAAAATCGTCCATTTTAGAAAAAATGAATTTATTCCATATTTTTGCCCATCTCTGTATATACTTATACATGTTTACTTCTGTTAAAATGTACAAATATATGTACATATATCTCTAATTGGACTAATGTGATACATTTAAAATTTAGGTCATGCGGACAATGTGAAAGCACTGGTCGTTTCAAGGGATGGGAATCAATGTTTGTCAGGTAGCAGTGATGGATCTATTAAATTATGGAATCTAGGATCGCAAAGGTAACTTTTTTTGTTTCATAATAGGTCCGTACATGCTTAACTGACTTACACAAAAATATATTGTATCGATTAGATTAATATTTTATCTTTTTAATCTGGATTTTGAATTTCCATGATTTTTTTTATTCATTATATATTTAAAATAATTTTAAGATTCGGATTAATGTCTCATCCGCTGATCACTAAATGGTACTGGCGAAGGGTCCTTGTAACCACTGTTACCATTAGTAATAGTTAAAAATCTTGCAAATAAATATTTTATGACTACTGTGAAATAATTCCATTTATATTTTTACCAGTAGAAATATATTATGTGTTAAAAGTACCTAATTCAGTAAATAGCCAACTACTCGTAGACACACGAAAATATTAGCGAGTTTATGTGCCTCAGTTACACTTTATTATATGTTGTTACCACTTTCGGTTGTGGTTACATGTGGTGATCCTCGCTGTCGGTCGGGACCGGCTAGTGGCTGAAAATTTTTGAAGGCGTTATGTATATCAGTAGGCCTGTTACCAGTTTTTGATTTGGTTACAGTACCTATTACAGTGTGCGTGCAATTAACCATGGATGAGTGTAGCTGCATAATCGATCAACTACTTGAAAAGTAATTCTCCTTGTATAATTTTGAAGAAAAAAATGAGATTATTGAAAATGGAATACCTATTTTAAACAATTTAAAAAAGAAATCAAAAGAAAGTAGTTCGATATTTTAAATTTAGTTGGTACAGTGAAAATCCTTGGCGATGTGGTTGCAAGAAAAATAGACTGTATTGTTGGCCATGTCTTCTTGTTTCTACAGAAAAATGGGTGGACCAGCGGCCGTGTTAACGATTTAAATAGTTTTAGAGTTTTAAAAAGGAGACATGAAATTTCTCGGTTACCTACATGTAAGATGTATAGCCAATATGATTCAGTTTGGCAAAACAAGAATCGAAAGTTCTCTTAACCAAGCTTGTAAAGCAAATATTGCTAAACATAATGAGTTTGTTAAAAAAATAGATAGGTATATCCTTAGCACACTTATAATAGATACCGTATGTTTTTTGGCCAAACAAGAATTAGCGTTTCGTGGTCATTTTGAGGGCGACGACTCTGACAATTACAGGAAATTGTTAACATTAATTGCCAAAAAACATCAAAAATTTTGCCAACGTCTAGAAACATCAACTGTTTTTTCGAGAGTTTCAAGTGATATACAAAATGATATTATTAAAGCCATATATAAATTTAGCCATATTTTCATTTTTTTTAAATAAGATTTTTTGCATCTGGTTTTGCTAACACTTTAGAAAAAGTCACGCGTCGCCACTGCTAAATGGTGTATTATTTCATTGTATATTTGGCTTCAATTAATGTGTACAATAATTACAGTGTATAAAAAAGTAGATGCCTTTAATTAAATTTTTTTTTCAGGTGTGTTCAAACTATTTTAGTTCATACTGATTCAGTGTGGGCTTTACTAGCTACAGAAAGCTTTAGCCATGTAATCTCTGGGGGAAGAGATAAAAAGGTATATTTAAGTTTTTATACATTAGGAATAAATGTATAAAATCATTATTCTAATTGGAACCATTTTGAGATTTTTGTTTCATATTTTGACGTTACCTGATGGCGATCCTCACCTTTCCTTCTTTTTCTTCTTCTTTCTCATAATCCTTAGTGCCCTTCAGAGCGTCGGATGTCGGGTTGTTCCTCTTATCAATTTCTTCCATGCGCTTCTAATGTTGGCCAGATTCTTCATAACTCTTATATGTATTCATGTCTCTCTTTTCACCTATATCCTGGATCTGGTCCGTCCATGTCTTCCGCGGCCTTCCTTTTTTTTTTGTTTCCCATTTTGGCTTCATGTACCTACCTTCTTTTTTAGTCTCTTTTGCTCCATTCGTTCTGTGGCTAAACCAGCTCAATTGTTTGTTTTCGATCTTCCTCATTATCGGTTCTTGTTCCAGCTCTCTCCTTATATCTTCATTTCTGAGTCTTTCAAACTTCGTAACTACAACTATTCTTCTCATATATTTCATCTCGATCGTGTTTATAATTGATTTATGTTTATTTTGCACAATCCATGTTTCTAAACCTATATAACAGCATTTGATATGCTGTTATATACAGTACCTGGCCAAATTATTAGGCCAAGCAAGGAAACATTTACTATATGAAGTTATTTCTCTCATGATTATGGATATACATATTTGAAGAAATATTGTTTTGTTCCTTTTTTGTGAATATTAACTCTTACGATGCGTATCCATTAGGTTCGCCACGCAGATTTTATCGAGATGCGGCTTCTTTTTTAATATGTTGACATAAAAATTGTATGGGGGTTTCGTTGTTTTAAGCCCCCCAAATGTTTGTGAACGTTCGACTTTAAACTATTATTGCGGCACCATTAGTTAAACACAGTGTTTTTAAAACTTTTTTGCCTCTTAGTATTTTTTCGATAAGGCACCTTTTATCGAGATGTGGCTTCTTGTTGAGTAAAATAGTACTCACGAGTAAAATAATAAGGTGTAGTAGGGAGTACAGACTCTCTCAATATCAAAAAGACGAAGTTTATGAAAATTAGTAAAAACAACCATAATACTAACGAAATCTTGATAGTAGAGGGCCAACAGATCGAAAGAATAAAAAAATACACTTACCTGGGAACACTTATAACCGAAAATAATGACTACACTGCAGAAATCAAAGTCAGAATCGAAGAAGCACGTTCTAATTTTAAGAGAATGAAAAAGGTTCTATGTAGCAAAGATTTAACATTAGCTCTTAAAGTACGCCTAACAAAATGTTACGTATACAGTGTACTATACTATGGAGTGGAATCATTGACGTTAAATGTAGAGACAATGAAACAACTTAACGCCTTTGAAATGTGGACCTATAAAAGAATTATGAGGTTTTCCTGGGTAGATAGAGTTACGACCAATGAAGTACTGAGAGGAATAGGTAAAGAGAAGAAAGTTGAACTTATAATTAAAGAAAGAAAGCTACAGTATCTCGGACATGAGATGCGGGGCGAGAAGTATGACATCCTGCTACTCATAATGTAAGGAAAGATAGATGGTAGAAGAAGCATCGGAAGAAGACGAATTTCATGGCTGAAGAAGCTGGTAGGATGGTTTGGATGCAGCTCAAAACAACTATTTAGAGTTACTGCCTCAAAAATTAAAATAGCTATGATGATTGCCAACCTCCGTAGCGGAGATAGCACCTAAAGAAGAAGGCTTCTTTTTGATATGGAACAAAATATACCAAAAAAATGTAAATTATCAATAAATCATATTATTACCAGGTCTCGATAATCGTACAAATATGTGGTGGATTTGACAAATATTCAAAATATCTCAATAACAACTGGCTTTTCGAGAAAGTACTAAAAGACAAAAAAGTTTTAAAAACATTGTGTTTAACTAATCGTACTACAATAATAATTTAATAAGAACATACACAAAAGTTTAGGGGGGTTAAAGGGAACAAAATCCTCATAAAATTTTTATGGGGTGCACAAATTTCACTATATTTTTTTTTAAGATGTTCCTGTCATAAGAATGCCACTGTCCATTTTCAATAAAAAATCTCTAATGGTTTCCGATATATTGGAAAAAATTGATTTTCATTTTGTAACTTCAAAGGGCTGTAACTTTTTTATGTGCACATTTTTACTAAGGTAAGTTAGGTTTAATCAACCTATTTTTGACCCCAGAATCTGTGGTATAATTTATGACCAATCTTTTCGGGACACCCTGTATAACACTTTTTGTAATTATGCAATTACATGGGCCGCCTTCACTGGTGTAGTATCCATTTATAAAATATTCGTTTACTGCACTTGGAAGTGTACACACATGTCAACATTTGAACCCTTTCGTTCACGGTGTACAATATATTGTACATTACTTTACTGATATCGACATGACCTGACCCGATGTTTCTATCCGCTTTATTCACAATGTACATTGTAGTGTACACATATTAGTTTTAATTGCAAACCGTTGGTTTCATCTAGGGTTGATTAGTTTTAAGTAAAAAAAAATTAAATTCAAGGAAATAGGTTGTTGTGATGGTTACTTCAGTGTCTCAACGGAAGGTTGTGTTTAATAGTTTACAGATTGGTTGTAAATTTCATATATATTTTTGTTTATGACAAGACATACTTGTATTTACTGTATTTACAGTGCACGTTCCGTTCAGTTAGTTTATTTTTTCTATATTTGAGTAAACATTAGTGTACAGTATATGGTACAATGTGAGTATATGGAGGCGGTCGACAGGTATAGTATACAACTACATTTTAGGGGATAGGAAGGAAGAAGTTAGCAGTGATGAATAGCAGTGATGAGCCTGAAGGAAAGCAATACAGACAACGGGGAAGTTATTCGTTCTATTGCTGATGACAAGGAAGAGGGAAGAAGTTTATTCATCGTCATACGTGGCTGAAGTTTTGATAAAATCAAACACAGTATCCTCCAGAAAACGGGGACGTCCTTTGGATACAAGAGAATCGACTTGCTCCGTCACAGAAGAAACAAAAAACAAAATCTAGAGCAGCAGCAGAAATAAGGCTGCATGGATTTGGTCATTTTCCAATTATAGATGACAAACCAATTTTGTCTATAAAAAGTGAAGTATACACTTATGTATTCAAAAAAAACAAAAGTGTTTATATGTTATATTATACAAATAAATAATTAATTGATGGATTCGATCGTTACTTGATGGAAGTTCATTTTATCTAACAATAAAACACTGAAAACGTTTGTTTTCTATACTTCCACAAAATTTATTATAACTATGTGACTACAGATGTTTCGGCAGAGTTCCTTTTTGCCGAAACAGCTGTAGTCACATAGTTATAATAAATTTTGTGGAAGTATAGAAAACAAACGTTTTCAGTGTTTTATTGTTAAATAAATAATAAGTTGCAGATACATGATTTTTAATTG
Organism: Diabrotica virgifera virgifera; assembly: GCF_917563875.1. NCBI lineage: Eukaryota > Metazoa > Arthropoda > Insecta > Coleoptera > Chrysomelidae > Diabrotica > Diabrotica virgifera. Next base: position 173,685,827 of record NC_065445.1, on the reverse strand, counting down.
TATTTTGGTTTCTAAAGTCGCAAGAGCCACTACAATTTACTCACAATGTGCAATATATTGTACAGGTAGTATACATCGTTTGTTTACAATGTACAATTTACCGTACAATAAACATCCCGTAAAAGGGATAACAAGGAATTATTTTGAGTACGCCAAAAAGTAAAAAAAAAAATGAAAGTAATATGTCTACCTAATTTCAAATTTTTATCTTAAAAAACAAAAATGCATGATCGAAAGGGTTAAAAGCGACTGAGAGGACCTCTGGCAAATTAATAGAGGTCTACATTGCGCATAACATGCCCGTTACAATGTTTGCTGCACTCCCTATACCTAGTGTGACCAACTCCAATTCAGTCGAATTCGGGACAAGGCTGAAAAAAAAATACCAGAAATCCGGGACTTTTAGACGAAAATCGGGCCATTTTCCAAAAACCGAAAAAAAAAAACATTTATCAGTCATTATTACTTCGTTGCATGCGGCATACCTGGGACAGCTGATTCATTTGTATACATGAATTGATATTGTTTTTGAATCGTCTTTTCAGGAGACGATATTTAAAATACAGAAACGAAAAAAAGTGAACAGCTTGAGTTTTCGTAGAACTATAATACCACGATATAAAATGCATGCGTTTTGGTTGTGGTATTAGTATCACACTCGTGAAATTGTCAACTTTTTTTCGTCCCACCAATTTCTTCAGAGGAATAACATATCTACCTATTCAAAATTTCATAATATAATTTTACCAAAACGTTGAAAATTCGGATGGCCCGGAAGCCTTATCCGGGATGCCGGGACACGCCTTCGTAATTCGGGTCATGTCCCGGATTTTTCGGACTAGTTGGTCACACTTCCTATACCATACAAAAGTAGGCAAATTTTACAACACCTTGCCAATTTGTATGAAACTTATATTTTGGAGCTCTTTTTGGAAGTTTTAATTCAAATAAGACAACATGAAAAAACATAAACTACAATTCATCGACTTAGTCTATTTTTTACCCGCAAGTGTATATATCTAAATCTAAAATACTTACTTTTTTAACTAATTTATAAGCTTATATCTCTAATATCAACAATAATAATAATAGAATATCTGCTGCTATGTTGTAGGTGATAATGACAGATTTAAAAAATATATCCAACAGTATTACAGTGTGTGTAGAAGATGCTCCAATTTTAAAAATGTGTTTTACTGCTGATCACCAAGCCGTGTGGGTAAGTAATTGAATTTTACGTTTATCATCTAGAAATTGGAAAACATTATATGTTGTGAATAAAAAGGGATAAAACTAGTAATGGTGTACAATTATTATCGATAGGAACCTATAAATTTACATTCGGTAGTTTCCCATCTTTAGACGTATCGGAGAAGTGTGACAAATGTCACTGTGACAGGAGAATATTATAAAATTCTCCTGTATTTTATAAAATTCTCCTGTCACAGACGTCTAAAGGTGAGAAACTATGTAATCTAATGTAAATTTATAAGTTCCTATCGATAATGTTACACCTCTACAAATTTCATCTCTTTTTATTACACAACGTATTATGTTTTACGTCTTTTGAGTTATTTTGGCGGTTATTAGCGCGCTCATCAAGGTACCTATACAGTAAGCGTCGCGCTAGTTGACACGCGAGTATCTATTAGGCCTGGATCCCGCGTACCAAAAAAAGTTGATTAATAGCAAGCTGAAAATTTGTTAAGAGCATACAGTAGCGCGTCATCAATATAACTTCGGGAGATAGTATCATCCCTTTTTTCGTAAGGTCTGTGAAACGTTGGCAACATTGGTAATCTTTGACATTACTAAGATCAATATTTTGACAATAATTATACTCATAGGAGCTCTTAATGGAAGTAATAGAAAACAATTTTATTATTTAGTATGATAAAATTGATCCAAATAATGGCATAACCCAGACATCCAAAGTGAAAGTTATCCTCCAACACCAAATTGTTCTATATGGTCCACATAATGTTCAGAAAAAAGTTTTTGAGCCATTTTGAGCGTCGGGTTTGGGGGGAGAGGGGGGAGAAATCGGTAAATTCGTAGTTTTTTACGTTTTTCGTCAATATTTCTAATGCTATGCGGTTTAGCGTGAACCAACTTCCATACAAAAATGTTCTACATTAAATTTGAAATAAAAAAGGTTCTATGCATAATCCTTCTAAAATGAACGGTTCCAGTTACGGAGGTAGTATAGTGTAATTGATCCAAAAAAACGCCTAACCCCGACATCCAAAGTAAAAGTGTTCCTCCAACACCAAATTGTTCTGTATGGTCCACATATTGTTCAGAAAAAAGTTACATCATTTTGAGCGTCCGGTTTGGGTGGGAGATGGAGAGAAGTCGGTAAATTAGTAGTTTTTTTTAGGTTTTTCGTCAATAGTTCTAAAACTATGCTTTAGCGTAAACAATGTTCTATACAAAAATGTTCTACATAAAATTTAAAACAAAAAAGGTACTATACATAATTGTTATAAAGTCAACGGTTCCAGAGTTACGGAGGGTGAAAAGTGGAGGTTTTCGATACTTTTTATATTATTTGGACAATTGATGATGATTTTGGGTGGTGAGGTTGACGTTTCTTCAAGGGCCTATCACTAACATACCATCGGCCACTGAAATAGCAAATTTTATTTACAAAAAAATTTCTTTCATTAGTAATAATATTATAAATTGCCCAAAAAATATAAAAAATATCGAAAACCTCCACTTTACACCCTCCATAACTCTGGAACCGTTGATTTAATAACAATTATGTATTGGAACTTTTTTGTTTTAAATTTTATGTAGAAAATTTTGAGTATAGAACATAATTTACGCTAAAGCATAGTTTTAGAAATATTGACCAAAAACGTAAAACAACTACTAATTTACCGACCCCTTCTCCCCCCCCCCCCCAAACCGGACGCTCAAATTGGTGTAAATTTTTGCTGAACAATATGTGGACCATATAGGACAATTTTGTGTTGGAGGAAAACTTTTACTTTGGATGTCTGGGTTAGGCCTTTTTGGACCAATTATAATTGTACAGTTTTCCTTTTAGCCCACCTTCAAGAATTTGAAAGAAGAATAGAAGAAGATTTGTATTTTGTTGCCTTAGCAATTTTAATGTTTAATGTAAGATACATTTTTGTTTCATATACTGGTTTGTAACTTTTTCCATAATACAGGGTGTTTCATTGGGAAAGTAACATACGTTAACTACAGAAAGGGGACACTTGGCGGTCTCAAAAATACCATACTTAATGGGTCTTACTCCATTAATAACAAAGATACTGAGTGTTTTATCTATTTTGCCATTTTCTTAATTGGTTCATAACTTTTTAACCACACTGTATATTTATTTTATATTTGGCACTCAAATATCGTTTAAGGTGTACAATAAATTAATTTATCTACAATTGTAAAAAATCCAGGTCCGGATTAAAAAAAATTGGAAATATATTCCAACCCCAAAAACCACACCCTGTACATTAAATTTTTTTAAAACGGATTTTTCAGTTGAAAAGAGGATGAAAAACTAAATTTAGTGGTATACTTTGAATTTTTGGCAAAATGATTTTTATGGTCAAATTTTGAATTTAAATTCTGAAATTATGTGAATTTCGAGAGCTCTAAGTAGAAAAAAAATTGAAATACAGCTTACAACTTGTCAACCGCACTGTATATTCATTTTATATTTAACACGCGAATATTCTTTTAGGTGTCCAATCAATTAATTTATTTACAAATAAAAAAAATCCAGGTCCGGATTAAAAAATATTGTATAAATTTTTCAAACCCAAAAAAAAACACCCTGTATATTAATTTTTTTAAAATGGATTTTGCATTTGAAAAGTGGATGAAAAACTAAATTTAATGGTATACTTTGAATTTTCGGCAAAATAATTTTTCTGGTAAAATTTTGAATTTGAATTCTGAAATTATGTGAATTGCGAAGCTCAAAATAAAAAAAATTAAAATATGATTTAATTTTAATTAATACCATTATCTAATCTAAATTGGTAAAATATTAACATTTTGACACATAACAATAATTTTTGATGGTGGTAATTTTGAATAAGTACTTTAGTTTTGAATAGTTATGCTGCACATTTTCTCTGTTTTGTTATAATTTTTAGATACTTTGTTGATTAAAGTGATGTATTCTTTATTGACTCATTATTATTTATTCATTATTTAAAGATGAATATTCGCCATAAACTATTTGTCACAGATAATAAAAAAACACTGAAATGTTTTAACATTTTACCAATTTAGATTAAATAATGGTATTAATTAAAATTAAGTCGCATTTTAATTTTTTCTACTTAGAGCTCTCGCAATTGACATAATTTCAGAATTCAACAAAATTTTATCAGAAAAATTATTTTGCCGAAAATTCAAAGTATACCACTAAATTTAGTTTTTCATCCTCTTTTCAAATGCAAAATCCATTTTAAAAAAATTTAATATACAGGGTGTTTTTTTGGGTCGGAACATTTTTACAATATTTTTTAATCCAGACCTGGATTTTTTATAATTGTCAATAAAATAATTGATTGGACACCTAAAAGAATATTCGCGTATTAAATACAAAATAAATATGGAGTGCTGTTAACAAGTTGTAAGTTGTATTTAATTTTTTTTTCTACTTAGAGCTCTCGCAATTCACATACATAATTTCAGAATTCAAATTCAAAATTTGACCAGAAAAATCATTTTGCCAAAAATTCAAAGTATACCACTAAATTTAGATTTTCATCCTCTTTTCAAATGCAAAATCCATTTTAAAGAAATTTAATATACAGGGTGTTTTTTTGGATCGGAACGTTTTTACAATATTTTTTAATCCAGACCTGGATTTTTTATAATTGTAAATAAAATAATTGATTGGACACCTAAAAGAATATTCGCGTGTTAAATATAAAATAAATATACAGTGCGGTTAACAAGTTGTAAGTTGTATTTAATTTTTTTTCTACTTAGAGCTCTCGCAATTCACATAATTTCAGAATTCAAATTAAAAATTTGACCAGAAAAATCATTTTGCCGAAGTATACCACTAAATTTAGTCTTTCATCCTCTTTTCCACTAAAAAATCCATTTTAAAAAAAATTAATGTACAGGGTGTTGTTTTTGGGTCGGAAAATTTTTCTAATAATTTTTAATCCGGACCTGGATTTTTTACATTTGTAAGTAAATTAATTTATTGTACACCTTATAGGATATTTGCGTGCCAAATATAAAATAATATACGGTGTGGTTAAAAAGTTATGAACCAAATAAGAAAATGGTAAAATAGATAAAACACCCAGTACCTCTGTTATTAATGGAGTAAGACCCATTAAGTATGGTATTTTTGAGATCGCCTAAGTGTCCTCTTTCTACAGTTAACGTATGTTACTTTCCCAATGAAACACCCTGTATATGTTCAATTAGTAGATGTAAATCAGTATAACATTATTTAAAACCATTGGAAACACAAAAAAGAAAACCACACCTAATATACAATCCAGCTCCAGCCCACTTTATTAATTGGTCCTTCTAGCCGGATTATAAGAAAAATAACGAGAAGCCGACTTTTAGCCGTTGAAGTTAAAAAGTTAGAACTTATATTCCTTTTCTTATATTCCACTTTCTTATTGAATAAGAATTGACTCATACTTGTTATTTTTCGAATTTGTAGTTTGAATATAATTAAATTAACAATTTCGGCGTATAGTCATTCGCCAGTGTTATAAAAATTTAATTGTATTTAATTTTCCTATTTAATTGACAATTTCGGCGTCTAATCATTCGCCAGTGTCATAAAATTTATTCATATTTATTTGGTTTATTTTATTGATCGATTATTTGATATTTAAGGTCACAGTGTCTAATCATTCACTCGTGACGCCTAAGTTTCCAGTTGGTTATTATTTTTTGTTGTTACTTTGTAATTTATTACCTAATTCTTTAATATCAATCCTTCATATTTGACAATTCTGCATTTAATTTAGTTTGTCAAAACTATCTGACATTTACGTGAGTTTACGTGACTTTTCTCGTTATAGAATTATTGTCATATTTTATTTTCTTCTTTTTTACTTCAATATAAGTCACAATGTCCGAAATTGAAAATCATAGTCAAGTTTCTAACGTTGAGAGGTACAAGAGAAAGAGAGCAGGGCTTAAATCTAAATTGACAATTTTTAAAAATTATATCACAGATGTAGAGTCCAATATTTCCAACGATGATTATAATATTCCATATGAGGAAATCAAATTAAGATTAAACAAAGCTGTAGATTTATTAGATAATTTCGATGAAATTCAAACCGAAATTGAATGTCAGGTGAACGATTTAGAGGAGGAAACGTCCCAAAGAGAGTTATTCGAAAAATATTATTTCTCTGTTATTACTAAAACACAATCGCTACTATCAAAGTCCAATCCCAGTGAAGTTATGCATAACATTAATTCAGAAAACGATGTTCAACCCCAAGCAGGTCCTTCTAGTCGACCTAACGTCAATTGTAACATCAAATTACCTACTCTTCAACTTGTAAAATATAGCGGGAGCTACGAGAAATGGTTAGAGTATAGAGATTCGTTTCAGTCAATAATCTTAGATAATTCAGATATAAATCCTATTCAAAAATTTCACTACTTGAAATCCTCTCTTAGCGGTGTTGCCTAAAAGGTCATTAGTTGTTTGCCAGTGTCTTTGGATAATTTCTCAGTCGCGTGGAAAATGCTATGTGAAAGATTTGCAAACAAAGATTTATTAATATACAATCACACCAACTGTCTTTTTTCTCTCCCAAAAATCACAAAGCATCATCAAGCATCAGGCAATTAATAGATGAACTTCAAGGTAATTTAAGGTCACTTAAATCATTAGACCAACCAGTTGATACTTGGGATACCCTACTTATATTTATTATAATAGAAAAACTTGATTCCTACACCACAAAGGAGTGGGAATCTAAGAAACCTTCAAACGCAACGTTAAAGGATCTTATTAATTTTCTAAAAGGTAAGGCTGACGTTTTGGAAAAAATTGATGCCAACCTTGGACAGAATAATAAAGAACGATTCGGGTCCGATAAGAAATCCTCAAGAGCTCTAGTAGCCGCCCAAACTTCTTGTGCTTTCTGCAAATCCATCAATCATAAAATAAGTCTGTCTCCCGATTTCAATCATTCAAGTATTTGTGATCGGGCCGAAAATGTTAAAAGGCTTAAATTATGTTTCAATTGCCTACATTCAGGCCACATTAATTTAAATTGTAAGTACGGAAAGTGTACTAAATGTGGTAAAAAGCATCATTCTCTCTTGCATATCAATACGGACAACTCAAATAACTTAACTTCATATTTCAATCCAGTGCAGTCATCTTCGAATATTCAATCTGACTCGACTGTACACAACACTTAAACCCTATCTAACTATGTTCCAGAATACAAGTCTGTTCTGTTATCGACAGTTCTAGTGAATATTTTTGATAGCGCAGGAGTTGCGCACAAATGTCGTGCCCTCCTGGATAGTGCTTCATAATCAAATTATATTGTATCTAGTTTTTTTGATAAATTGGGAATAGCAAAAAACCGTTTGAATGTATCAGTATCTGGCTTTGGTCGAGTTTCCTCGAATTTAAAATACAATTGTAATTTACGAATTGGTTCTTGCTATTCCTCGTTCAAAAGTTCTATCAATTGTCTAATTACTAACTCAATATGTGATCAGCTCCCTGGTTGTAATGTTGATATATCTTCCTTACGAATTCCTTCTAATATTCAGCTATCTGACCCTAATTTTCATATTAACTCATCGATAGATTTGTTAATTGGAGCAGGTCTATTTTATAACTTGCTGTGTGTAGGACAGATAAAATTAAATCGCGTTGGTCCCATCTTGCAGAAAACGAGATTAGGATGGATTGTTTCTGGCCCAATTGCTCAAACTGCGTCTAACCGGACAATCTGTAATGTTTCCCGGTTATCTGATGTAAACGATTTATCTCGCTTTTGGGAAATAGAGGAAATTTCTACTTCTTCTCCACGTTCGAAGGAAGAAATCTCTTGCGAGGAACATTTTCAGTCATTTCAGTAATTCCCTTTAAGGACTCTCTTGATCAATTAGGTGAGTCAAAATCTATTGCTAGAAGTAAATTTATGTCTCTTGAGCGTAAGTTTCAAAAGACTCCTCCTATGTTAAAGGAAAAATATTCCGATTTTATGAACGAATACTTATCTATGGGTCACATGTCTCCATGTAATAATGAGTCTCTAGTTAATTTCTATTTTCCTCATCATGGAGTGGAAAAAGAAGATAGCCTAACTACAAAACTTCGAGTTGTATTTAATGGTTCGTCACCCACTACATCTGGAGTTTCGTTGAATGACTTACAAATGGTAGGTCCAGTAGTTCAAAATGATTTAATTTCAATAATTCTGAGATTTAGACAACATTCTTATGTGGTATCCGCTGATATTGCAAAAATGTACCGTCAAATTTTAATCGATCCTTCTCAAAGAAACTTTCAGCAAATAGTTTGGCGATCAGATCCTTCCCAACCTTTGCAAACTTTTTGTCTGAATACTGTGACCTATGGTACTGCTTCGGCAAGTTTTTTAGCTACTCGATGTTTAATACAACTTTCTGAGGAACACTTAAATGAGTATCCTGAGGCATCTAAAATTATAGATAATGATTTCTATGTGGATGATCTGCTAACTGGCTCCGATTCCATTTCTGAACTTATTTTGCATTGTAACCAAATCGTAGCCATTTTAGCTAAAGGTTGTTTTCCTCTTCGTAAATGGGTATCCAATGAAGTCTTGGTTCTAAAAGGCATCAAACAAATTATTGAATCTCAGGACACTACATATACCTTTGGTTCCAATAATATGACGAAAGCTTTGGGTCTTCATTGGCTTCAAAGCTCCGATTCGCTTAAATATACTATTTCTTCCGAAGTTTTTTCTAGTGTGATAACGAAGCGCACGATACTTTCAAGTATTGCCAGTATATTTGATCCGTTAGGACTCTTAAGTCCACTCATTATCAAGGCCAAAGTGTTAATACAACAATTGTGGTTAGAGAACTTAAGTTGGGATGAATCAGTACCTTCACCAATTCATACTGAACGGATGGTCTTTCGGGAGCAACTGCTTAAATTAAATGATCTTGAGGTACCTCGTAACGTCAAGTTACATGATTCTGTCCCAAATGAACTTCACGGTTTCTGTGATGCATCTGAACTTGCTTATGGCTCATGCATTTACGTTCGTTCCATTGATGCATTTGGAAAGGTTCAAATCGAATTGCTCTGCGCCAAATCTAGGGTGGCACCTTTGAAAAAGGTAACAATACCTCGTCTTGAACTATGTTCTGCCCTGATTTTGAGCAGATTATTAAAGAAAGTTCTTGAATCTTTATCGATTAATATTCATAATATTTTTCTTTGGTCTGACTTAACTGTAGCCCTTTCATGGATTCAAACCTCACCTCATTTATTACAAACATTCGTAGCTAACAGGGTGTCAGAGATTCAATCTCTCACCAGCAATTTTTCCTGACGACATATAAGCACGAACAAGAATATTCTCCTTTTCATGAACATTTTTCAGTGCGTCACAAATTATAGAAAAAAACGTAAGTCCGTGATAATACACATTTATGACATTTATTCTAACGTGACATTTTAGTTAAATCTGACAGTTGTCAAATTTTATTTTCAATTTGGAATAAAACCAAATCAATTGTGTCTATTGCATTTATAAAATGGTATTTTCTTTCATTTGTATAGTCTTATAAATTGTACAGATTATATTGATAATATTATTATTTTATTTAATAAATAATTCTTTTTTGATTATGGCGCCATCTATCGACAACTAGAATAATCACCGAACTACAATAATTACCAAAGTATTCACAGACGTGCCTTTTTTTTTATCACATACAATTTAATGCGTTAGAGAAAAATCGAAAAACTGTGACGCACTGAAAGATGTTCATGAGAAAAAGAATACCGCAGATTTTATTTCTAGGGGAATCAATCCCTCTAATCTCATATCCTGTAATTTATGGTGGCATGGCCCCGAATTTCTGTTGAAATCTATTGAAGAATGGCCATTTACACCATTAGAATTGAAAACTAAACTTGAAACTAAACAACCAAAAATAATTTCAGTGATGTCTATAGAAAGTTTTAAATTTCCCTTTGATAGATATTCTAGAATTGGTCGTTTAAAGCGTTCGTTTACCTACTGTTTGAGATTCATTCATAACTCATCTGCTGTACTCAAGGCCCAGCAGATGAAATCTGGAACTCTTTCTGTAGAAGAGCTTGATTTAGCTCTAAGTATTTTAGTCAAATTCACTCAACGTGAATCATTTTATACTGAATATTTTAGCTTGTTGAATGGAAAAACTATTTTATCTAACAGTAAACTGTTATCTTTGAATCCTTTTCTTGATGCAAGTGGATTACTCAAGGTGGGGGGTAGATTACATCAATCTTCTTACTCATATGATAAGAAACATCCCATCATAATTTCTCCAAAGCATCGTCTTTCCAAATTATTATTTGAACATGAGCACCTGAGGCTAATGCATGCCGGTTCTCAACACTTGCTTTATTCAATTCGCGAAACCTATTGGCCAATACACGGCAAGACTTTGGCCCGTCAGGTAGTTCATCGCTGTTTTATTTGTTTTAAGGCTCGACCCGTTTCCAACTTTCCCCTTATGGGAAATCTCCCAGAAATAAGAGTGACTCCATACCTTCCCTTTATTAATACTGGAGTTGACTATGCGGGACCTTTTGTTTTAAAAGACAGACGCGGTCGCGGATTTAAAACTTATAAGGCTTATATTAGCCTATTTATTTGCCTCTCATCGAAGGCGGTTCACCTAGAAATCGTTACTGACCTGACAAGTATTGCCTTCATAGCAGCTTTGAAACGATTTATTTCCAGGCGGGGAAAACCCCAAGCCCTGTATTCAGACAATGGTACTACCTTTGTAGGTGCCAACAATCATCTTTTGGAACTTGGAAAATTTTTAAATATTAATAATGAAAATATATCTTCCTCTTGTGCCTCCCAAGGAATTGCTTGGCATTTTATTCCTGCTTACTCCCCTTATTTCGGTGGTATTTGGGAGGCTGGTGTAAAGTCCATGAAAGGACATTTAAAGCGTGTTCTCTCCAAAGCTCTTCTCGTATATGAAGATTTTCAAACAATTCTAGTTCAAGTTGAGTCAATTTTAAATTCACGACCTCTTACTCCTCTTTCTTCCGATCCTGACGACTTTTCCTGTCTCACACCTTCACATTTCTTAATTGGAAGACCTCTTACCTCTATACCTGAGAAGAACTTCACAGAAATTAACGTTAATCGGCTGGACCATTTCGAAAGACTTCAACAGCTTCGACAGCACTTGTGGCAGAGATGGTCATTGGAGTATTTATCTGAATTGCAGTCCAGGCAAAAATGGAAGGAAAATAAATTTAAATTAAAGATCAATGATCTTGTTCTTCTTAAAGAACCTCATCAAGGTCCTATGCAATGGACGTTAGGACGAGTTACCCACCTCCATACTGGTTCTAATGGTGTAGCACGAGTGGCGTCCCTACGCACTTCCAGAGGAAATATAAAAAGAGCCGTAGCCAATTTGTGCCTTCTTCCTTTGGCTGCAACTTAATGTTGAAAGACTTTCTTTCAAGGTGGGGGGTATGTACAGTTTTCCTTTTAGCCCACCTTCAAGAATTTGAAAGAAGAATAGAAGAAGATCTGTATTTTGTTGCCTTAGTAATTTTAATGTTTGATGTAAGATACATTTTTGTTTCATATACTGGTTTGTAACTTTTTCCATAATATATGTTCAATTAGTAGATGTAAATCAGTATAACATTATTTAAAACCATTGGAAACACAAAAAAGAAAACCACACCTAATATACAGTCCAGCTGCAGCCCAACTTTATTCAATAATATACCATCTCCGTAACTTTAGAACCGTTCATTTTAGAAGGATTATGGATAGGGCCTTTTTTATTTCAAATTTTATGTACAATAAAATAAAAATGTGTACCATTTGCCGGCTTTGTGAACTTTGCCGGCTGCAGACGGGGGATATGAATTGCAAGGTGTAGAATTCCTTCCCTTTCGTCTTCACTGCAGCATCCATATGACTTGCAAATTATAGAAGTCTTGGAGGTGTTACCATGAAAATGTACCAATAAGTTTTCAATTTAAAAATCTTTTAGTGATTTTTAATATTTTTCAATATTATTAATTTACTATTAGGATTGAAAACTTGCTTCGTCTTTATGTACAATATTTTTGTATAGAAGGTTGTTCATGCTAAACTGCATAGTTTTAGAAATATTGACGAATAACGTAAAAAACTACGAATTTACCGATTTCTCTCCCTTCTCCCCCCAAACTCGACGCTTAAAATGGTGTGACTTTTTTCTGAACATTATGTGGACCATATAGAACAATTTGGTGTTGGAGGATAAATTTCACTTTGGATGTCTGGGTTTGGGTCTAGTTATACCATACTAATTAGTAAATAAATATTTATAAAAATAAACCAAAATGGGTGAAAATTTTATGTTAACAGGTATTTGCACGAAATAATAATAATAAATAATCATTTCGTTGTGAAGAGAGCCGTCTTTTTTATTTACCTAACTAGCAGTCTAACTAGTTTCAACCCTTTTTTTAAATAGACCTAAATGAATTTTTCCCATTTTGTTAAACTATTGATAATATTTTTAGAATAAAAATCCTCCTAAAACTTTATATACTCGCATTAAAATTCGAAATATTTTTACGTAAAATATACTTACCTACCTACATATAACTAAAACTCACAATTAACAATAATCTATTTTTTTTCCAAATAGGCCAACAACTTAGTTCTATTACACAACAATATAATAAATTAACTATAAATAAACACTACTTTCCTATGAAACAACAATAACAAATTCTTAAAATAATATACTACTGCACTGAACAGATATTGATAAAGATAACACAACAGATAAGAGAAAATCTGACGCAGGTTTGTCAAAATGACAGTGACAATTTCTCTATGTTGCCTAATTAGTTATTAGTTATATATATATATGTTCGATTTCTTGTTAGAAATAAAAAATTTTAGTTGGTCCAAAATGACACAAAATAGGCATGGGGTAAAAAGTTTATTTTAGAAAGTGTATGTTTTTGTTCTTCTTAATGGCCGTACAGGCTCGTTTTTTAATAATAATAATAGTCTCCCGTTTTATACCGCTCACGTGGCTTTGGAAGTATAGCAGGTTAGTCTGCTATATCTAGGGCCTACGGTATACAAGGAAGGTAACAGGGCCAGTGCTACGCTTCAACCGCCTATTATTGCCCCTGGTTTTACCCAAGGTACTCATTTTATTCAGGCTGAGTCGACCTGGGGCCTATAAACATTTTTAAAAATGTCTAGTTGTTTTTGCCGGCGGTAGGATTTGAACTCCGGACCACCGGCACGCTAGCCTAGCACACTACCACTCGGCTATGCCGTCCCTAATATTGTCGTTTTTTAATATTGTATTTAATTACAGAGTAATTTCCACATACTAATATATTTCTCAAATTGGGCTATGTACCGCCATTCTTTACTCATATATTACGAATATGCGTGCCAAATATCTCGACAAAATATTGTTGCCTCTCAATAGCTTAACTGTGTCTAGTCGGACAAACTTTGATGTATGGGAACACTGGAACAGGGGAAGTTTTAATTGTGGAACAGGTTACAGGTTTCGAACGTCAGACTACTAAAAAGTCCCATGTATTTTGTCGGACAGATCCCCTCCCTTGCGGGTTTTAGGAGGAAGCCCGGGTGTAGGAGTGGCGACCTTTTTTGCATCTACACCTCATATATAGACTGATACATATGAAAATAGGTGAAATGCCGATTATACAGATGAAGAAAAATATAAAAAAGAAAAATAAATAGAAAAAGATTCTTTTGCGCATGCGTAGAAAAGTGACCCATAGCCGATTTTAATTTTGAGATATTTTTTATCAACAAGTGATACTGCAAACATACAGCCAACAAAAATAGGGTGCTAGTTTAAATTTTATCTAGATTTTCTCTTGAACACCGTGAACAATTATTGGTACCTAAATATTATTTATTTGTTCTAATGTAAATGATAAAAATATATTAAATTTCATTATAAAAATCTTCAAAAACGCAAACTTGACAAACTTAGGAACCCATTTCATACTTCTTCCACTTTAATTGTACTTCAATGGCAACTGTGTACGCCGTTGCTCCCGCTTGGCGGCGCTAGTGTAGTTGGGGGTCAACGTTTTGACAATTCGTGAAGTTTGTATATGGTGTTTTTGTTTACTATTTAATAAATAATAAATGATGGCAAAAAATACGGATCTTGGACTGTTTGTACGTTGAAAAATGAATTGACGAGAAGGAGTGCGAGAGTTACTGGAAAAAAAGGAAGCCCTTTAACAGCCTCCAGTGTTTATATAGCCATATCTATTTTATAGCTGCCCTGTCCCAGTTTCTTAGTCTCTTGTTGCCACAAGATCAAATTTATATTTTTTGGCTTCGTCTACTATATGCTTCAGTTTTCGTTCCTTGGATGATCCTCTTATATTCCACGTCGCCATTTTAACTCGTTCTTCTTTATTGCCATTATCTCGTTTATTATTTTTCGATTCTCGTTTCCGTTTTCTTTGCCGGGTCATCTTTGTTGGGTCTCCTAATAATACTGCATTCAATTCTAGTATTTTGCAATATCTTCCTCTATTCTTTCCAGCTGCCCCTTTTCTTTCTTCCATTTTCATAATTCATTTTTTATTGTCAGTCTTTGGTACCCTGTTTTTGTGCTATTTCTTTTGATTTTCTCTTGCTTAGCAATTCTTCTTATTTTGGCCATTATTTCCCTTTCCGTTCTTTGTCAGATCATCATTTATGTATATTCTTTCTTTCAGTTGTTTGAGTTTCATCTCATTTTGCATTACTTTGGTCTTTTCTGTCTTGCTTCATTAACATTTACTTTTTCATTTCCTTTTCTATGAATTTTTCTACCTCATTCCCTAGCAAGAGTGGCTCATCGGTGTCAATCTGCAGTCCTTGAATCACAATATTTTTCCTTCTTCCCTCTCTTTATACTTTTTGTATTCTTTCGTTGGAGATCTTTAATTCATTTCGTAATTGATTAATATCTTGAAGCGCCTTTTCATTAATAAGTTTCAGTTCTTCCATTTTCTTTCGATATCCTTATCGAAGGGTAAGCTACATTAATCATCTTCTTAATATTTTATTTCTATAGCTCAGACCAAAATAAAAATATTTATGTTGATCTGAGTTTTATAGTGTGGTATTCGATTTTTTACAGTCGAATCCAGGGGCAATACGTAATCTGTTTAAACAAAATGTTTATTGCAGATACGTGCATTTATTGTCGGCAGATATTTATCCCTTGTTGTTGCTACAATCCACTTTTTTCTCATCAGAATATCTTTGGGAAACCTGTATCCTGATATTCTCGATAAGCACAAAGGCACAGCACAAAAATGAGGCATTTTATTTTCTCACATTAAATTCAAAGACTCAAATTAAAAGATTGATTTGAATAGTTGACGTGACCTCCAACTACACAAGCGCCACCTACGTTGAGCTTTCCAGATTAGCTGCCATTGGCGCGCAGTGTAGGTACAATCTTTAATATACAATTACACATTTTAGGTATCAACATCCGATTCGAGTATTAGATGTTGGAAATTACCAACCGAAAAGCATTTTAAAGAAGAAGTTCGGATGCCCACCAATCCGTTATCTTTAATACAAGGAGGTGCGGCGATTAGGCAGGCAGTAGTTTTAAACGACAAAAGGCACATCCTGACTAAAGATGCTCAAGATAACGTAGCGATATATGATGTTCTTAGAGTAAGTAAATTAAACCAAACTATACTTTGTTTCACGTAAAGAACGGAACATTGTGCTTATGGAGATCAATGTTGCCAAACCTTTCGGGCACGGGTGACTACTCGACTGCCAATATACGGTTCATTCTAATCAGTACGGCATGGTATCGGCGCGCTTCTATCGTTCATAAGAAATACATCGGCATATTTAAGCAACGTTCCGTTCTTAACGAGAAACGCTGTATAGCCACTTCAACATTGCATGATAGAAGGCACTCCTGGTTGAGCATATTTAGAAATTAATTCCAGAGGTCAACTGAAAGCTTGCATTATGGCAAAAAGTGTACCACTTTTATGACACAACCATGTTGCTTTTTAATGAATTTTGGAAAACAGTGGCTCACAAATAAACTTCACATGCAGTCAGATGTCGATTATTAAGAAAAGAATGCTACTAATAATCTCAATAACGACTAAATTTATTACATATACACTTCTCCAAGAAATTAACGCACCACCTTAAAAAAAGAGTCATTTTTGATGTCTTTAATTTCCTAAACCTGTTGTCCGATTTAAGTAATTTTTAATATGTTGTAGCCTTATTCTGTAACAACATCGCTGTAATAATATTGTTGCTAGACAGCTAAATTGTCATTGTATACCGGGTGTACCAATCAAACTGTGTTTTTGTCTCAAATTTCACCACACTCTGTGGAATAGTCTAGCATTTATAAAATACTTAAATTAAAACTCAACTATAGCCTCAGGTTTTCTTAATATTATGTTTTTTATTCAGTCGCTTACGTTGGATAATAAAAAAGTTAGGTACTTTAACAACTAGATATTTGATGCCAAATGACAAACGATTGGAGGTCATATCGATTTTAAATTGGTGTTCAGTTAAATACAAGCCAATTTTTTTCATCAATACAAACGTGCGACAAACTTGTAAGGGGTAATTCTTTATGAAAAAGAAATGACAGTTTGCTTTATAAACGTATGTCCGCAAATGCTTCCATTGCGAGATACGGGGTGTTGAAATTTTTCGTACAAACTGACGATTTATTTATTGCTCTAAAACTGGTTGAGATATGGAAATGAAATTTGGTGGGTTTTAAGAGGTAGTTATTGCGTAGTTTTTGACATACAATTGAGAATTTTATATTTACCATTGGCGTAAATACGGGTAATATGACCCGTACGCGTGCCAATGGAGAATATAAAATTCTTAATTGTATGTCAAAAAATGCGCAATAACTACCTCTTAAAACCTACCAAATTTTATTTGCATATCTCAACCGGTTTTATAGCAATAAATAAATCGTTAGTTTGTAAGAAAAATTTCAACATCCCGTATCTCGGAAACGAAGCATTTGCGGACATATGTTTATAACGCAAACTGTCATTATTTTTCACGCAGATTTATCCCTTAAAGTTTGTCGCACACCTTGTATTGGTGAAGAACTAGGCTAGTTGTTAAAGTACCTAACTTTTTTATTATTCAAAAACAGACTGTTAAGAAAACCTGAGGCTAGAGTTGGGCTTTAATATTCCACAGGGTGTGGTGAACTTCGAGAAAAAACACGGTTTGATTGGTACACCCGGTACACAATGAAATTACCTGTCTAGCAACAGTATTATTACAGCGATATTGTCAAAGAATAAGGTTATAACATATTAAAAAAGCACTTAAATCGGACAATAGCTTAAGGAAATTGGAGACATCAAAAATAACCCATTTTTAAGGTGGTGCATTAATTTCTTAGAGAACTGTAGTTGTGGGAAAATTATTTTCAAAATTAAGTAAGATGTAGCTCACAAAAATGTTAGTTTAGACAAGTGGGTGCAGTTGGGATCTACACAAAAATAGCTTAGGTTGTAGGTGTAGTGGGTTGGGCCTTGGATTTATCTAAAAATTTCTCCAATTGTCTACAGACCCCCATTTTTTGACCTTTCATTCTGAATATTCACGCAGTACAGGTTTTCTTTATGCCATTACAGTAAATCTTTCGAAATTACATCATCATCATTCAACCCGGATCTATCCACTGCTGGATATAGGTCTCCCTCAGACTTTTTCATGTATTTCTGTTTTGTACTGTTTGCATTAAATTTTTGTCGATCCGCTTTATGTCATTAGACCATTTTGTTGGAGCATGACCTCTACTTCGGTATGCTTCTTGTCTTGGTCTCCAGTGTATTATTCGCTGTGTCCATCTGTTATCCGACATTCTAGCTATGTGCCCTGTCCAGTTCCACTTTAGGATCATTATTCTTTCTATGGCATCTGTCACTTCTGTTCTTCTCTTATTTCCTTGTTCGTAATTCGATCCTTACGAGAAATGCCTAACATCGAGCGTTACATGACTCTTAGAGTAACACAAATTTTATAACTTAAAATTATCTTAAAAGTACTATTTACATAAAAAATACTAAAAGTCTAAATTGCGTTAAAAAATTCCGCTACTGAATAGTAGGACTGAAATACCAATAAAACAAAAATCATAGTTTTACTGTAACTTCAAATATTACAATTTGTTACCAAAATGGTAAACACTACTGTCATGTGAAAGCAGTGTTTTTGTAATAAATCAATGTTTAATATTTAGTTGAATGAAAATTGTCGAAAGAATAACTTGTAGGAAGATTTTTTAGATAAATACCTTACTTGAGAACTTTAAAGTCGGAACTGTATTTGCGTGTAATCTTTTACAACCTTGGATGAAATCTATGGAGATGCTTTCTGTGATTTGGAAACCTATGGAGCAAAATCTTGTTTTATTTACATGTGGAAACATACAGTGATGAGCGCGCTAATAACCGGCAAAATAGCGCAAAAGATGAAAAACATAATACATTGCGAAACAAAAAGAGATGAAACTAGTGGAGGTGGAAATGATCGTTATAAACCTATAAATTAACATTACATTACATAGTTTCCCACCTTTAGACGTCTGTGACAGGAGTATTTTATAAAATTCTACTGTCACAGTGACAGTTGTCATACTCCTCTGATACGTCTAAAGGTGGGAAACTATGTAATGTAATGTTAATTTATACGTTTATAACGATCATTTCCATCTCCACTAGTTTCATCTCTTTTTGTTTCGCAATGTATTATGTTTTCCATCGTTTACGCTATTTTGCCGGTTATTAGCGCGCTCATCACTGTAAACTAAAAATTCTACTCATAAAACCGGATAAAAACTGATAAAAAAGGTAACACCACTAATAATTAAGCCACAAATTGTGAAGTAAATACAAAAATAACCCATTAATTTAACTGTTAATTGTTAAATGTGTCAAGACAAGTAATTTGCTTTCTTGACCTTGACCGTTTACGTAAAAGGTTTAGAGTATGTATGGTTTGTGCTAGCTTCCAGCGTTCTTCATCGGTATTATATTTTTTAGGTTTCACCATATTCGCAGCCAAAATTTTAGGATCAACAAAATTTCAAATAATTATTAATATAATATTTCAAAACAATATTTACTCTTTGACGGGTCTGTCAGAACTAAACAACGGATGCTTTGTTTTAGTTACCTACAAAGTTAGTAGGTAGCGTTAGGAGCAAACATAATAATTAAGTTAATTACATATTTTAATTTGTTTAAATGTAAATAATAAATAAATAATAAAATTCCTTTATTAAATTTTATAAAACCTATGTATTTCTACTATCATTTTTAATATTAGTTGTTAATAAATTCCTTTCAACCTGTATTCAAATTTTATTTTTAAACATCTTATTTATTTTATACAATAATTAATTAAGTATCAAATGATATTTATTTAAATAGTCTTTGACGCTTCTGTCAACAAACGTATGCCTTGTTGATACGTTAGTAGATGGCGTTAGCCATCTTTTAGCCATATTTTAATATATAACATAATAATTTGTTTCAAATCTAAATAATAAATAAATAAATTCCTTTAATCAGTTTTAGAAATAATATTTTAATATAACATACGTGTACAGTGATGAGCGCGCTAATAACCGGCAAAATAGCGCAAAAGATGGAAAACATAATACATTGCGAAACAAAAAGAGATGGAACTAGTGGAGATGTAAATGATCGTTATAAACATATAAATTAACATTACGTTACATAGTTTCCCACATTTAGACGTCAAAGGAGTGTGACAAATGACAACTGTCACTGTGACAGTAGAATCTTATAAAATATTCCTGTCACAGACGTCTAAAGGTGGAAAAGTATGTAATGTAATGTTAATTTATATGTTTATAACGATCATTTCCACCTCCACTAGTTTCATCTCTTTTTGTTTCGCAATTTATTATGTTTTCCATCTTCTGTGCTATTTTGCTGATTATTAGCGCGCTTATCACTGTATAATTTGTTTAAAGTATAAATAATAAAATGATACCGAAGTTAGGCACTGTCCTAGACAGACTGACACCCTTTTTTCTTTAAAAACTGTGTTTACTGATTTCAGTATTTTTCAAAATGGGTTAAATATAATATAGATTTTATTCATTATTTACAATTTCATTACTATCAAATATTTAGTTTGTGCATTAATGCAATACATTTTAATAATTATAAATTTATTCTAACAATTTTCCTGGTCACGGAAAACGTAAAAAAGTAAATATACACGAAGATAGCCTCAGTTTTAGTGATGTGAAAATTGTTTTTAAGCCGTCCTTGAACTTCTACAAATGTTTTAAAATCCAAATTAGCCAAATTGGTTCAATTATTCTCGAGTTGTTATAAAAAAGATGCAGAAAAAACGTCATTTAATGTTTACATATCGACAAATGTCCATAGATAAATTTAACCGGAGTGTGCTGTGCAAATATCCTGGACGCGAATTTACAAAACCTATACTATTTCAGTCATGGGGGCGACTGAATTCGGGTAGGTTTTGTATGCAGAATATTAGTTACATATCCTATGCTATTTCGGACCAGAAATTAACTGTATCGGTGTAGGATTTGTAAGCGAAATTTTTGATTATTGAGCAAATGTCTATACTGTTTCAGTCATGTAAGTAAAACTAATCAAATATTTACAAAGTGGATTTAATATTATCATAAAATTTATGTTTTGAAAATTAAAATGAATAATATATATTTTAATAATATTAAAAATTAAAAACAAATGAATAATTACTAATATACGAATATATACAGTATGTCCCTGTAAGTTGGAACCATATGGAAAACTTTTTTATTATTGATTTTACGAAAAATATATATATATTCTTCATAAAAAGTTCTGCATGGTCTAAAACCGAAGATGCACTCATCTGATATTAAGTTTTATTAATAGTATATGAGAGATGTCAAAAAATATGAATTTTTGTCAAAAGTTAAGTATCTTTATATATTTCACAAGATTGAAAATTGTTATTATGAAAATTTATTTAGACTTAAAAATAATGTTCTACTATGCAACTACATTCTTCTAATTGAAAAAAAAATGAAAATTTCTCAAATTATCTTAAATTAATTTTCTCGATATTATTAGTTTTACGAAAAAAAGTTATTCTTTATAAAAAGTTTTGCATGGTCTAGAAACTAAGATACAACCACAATTTATCAAATTTTATCAATTATATACAAGGTTTGTCAAAAAATATAAATTTTGTTCAAGAGTAAAATACTTTATAGTTCACAATATTTCAATTAAAAAGATGTAATTGTATACTCCATACATGTTTTTGAATTCTGAACAACTTTTTATAATAAATTTTTTCAATATTGTGCAAAATAAAGGTACTTTAATCTTTGGCGAAATTCATATTATTTTTTGACATACCCCGTATAAAATTGATAAAATGTGAACTATTATTATTGAATCTTATTTTGTAGAACGTGCAAAACTTTTTATAAAGAATAACTTTTTTTTGGTAAAATTAATAATTTCGGAGTTAAAAATACAAATGATATTAGGTATCTTCAATTTTTTTTTTCAATTAGAAGAACATAATAGGGATGTTCACAAAAAATTAAAAAGTCATTTCAAACATGTAAAACGATTAAAAAACACCCTAGGAATAATTGTCCAAAATTTCAACAAAATTGAAAAGCCTTTCTATAAAAAATCTTTATTAGAAATCTAGCATTATTTTAAATTTCAAGAACGCTTCTCTATTGGCCTGACGTCACTAGTTGCATACCCCAAGCGCGCGCCATTCTCATAGTGTTACTGTTTACCTGTTTGACGTTTCAGGTCATTTTATTTTGTTCTCTTCTTGTTTTATCAGGGTTAAAGTGGAGTTTTATAGTGAATTTGTTTAGTTTAAAGTGGATAGACTGTTTGTAAGGACATATTTTGGGTTTTACAAAAATAAACAAATAAAATGGAAGAAGGTTTTCAGAAAGCCGATTCGTATAAACTACCGACTGTAGTGTAGATGTAACAATGGTGTATGATTTATTGGCATCTTGTAAAAAAATAAATCTACCACAGCTTTACTGAGTGTATATTCCATATAATTTTCCATGTCTTCTTTAAGCTAAAAAAATAAATGCTTAATACTCCACAAAAAAAATAGAGAAAGTTGTATGCATGCATTGTACGCATGCATATTGTATACATACATTGGCTGGTTATTACTTTACCTTGGTTAGGTGTATTAAAAATATTTTTATTCTTCTTCATGTGCCTTGTCCCTTGTGGACGTTGGCTATCATCATGGCAATTTTAATTTCATTTGAGGCGTTTCTGAATAACTCGATCGATTTTTGTCAAAATCATTGGCGTAAGTTTTTAAGTCATGAGTGTCTTTTCTTCCGGGTCCGCGTTTGCTCTCTATTTTACCTTGCGTTATCAGTTGTAGTATACGATATTTATCATGCCTCATCATATGACCGAAATAGTTAAGATTTCGTTTCTTAATTGTAAAAGAGATTTCTTTTTGTTTTCAGGATATTTTGAGGATACGTGGGTACACCCACATCTCGAATGCCGCTAGCTTTTTCATTAATGTTTCCATTATTGTCCAGGCCTCTGCGCCATATAGCAAGACCGGAGATAATAACATTTTAGCAGCCGCATTTTTAGTGGGAGAGATATTATGTCGCAATGGGTGAAAATATTTCTCATGCATGTTGTTAAATGTTGCTATGTCCTTTTCAACTCTAGATCTTATTTCGGTTGTTTCGTATTTCGAGTTGACAACTGTTCCAAGGTAAAAAATATTTTTGAACTTGGGTATTATACATTTTCATTTCAACCAATCTTTTCACTAAATTATTAATGATTTTAATATAATATAAAGTTATACCTACATCCACATGTAGTTATTTCAAGGTTTACTTTTACTGTATGTATTATTAGAATCCCGTTTTTAGGAATATCCCAGTTTAAGGAATACAAATTTGAGGTCCCGAAACTTTTTCATTTACTCTTTAAGGGGGTAGGTGCAAAATCTTGGTCCAATGCTACTTAAATTCATTATTTTTTTTCGAATCCTGAGAAAACTAATAAGTATTTTTGAAAAATGTAAATGCAGAAAGAACAATTACATTATTACCAAGGGCCGAAAGTCTCTGGAAAACTTCTATATTGTTTATTTTATTAAGTTAGTTCTTTAAGTTAGTTATTTTAAGTTCTAGCTGCAACAAACCATTTCTTTTTCTGTTTTAAATTGGCTGGAACGGTAATAAACATCTTGTCAGAACTGTTTTTTGATGTATTTACACACTCAGGAACAAAACACCACTTATTTGGCTTTATTTTTAATAATTAAATACGTAAAAAACTGCGAACATTCAAATACACTGAGTAAATACATATACAAAACTAGTCGTCGATCAAAGACGTTACGACTGCTGACGTCACAGACCGTAGCCTCGCTGCAGGGTACCGTTTTTCTAGCCTCCAAGAAAATCAACATTATGAACTCATTTATCTTAAAAAATATACATTTTTAAACAGTTTTATGATTGTTACGTTTTTATATACCTTGTAATCTATTGAATTTAACTATATTTAAAAATTAGTGAACATCCCTATTGTGCATTAGAACCTAATTTTTAATTCCAAACAACTTTCGATAATAACAATTTTCAATATTGTGGAATATAAAGGTGCTTTACTCTTGAGAGAAAATCATATATTTTTTGACATACCTCGTATACTTTTAATAAAATTTGATATCTGATGATTGTATCTTAGGTTTACGACCATGCAAAACTTTTTATAAAGAACAACTTTTTTTCGTAAAAGTAATAATACAAAAGTTTTCCATAAGGTTTAAACTTAGTGGGACATATTGTATAAGAATTAAAAAATATGTAACATGGGTATTTACTAATATTAGATACTTACTAAATTATTGAACAGAGTTAAGTCAGTGTTTTTTTGCACTAGACTCGTTTTTTTCTATGCTTAAACTAATGTTGTGAGGTTTCTTCTTTTTCTATTTTTCCAGAGTGGTTGGTCTTCCAGACTGTATGCGATTCTGACCTTTTAGTCCCCTATCCTTTCTTCGAGCTATAGCGGTAGGTTGTACTCAAATTTTTAGGTTCCTGGCAAATCGAGTTGTGTGAGAAAACATAGATACTATTTGTGACGGAGTTTTAATTTTTTCCAATGTTGTCACAAATTTAAGTCCAAACAAATTTTTGTAATAACAATTTTCAATCTTGTGAAATATATAAAGGTACTTTACTCTTGAGACAAATTCATATTTTTTGACATCCCTCGTATACTATTGATAAAACTCGATATCGATGATTGCATCTTCGGTTTTAGACCATGCAGAACTTTTTATGAAGTTTTTTTTTTCGTAAAATCAATAATAAAAAAGTTTTCCATATGGTTCCAACTTACAGGGACATACTGTATATATTCGTATTTTAGTAATTATGCATTTGTTTTTAATTTTTATCATTATCCAAATATATATTATTCATTTTAATTTTTAAAACATATCTAAATTTTATGATATAATAATAAATCCACTTAGTAAATATTTGATTAAAGCTAAGATTAATAATAATAGAACACTAGCTTCAACAAGCTTCCGATCGGATCACTTCACATATACACTGTTTACATTTATATCGTCGATGGTGACGTTGCTCACTAACGTGGCCTTTGGGTGTGAGTTGACGAAGATTCTTGACGGCGGGAATTGGATTCGTAGACAGAGTGGCCGATGTTTTATTTAGGAGAGGTCTCCTTGTTGAAGGCGACCTATGCCGTCATCTCTTTTATTGAGACAATTTTGTGACCTGTATGGAGATGATGTTGACGTAGACCTGAAATTGAATAGGAATTACGAACGGAAATAAAACGGATTCTTCGATTTGTTTGATGTATGTCAGATTGTGGGCTCTGCACAAGGAATCTCATAAACTCCGTTTATGTAATCTCTTTGTATTATACATAATAACTTGTTATGCCTTATACAGTATGTCCCTGTAAGTTGTATCCATATGGAAAACTTTTTCATTTTACAAAAAAATTATTCTTCATAAAAAGCTCTGCATGGTCCAAAACATAAGATTTAACCTTCAAATATCAAATTTTTTGAATATTATACGAGGTATGTCAAAAAGTTTGAATTTCACTCAAGAGTAAAGTAGCTTTATTTTTCACAATATTGAAAATTGCTATTATGAAAAGTTGTTTGGAATTAAAAACTATATTCTAGTATGCAATTACATCCTTCTATTTGAATTTTTGTTAATTATGGATAACTAACATTATTGTTGTTCTGAAGCTATTTCCTTGTGGCATTTTTATGATTAATTATTTATATGGGAAATAAGCCACAATTAAAATGAAAAAAATTATTTTATTAACGTTTCGACGCCCAAATCGGGTGCCGTTGTCAAAATACAAAATATTATTAAAATAAACAAAAGTGTTGTTGCTAAGCAAAAAAATTCTTCTAATAATTTATTTAATCTCACTCATTTATATTGGCAATTCAGACATATATTATACATTTTAAAGTAGAAGACTTTAAAATGATATTGCCAATATTTATGAGTTGCGTTCCTGGGACGACTTACTGAAAGATAGTTCATTCGATTACATGAAATTAACCCCAACTCAAGAATATCCGTCATAAAAAATTATAGCATGTGATATGTCTTTAAAAAGACAACCAAATGCAACGACAGTAAAATTCTCGCGTTAGAGACTTCATAGTAAATCACAAGGGAAAACCAGGAAAAACCTTGTGATACTATCCCGACATCGTAAATATTTGTGTCTTACATTAATTTACTCTCAAAAAATAATACCAAATTCTGACTTGTAACATGTTTAAATTATAAATAATATTAATAATACTAGATATATAAGTAATACTAAAATATAAAATATGTACTAGCTCGATATTATTGACTTACTAATCTTGGTATTTTCTTTCTATTGACTTCCTCTTTCAGTATGGGTAACCACATCCTACTGCATTCTACCGAGGAATTTGCGACACAATTGGTTTCATTTAGCATAATTAGAGCCGCTTCTTTGATTTTTCTCTTTTTACTATCTGATTCTTTCATGACTATACTTGAATCTCTCCACTGAACTCTATGCTCATTATCCCATGCGTGTTGATTGAGATCTCTCAAATTCTCTATTTTTAATATAAGATTGATGTTCACTTATTCTAACGTCTAATGGTCTTGATGTCTCACCTAAATAAAATTGTTCGCATTCACAAGGTATTTTATAAATGCAATTCTTTGTTCTTTCTTGATCATTGTTAGGTTTAGTTTTAGATAGAATAGATCTCAATGTGTTTGTTGTTTTGAATGTTGTTGAAATGTTGAATTTATTTCCTATTGTTTTAAGTTTCTCGGATAGTCCTTTTATATATGGTATTGATATTTTCCTCGTATTATTTCTGGTGAATGTTGTAGGATTCCGTTCTAAGTTGTTCTGTTCCATTCGATCCAATCTTGACAATTCCTTATTTATAAACGAGAAAGGATAATCATTTTTTAATAAAACAGATGTTAACAATTGTTTTTCTGCTAAAAAGGAATTTTCGTTAGAACAAGTAATTTTGGCTCTATCATATAAGGATTTAATGATTCCCTTTTTAACGTTGATGTTGTGATTTGACTTGTAATTGAGATATCTGTTGGTGTGTGTTGGTTTTCTATACACTTGAGTCTCATATCCAATATCCTTCTTTGAGATCAAAACATCGAGGAAAGGTAGGCTGTTATTGTATTCCTTTTCCATTGTAAATTTTATTGTCTCTTCTTGATCGTTTATAATATTCAGGAACGTATCCAACAATTCTGATCTATGAGGCCATATTGAAAACACATCATCTACATATCTCCACCATACTGTGGGTTTTAAATTTTGTTTAGAAATAATATTAGTTTCGAAATCCTCCATAAATATATTAGCCAATAATGGAGATAAAGAAGAGCCCATTGCTAGACCAAAATTTTGTTTATAGAATTCATTGTTTAGTTGAAAATAGGTATTATGGGTACATAATGTCAATAACTCCATTATAGCTGATACATTTAGTCTTGTCCTAGTTGCCAATGTATTATCATTCTCTAATTTCGTTTTGATTATGTTTAAAGTTTTATCTAATGGTACATTTGTAAATAAACTGTTTATGTCAAAACTTACTAAAATATTATTTGGATTAAATTCAATAGTTGATAATTTGTTTAAAAAATGTTTTGTATTTTTTATAAAAGTGTCATCATTATTAGCAAATGGTTTTATAATGTTTAATAAGAATTTTGATAGTTCACTACAAGGAGAATTGATGGTACTACAAATGGGTCTAAGTGGTATGTTCGCTTTATGAATTTTCGGCACTCCATAAAAATGTGGTGTCTTACTGTAGTGAGGTGTCATTAATTTTCTTTGATAGTATGTTAGATCATTTTTAAATTTGAATAAAGTTCTATATATTTTGTTTTCCAGTGTCTTCGTTGGATCCTTCGTTAATTTGCTATAAGGTCCATTTGTAATTAGATCTGCAATTTTGTCCTCATATTGTATTTTATTCATTATTACAGTTGCATTGCCTTTATCCGCTGGTAGAATTGTTATGGAGTCATCATTTCTTAAAGTTTTTAAAGCTTTCATTTCCTCTTTGCTGATGTTCTGTTCAATTTGATTAGACTTTTCCAATTCAAGTTTACATAGTACCCTATATTGTTCTTTTTCATGAGTTGGTAGACACTGGGATATTTTCTCCACTGAGCTGATTATGTCTAATTTTGGAATAGATGGATGAGTAACAGCATAGTTTAAACCTTTTGACAGAATTTGGTATTATTTTTTGAGAGTAAATTAATGTAAGACCAAATACTTACGATGTCGGGATAGTATCACAAGGTTTTTCCTGGTTTTCCCTTGTGATTTACTATGAAGTCTCTAACGCGAGAATTTTACTGTCGTTGCATTTGGTTGTCTTTTTAAAGACATATCACATGCTATAATTTTTTATGACGGATATTCTTGAGTTGGGGTTAATTTCATGTAATCGAATGAACTATCTTTCAGTAAGTCGTCCCAGGAACGCAACTCATAAATATTGGCAATATCATTTTAAAGTCTTCTACTTTAAAATGTATAATATATGTCTGAATTGCCAATATAAATGAGTGAGATTAAATAAATTATTAGAAGAATTTTTTTGCTTAGCAACAACACTTTTGTTTATTTTAATAATATTTTGTATTTTGACAACGGCACCCGATTTGGGCGTCGAAACGTTAATAAAATAATTTTTTTCATTTTAATTGTGGCTTATTTCCCATATAAATAATTAATCACTAACATTATTTTCAGTTATTTCAATTCAGATTTTCATTATTAATTTTATGAAAAAAAGTGATTGTTAATAAAAAGTTATGCATGGTCTAAAACCTAAAATACAACCATCTTATGTCAAATTTTATCAATTTTATACGAGGTATGTCAAAAAATATGAATTTCGTTCAAGAGTAAAATACGTTTATTTTTCACAATATCGAAAATTGTTATTATGAAAAGTTATTTAGAATTAAAAACTATGTTTCAGTATGTAATTACATCCTTCTAATTGAAATATTCTGAACTATAAAGGTACTTTAGTTTTGATCTAAATTTATCTTTTTTCACATACCTCGTATAAAATTGATCAAATTTGATATAAGATGGTTGTATTTTAGGTTTTAGACCATCCAGAACTTTTTATGAAGAATCACTTTTTTTCGTAAAATTAATAATAAAAGAGTTATCAGAATTGAAATATCTGAAAATAATGTTAGTTGTCCATAATTTTTCAAAAAAAATATTTTTTTTTAATTAGAAAGATGTATTTTCCTCATAGGCATCTTTCAGTGCGTTACAGTTTTTCGATTTCTTTCTAACGCATTAAGTGACAGAAAAAAATGTACGTCCGTGATTAAAATTATTTATAACATTTATTCTAGTTGTTGATAGATGGCGCTATAATCGAACAAAAAATTATTTATGTATTATCTATACGACTATAATCTGTACAATTTTTAAAACTATATAAATCAAAGAACATACCTTTTTATAAATGAAATAAACACAATTGATTTGTTTTTATACCAAATTAAGATTACGATTCTGACAACTGTTAGTTTTAACTAAAATGTCATGCTATGATATGATTCTCTACATTCTTAAAATAATAAATAATAATAATAATGTTTATTTAGGAATAACAATAAAGATTTACAAAAAATAAAAAGTATAATGAGTACTACCTAAATAAACATAAATAACTCACTGAAGTTGAGCTACCTTGTATATATATTACTAATATACATACAAAAGTAGCACCCCTTGTGCGTGAGACTTAAAAATATAAATACTAACTTACTATTAAATGCTAACTTACAAATATAAACAAAAACAAAAAATATTTAACAAATGTATAAATGTATATAGTTATATGGGAAATTATGAAAATTTTAATATAATTTGTGATATATATGTGTCCATCAATGCAAGGAACGTTGCAGGTGATAATAAAAATCTGTTTAGATATAAATTTTATTTTCGATACAATTTTTTATTATAATTGTCCATTAATAAGTTCTTCGCAGGATTTTGTTGATTTGCTCCCAATCCATTGTTTAATTTCATATTTATACCTATGTTTTTTATAATTTTTAAATTGTTTTAAATTATTATAGAAAATCATATATTACATCATTAATGACACACTGAAAGACTGAGAGGAACTTTAAATTATAGTCGTATAGATATGTAATAGGTAAATAATCGGTAAACCTAAATCTTTTTTTTCGATTGTAGCGCCATCTGTCAACAAATGGAATAACTGTTATAAATTGTATGTATCACGGACGTGTCTTTTTTCTGTCACTTGCGTCACACTGAAAAAAGCCTCTGAAAAGGACCATAGTTGCATATTAGAATATAGTTTTTAATTCCAAACAACTTTTCATAATAGCAATTTTTAATATTGTGAGAAATAAAGCTACTTTACTCTTGAGTGAAATTCAAACTTTTTGACATACCTCGTATAACATTCATAAAATTTGATATCTCATGGTTGAATCTTGGGTTTTGGACCATACATAACTTTTTGTAAAGAATAACTTTTTTCTTACAGGGACATACTGTATATCATATTTTCTTAACTGAACGAACCAATATATTCCTTCCTCTCATGTAAAAAATAGCGATATGTTAATATTGGGTACTTCTATAATCATATATTGGTAATATTGAAGTCACGAATTTAAATTTTATTTTAAGCTCATATTTTTAGTGTGAGAGATATGTCGCAGTGGGTGAATATATTTCTCATGTTGTAAAATATTGCTCTAGATCGTATTTCGGTTGTTTGATCTCATTTCGAGTTGACGACCACTGTTCCAAGGTATACATATGAGACTACGTTGTGAATTAATTGGTTTTTTATTTTCAATTGTCTGGCAGTTTTTTGAGTTTTGCTCACCAGCATCCATTATGTTTTATTTATGTTGAGGTTAAGTCATCTTTCTTGCTCTTTGCATCCTGTCCATATAAAGTGCCGAAGATCAATAATGCTTGCAAGTACGACCGTATCATCCGCATATCGGATATTATATGTCAATTCTCCAATAATTTTAATGCCTCCGTTTGCTTCATCCAATGCTTTTTTTAAGTTGTTCGGAGTAAATGTTAAAAAGGAGAGTAGCACACCTTTTCTGATCGCAATGCTCTCTGTGAGCGAATTGCCAACTTTTACCCGGCTGTCTGATTCCAGTAGGGACTTGGATGTCCGTATCATCAACTCCTACGTTTTGGAGAATTTCAATTAGTTGGTCATGTCTTACATTGTCAAAGGCCTTCGAGTAATCTACAAAGCACATGTAGACATCCTTGTTCCTATCTCTACACCTCTGTACTAAAACATTGCCTCCCTTGTGCCCATAGAATTCCTAAAACCAAATTGTGACTCGTTGATTTCGGCTTCACACTTGTAGATTCTGTCATATATGTATGATTTTGGTGAAGACTTTGGTGATATGATTAATTAGGCTTATCAGTCTATGTTGCTCACACAACTTGGTGTTTGGTTTTTTATGTATGGCCATGAGGGTTGATTGCAACCAATTTTCCTGAATTTTGTCGCTGTCGTATATATTAATAAAAAGAGTGGTTAACGTTTCTATTAATGAATCTTTCTTTCGAAAACGGAATGAATTGTCCGGTTGAACCTATATTCGGGAAAGCCTATTATAATATTTAAAAACGTTCGAAAAACAATTTTATCCAGAAACTACAAATTATATTTAGACAAAGGCATCAAAGGCATATACTTCGATTGATGTGGACTGTATATTTGATGGTTAAGAACTTCTTTTGAAATGTAAAACAACAAGACGTGGAACATTTATTCTATAATGGACCTGGTAGGGCCTGGTAGGTTCAGACGGACCCTTATGTATATCTATTGCTAATTACAATCGTTCTTGACAATGCAGAACGCATCTAAATAGCATTGGAGCCAAAAGTTTGCACCTATCCCCTTAAATCATAAAAAAAATTTGAACATCCCATTAAATTGAAGTTGGATATTTGAAATAGTCCTTTAAAGAACCCCACCGAAAAAATTTAACATCCCGTATCTCGGAAACAAAATATTTGCGGACATACGTTTATAAAGCCAACGGTCATAATTTTTTTTATGCAGAATTATCCCTTAAAGTTTGTGGCACTTACATATTTAGAAACACCGTGTATTGATGAAGAACATGTCTAGTTGTTAAAGTACCTAACTTTTTTACTATCCAACATAAACGAATTATTCACAAAACACAATGTTAAGAAAACCTGAAGCTATAGTTGGGTTCTAGTTTTAGTATTTTATAATTGCTAGAATATTCTACAGGGTGAAGCGAACTTTGAGAAAAAAACACAGTTTGATTGGTACACCCGGTATACAATGAAAATTTAACTGTTTGGCAACAATATTATTACAGTGGTATTGTTAAAGAATCAGACGAATCAAATATGAGACATCAAAAATGACCAAATTTTTAAGTGGGCCGATTTCTATGCACTTAAGTTTATATCTATCTATCTAATCAGCCTTCTCCGATCAATATTTGGACATAGTCCTCCACAATCCTTTTCCATTCTCCTTTGTCTGTCGCTACAGTTAATAAAAATCTATACAATAATCAAATATATCTCCCTCTGTCTCTCTTTCTCTGCCTTTATCCTACAAAAACACGCTTACGTCATTCATGATTATTTCTGATGTCAGAGAATTGCCAAAACATTAGAATATGAAAATTGTTATATTGAAAATTCTTTATAAATGGAAATTATATTTATAATTAAAATCCTTCAAGGCCTACATCAAATCACAGAACGTTTTCGATATAAACATGTCAATATGTTAAATTTATATTACAGTCGAACCCGCTTATTGGAATAGCCTTCGTGCCAAGCAAAAGTATTCCCATAACAGGGATATTCTAATAACCGATCATATGTGCATAGTAAAACCGTTTTGGGACCTCAAATTTTTATTCCTTAAACCAGGATATTCCTTTAACCGGTATTCTAATAAGCGGGTTCGACTGTATTAATTATAATTCCAAACGATGGATGAAATTGTCAGAGATATAGCCCTTAGGTATCGCATCACTCCCCACACACCACGTGGGTTGCCAATCAGATGGATCTGTCCTTATATTACGTACAATGGATGGCAAACGGTTATTGCCAACTGCCTTACGAGTCACATCATGCGCAATTCGTAGAAAAACTACATCGTTGCTAATGTGCGTCCCACCTTGACGTTACAGTACAGGTTCTTATGACCAACAGTGATGCCAAATTTGATCAGAAACCGGTTTTAAGCAAACATACTTTTTTCTTATTCGCGGTGTGCAAGTACTCGGAAGGGATACGCGAAACGATCGTGCGCGAATAGCGGAGAAATATTGCAACTTTCTTAAATAATTCATATTGTCAGTTGAAATTGTCAAATTGACGTACATTTCATACCTATTGACATTTATAAGAAAAATTATATATTGCTTCACAATGTTGATATGATATGCAATTATTATATAAAGGTAAATTTAATTAATTGTATTTGGCTTGCAGTACTGCATTTTAATAACTAATTTTATTTACTACATACACTTGTTTACGTTTTAATAACATAACCTAAATCTTATTTTTCTTCTTATTATTTTTTTTTGGACTATGGCCTTGACAATTATCCAGTAACCAGGACCATATGATTGGCCAATATAATTAAAAGCGCGAATAAAAGTGCAGAGCGAAGAAACCAGGTGTCGCTTTTCCGAACTTGCACGGTCCCAATAGGATAACTGTTAACTTAGGAATTAATATTATTGACATTTTGTGGCTGTCAGGGGTTCTAAAACATTTTTTTTCGAAAAATACCTTTATGTGAACAAAATAAAAATAATTTTGTGTAAAACATTTATATAATAATGTATTTAAGCGCATAAATATGTTAAACCTTAATAAATACATAGGTACCTACAGAAATAATTAAAATACATTTTTAAACAATATATTTTAGCTTCTTTCTATAATCCCGTCTTCCTCACTTGCACTGCCACTGCCGTAGGGTATAAACCAATGAACTGTCAACACGGATGGAATGGCACCGTCACATTCAAACAGTGTAGCGAGATTGCGGCCAACTTACAAGTGAGAGGTCATAGAGAGAGACAGGGCTTGTCAGGGAAAATTTGCTACAACATACCACCAGAGTTGCCAGATGTGATTTTATAAATCCCCCACTTAGAAACTGAAATTCCCTCAAATTAGTAGTCAAATGTAGAGAACAGTAAACCAAAATTATACTACTTATCAACAGAAGGCCCTGGAAATAATTCATAGGTCCTATCGTATTCGATTATATGAGAGTATAATTATACAGTTCTATGTATATACGCAAATTTAATTTACCATGACCCCTTAAAATATGTCATAATTGTCCCTCCCCAATTATTTCTGCTTAGAAAAATTCCTCTAGACGCTTTCAAATTACTCCAAAATTATGGAAAAATACCCCAAGCTGGCACCCTGACTACCACTATCAATTTTTTGTTTACGAAAGATTGCGATTATCTTCCCTCCTTCCCTGACTAGCGCTATCTCATCCTGGCAGCATTAAATTCACTTCTTGCCCATTCCATCCGTGTTGACAGTTCATTGGTATAAACACATTAAAATGACATTAATTTCATCTTGGAAATCAGTCATTAAGAATAACAATAAACTGCATTTAGGATCCAAATTTTCCAAATAAGCAACGAGTTACTCAATACAATGTTATCAGTAATTTAAGCTTATTTAATATTCTTTGTTATAATTTAATTTAGGTGAACTGACCATCAACAATTATACTTTATTTATTTTCAACTGTAGGACCTGGTAGGACAATATAAAACTTTACTTAAACTTGACTGACAATCTATTTTATATTTTTCTTGACATTATTTCAGAACTGTCTATACTGTCAATACATAAATTAACAACCATAGAACAACATCCACTTTTAATGTTGAATATTCTAACATTCTTAATCAAAAAAAGTACTTACTTACTTACTAGCCAACGCCCACCCTTGGCATGTTAGCCATTTGGTGGCGCGCTGACCAGTATAGACGAGCCGTTTCTCGTAGGCGATCTTCATCCTCCTCTGGTGAGTCTGTTATCTGGGGCTGATTACATAGTGGACAGTTGTCATTTTCGCGGACTCCGATGCGATGTAGATGGGAAGCCAGGTAGTCATGTCCCGTAGTTTTTCTGAACACGGCTCACTAATGGGTCTCGGCAAGTTGCGAGTGATTGGTGACTCTATTAGGTGGGCCCAAGATTTTCCAGCACCGGCTTGTATTTGCTGCTCTTTTATCTTCGCTTTGATTCCTCTTCTAATGGTGGATTTTGCTGATGTGTACGATTGGAAGCTAGGGGGCTGTGGGAGGGTAGTGCCTTCTTTTGCAAATTTATCCGCCGCTTCATTCCCTTCAACACAGACATGACTAGGGATCCATTGTAGAGTAATCAGCCACCCTTTTCCAGCAAGTTCGATAGTTAAACGCGGCAAGATATTGTTTTCACACAGTCGGTATATCGATTTGTCGACAGAGCGAGGATTGCGGCTTGGCAGTCGATGAAGAAGGCAACTTTTTGGGGGTGTTGGAAATTCTCAAGATTTTTTGAGCTTCGTGTATAGCAGCTATTTCGCCGTCGTAGTTGGTGAGAGGGGCACCCACAGCTATGAGACATATCCTGCTCCTGTTCTTCCCGAGTCCGGCATCGAGGAGCCATCGCAGTAGATGTGGAGCCATTCATGCGCTGGGTACTTGGTGTGTATCGTCTCTAGGGCAG
Source organism: Diabrotica virgifera virgifera (assembly GCF_917563875.1). Lineage (NCBI taxonomy): Eukaryota > Metazoa > Arthropoda > Insecta > Coleoptera > Chrysomelidae > Diabrotica > Diabrotica virgifera. The sequence goes on along the minus strand of NC_065445.1, from coordinate 173,650,072 downwards.
CTTTCCTTAGGACAATGTCTGACGATAAGTGCTTCGGGTCGTATGGTTTTCGAGAAGCAATTCTGTGTTTGGTAGACAGCGGGCCAGTGTAGTTTGCGCTGTGAAGGGGGCGGCTTCCGACTGGTCAATGTGGTATTTTTCCATGATTTGGTTTGCTACTGTAAGCGAAGTGGTTTGTGTTTTAAGACGTGAGGCTGCTTGTCTATATTCGTCCCATTTTTGTGGAAGTATTCGTCTCTGCCTTTCACAGAAGGTTAACGCGTGTTGCTCTCTGCGGCATTGTATTGGTTCAATACCGGTCTGGGCTTCCATTGATATAATCGGTGTTGATTTTGGAGCACCGGTGATGACGCGAAGGGCAGTGTTCTGGGCGATTTCAAGCTTGGAGGTGGTGTTTGTACTCGCAGTTATTGTAGCTTCACTCCCATATTCTAATATCGGCCGGACATAGGTTTTGTATGTTGCTACCAGGATATCTTGCGTGGCGCCCCACTTTGTTGCTGTGAGACGTTTGAGCAGTCGACATCTCTTTGTGGCTTTCTCTGCAATGTCGTCAATTTGAGGTTTCCACGTCATTTTCTTATCTATGTACACCCCCAGGTATTTTGTTACATCCTGTCTTTCCAAATCAACTCCTTTGTATGTCAGCTTGACAGCAGTCTGTTTTGTTGAAAGGGTAAGTACTTGATATACGGTTTTGGTTGTACTGACAGTTAGGCAGTTTTTATCCGCCCATTTTTCTAGATTTTTCAGAGCCTGGTTCATTACTCCCTCGAGCGCTCTCACACTGTTACTTGATGCCAATATTAGGAGGTCATCGGTATACAGGAGGGCTTCCACACCAGGTGTCTCTGATCATTGCAAGCACATCGTTTATCATTAAGTTAAACAATTGACCGCTGATGACAGCTCCTTGTGGCAGCCCTTGTCTTTACAGTCTGAATTTGGAACAGTGGTTGTGAAATTTGACTCTCTGATACCTTTCCCCGAGAAAGGATTTTATCCAATTGAATAGTTTGCCGTCAATTCCAGACTTCGCTATCTTGTGTAACAGCAAACCTCTCCATACTGTGTCGTATGCAGCTTTGAGGTCTACTAGCACTGCCACTGTTGACATCTTACGGTGGAAAGCATCCTTGACTTTTTGGGCGAAGTCGACTACATGGTCCATGGTGTTCCTGTGTTTCCTGAAGCCAGCTTGTGCGTTGTCAATTAGTTCAAGATGGGCTATGGCTCGGTTTAGTCTCTTCAGAACCATTTTTTCGGCTACTTTGCATAAGGAGCTTGTGAGGGATATTGGCCGGTAGCTATCAGTCAGGCTCGGGTCTTTTCCTTTCTTTAAGGTGGGTATGACCTCGCTCTTCCTCCATTGACTTGGGACTCTTGAATTCCATGTTAGATTAATCAAATTCAAAATGGTGCCTTTGGCTGCGGCTCCCAGATATTTAAGCATTTCTGGGTACAACTCGTCAATCCCTGCTGCCTTTTTCTTTTTTGTGTCAGAGAGAGCCGTTTCGAGCTCCAACATCGAGAAGTCTTCTGATCAGTCTTCGTTTATACTTTTGCTCATCCGCCGGGGAGGGGGATAACGCAACAGTCTTGCTCTCTCCCTCTTATTTATCTTAATATTACTCACTTTTGTGTAGTGCTTACAGAGTTCGTTTGCTATATCGGCATGTGTAGTGAGTTCTCTAGCCATGCCTCTCATTGGCATTTGCTGTTGCTTGTTTCCATCATTATTTAGCCTAGTAACGAACCTGTGCGCTTTGACGCCATCTTTTCGGAAATCGAGCTTAGCAAGGAAGGATTTGAAAGCTTCTCTTTTCCCTGACTTAATGGCTTGAGTTAGGATCGCTTGCCTCTTTCGAAGCTCTATACAATCGTTCATTTGCCTGGATTTTTCAGCTTTGCCCCTGGCTTTATTTCTGGCAGCTTTTAATTTGGATAGCGTTGGGGACCAAAAAGTCTTGTACCCATTAATTTGACCTCGCGGTATGCACTCTTTTGCACATTTAAGTATGGCCTCACTTACTTTCTTTGCTGCTTCTTCTGGTTCTTGTAGTGTTATTTGAGTCAGGACTTTATTTGTGCATTCCCTGTACTTTTTCCAATCCGCCTTTTTAAAATTCCAGCGCGGAGCGCGATTTTGGGCTTTTTTGTCCTTTGCCAGTTTGCATGTCAGTAGCAGAGCGCGGTGACCACAGCCTGCTGCGTCGTCCAGGAGGGTTACACTGGTCTTCCCTTTAATGTGTGGGTGCGTTACGACAAGATCAGGCCTTGTTTGACTTCCTCTAAACGATAAGAACGTAGGTGGGGTGTTCAATACATCGAGATAGTTGTTATCCAGAAAATCCTCGAGGTGTTTCCCAACGTTGGTGGTTCTAGAGTAGCCCCATCTCGTGGATGGACTATTGAAATCTCCAATTATGATGGTACTTGGCTGGATTTGTTGCTCTACCAATTCCAATGCTGGTATATTATCTGGCGGATTGTATAGTAAGAAAAGGGTGACATGTTTCGAGTTTTTCCAGACTTCGACCTGGAACATTTCCAGTTTATCTATATCCTGCATTTCGTGGATTATGTTAGTCTTGCATACTAGTGGGGTTTTGGTTCCGATGATAATTCCTGACGCTACTTGTCGACTCCTCTTCAGCACATGGGTTGAATAACCAACTGTAGAGTAGAGGTGAGGTGTGTCTGTAGCGGCTTCTGCCTCTACAATGACATATATATCAACGTTATTTTCGAGAACGCTTCGTTTGAGTTCTAAAAACTTGCTGTTGCTTAGACCTCCAGCATTCCAGAAGATGACTTTGAGGTCTGTGTCGCTGCCCTGAAAAGGGCCGTTTCGAGTAGGGATTCGTATACTTATGGATCAGCGCGCGTAACGACGAATCGCTGCTGCTCATTTAGCGTTACCCAGGGGACACGTGTGATCGTACCTTGCGATAGACCACGGACGCGAGCAACTCTGTCCCCCATTAACCAAAAAAAAAAGTTATTACGCATATCGATTATAAAATTGCTGATTACTTTTCGAAAATGACTATCACTCACAAAAAAAAACAATGAAAAATATTGTTTTACTTGACTGTAACGGGTTAGTTTTAATATAACATTTTTAGCACCTTGGTAATGTCCGATTGAAAATTCTTTTGAAGAAAATCTGCATCGCCGCGCTAAACACTCCCATAAGGATTGTATTGCCGTATGTTCGTGTACTGTAAAGTCAAGGTGGGACAGACTATAGGATGAAGCTGATGAACATGGCCAAGACACCATATTCTAGGAGGGTCGTATCCTTTAGGAGAACCAATGTGTTTAATTGGCTGTTGGGAGAACTCCGTTTCCACCTATGGAGCTGTTGTAATTTTGAGAAAAACTTCAAACTCCATCGTTTCCAGAAATTCTGATAAATTAAAGTAACTATTGCAATGAGAGGTGGCCTTCCATTTTGTCAGGAAGTGAATGTAGAGGGCGATCGATTTAAAAGAGAGCAGGCGTTGAAGGGTTTAGATCTGAAGGATCATTAGAAAGAGCAGACAAAGACCTCGAATTTAAATTTAATATTCTCTCTATTTGTACTAAGGTAATTTCAATATCCTCATACATTAACAGAGATTCAGAGAGAGCTCGTTTCATATGCAATTTGACAGATTTTATTGCAGCTTCCAAAATTCCGCCAAAATAAGGAAAACAACTGGTAATGAATTTCCAAGATATACCCTTATTGTTATATTCATGTTGAATATTACTTTCATTGTCCTTTTTAAATGCTCCTAAAGCGGACAGTTCGTTGCAAGCGCTAATGAAATTTGACTCATTGTCCGAATGAATTTGAGTAGGCACCAGAGCCGGATTTAAGGCAGTGGAGGCCACTGGTACAAATTAGTGTGGGGCCCTACCTCCTACCATTAAAAAAATGTTGAGCTACTGTTATAAATATATTTTTAAATAATAAAAAATACAGGAGTTGTAACTTGTTACAGTCAAATATTAAAAATAAACATAGTAACATGCATGGTGGAAGTACGGGTACTTTTCGAGATTTTTTGATTGAAAATTCTTTGATTATGTCCAACATGTCTAGTTGCTTTAAGACATCGTGTTCAATGCTCATTATACAGAGATGATTTAAACGCTCTTAGTTATCATAGTCCGAAGTCAATTTTTAATTAACGTAAGTTTTGAGAATGATCTCTACCCATTGCAATTAGTTAACATCAGAACTAAATATAAACGAAGTATCATCTCAACGTTTGGAAACGCATCATTAACATCCATATCTTTTAGCAGGTGGTACATTTGAAGTTCCTTGCTTATATTTGATAAGCCCCTCTTTATATGAATTGAAAATCTCTAAACATTGAACCAGTACGACAACTGCATTTTCATCTTTCTCGTGTCTCATTATATTTCGAAATTGTCACATCTTGACTGTATAAATTCTTGAAAGGATCTAAGTGCCTCCACTCCCGAATAGGGAACTTGCACAATTTTTTTTATTACATAATAATGTTCAGTTTTGTTTAAAAATGAGATTTCCAAAATTTCACGCTTCAAAAACTCGTAATAACTTAGAAATACGTATTTAAAGTCTTCAGCGGTATAAAATAGTTCAAACGACCCGTGATGTCACATAGTTTTACATTAGTTATTATTATGGTTATATTTCGCTGTGTCTAGGTACACGCTAACGTGTACGCAAATAAAAAAGTTAGGTATGTACACGCGAATTAAACTTCATCAAGCCAGTGACGTTATTATTTAGCGTGCGCAGTGACTGTATATTTTGGTACATGCTATTTTGATATGTTTAGCGTGTGTTTGATAGAAAAATATTTGTTAAAGGAAGGGAAGCAGAACTATTCAGATGTTTCAAACTTAATTGTAATAAATCAATGTATATTAAGGCTATGGGTACATAATTCGCAAATATTTTACGTGTATCCCTACTTTTTCTGTCTTTACACGGCAAATTACGTGTAGTAAAATTCACACTGGTGTGGATATGTAAACATTACTAGAATGTCATTCTACTTGAAAATGTCATAATTAATTTAAAGAGATGGCTTTTGAATGTTCTTGGATAACTGTTATTTTTATAATTGCAAATTATTAATTCAGTTAATAAATGTGATAATTTTTTCACTAACTATGTTTTCAGTGATTGTAATAATTTATTTGTACAACAAAAACTAATAATGAATCGAGAAAAGAGGAAAAGTGTTAAAGTGATTTTTTAATATGTTGTTATTTTGGAACGCTTACAATTTTGAACATCTCTAACAACAAAATACTTGGATCACAGGATATATCTGATGTATTCTCTGCTTGGATCTTTCACAAATAATACACAATAAATAACTTTTTATTAAGTTCACGTCTTAAATCAATTATTTATCAAATACACTATATATCAATAATATTTAATCAATTTCTCAAAATATTCCCGATGCAATGTCAAATATTTAAAATTGTCACTGATTGTCAGTGTCTGACTGACAATATATGCTGACAATATTATATTCGGTTGAGTGCGTTGTAAGACAAAGACAGATTTGGAAAATATTACCACGGCATTGTGTTCATTTTTTTCAAATCCTGAAAAAACCAATAAATATTTTTGAAAAATTTAAACGCAGAATGAAAGACTAAATTATTACCGAGGGCCGAAAGTCCCTTAGAATAAATAAAAAGTTTATTTTGAATGAGATATTTGAATTTAAAAATCACACTAAATTTTCTCTTAGTTTTTTCACCCCTGTAACTTATTAAAATAAACATTGTAGAAGTTCTCAGGGACTTTCGGCCCTCGCTAATAACGTAATCTTTCATTCTGCGTTTAAATTTTTCCAAAATACTTATTAGTTTTCTCAGGATTTGAAAAAAATGAATCCCCATTTGAATAGCATTGCAGCCGAAAATACGTTCCGATCCTCTTAAGTATGTATATATTTAGGTTAGCAAAATAAATATATGTATTTAGTTGACATAACACGTAAAAAATATTGTTAAAATAATTTTTATACGTAAGTTAATTATTATAATCAACTATTCTAAATGGGAAATAAGCCACAATTTAACTAAAAAAAAATGATTTTATTAACGTTTCGACGTCCAAATCGGATGTCATTGTCAAAATACAAAAATTAGTCAGATTAAATAAATTATTAGAAAAATTTTTTACTAAGCAACACCATTTTTGTTTAATTTAATAATATTTTGTATTTTGACAACGACGTCCGATTTAGACGTCGAAACGTTAATAAAATCATTTTTTGGTTAAATTGTGGCTTAGTTCCCATTTAGAATAGTTGGTTACAAAAATGCCACAAGGATAATAGCTTCAGAACAAGTTAATTATTATTGTGAAAGCTTTAGGTCTTTTTTTTATTTTAATCTTTTACGGTAATACATACTATTTCATTTATAACTAAAAAAATATATATATTAATTTATAGTCTCTTATCTTTTTCGTACTGTTTTAAAATGTTCTTAAACTCATTAAAAGAACTAAATAATTGTCCACACTCCGTAGTTAATTTAAAAACAAACACTAAACAAATAAAAAATAAGAAATCACTGACACTCTAACTTTTTTATTTGCGTACACGGTAACGTATACCTAGACGCAACCTTATATTTAGGTATATTCTTCTTCTCCTTCTTTAGTTTATTGGCCTCCACCTACTTGGGTATTTGGCAAGCTCATCGTCGTGGAATAAGTCAAAAATATTTATATTCTAATGACATTTATCGTATGTCATTGTAATAATATTTGTAGTTTTATACTGTTTTTGAAGGAAAGGAACGAAGGTTTACTATTGAAAATAAAACTATTTTGTAAAAGTACGAATTTTTCTATGAATAGTTCAAACGATCAAAAACACTTGTAACGTCACATAAATGTATTTTCTACTGACGTTTATAACGTCTAATTTAAAATTCTGTTTACTTTATTGGAAAAATGTAAATGTAAAACCAAGTGACGTCACGACGCGTTTTGGACCACCTGTTTTAATTTGAATTTTTAATCATCTTTAGGGGCCAAACGAAAGACAAACAAAACTTTTTTATCTTTGATACATGTTTTAAATTATGTTGTGTTCTGATTTATAACATTTTTTTCGAATTTAAAAATTTATGCAAGTTCCCTATTAAGGTCAATATTTGGATCTTGGAGAATACGACTTGTGCTTTTTGTCCTCTCTAAGATTTCATTTCAAAATATTGCAAATACTCCTGTTTCCAGTAAGCACATTCGATATACAAACCATTTGCATCGCTACGTGTTTTAAATTGTTGCTCACTGTCTTCTGAAATTTTGGATAATGCTCCTTTAATCTGATTATAACATTTAAACTAGGTGCTTTTGCGGCATCACTTCTAGATGACCATCTACTAGTATTTACTCTTTTAGGAACAATAATGCCACGGTCTGCGTTGCTGCCGCTTAAAGACGCAGCTTTTAAACATTGGATTAACAAGTTGTATCTATATGTAAATGAAGTGATAAAAGCATATAGTTCTTCCAAGAAGTCAAAGAATGCTATGGCAGCAAGACAACACTCAGCTGCAGTTTTTGCAACTAAATTTAGAGAGTGGGCGGCACAAGGAACCCACAACGTCAAGAAATTATTATATGTTCTATAATTTTAGCCCTAACACCATTGTATTTTCCGCTCATAACTGACACGTTGCAAGAATGTCATTAGAGAATTAAATATATCCTCTGCTTTATAACGGGGATTTCACAAAATATGAGAAACCTGTCAATAGGAGTGAAACCTTCCATGTAACGAAATATCATAGTTAATTGATCGGTATTTCCATCAGGTGTCTAGTAAGGGCTCTATTAGTGTAGGTAACTGGTGGCGCAACTAGTGGGCCCACCAAATTGTGAGCACGGGCAACTGGTGGCCGAGAATAGCCACCAGCAAAAATAATAAAATGAATTTGAATTGGAAAAATAATCAAATGCAATTGGAAACTTGTTTGTTATCAATTTTACGAAAAAAAGTTATTCTTCATAAAATGCTCTTAATAGTATAAAATATAAGATGCAACCATCAGATTCAAATTTTGTGAATTTTATACGAGGTATGTCAAAAAAGATTTCGCTCAAGAGTAAAGTATCCTTATATTAAACAATATCGAAAAATGTTTTATAAAAAGTTGTTCGGAATTAAAAGCTATGTTTGAATATGCAATTACATTCTTCTAATTGAAATATTGTGAACTGTAAAGGTACTTTACTCTTGGACGAAATTCATATTTTTTAACATACCTCGTATAGAATTGATAAAAGTTTATATATTATGATTGCATCTTAGATTTTAGACCATATAAAGCTTTTTGTAAAAAATAACTTTTTTCGTAAAATTAATAATAAAATACTTATAGATATTTGTATTAAAATGATGTTGGGTATCCGTAATTTAAAAAAAAAATTGCATTTTTTTTTTCAATTAGAATGATGTAATAAAATTAATGCGTCCCAAAACATAGTTTTTTAATTATTAACAACATTTCATAATAATTTTCGATGTTGTGAAATCTAAAGGTACTTTACATACAATTTTTTTGACATACCTCGTATAACATAGACTATGCAGAGCATTTTATAGAGAATATTTTTTTTTCGTAAAATTGATAAGAAAAAAGTTTCCCATATGGTTCCAAGTTACGCAGGCATACTGTACCTGTATATAAAAGCTCAATTTTTTTTTTAATTTTCCAATTAACGTCCCATTTGGATTCAGCATAATCAAAAACAAAATAGAAACATTTTTGATCAAGGTAAAGTGATGAATTCACCGATATTTCTAAAATATAAAAAGAGCTTTTATTGTTTAAACAATGAATAAACAATTAACGGCTAAATCTGCGAGAAGAACTTTTTAATATAGCATATTTATAAATCAACAAAAAAGGTTTTAGAAAAATATACGCTTGTTAATAGAAAATATAGAAGTTAATAGAAAAGAAATACGAAGCACTCGATTACAATACAAATGAACTAGTGGTGGCCGACACCAGTTGCTCAGTCTAATAGGGTCCATATAACATATTGCCCGGCTTGGTGGCGCCACCAGACCCGGTTACCCGGCTGGTGGACTGGTTCGGCCACCAGATCGACAACAATTTCTGGTGGCGCAACCAGTTGCCGTAGTCTAATAGGTATCATTTACTTAAATGCCCCGTGACATCATGAGTCACTGGTGGAGCAACTTGGTGGCGTCACCAGTTGCCTAATATAATAGCGGCCTAAGAGAAACGGAATAATATTTTGACTTCTTGATCTTTGAAACTATTTCATTCAATACGCTTTGACCCATCAGATTATCAGATGTACAATTTCCTCACATATGGTTGATGAAAGGTAGTTGGTATGTCCGCTTCCATGATTTGAATATTTATTAATATAGTGCTTCAAAAATTCATCATATTCAGCTAATAACTCGGTATTCCCAAACGGTTTCCATTTTGTGATGAACCCAACAACTCGTTTTCGCCAAAAAATGCTAAACCTCGTTCACCAATAAAAAGATAAATAGATAAATAAACAAGATAAATGTAGATAAACTACAAAATCTTAACCTTAATGGTTTTTACAACCTCTTTCGCGTCTATAATTGAACTCTATATGCTGGAAGATAAGCTGTCATAGAATTAAAGGGATGAAGTACACTTTAGAAGACCAAAAATAAGCATTTTTCAAGATTTTTTTCTCAGAAACTTTATTAAAAATGAACATAAAACTTTTTACATATTATTATCTAACTCAGGGCCGGTATTTCAATAGCTACTTAAGCTTTTGCTTAGCTAAGCCTGTGTCAAAAGTTAAGGAGAAGCTTAAGCTGGGTGCCGTATTTCCATCATTCCCTTACCTAAACTGATGCTCAACTGTAAAGTTAATTGGTTTGGTACCTCTGAATACGTCAAAATGCCAGAACTAACTGTTCTGAGGTAAAAACCAATACTGTTGACATTTAATTTTATCTTCTCATCTGTATCCATGTCATTTACTTCACTTAATTTTGTGTACATGGTATGTACAGCCGGTTCCTAAAAAAACTGATACGACTCTTAGTAAGATTTCATCATATTGAGCAGTGTATTTGATTGATCTGACATTATATTTATTATGACAGACAAATAATAAAATAAACAAACAACAAACAACTGATTCATGAAAAAACTAATAAGTGTTTTAGAAAAATTTAAACGCAGGATGAAAGATTACATTATTACCGAGGGCGGAAAGCCCCTTAGAATAAACAAGCAGTTTCTATTGAATGAAATATTTGAAATTAAATATCACACTTTTTTTTATTTTCAGCCCTGTAACTTATTAAAATAAATATTATAGAAGTTTTCAGGGACTTTCAGCCCTCGGTAATAATGTAGTCTTTCATTCTGAGTTTAAATTTTTCAAAAATATTTATTAGCTTTCTCAGGATTCGAAAAAAAAATGAATACAATTAAAATACATTGAGAATTTTGACATGCGTCACAATTTTGCATTAACTCAATGTAAAATTCTAAACTGTTGAATTCCAGCTTCCCTAATTATTTGACATCAAAAGACATTAGAAACTATTTGTAGATGATTCAAATCTGTATTGAAAACAACTGTTAAAATTGGTCTACGTAATTAAACATATTCCAAAATTTTGTAAAAATGTAATACATTTTAGTTTTCAGCCCAAACTTAGGCCACACACAATGCAATAATGTTCACATTTTTGAACTGTCAATATTTTTATTTTATCATCTATTGTTTAAAAACAATACAGTTGATAAGATATCCTCAGTTGCGGAGAAAATATTAATAATAAAGATTAATAATAAAGTCTAATAACCGTGGAACATAATAAGCTATCTGACAAATTTTAAGATTTGGCAGTGACATTGACAGTATGTAAATATTAAGTATTTATCCTTCAAAATACACTGCTCAATTTTCTACAAAATACGCGTCAAGAGTCGTATCAGTTTTTTTGGAACCAGGTGTACATGTGTTGTTAGTTTATTGTCTATATTTTCTCTGGTTATATTTTTATTGTTATTTTGCATAAGTAATAGATCCGTCTTTGTAATTTTGATTATTGGATATATTCCTTAAAATGTCAAATTGGAATGTAAGTTTATTTTTGTAAAATAAATATACCTACCAAGCATTGTAGAAATAAACGATTTTCTTGTGCCTACACCTTCCAAAAGTAGTTGAGAATTTTAATAATCGTTATTACGATTAATAAATTAATAGATTATTATTTAATAATCTAATAATAACGGTATTACTCAAAAGTTGGGTTTCAAAATAACTTTATAATTAATAATCTATAGAAATAACCTCAAAATACAGAAAACAAATTTTAAGCAAAGGCTTAAACCAACTCCCGCGTGAGCTTAAAATTATTTGGTTTAAGCCTAGGCTTAAGCCTCAAATTGAAGTGGAAATACAGGCATCCAAGCTTAAGCAAAGGCTTAAAGTAAGCTTTGGCTTAAGTGAGGTTGGAAATACTGGCCCTTTTAGAGAATACAAAATATCTTTTTTCGTTAATGCACGTATGTACACTAATATTGTACAGGGCACCAAAGTGGAGACCTCGAAGAAAAGTGATTCCGATGGCGGACAGTTAATCTCAGGATTGGGATCTCTGAAACAAAAAAAAAACGTACGGCACTTGAAAAAGGAAAGTTTCTTACGTGACAATTTACCACCGTTAGTGAAAAATTCCGCAAAAAAGAGATTTTACGGAAATTGAAAAATTTTTGTGAAAAAATCGCCCGTCTTTCTTCAATTTTTTATGGTTAAAAAATATTTATTTTTTATTTTTTGGCCAAATTGTGGTAAATTGTCACGTAAGAAACCTTCCTTTTTCAAATGCAGTACGATTTTTTTGTTTCAGATATCCCAATCCTGAGATTAACTGTCCGCCATCATTTTTCGAGGCCTCGACTTTTGCGCGCTCTACAAGATTAGTGTACGTGCATAAATGAAAATAGATATATTTTTTGTACTCTTTAAGAGTTAGATATTAATATGTAAAAGAAAAAACTTCTAAGAAAAAAATTCTTGAAAAAGAAAGATTATTTTTGGTCTTCTAAAGTATACTAGTACCTTAAAGCAAATTATGCAACTGCTCACAATAACCTTAGCAGTTTTTCTACCGTGAATTGGTCAGTCTTTTATCGAATGAGATAGAGAGGAGATACTGAGGCCGGCAGTGCATGGAATTCACATGCATATCCCGAAATAATATTTAGTAACATGGTAGTGAACAACGGTAGAACAATTTGAAATCCATTTCCTCAAAGGAAAGCAACCACTTTGAAGTATTTCCTTAATTTCAATACTGAAACGAGAAATGAAAATGAGAGACATCTATATTTCAAATCGTTCAGAGAGGACCAGAAACGCCCTTACGTATGTTTTACCCTTATTAGTGATCATCGGAGGGTTACCTCGGAGGTAACCGTATATACCCCCATAGTCGGAGAGATAGAAGCGGATTTTGCTCGTGATAAGTAATATGGACAAACTATACGGGGATATATTTAATTAGTCGTGTACATGACTTTCTCACACGGGCGGACACCTGATCGGGGGACGAAGGTTGTTATAAGGGGTCAAAGTCGCGGTTTTTATTATTTTTTTTGTGACTCATGATCGATATGGGGCACCAAAATTTGGAAATAAGTAGATCATGACGTAACTAAGTAAAATCTCTAAAGGCGGACTAGGGTCAATACGCAAAATTTATGTCAGCAGAAACAACATATGATAACTCTGAACGACAGGATCCACTATTTGAAGATCATTGGCTGATTTTCCTGAATTAGAAAAAGACGAACCATTGAAATTTGGTATTAGAACTTTCTTGCTTCAGATCTGGGTGATCAGGTAAAAAATAAGTGAAAACGTTGAGTTTACAAATTTTATCGTTGTAAACGAGTTAAATCGGGACTTTATAAATAGGATTTTTGAGGTTATGTGTAAAAAATGGGTAAAAAACGGTTTTTTCTATTTTTTCTTTCTTCCCGCTCAGAAATGAAAAATTCTGAACCTGACATTCAAAAGAACGAAATAAAATACATAAAAAATACTATTTAAAAGTTGGCCAAAACACATTATCATAACCTAAAAAATTGTTGAAAATTTCAAAAACTTTCATTATCTATTCTCTGACATGCTATGAATCTTAGACAAGGAAAGAGAGAGGACGAGTAATCCTATGACCAAAAGTGAAGCCGAACCGCCACCAGAGATTTTGATCAGCGACGTATCTTTGGGGTATTGTTATAGATTGAGTATTTAATATGAAAAAATAAAATGTATTTAAAATGAAAAATTTGTTTACGGTAAATGTTTTACTAAGTTGCTCGTATTACGGACATATGTTTCAATACGTACATATGTTTTTATTACGAATTTTAGATGAGGATTTACTTTATTTTTTATCACATTTTAACCCTCAAAGAACACCCACCACTGGCAACCCATTGTTATATTTGACGTGACCGCCATGTTTTTGGTGGCAAGCAAACTCAAAACTGGCTTCACTTTTTAAACGTGTATTAAATGAGTGTTACCCGTCCTCTCTCTTTCCTTGTCTAAGCTATGAATCTTCATTTTTAAAATAATTATTTTCAACCTAAAAATTCTCAAAATGCGAAAAAATCGTTTAGTATTATTTAACATTTATTTGTATATTATGATCAAATTACATTAATTTAAAAGAAAAGAAAAGATGGTTCAGATTTGATTACAGTACAGAGCCTCTACTATGTGCTTATACGTATTTCGGAATAACCTGGGTAGAGGCACTGAACTGAAATCAAATCCTTTCATCCTTTCCGGGTAATTATCAAAATAATTACCAAAGATGCTACTAGCATCATCTATGAATCAAAAGTCTAGACTTTTACATTAATTTACATTACATTATTTTCAAACAATGATATAGTATCAATTTGATAATTTATTGCTAATTAGTCGTATTTTTAATAGATTCAAACAAATAAACTAATGATAGAGCGTCCACCTACCGTTAGGCAACGAGTCTTCGTTAGGCAACGAGAACTTGAAAATTATTTCAACGACATTATATTATTACACATTAATTGGTTCAATATATCAATTGAAACTTTTTATGATAAATTAGTGAATTAGTCAGTATTTTGAATGTATATTTTGAATCTATTAAAAATATCACTATATTAGTTGCAATAAATTATCAAATTGATAATATACAGTGTGTCACATTTAAGATGAAGACAGCCCTATATTTCGGCTATCAAAATATATACAGATTTGAAATTTTGCACAGTCATACAGGTTGATGGTTCATATTTTTTAAGATAGTCAACTGAAATTTAAATTTTAAACGCGGTCTACTGCGAATCCACAAACAGGATATCGAAAATTATTTGGAAAAGTTGTTCCAAATATTATTATAGCCCCACATATCAAATTTTATGACAAAATTGAAAATTCGCACTTTTAATTATTTTTTCTTTCAGTTGTAGTCACGATCCTAAATCCTAAAAAACGGTTTTTCGATTTTTTCGTTCTTTCCGCTCAGATATTAAAAACTCTGCCTCTGTCATTCAAAATAACGACAAAAATTACACAAAAAAATACTATTTAAAAGTTGGCAAAATCATATTATCATAACCTAAAAGTTTTTTGAAAATTTTAAAATTTTTTCCTGGGCTCAATTTTCAATATAAAAATCTGAAAAAAATAGGTAAAAGATACATTTTGAATTTTTTCAAGCAAAAAAATAAAACATAAAAGAATTCTTTCTTTTTTCGATTCAAGAGGTTCTAGGACCTCTGGGAAGCTGAAAATTTCCATGAAGGCATAATTTTATATCCTTTATCGAAAACACAAGTAGCGGGGCTGATCGATGCAGGGCATTTTTGACCATCTTTTCCCGATATAGCCTTTGGCAAAAATAATTCAAAATTAGCGAAATCGTATATCAATCGACGCAAAGTTAAACGAAGAGTTCAAATATCGACTTCCGGTCACGTTGGATGAAAACCTACATAGAACTTATTGTAGAATTGAAGCTCAATTGATTGTTTTACTGAATAGTTTTTAACGGAGTTCTGGGATGTTGGGATGATAATCGTGCAATATCTGTATCGTTATGTGTTTATCTGTACTGTAATCGATTATGGTGTCCAAAAAATTGAACTGGGTAATTGTAATTAATTCCAATGTTGCATTAATCTACCTGTTCAAGTAACAATGTATTTATACCTAATTTATATAAAGTTCTAAACATAAGAACAAGTTACTTTTATCATTTGTTTATTATTTCAGTTAAACTATATGAGGAAATTAACCATTTAATATTTTTAGGCTAGGAAAATAGAAGACTTGGGACAAGTTAATTTTCAGGAGGAGGAAAAGAATCGATTTAAAATGATTTATGTACCCAATTGGTTTAACATTGATCTCAAAACGGGTGTAAGTATTTACAAAGCAAATGATGGGTAGTTTTTTTCTACTTCCATGCAACAGTAATTATTAAGAGTTAGCGTAACTTCTTTCTTTACGTGGTTTACGGCATTTGTCCAGTTATCTTTCGTAACGTTTTTATGGATTTTAATAAAAGTTGTTTGACATCTTTCAATTGGGCCGGCGCGGCGAAGCGCAAGCGGTAGTGTGCTTGCCTCGCATGCCGGTGGTGCGGAGTTCAAATCCTATCGCCGGCAAGAACAACTAGACATTTTTAAAATGTTTATAGGCCCCAGGTCGACTCAGCCTGAATAAAATGAGTACCTTGGGTAAAATCAGGGGTAATAATAGGCGGTTAAAGCGTAGCACTGGTCCTGTTACCTTCCTTGTATACCGTAGGCCCTAGATATAGCAGACTACCCTGCTATATTCTCAAAGCCGCGTGCGGTATAAAACGGGAGACTATTATTATTACATCTTTCAATTTAAAAGTTGTATTTTGTCTAGCCACTTCCCCTTTTACTTGAGCCCATACTAATTTTATAGGATTTAGTTGACAATGATGAGGTGGTAAACGTAAAACAAATACAATGACATATTTTCAATACATACACTGGCGGGTAAAAAATTTAGGTCATGGGTGAATTATACACGTTTGATGCCTTGAATTTCCTAAACCTGTTTTCCGATTTGAGTGATTTTTTTAGTATCTTATAGCTTTAATATTTAAGAATCTCAGTGTATTAATATTGTTGCTAGACAGGTAAATGTCATTTTATACCGGGTGTATGAATCATACTGTGTTTTTTCCTTAAAGTTCGGAACACTCTGTGGAATATTATAGCATGGATAAAATATTGAAATTAAAACCCAATTGTAGCCTTAGGCTTTCTTAACATTTTCTTCTTTGATCCATTTGCTTATGTTGGATAATAAAAAAGTTAGGTACTTTAACAACTAGCCATGTTCTTCATCAATACAGGGTGTTTCTAGATAAGTGCGACAAACTTTATGGGGTAATTCTACATGGAAAAATAATGACTGTTTGCTTTATAAAGATATGTCCACAAATGCTTCGTTTGCGAGATACGGGATGTTGAATTTTTTCTTACAAACGTGACAGTTTATTTGTTGCTCTAAATCCGGTTGAGATATGCAAATGAAATTTGGTAGGTTTTAAAAGGTGGTTATTGCGCATTTTTTGACATACAAATTAGAATTTTATATTCACCATTGGCGTGCATACTGGTATAAATATTTTAGATAAATCCCGTACGCACGCCAATGGTGAATATAAAATTCTTAATTGTATGTCAAAAAAATGCTCAATAACTACCTCTTAAAACCCACCAAATTTCAGTTGCATATCTCAACCGGTTTTAGAGCAACAAATAAACCGTCAGTTTGCAAGAAAAAATTCAACATCCCGTATCTCGGAAATGAAGCATTTGTGGACATATGTTTATAAAGCAAACGGTCATTATTTTTTCATGCAGAATTACCCCTTTAAGTGTGTTGCACTTATTTAGAAACATCCTGTATTGATGAAGAACATGGCTAGTTGTTAAAGTACTTAACTTTTTTATTATCCAAAATAAGCAAATGGATCAAAGAAGAAAATGTTCAGAAAACCTAAGGCTACAATTGGGTTTTAATTTCAATATTTTATCTATGCTATAATATTCCACAGAGTGTTCTGAACTCTAAGGAAAAAACACAGTATGATTGTTACACCCGGTATAAAATGACATTTACCTGTCTAGCAACAATATTAATACATTGAGATTCTTAAATAATAAAGCTATAAGATACTAAAAAAATCACTCAAATCGGACAACAGGTTTAGGAAATTCAAGGCATCAAACGTGTATAATTCAACTAGTGACCTAAATTTTTTGCCCGCCAGTGTAGTAAGATTTATGTTGACTTGCAATTCGTAATAATTTCGTGTTAAATATAGCCTGATCATACGTTAATGTTTTGCGTTGGAGCAAGTCAATTACTATATCTACTTTTTACCATGAGACCATCGGTAACTTTTCCACTAATTTTGCTGGCGTTATAGCCAGTGGCGGCTCGTGGTAATTTAAGGAGGGTGTTCAATTAAAGAATGGAATTATACAAACGGTGAATAAGCGCCTAAAATTTTTTATGGCCTCGCCAAAAGATGTTCTGTAAAATGAAACCTATCTTTGACCCGATTAGTCAGAATGTCACACACTTTTTTTGTTTTGTGCAGAATATGATACCTACTGAATGATGGCGCTTCTTCGGTGGTGAAGGTGGACGCAGAAGTTACGAATATTGAAATAGCTTTGTCAAAACTCTAAAAATCCGTTTATTTTAACGGCATCCAAAGACCGAGATTGAAATTATAGTTTTATTCTTTGAAAACACTAAACATGGAAAACAAAATAAAGAATGTAGTTTATCACACCCGCATAATCACGAAGTTTTTCTATATTGTTCAAGTTAGTCCATTCTTTTTATATGAAGTCGATTTTCAAAACTATTTGCATTTTCTTTTATAAACTTCACTGAATAAGGCTCCATCCTAAAAAAACTACCTACCAATATTGTATTTAATAAATTACCACAATAGAAAATACCAAACTGTGAATCGAAACGCTTTGCCCCGGTCTCTGTGTGCAGTGCACAAATCCTCAATGTTTTAAGATAGGAGAATCGCTGGTTCACGGATTTAAGAGCTCTCGTTTTTCTATAGGGTTACTGTATAGTGGCTGGGTTCAATTTGAATTCTGCACTTAGGTACCACGTGCATCTAGCGTAGCGGTGTTGTGCAAATAAATTATGTGATTAATAAATACAGTTATATTTTAATGATATTTATGAGATTTAAGAAAAAATATTTTAATGATATTTATGATATTTTTAAAAATATGTATTTTAATGAAATTTGATTGGGTGTTCACTGCATAAGTAAACCAATGGAGAAACCGCCCCTGGTTATAGCTGGAGTGATAGCTGGCGTTAACGAAAACAACGATGAAAGCATTATTAGGTAGTATAGACAATTCTAGAAGAAGTACAGATATACGACGGAGATGCAAGGTGGATAACATTAATGACTGGGTAAGAAACAGAAGAATAGAATGGAATGACCACATAAGCCGAATGACAACAAATAGGGTAGTTAGGACAGCGAGAGACGGTTCCCCAATAGGAAGACGATCAGTGGGAAGACCACGAAAACGATGGAACGACAACTTACTAGAGGCACATTGAAAAAACAGAGTCATGTCTATACAAAAAGAAGAAAAAGAAGAAAATTTTATATCTGAGAAAAGTAATCCTCAAAAACATCAAAGTTCATTTCTTCGTGGTAATCTTTAGTGGAATTCAAATAAACCATTCTACACAAAACCATGTTTGCTACCAATGTGCATGATTATTAATGTACCCTTTCCTGTGGGAGCATTTAAACCAGTCGAATATCCTTCTAGAAAGGCTTGTCGAGAACTTGTAATATTGTTATCTACCCATACTTGTTTCATCTAAATTGAAAATCTTTCGTTTTAATCTAAATATATTTATCGATCTCAATATCGTATGTTGGCCTTCGCCAACAAACAATCTATTCTGTGTCGTTCAATATAGGATGTTTTCGTTGATTTTCATAACAAAAACAGATTTTATTAAGTAATTTCCATAACTTATCTCGGCCAAAGTGAGGAAAATTATTATCTCTTATTGTCTCTAACAGTGTATCAATGCAGGAATCTCCTTATTTAAATAGAACGTACCAACTTTTTTCCACAGGATGTTTCTATAAAAGTCATCAATTTCCATTGGTTGTTTTCCTGTCTGTTTTCATGTCTTTTTGCCACAGTAATGTTTCCGTGTTTTCTTTCGCTTAAAAATTTGTAAATAGTTATTTCACTGACACCTGTCATACCGGAGCACATACTCATTACGTTATTAACCGTTGTTAAAGGTTGTTGATGAACAAGGGAGCCATGAACATTTAACACAATGGGTGCGTTCACCAGACCAGTGCGCTATGTCAGCGCTTTGAAACTGTTTAAGATTTTTCGGGTGAACGTCATGTCAATTTGGGCTAAACTTCAACGTGTTGACGAAGCGGTCGCCATTTTATTGAACGTAGTATTTGCATCGCTTCAATCTTGAACGTGTTTAAGAAATATATTGTAATGGCGCGCTGATTTGAAAATATTTACTTTTACAATGGTTTTAATTATAAAGTAATTGAAACTTAATTAGGTTTTATATAAATTAGGAAAACTTAAAAAGGAGATACATAATTGTATACGCTCACGAAATTATAAATCTGTGTATTGAGGAACAATATTTTCAACATAATTCATATTTCTCGTGACAATTATTATTTATTTATGGTGGGAATACTTCATCATCATCCAATGGTTCTGCCAAGTCCAGCACAGCCAGCAGCACTAAAAATGATTTCTTTTTCATGTCATTATCAAACAACAATAAAGGTAGTATTATATTATCCATTTTTGAATTAAAGTGTAGTTAGACACGTCCAAGTTATTAAAAATAAACAAAAACAACGAATCTCGTTTTAGGTTAAGTTCATAATTCATAAAACATGCGAGAACACAGAACAAAACCAACTATGAAAGTGTCAAACGGAAAAATACCATTCACCAGACTGAACGTAGTTTTAAAGCGCTGAAACACAGCTGTTCAGTTGAAACTTAAACCGATTATTTCTGGTGAACGCAGCCAATACCTAGTTTTTTCTCTCAGAGAATACTTGCCGTTTTTTAAGTTGCGCAGCAACGAATTGAAACGATGATGCCGTTTTCCCTTACTTGGTCGGTAGGTAGGCAAATACCCCAAAGATAATTGGTTAAATTCGTGAAAGTCACTAATAAATGATTATCCCTTAAGAGTAAACAGTAGCGCGTCATCACTATTTTTGTTTTTCGAAAGTTCTGCGAACTTTCAACAGTGAGGCAACAGTGCGTCGGTAATTCGACACTGCCATTGACATTTATACTATCAAAAACAATAATTTTTATACTCATAGGCGCGAAATGTTGCCGAGTCAGTTACGTTCGATTTCTTGTTATAGAAAATCGATTTTTAGTAGATCCAATGTGACACAAAATCTAGGCATGGGATAAAAAAGTTTATTTGAAGAAAGTGTATTTTTTTGTCTTTCTTAATGGCGGTTCAGGCCCCTTTTTGCAATATTTTATTTAGTTATAGAGTAATTTCCACATACTAATATATTTCTGAATCTCGACAAAATATTCAAAATTACAGGCGCAATCTTGGACCGCGTTTATTGCTACCTGTTGATCGCTACTGTGTGCTCTTAATTAGACAAAGTATTCTATGAATGTAATGTAATAGTATAGATATGCCTTATAAATTCAAAAATAATTGTACTACTATCAGAAGAGAATTGTTCCGTGAAAGAAAATGCAGGTAAATTGTCTGCCTGCGATACAACTTTTACAAAATTCGTGCTTTCTATTTTCTTATCATTATTGTTAAGAGTTTTAAAGTACTACTATCAGAAGAGAATTGTTCCGTGAAAGAAAATGCAGGTAAATTGTCTGCCTGCGATACAACTTTTACAAAATTCGTGCTTTCTATTTTCTTATCATTATTGTTAAGAGTTTTAAATTTCAAGGGTTCTTTTTTTTAAGTATATCTAGGTAAACAAATTAATGCATAACTCGTAGTTTTTCAAAAAAAAACCTTACTTGTTTCTACTACATCCGTACGACAATGGATTATGGCCATGGAAGTAACCCTTAACCTCGATTATTTGTAGAATTGCATTTGTAATGAGGTGTTAGTTGCAAACAAATAGACCTTAACAAAACAATTATAATAAGTTTATAACTTATAGTCTAAGAGCTAGTGAACCCTCCGACTAACGGTCGTCCTGTAAGGCTAAAAATTTGTCTAGTGATAATTCATAGCACACCAAGGCTAAAACCATGACCTGGCAGGCATCAGCCGTGCACGTGTATCTACCAGGTGAATCGAAAAGTGCAAATCTAGGGGGTAAAATAAACTTTCTCCTGTAAAGTTTAAATTTAAGTATGTGTTTGAGTAAGTCATTTAGAAGAAATGTGTACAATGACAAGCGATTCTGAAGAGCATAAGACCTTGGCAGGCGAGGGGAAAGACTAGGGGTTTTTTCTAAAATTATCTTTTTTGCATCGAACAAAGTTTTTTTAGGTTTTTTGAATCATTCCAAACAGAAAAGGTCTTTAGTGACTTTTCTCTTAGTTTAATAGTTTTTGTTATATAAGCGATTAAAAATTTTGAAAATTGCGAAATCGGCCATTTTTAACCCTAAATCGGACATTTAACTAAAAATTTCAATGTTGCCAAGGTAGGTAGATATTCTTTAAATATTGATTGATGAAATCCCGAAGAGCTTTTTGCAATACAATATCGAAAACCCCTTTGTTTTATAATTGCTAATCAAGCGGGCGCGCCACTGTAGTATAAATGAGGACGTTTGAGTTTGCATAAATTCATTATCTCGAAAATGGTCAAATTTGAAGAGAAATCCTCAGACAGGTCGATTTTTGTTTTTAAATTAGGACTTTTTGGCATATATATAATACTAGTGACGTCATCCATCTGACGTCTGAGGATTTCTCTTCAAATTTGCCCATTCTCGAGATAATGAATTTATGCAAACTCACTTATACTACAGTGTCGCACCCGCTTGATTAGCAATTAAAAAACAAAGGGGTTTTCGATATAGTATTGCAAAAAAGCTCTTCGGGATTTCATCAATCAATGTTTAAAGAATATCTACCTACCTTGGCAACATTGAAATTTTTAGTTAAATGTCCGATTTATGGTTAAAAATGGCCGATTTCGCAATTTTCAAAATTTTTAATCGCTTATATAACAAAAACTATTAACTGAAGAGAAAAATCATTAAAGACCTTTTCTGTTTGGAATGATTCAAAAAACCTAAAAAAAACTTTGTTCGATGCAAAAAAAATAATTTTAGGAAAAACCCATAATCTTTCCCCTCGCCTGGCAAGGTCTTATTCTCTTCAGAATCGCCTGTCATTGTACACATTTCTTCTAAATGACTTACTCAAACACATACTTAAATTTAAACTTTACAGGAGAAAGTTTATTTTACCCCCTAAATTTGCACTTTTCGATTCACCTGGTAGATACACGTGCACGGCTGATGCCTGCCAGGTCATGGTTTTTAGCCTTGGTGTGCTATGAATTATCACTAGACAAATTTCTAGCCTTACAGGACGACCGTTAGTCGGAGGGTTCACTAGCTCTTAGACTATTATGTCTACCGCAGATCTCTAAAACTCAATAAATAGGATATGTTACCACACAGACTTCATCAACCATGACCTAAATGGGAAGTCATGTTTAGATATGACTGATCATTATCTTTAAATTCACCATCTGTATTCGCTCCGTGCATGACTGACGCGACACCTAGCGCCTACACCTGATATTTTTGGCGACAAAAATTATTTGAAGTTAAGCATACAATAAATACATATGGCGAAGTTGCAAATTATTAATTATAAGTTGTTTTCTTATTTATGTATAAAATAGATGTAGTATTAAGAACTGGGTTTCTAAAAATGCATCACAATTTATGTTTTCAACTCCAAACGGAACAAACAAGGAAAATCGATCCTCGTTTTTAAACTAGGAGGAGTAATTCAAATTTACCGCTCTATAATTCTTGTTTGTAATTGGTCCAACCGTAGGAAAGTGTACTCCACTAAATTATGAAATTTTGACATTATTAAGATTTATGAAATTTTGACACTATTGACTTTTAAATTTCTTAATAATAATAATTATATCGGCGAGTTATTTTTTTAATTTTTAGATTTTTAATCTGCCTTTAAGAACTGTTGTTTTTAGAACTCTTTAATAAATTGTTATTAGTGTTATAAGTTGCCCGATACTAATTACTGGATTACCGTCGACATGGCCAACCAAAAAAGAAGATGAATCTGGTTATCTTTATAGTTACATTTGGTGTGAATCTGTCTTTCGAGTTTATTATTAGCATAATTAAATACTTACGCAAAATTTATTTACCATTTTTGATAAAAAATATTAAATTGTTAAAAACAATGACACTGATATTACAAAAAATCGCCAAAATTGTCCTATCTCGCCGCTACGGTCGCTGGCATCGTTTCGTGTATCCCCACCGTGGTCACGCAGTGAGCGAATATAATAATTTTTCATTCTAATTATTATTCTTCTTTTTGTATAGACATGACTGTCTGTTTTTTTCAATGTGCCTCCAGTAAGTTGACGTTTTATCGTTTTCGTGGTCTTCCCACTGATCGTCTTCCTATTGGGGAACCGTTTCTCGCCGTCCTTACTACTCTATTTGTTGTCATTCGGCTTATGTGGTCATTTCATTCTACTCTTCTGTTTCTTACCCAGTTATTAATGTTCACCACCTTGCATCTCCGTCGGATATCTGTACTTCTCGTTCTGTCCCATACTGTCTTACCATCGATTTTTTCGAAGGGTTTTCATCTCTTCTGTTTCGATCAATCTTTTTGTCCTCTCTCTGTCAGGTCGTGTTTCTGCCGCGTGTGTCATTATTGGTCTGATGACTGTTTTGTAAATTCTGCCTTGCATTTCTTTTCCGATATTTTTATTTCTACATATTGTGTCATTCAGGCAACTTGCGGCTCTGCTCGCTCTATTCACTTGATCTTCCACTTCTGTTTTGAGCTTTCCG
The DNA here is from genome assembly GCF_917563875.1 of Diabrotica virgifera virgifera. Taxonomy (NCBI): domain Eukaryota; kingdom Metazoa; phylum Arthropoda; class Insecta; order Coleoptera; family Chrysomelidae; genus Diabrotica; species Diabrotica virgifera. The sequence goes on along the minus strand of NC_065445.1, from coordinate 173,625,848 downwards.
TAGCTAGATAGTGTGATGCCTAGATATTTAAACTCCATCACTTGTTCTATTATCTGACCCTCCAGCTCCAATTTACATCTTATTCGATTTGCTGTTGTAACTATGCATTTTGTCTTTCTTGGGGAAATTAACATGTTAAATTTTCTGGCGGTTATATTAAATTGGGGCAGGATACGTTGTAAATCATCTTCACTTTGAGATATTAGTATTGCATCGTCTGCGTAGCAGATTATTTTAAGTTGTTTCTCTTCCATTTGGTATCCTTTTTTAGTTCTTACTTTTTTTATTATTTCATCCATGATCAGGTTGAACAATAAAGGACTCAGAGAATCACCCAGTCTTATCCAATTGCCAGTTTCAATTGGGTCAGTTAGTTCATCTTCTACTTTTACTTTTGTTGTGTTGTTTTGGTAGATATTTTCGATCGTTTTAATTATTCCTAGAGGTACCTCTCTTGAGTATAACAAATGGATAACGTCCTTTAATTTGACCCTTTCAAATGCTTTCTTAAGGTCCACGAAACAAATATGCCGAAAGAAAATAGATGGTTTTGTTTGTTTTCGATTCAGAGGGTTGCACAATCGCTGGACAGCTGTTTCCACCGTTTCAGGCTTTTTCAACAGCGCTAGCGTGCACTCCTCTGAATCGAAAAATAGCTCAACCATCAATTTCAGATGAATTTGAAAGATCATTCAAATTCCCATTGGGACGCAATCCAGCGACATCTCTTAACAAATTGAAGAGTCTCAGATGCAGTCTCAGTTGAAAAAGCCTGAAACGGTGGAAACAGCTGTCCAGCGATTGTGCAACCCTCTAAATCGAAAACAAGCAAAACCATCTATTTTCTTTTTTATCTTTACTCAGACTTGAGTACTAGAAAGTTCCTCTTCTGTCCTTTTCCTAGACGAATGAAAGCGAAATGTGATTGCAAGGAATCCTTTTTGTTTTCTACATTCGTCGTCTGCGGTCTTACAAATTGTTAAAGTCGCAGATTAAGGATGTACCAGAAAGAACTTTCAACACAAAAATTCTCAGATTTAAACTACTATTTACCATTTTAATTTTATTAAATTGGTGGATTCTGCATCTGAGACTCTTCAATTTATAAATATGCCGGTTTGTTGTATTCAATGATTTCTTTTGAACTTGCCTCATTATAAATTATAGCGTCCGTGCATGATCTTCCCGACCTAAAACCTTGTTCTTCTGCTAATATTATAATTTCATTCAGTTTGTTTGTTATCACTTTGGTTGTTAATTTTCGAATTCTAATTATTACATATAAATAATTCTTTAATGTATGTTATTAGATGTTGACGATACACTTAGGACAAGACGAAGTTGATTGTTTCTCAGCTTGGTTATCGGCAAGGGACGTAGGCATCAAAGATGCTCCAGATCCAGATCATAAAGTAAACTACGGAAAATTGTTGCTTCAAGCTCTGTTTGAGCATTGGAGAGGAGTCGAGACTGATCCAGAACATAGCCTTTACTTTAGCGTCCCTAAACATATTCCTCTTATTTTAAGGTAATTTAAAAATCATTATATTCAATTTTTCATTATATTAGAAGCGATGTATTTAGTTTCCAAAACATAGTGAAATTAGGATAAAAGCTGACATTTCTCAATACTTCTTTTTATATATTGTGTGGGAATAATAGTGGAGTCAATGAAGGTGGATATGAGTTATTACCTCAGATTTCGTTGAACCTCCATCGATTTTCATAAAAATTGGTGAGTGGTTAAAGGATACCTCAAGGAACAAAGGTGACATAGTGCCAACTTGCGCTTTTTGCATTTTAGGGGTGAAATACACCCCTTTTTTAAAAATTATTTTTTAGATTTCTGAAAGTGCAGTCACTGTAAGTTTTCACTTCCTATTTTGTTGAACCTTCATCGATTTTCATGAAAATCGGTAAGTAGTTAGAGGATACCTCAAGCAATAAAAGATATATAGCATCAACTTGCGATTTTGCTTTTAGGGGTGTAATACACCCCTACTTTTTAAATTGTAAAAAATGCAGATTTCCGCATTATGGCGCAAGTAATCTCGTTTAATTAAGAAAAATAAATATTTTTTTTATATTTATGTGCATGAATTACATTTTTTTTTTAATTTTTCAAACCTTATAGCAACCAAAAATCCGAAAATTAACAAGTCGAAAATCACCAAAACCTTATTCTTCTATATTTCTGAAAGTGTAGTCACTGAATGTTTTCACCCACGATTTCTTTGATCCTTCATCGATTTTCATGAAAATTGTTGATTAGTTAGAGGATACTTCAAAAAACAAAAGTGATATGGCACCAAGTTGCGCTTTCTGCATTTTAGGGGTGAAATCCACCTTTTTTTTTTTAATGATAAAAATGCAGATTTCAGCATTCTGGCTCAAGCAATCTCGTTTAATTAAGTAAAATAAATATTTTTTTACATTTATGTGCATGATTTATAATTTTTATTAATTTTTTAAACCTTATAGCAACCAAAAATCAGAAAATTAGCAAATCGACAATCACGAAATAAATTAATCTTTTATATTTCCAAAAAGGCAGTCACTGAAGGTTTTCACCCCTGATTTCGTTGAACCTCCATCAATTTTCATGAAAATTGGTAAGTAGTTAGAGGATACCTCAAGAAACAAAAATGATGTGCTACCAACTTGCGCTTTTATCCTGGGGGTGGATGTTACCCCTTCTCATGGGTGAACACTATTTTATTAAAAATAACCCCATAATTAGATAGAGGAGTAAATTCTAAGCAAACTTTCTTTTATCAAGTTTATAAATTTTTTATTTAAATAATATTTCATAATTTAATAAAATATTATTGGTACAGTAAAATCTGACAATAACGGCCACTAAAAATAGAAAACAATTGGCCGTTATAGAAATGTGGCCGCTAATGCTAGGTTTCCTTTTCCACAAATACATAAAATATAATTGAAAATTTATTTATTTTAGTAATTAAAGCAAATCTAATTAAATATAATTCTACAAACAAACGGAACATACTAAAATTAAATTAAATTTACTACAATATAAAACAATATCTATACGAAAAAAAAACTACAAGAAAAACAGAATTTTTGTTTGTTTTACATTTTTTTAGATAAACGAAACATACTAAAACTAATTTAATATAGGTAATACATAATATAAAACAACATACTATAGCTACTACGAAAAATACGCTTATCACTAAAGTATCGTCGTGCTTCCATGCTATATTCAACAAAACCAACTTGGTAGGGCCTTTAATTAGATATCGCAAATCACTTTGGCTGATTTTGTCTGCATATATATTATGTTTGAGGAATCCCTTTTTTTTTGTGAGACTGGATATCGGACATTTCTCAAGTATGAATTCACATTCATGGTATATCGTTGCTATATAGGGATAATAATCTGTGCTTTGTTATGGTACAGGCTACGGTAAATATGAAGTAAATGTGGAAGATATACACTGGTTATTTATTTCAATTTAATTTGATTGTTTTTTAATCGTTTACAATATTTAAAATAATTAAAGACATAAAGTTAGGGATTTCAAAAATAAATTCAGTTCTCACTGGCAGAGTGGGAAATAATAAAGTGTCATACAATAGCATTTCATTACAATGCTCATTACAGGCATTACAGGCTGCTCCGTTTGAGAAAACTCATACTCTCAAACTTGAGTAAACACTCATTCAGTTTCGACCAACCCTGTATTAGCTAAAATTAAACGTTTTGCTAGATTAATAATTTTTAACAATAATGGATTATATTAAAAATCACTTGAACATAAATTGATTTTCTGATGTCAAATCACTACAATTATACAGGGGGTGAATATTGGTATGAAATTTGAAAATAAAAACGTAATTATCTTTTAAACTACTTCGAATAACATCACAAAACCTGATATTTTAAGAAATAAAACATAGAGGAGAATCCAAAAATGTAAAAATATACAGGGTGTTCCATTAAACAAAAGATAATTTTGTTTCACCCTGTCAATATGGGTGGCCCTGTATATTTGGAAATGTATTTAAATTCTGATATTATCTATGCCCCAATCTCACCTAAATAAACTTTTTTCGTATCTCCTACAACAAACGACTAATTGGACTTCCCACAACCTGTATACATACGAAATCTCCGCTATAAAATTTTTTCAAAGAAAATGTTATTGGTTTTTTTAAAATAACTCCGTTAAATTTTGAAATATGAGATTTATCTAAAAACCATTACAAAGCTAAGTAAAAGTTCTATAACACTGTATTAAACATAATTTTCTCAATCCTTTATTTTTTTTAAATACAAGGTGAAAGGGCCCCGATTACATGGTTCTCGCAGTAAAATTTAGGTTTTAAATGTTTCTATCTCGGTTATTTTTTGTCGTAAAAAAATATTAAAAAAAGAAAAAGCTTAAATAAAGTTAAAACTAAAATTTTGTTCTCTACCATTTTTTAAGTACATCGAGTATTTTTGGAGTTATTATCAAAAGAAAATGAAATTCACGAAAATTTGAAAAATTCAAATTTTTTTAATCGTATTTTTTTTCAAAAATATGCATTCTAAACCGGTCAAAATTGTTGAAGTTATTACTCATGTTAAAATAAATAAAGTGTTAAATGGGTTACTATAAATTTTAATTTTTGTGGAAATGACGTATGTTTCATTTTTCATTCTTCCCTAAAAAATCTGAAAGGGTCCTCTTATTTCCATCATAACTTGCTTAATTTTGATGCTATCGACTTCTTATATAGCTTTTTGATAGTTACCTTTAAGTACTTTATTAAAATGTTTAATATCTATATTTAACAAAGTGCATCGTTTTCCTGTTATTTAAGCTTGAATACTAAGATTTGAGTACTCGCGGAAAAAAATATACATTCAATTGCATATATATATATATATAATATATATATATATATATATATATATATATATATATATATATGCACTTTGTATATGTAATAAAGGATTTTTCGAATAAGGAGCTTATTTATTTTTATATTATCTTCGATTTTGGTAATAACAACTTTTGTGAAGAAACTTATGGTTTTTGAGTTATTTATGAAAAACTGCTTTAAAACATGGATTTTTTTCAGGAAAAATCAAAACTTTTGATTTTTAATAACTCAAAAACTATTGATTTATTGAAATAACTTTATATAACAAATTTTACTTATAATTTGTCCCTCTATCGATTAGTGGTATTATTTTTAATAAAATAATTTCCACCCCCGAGAAGGGGTGGCATCCCCCCCCTAGGGTAAAAGCGCAAGTTGGCACCATGTCACCTTTGTTTCTTGAGGTATCCTCTACATACTTACCAATTTTCATGAAAATCGATGGAGGTTCAACGAAATCGGAGGTGAAAACCTTCATTGACTCCACTATAAACATAAACCACAATTTGTAAAATGAACTCATTATTTAGTGCAGTCAATGAGGGTATTTGGCACCGACTTCCGTCCGAATGCATTAATTTACATGATATTTTCACATTAAGTAGGGAATAGCTCAAGAAACAAAGCCTACCCTATGAGAAAATATGCTTTTATTTTAATCTAAGAAATAGAAATTTTTTTTGGTCAAAATAACCCCGGGAGCCATTAGAGTACCTAATAGGGAACTTGCTTAAAATTTTAAATTCGAAAAAAATGTTATAAATCACAACAGAACATAATTTAAAACATGTATCAAAGATAAAAAAGTTTTGTTTGTCTTTCGTTTGGCTCCTAAAGACGATTAAACATTCAAATTATCCCAGCCAGCCCAAAACGCGTCGTGACGTCATCCGGTTATATGCTCCAACAAAGAAAACAAAATTGTAAAAAATTGATAATTAGACATTTATAAACGTCAGTAGAAAATACAGTTATGTGACGTCACAAGTGTTTTTGATCGTTTGAACTATTCATAAAAAAATTGTACTTTTACAAAATGGCTTTCTTTTCCTTCAAAAACTGTATCAAACTCCAGTCTCAACAAACTGGTATATATTATTACAATGACATACGATAAATGTTACTAGAATCTAAATATTTTTCCCTTATTTCACGACGATGACCTAGCCTAATACCCAAGTAAGTGGAAGCCAATAAACTAAAGAAGAAGAAGAATATACCTAAATATAACCATAACTATATAATAAAACTATGTGACGTCACGGGTCGTTTGAACTATTTTATACCGCAGAAGAGTTTTAATTTGTAAGTTATTACGAGTTTTTGAAGCGTGAAATTTTGGAAATCTCATTTTTAAACAAAACTGAACATTATTATGTAATAAAAAAATGTGCAAGTTCCCTATTGTAAGCAAAAGTGTTCTATGATTTTTTTAAGCTCAATACTTTGAGTTATCCCTTTTGGAAATTTGCCATTTTCATTGAAAAATTACACCTTTTTGGACGGATTTTTTGTCCTTAAACTTAAAATCTAACGAAAAAAATGTACAACACTTTTTGTAGACTATAAAAAAAAAACAAAGAAATTCCTTTCTCAGAAATATTCTAGTGGCAATACAAAGCGAGATATGGTAGGTGGAACGAGACTTTTGTGAGGTACCTTAAGCTAGCAGAGCCACATGACCGGAATCTAATTTAACCTATCGCATAATTTTTCATCCATGTTTAACTAATTTATTACCACCCTAATAATTTTTCACTCCTTAACCCCACCTCAGGGGAGATGTTCTGCTAGCTTAATATTCAAGCTAGCAGAATTTAAAAAAATGACATCACATGAACGGAATCTAATTTAGCCTGTGGCATAATTTTTCACCTATGTTTAACTAATTTATTAGCATCCTAATAATTTTTCACCCCTTAACCCCACCTCAGGGGGTAAAAAGCTAGCAGAATTTAAAAAAATGGCGTACAAGTAACATTATATTTTGTTGTTAGTAACGTGTTTTTCGTCAGGTCCGTGGATTCTTGTTAGCAGAATATCCACGGACGTAATTTATTTTACAAGTAACATTATGTTTTATTAAATCAAAATAAAAAAGGAAAGGTTTAACTTAGTTTATTGCTACGTAGTTACATAGACATCAGAAATAAACATACTTTGTTAAGTCAGTGGTCACATCATGTTCGTGGACTATACATTTTTTTTAATTTACGGGAAAAATACTTTATATTTAACTTGATCTCTAGCGTTTCTTTAACAAGTGGCTATATCTCAATCAAGTCACGAAAAAAAAACATATTTAATGAATATTAATTATTTTAAAACTTGGTAAAATCTCCCAATTTATTAAGAATGGTCCATAAATGACATTTGATAGTGAATTTAATTATTATATAAAATAAATAAGATGTTTAAAAATACGATTTGAGTATATTTCGAAAGGAATAATTTATTAACAACTTTAAAAAAGCTTGTACGGATTTGTCTAACGGCGTCTCCTTTAACGGGAGTAGCTAATAATTTATCGGACTCTTCCATCTATTGTTTACGATTCAAAACACAAAAACGTTTACTATACTTTATCAGTAATTAAATGTTTCGCCAAATTAAAAAAATATTGGGTATTTTATTAAGGCCATCGGTAAATAATTCATAATTACCCTACTTTTTCTGTCTTTACACGGCAAATTACGTGGAGTAAAATTCTCACTGGTATGGATATGTAAACTTTACTTGACAATGTCATCATTAACTTTAAAGATGGCTTTTGAATGTTCTTGGATAACTGTTACTTGTATAATTAATTACCTTAATTATTAATTCAGTTGATCAATATGATAATTTTTTCACTAACTATGTATTCAGTGATTGTAATAATTTATCTACTGTACAACAAAAACTAATAATCAATCGAGAAAAGAGGAAAAGTGATAAAGTGATTTTTTATTAATATACAACATTAACAACAAAATACTTGGATCACTGAATACATCCTGGTGTATTCTCTGCTTGGATCTTCCATAAATAATAAACAATAAATAACTTTATATTATTAAGTTCGCTTCTTAAATCAATTATTTATCAAAAATACACTATCAATATTATTTTATCAACAACTCAAAATATTCCCGAGGCCATGTCAAATATTTAAAATTGTCACTGTCTGACTGACAATATGCTGACAATATTCTATTCGACTGAGTGCGTTGTATGACAAAGATAGATTTGGAAAATGTTACCACGGGCATGGTGTTCATTTTTTTCGAATTCTGAAAAAACCAATAAATATTTTTGAAAAATTTAAACGCATAATGAAAGTCTAAATTATTACCGAGGGCTGAAAGTCCCTTAGAATAAATAAAAAGTTTATTTTGAATGAGAGATTTGAAATTAAAAATCACACTAAATTTTCTCTTAATTTTTCACCCCTGTAACTTATTAAAATAAACATTATAGAAGTTCTCAGGGACTTTCGGCCCTCGCTAATAACGTAATTTTTCATTCTGCGTTTAAATTTTTCAAAAATACTTATTAAGTTTTGTAATTAAATACCAGCATTGGAGCAGAAACTACGTACCCATCTCCTTAAGAAAATAATTAAAATCTTTATGTAACTTTATTTATACTTATTTAATTGGTTTAGATGAACGTAAGATGTTTATTATTTTAAACATTTAAAATAAATATTCTTTTGAAAGGACACCGCACACATCTTATGGAAAATATAATGTCACTCAAATGAAATAAAATTTACATGAATATATGCGTCCTTAAATTTCAATAATTTGATACCATTGCGCCAACTCTGTATTTTGATTAACAAGAGCGTAAATTGATAAAAATAAATCTAAAATTAAATAGGAATGTACGTGTGTCAAAGAGAGAAAAAAGATCTTGTGATTCGCTTACCCCATAAATCTTTCTGAGGGATTAAGGCAGATGCTTACTCTTATCTTTTCCTATTAATATTGATAATAAAGTAGATATAATTTGGTTATTTGTACCGCCTCTAATCGGCTTAAGCTAGTGTTGAATAGACTATATTCAATAGCCACTAGACTAATATTATGTATGATTGCCAGTTTTATGGACTTCAAAATGCGATTTCGATAAACTTTAATTACAATTAACGCCCTAATTAAGCAAAATTCAGAGTTGGCGCAAGGGTATCAAATTATTGAAATTTCAGGACGCATCTATTCATGTAAATTTTATTTCATTTGAGTGACATTATATTTTCCATAAGATGTGTGCGGTGTCCTTTTTCTTTTCTTTTCTTTTCTTTTAAATTTTTAAGTTAGTTAGGCCTCGTTTTCTTTTATTAGGCCACTTTTCTTTAGGCCTCATAAGTGTGATAAAATCCATTTCCGATTGGAAAAACTGCTTTTTATGCTAACTAAATCCTATAATACCCTCAGATATCATATTTTTTGCCCTTAGGTGCATCAGACGCTACTTGTAAATACCTGTCAAACTCATGTTTAGTGATCAAAATCGGTTAAACCGTTTAGAAGTTATCTAGCTCCAAAGTATAATCCACTTAACCATTATCACCTAAATGGTCTATAAGGTTATAAAGGTTATAGTGGTTACGACGCTAAACTTGATCGGGCAATCAGAGGTCATTTTCCAGCCATCCAATATTTTTTGATCTATTCCGAATAGAAAAAAATCTAGTGTGCATTCGATGTACACAAAGAATTATATTGAAAAAATAAATATTGTTATAGCTGGGATATGAACTTGAATAGCCCTATCACAAGTTTAGTGTCGTAACCACTAGCACATTTGGACGATAATACGACAAAGGCATTTATAACGCTAGGGATTAGTAACATTAGAAATGGAGTTGGTATAATTGCTGATAGTGAAATGAACGATAACGTAGTGGAAGTTGTAAGAACGAGAGATAGAATGATGTCAGTGAAATTTGTAATTGACAAAGAGGTATTGAATGTTGTGTGTGTGTATGCTCCCCAAACAGGTCTGGGTGAGAATGAAAGAAGTTCTATGACCAATTAGGAGACGTCCTGAGTGATATTCCGCCAGAGGAGAAAGTTATAATAGGAGGTGATTTCAATGCACATGTGGGCCAAGCCAAGGCAGGATACGAAGCAATACATGGGGGATTAGGCTTTGGAACGAGAAATGAAGCTGGAGATGACATGATTGAATTCACAACACCATTGGATATGGCGATTGTTAACACATTCTTTAAAAAGAGAGAAACTCAATCAATGCCAAATAGACTACTTCATGATAAGGAAATAAGACATACGTGAACGCAAGGACTGCAAGGTAATAGTTAGTGAGACAGTAAGCCAACAACATAAGCTGCTTGTTCTGGACATCGAAGTAAAAAGCGAGACCAAACAAAAATATCGGAGAGGACCACAAAAAATCAAGTGGTGGCTGCTAAAAGATGAAAAAGAAGGTCTATTCGGGGGAAGAATAGTAGAAAAAATATGTTGGAACATGAAAGAAAGCCCTAATACAATTTGGAGAAAAATGGCCAGTAGCATTAGAGAGACTGCTATTGAAATACTTGGGAAAACGTCAGGAAAAAAGTTTGAGAATAAAGAGATTTGGTGGTGGTCAAACGAAGTACAAGGAAAAATAAAAGAGAAGAGAAAATTATATAAAAATTGGCAAGAAACCAGATCCGACACAGATCGTCAAAACTATATGGTGGCGAAAAAGAAAGCGAAATTAGCAGTAGCAAAAGCCAAAGCAGAAGCGTATTCAAACCTATACGATCAACTTGATACCAGGGAAGGCGAAACGAAGTTGATACCAGGGAAGGCGAAACGAAGATATATACAATAGCCAAACAGAGAGCAAAGAAAGCAAAAGATTTTAATCAGATTAGATGTATCCGAGATGAAAATAATAAAATACTAGTTCACGAAAGGGATGTCAAAAAGAGATGGAGAAAGTACTTTGACAGCTTATTAAATGAAGAATTTGACAGACAGCCTGTAGAGTCAAGGGAGACAGTAGCAGCAATGGTTACCAAAATAACAAACGAGGAAGTGGCTCAAGCGCTTCAAAAAAATAAAGAAAGGAAAAGCGGTAGGACCAGATGATATTCCTGGAGAAGTATGGAGAGCATTGGGGGAGACAGGAACAAGGTGGCTAGCAGGTCTATTTAATAGAATTATGGGAGTTGGACAAATGCCAGACGAATGGAGAAGCAGTATACTGGTACCTGTTTACAAAAACAAGGGAGATATACAACAATGTACAAACTACAGGGCTATAAAACTGCTTAGCCACACCATGAAAATATGGGAAAGAATAATTGATAGACGGATACGTGAAGAGACCGAAATATCCGAGAATCAATTTGGCTTTATGCAGGGCAGATCAACAACAGATGCAATTTTCATTATAAGGCAGTTGATGGAAAAATACAGGAGTAAAGAAACAAACGCTCATATGGTATTCATTGATCTTGAGAAAGCATATGATAGAGTTCCTCGAGAGATTCTGTGGTGGGCGCTCAATAAGAAAGGAGTCCCTGGTGAATATGTAAAGATTGTGAGGGATATGTATGAGGGAGTAACGACTAGTGTTAGGACAGGTGTGGGAGAGACCGATAAATTTCATGTGAAAGCAGGATTGCACCAAGGCTCTGTGCTTAGTCCATATTTATTCTCATTAGTTTTGGACCAGATAACAGCGAAACTGCAGGGTAACATTCCATGGTGCTTAATGTATGCTGATGATGTCGTGTTAGTAGGAAATAGTGAAAGAGACTTAGAACAAAAACTGGAACAGTGGAGGCAAGCTCTGGAGCAAAAAGGTTTAAAACTTAGTAGGACAAAAACAGAGTATTTGGAATGTTCATTTAAAGATGGAGTTACTACAAATAAAATGGTATCTTTGGATGGTGAACTGATTGTAAAAAGCAATAGTTTTAAGTACCTGGGATCGGTATTACAGAGTAATAAAGAAATAGATGGAGATGCATGCAGTAGAATTAGGGCTGGATGGATGAAGTGGAAAGAAACGAGTGGTGTGTTGTGTGACAGAAAAATTCCAATGAAGCTGAAGGGAAAATTCTATAAAACAGCCATAAGACCGGCTATGATGTACTGAACTGAATGTTGGGCAGGAAAAAGAAAGAGGAACAACGAATGCATGTGGCGGAAATGAGAATGCTTAGATGGATGAGTGGATTGACAAAGAAGGATAAAATTAGAAATGAGTATATTAGGGGAAGTCTAGGTGTGGCACCAATTGATGCCAAAATGAGAGAGCATAGGTTAAGATGGTTTGGTCATGTTCAACGTCGAGACGTTAATCACCCAATACGAAGAATAGCTGAAGTGCAGATTCCTGGAAGGAGTAGGAGAGGAAGACCAAAGAAGACCTGGGGGGAGACGATAAGGCAGGACATGTTGGTAAAAGGGATTGAGATAGATATGACCCTAGATAGAATTGTGTGGAGAAATGCAATTAGGGTAACCGACCCCTCATAGGGATAAGGCAAAGAGAATGATGATGAACGTGTAATCGAGAAACATTATAATATTCAAGTTTATACATTTAATTTGTAAAAACATTTACTTTGGAAAGCTCCTGATACAAGAATAAAACAACCGCAAAACACCGTAAAAATGAGCGGCGCACACAATATTCCAGCTACAAAAGAGCTGATAATATGAATATTACGTGGCGCAAAAATATATTTTCATTTTGATGATGAAACATTTTTCCATAGTATTTACTATATTTGAAGTAAAACGCTCCACAAAGGGTACCTTTGATAAAGTTTGCAGTTTGAGGCTCTTTTGTGGCCCGTTTTACTTCAAATATAGCAATTACTATGGAAAAAAATTTAAAATAAAACTCGCATTCTATAATTTTATTTTTCATCAAAATAAAAATACATTTTTCCGCCACGTAATATTTATAATATTCATAGAAAACTTGTACTTTTACAAAATGGTTTTATTTTCCATAGTAAACCTTCTTTCCTTTCCTTCAAAAACTCTATCTATCAAATTTCAATCTCAACAAACTGGTATTTTTCCCTATCGAATCTAAATATTTTTCCCTTATTTCGCGACGACCTAGCCTAATACCCAAGTAGGTGGAAGAAGAAGAAGAATATACCTAAATATAACCATAATCATAACTATATAATAAAACTATGTGACGTCACGGGTCGTTTGAACTATTTTATACCGCAGAAGACTTTAAATTTGTAATTCTAACTTATTACGAGTTTTTGAAGCGTGAAATTTTGGAAATCTCATTTTTAAACAAAACTGAACATTATTATGTAATAAAAAATCTGCAAGTTCCCTATTGTAAGCAAAAATGTTCTATGCTTTTTTTTAAACTCAATACTTTGAAATATCCCTTTTGGAAATTTGCCATTTTCATTGAAAAATGACACCTTTTTGGACGGTTTTTTTGTCCTTAAACTTAAAAACTATGCATCTTACGAAAAAAATGTACAACACATTTTTGTAGACTATAAAAAAAACAAAGAGATTCCTTTCTCAGAAATCTTCTAGTAGCAATACAAAGCGAGATATGGTAGGTGAAACGAGACTTTTGTGAGGTACCTTAAGCTAGCAGGGCCACATGAGCGGAATCTAATTTACCCTATCGCATAATTTTTCACCCATGTTTAACTAATTTATTACCACCCTAATAATTTTTCACTCCTTAACCCCACCTCAGGGGAGATGTTCCGCTAGCTTAATATTCAAGCTAGCAAAATTTAAAAAAATGGCATCACATGAACGGAATCTAATTTAGCCTACGGCATAATTTTTCACCTATGTTTAACTAATTTATTACCATCCTAATAATTTTTCACCCCTTAACCACACCTCAGGGGAGATGATCCGCTAGCTTAATATTCAAGCTAGTAGAATTTAAAAAAATGGCGTACAAGTAACATTATATTTTATTTTATTTTAAAACCGATAAAGCTGATTATATTTCACAGTCAAAACATTTTCTAAACTCAAAAATGTGATGTGTAGATTGTTAGTAACGTGTTTTTCGTCACGTCCGTGGATTATTGTTAGCAGAATATCCACGGACGTAATTTATTTTACAAGTAACATTATGTTTTATTAAAACAAAATAAAAAAGCAAAGGTTTAACTTAGTTTATTGCTACGTACATATGTAGGCATCAGAAATAAACATACTTTGTTAAGTCAGTGGTCACATCATGTCCGTGGACTATACAATTTTTTTTTAATTTACGGGAAAAATACTTTATATTTAACTTAACTTCTAGCGTTTCTTTAACAAGTGGCTATATCTCAATCAAGTTGCGAAAAAAAAAACATATTTAATGAATCTTAATTTTAAAACTTAGTGGTAAAATCTCCCAACTTATTAAGAATGACCCATAAATGGCATTTGATAGTGAATTTAATTTATTAACAACTTTAAAAAGGCTTGTACGCATTTGTCTAACGGCGGGCGTCTCCTTTAACGGGACTACATAATAATTAACGGACTCTTCCATCTATTGTTGACGATAAAACACGAAAACGTTTACTATACTTCATCAGTAATTAACTTTTTCGCTAAATTAAAAAAATATTGGGTATTTTATTATTGCCATCGATACATAATTCGCAATTATTTTAGGGCTGTCCCTACTTTTTCTGTCTTTACACGGCAAATTACGTGTAGTAAAATTCTCACTGGTATGGATATGTAAACTTTACTTGACAATGTCATCATTAACTTTAAAGATGGCTTTTGAATGTTCTTGGATAACTGTTACTTGTATAATTAATTACCTTAATTATTAATTCAGTTAATTAATATGAAAATTGTTTCACTAACTGTGTATTCAGTGATTGTAATAATTTATCTACTGTACAATAAAAACTAATAATCAATCGAGAAAAGAGGAAAAGTGATAAAGTGGTTTTTAATAATATATTGTTACTATGAAACGCTTACAATTTTGAACATCTTTAACAACAAAATACTTGGATCACTGAATATATCCTGGTGTATTCTCTGCTTGGATCTTCCATAAATAATAAACAATAAATAACTTTTTATTAAGTTCGCGTCTTAAATTAATTATTTATCAAAAATACACTATCAATATTATTTAATCAACAACTCAAAATATTCCCGAGGCCATGTCAAATATTTAAAATTGTCACTGTCTGACTGACAATATGCTGACAATATTCTATTCGACTGAGTGCGTTGTATGACAAAGATAGATTTGGAAAATATTACCACGGACATTGTGTTCATTTTTTTCAAATCCTGAAAAAACCAATAAATATTTTTGAAAAATTTAAACGCATAATGAAAGATTAAATTATTACCGAGGGCCGAAAGTCCCTTAGAATAAATAAAAAGTTTATTTTGAATGAGATATTTGAAATTAAAAATCACACTAAATTTTCTCTTAATTTTTCACCCTTAATTTTTTTTCTCAGGGACTTTCGGCCCTCGCTAATAACGTAATCTTTCATTCTACGTTTAAATTTTTCAAAAATACGTATTAGTTTTCTCAGGATTCGAAAAAAATGAATTCCATTTGAATAACATTGGAGCAGAAACTACGTACCCATTCCCTTAAGAGGATCGGTACGTATTTTCGGCTGCAATGCTATTCAAATGGTGATTCATTTTTTTCGAATCCTGAGAAAACTAATAAGTATTTTTGAAAAATTTAAACGCAGAATGAAAGATTACGTTATTAACGAGGGCCGAAAGTCCCTGAGAACTTCTATAATGTTTATTTTAATAAGTTACAGGGGTGAAAAACTAAGAGAAAATTTAGTGTGATTTTTAATTTCAAATATATCATTCAAAATAAACTTTTTATTTATTCTAAGGGACTTTCGGCCCTCGGTAATAATTTAGTCTTTCATTCTGCGTTTAAATTTTTCAAAAATATCTATTGGTTTTTTCAGGATTCGAAAAAAATGAACACAATGCCGTGGTAATATTTTCCAAATCTATCTTTGTCTTACAACGCACTCAGCCGAATATAATATTGTCAGCATATATTGTCAGTCAGACACTGACAATCAGTGACAATTTTAAATATTTGACATTGCATCGGGAATATGTTGAGTTATTGATTAAATATTATTGATATATAGCAGGGCTGGCCAAATTGTGGCTCGCGAGCCACATGTGGCTCTTTGAAGGATTATTTGTGGCTCGCAATAAATGTACCTGTTTGAGTTTTAATTTTTTTTTTGTTGCAAAATATCTTAAATTACTGACAACAAATATAAAAGACAGTGTAAGATTAGGACTTGGACAAGGAGAACCCTTATGATTGTTGCTATTCAATTTGCCCTTAGAATATGTAATAAGGAAAATATCATCTGAGCTGACAGGAGGATTTGCGAATCCAGGATAAAAACAATTGTTGGCCTTTGCTGAAGATATAGGTGCAGTCGCTCATTCTACAAGAGACGTGAGAGAGGTGTTTTCACAACTCGAGGAAGAAACAGGTAGTCTGAGCCTTCGAATAAATGAAGAGAAGACGAAATACATGCTAGTAATCAAAAATCCAAGAACAAGAGTTATACAGAGCATACCTATTAATGACCACAACTTCTAAGTAGTAAAAGAGTTTAAATATCTAGGGGACATTATCATCTGTAATAACAGATGACAAGCACATATAAAAAAAAGTCTCAGCAAGAATAGCTGCGTGGAATATTCCCTATCGTCATTATTAAGACCTAAGCTGTTAAAAAGATAATCTAAATTACGACTGTACAGCCAATTATTCGCCCTACATGGACTCTACATCAGCGGGAAATAAATAAGCTGCTGGTATTTGAAAGCGAAGTTCTCAGAATGATATTTGGCCCTCAAAGAGATGAATTGACAGAATAGTGGAGAAGGCGCCGCAAAGCTGAATTGCTGACTGTGTATGGTACTAAAAACATCGTCAGACATATTATATAAACGCTAAGATAAGATGGGCAGGTGATGTGGTAGATCAGAGGAAGGCAGAGTGTTAAAGACAGTGTTTTTGAGAGACGATAAAAGATCAGTAGGCCGTCCCAGAAAAAAATGGATGGATGATGAAGAATCGAACTATCCTTATCCTGAATTAGTAAAGGCTGCTTTACAGCGAGAGAGAAATTTAATATTTTTTTACACTTTTCAGATAATTGTTTAATTGCGGCTCGCCAAAAATTTCACATTTTAAAAATGGCTCGGACTATCAAGGTGTTTGGCCACCCCTGATATATAGTGTATTTGATAAATAATTGATTTAAGACGTGAACTTAATAAAAAGTTATTTATTGTGTATTATTTGTGGAAGATCCAAGCAGAGAATACATCAGGATAATATATTCTGTGATCCAAGTATTTTGTTACTAAAGATGTTCAAAATTGTAAGCGTTCCATAACAATATATTATTAAAAAATCACTTTAACACTTTTCCTCTTTTCTGGATTGAGTATTAGTCTTTGTTGTACAAATAAATTATTACAATCACTGAATACATAGTTAGTGAAAAAATTATCACATTTATTAACTGAATTAATAATTTGCAATTATAAAAATAACAGTTATCCAAGAACATTCAAAACCCATCTCTTTAAATTAATGATGACATTTTCAAGTAGAATGACATTCTAGTAATGTTTACATATCCATACCAGTGTGAATTTTACTACACGTAATTTGCCGTGTAAAGACAGAAAAGTAGGGATACACGTAAAATATTTGCGAATTATGTACCCATAGCCTTAAGAAAATAATTAAAATCTTTATGTAACTTTATTTATACTTATTTAATTGGTTTAGATGATCGTAAGACGTTTATTATTTTAAAAATTTAAAAGAAATATTTTTTTGAAAGGACACCGCACACATCTTATGGAAAATATAATGGCACTCAAATGAAATAAAATTTACATGAATAGATGCGTCCTGAAATTTCAATAATTTGATACCATTGCGCCAACTCTGTAATTTGATTAACAAGAGCGTAAATTGATAAAAATAAATCTAAAATCAAATAGGAATGTACGTGTGTCAAAGAGAGAAAAAAGATCTTGTGATTCGCTTACTCCATAAATATTTCTGAGGGATTAAGGCAGATGCTTACTCTTATCTTTTCCTATTAATATTGATAATAAAGTAGGTATAATTTGGTTAGTTGTACCGCCTCTAATCGGCTTAAGCTAGTGTTGAATAGACTGTATTCAATAGCCACTAGACTAATATTATTTATGAATGCCAGTTTTATGGACTTCAAAATGCGATTTCAATAAACTTTAATTACAATTAACGCCCTAATTAAGCAAAATTCAGAGTTGGCGCAATGGTATCAAATTATTGAAATTTCAGGACGCATCTATTCATGTAAATTTCATTTGAGTGACATTATATTTTCCATAAGATGTGTGCGGTGTGCTTTTTCTTTTCTTTTCTTTTGAATTTTTAAGTTAGTTACGCCTCGTTTTCTTTTAGGCCACTTTTCTTTAGGCCTCATAAGTGTGATAAAATCCATTTCCGATTGGAAAAACGGCTTTTATGCTCACTAAATCCTATAATAGCCTCAGATATCATATTTTTGCCCTTAGGTGCATCAGACGCTACTTGTAAATACCTGTCAAACTCATGTTTAGTGATCAAAATCGGTTAAACCGTTTAGAAGTTATCGAGCTCCAAAGTATAGTCCACTTAACCATTATCACCGAAATGGTCTATAAGGTTATAGTGGTTACGACGCTAAACTTGATCGGGCAATCAGAGTTCATTTTCCAGCCATCCGAATATTTTTTTATCTATTGCGAATAGAAAAAAATCTAGTGTGCATTCGATGTACACAAAGAATTATATTGAAAAAATAAATATTGTTATAGCTGGGATATGAACTTGAATTGCCCTATCACAAGTTTAGTGTCGTAACCACTAGCACATTTGCACGATAATACGACAAAAGCATTTATAACGCTTAACGTGTAATCGAGAAACATTATATTCAAGGTTATACATTTAATTTGTAAAAAACATTTACTTTGAAAAACTCCTGATACAAGAATAAAAAAACCGCAAAAACGCCCTAAAAATGAGTGGCGCACACAATATTCCAGCTACAATAGAGCTGATATGAATATTACGTGGCGCAAAAATATATTTTCATTTTGATGATGAAACATTTTTCCATAGTATTGAGGTTTGAGGCTCTTTTGTGGCCCGTTTTACTTCAAATATAACAATTACTATGGAAAAATTTTTCAAAATAAAACTCTCGCATTCTATAATTTTATTTTTCATCAAAATAAAAATACATTTTTGCGCCACGTAATATTCATATTAGCTCATTTGTAGTTGGAATATTGTGTGTGCCACTCATTTTTACGGCGTTTCGCGGTTTTTTATTCTTGTATATTATACTCGATTTGAAAATTATTGATAGCATAGATTTTATGACACAGCTCATTTGCATTTTATGTGGTATTTTAATCGAAGTTTGTCGGGGTGGTCATATTATTTTGATAGATTCTTGTACAAAACTGAGACCAGCTGGTATCGATATTTATCATTTTTCTGTTTTCAACAATCCTTTCCAATTTCCAAATCGAGAATAATCTCACTACTTATGATTATTCTTATTTTTAAAAATAGTAAGTATGCAATAGTAGGTTTGTTTTACTGTTAAGAGTGTAGGCGCAAAATTGCTTAAATTATTAATTCAGTTAATTAATATGATAATTTGTTCACTAACTTTGTATTCAGTGATTGTAGTAATTTATATACTGTATAACAAAAACTAATACTCAATCGAGAAAAGAGGAAAAGTGATAAAGTCATTTTTTAATAATATATTGTTACTATGGAAAGCTTATAATTTTGAACATCTTTAACAACAAAGTACTTGGATCACAGACTATATCCTGGTGTATGCTCTGCTTGGATCTTCCATAAATATTAAACAATAAATAATTTTATCTACTGTATCTCATATTATGTATAAGTTTTTAGTTTGTGCAAACTGTCATTGTAGATAGCAGTACGTGAAGGATTTGAAGTGTGCGTGAAGTAACAATATATTTTAAATGGGATTTACTTTTTCGCACTGTTTTTTAGCACACTTTTACACATATATCCTTAACTTTCGCGTTGTCATGGTGATGATATGTGAGCAATAAATTACAACAAAAGTTTTGACAGTTTTGCGGTTTGAAAGAAGTTTGAACTTTTAAATATCATAGTTTTAAAAATTGTACGTAGAATAGAAATGTATTCCAGTGACGAAGAGTTGTAAGTTTTTTATTTGTTTATTGTAGATAAAATATTGTATGAAACTGTGCTTGAAGTACTTTTTGAGCACTTCTGCTGTAAGTATAGCACTCGGTACGCTCGTGCTCTAAACATCGCGTGCGTGCTCAAAAAGCATACTTCACGAACTGTTTCATAAACAACTATTTTATTAAGTTCATGTCTTAAATTAATTATTTATCTAATACAAATATTTTTTAATCAACAACTCAAAATATTCCCGACGCCTTGTCAAATATTTAAAATTGTCACTGTCTTGTCACCATATTCTACTCACTCTCGACTTAGTGCGTTGTATAACAAATATAGCGAATGTTCAATTTGGAAAATATCACCACGGACATGATGTCCATTTTTTTCGAATCCTGAAAAAACTAATAAATATTTTAAAAAAATTTAAACGCATAATGAAAGACTAAATTATTATCGATGGCCGAAAGTCCCTTAGAAAAAATAAAAAGTTTCTTTTGAATGAGATATTTAAAATCAAATCACATTTTCTCTTAGTTTTTCACTCCTGTAACTTATTAAAATAAACATTATAGAAGTTTTCAGGGACTTTCGGCCCTCAGTAAGAACGTAATATTTCATTCTGCGTTTAAATTTTTCAAAAATACTTAGTGTTCTCATGATTCGAAAAAAATGAATCCCATTTAAATAGCATTGGAGCCGAAACTTTGAACCGATCCCCTTAATAGTGAGTAGTAGGAATTTTTGTATTGTCATTTTGTATTGATTCTGTCAAAATTTTCTCAAGTTCAGTGAATAGGCTATAGTTATTGTATTTATTTGATAAGCCCTATTAAATTATACCTGCATTTTCTTTCATTTTTATTTTAAAATTGGTTTTTAGTGAGGTGGGTGGACGGACGCTGTATCGAGTTTTGGTAGGCGATACATCAGGCGAAACGGAAAATACCTTACTCAGTGAAACAGTACCAAATTGGGTGATATCAAATATAGAGGATAACTCACAAAACAAATTTATTAAAGTACAATTTTACCTTCAACCCCATTCCAGTGTACCTTCGCATCTTTTGAAACAAGATCGGATGAAAAAGGTAAATTTACATACTGTAGGTACCTATATGTGTTTATTTATTAATAATTAACACGAACAGAACGGAAGAGTCAAGCAGGATTTAAATCAATTGATCAAAATCCTATAACAATATAACAAAAAATTTACCCGCCTGGTTCTTGATGCATGCTTGGTGCTTGTAGATGTAGATAGAGGGGTCGTTACTCGTTTGACAATGTAGGTCTTTTCGCACAGCGCAGCGTTGGCTGTCGAGTCTACTACGGTTTGTTAGAACTACTAGCTACGGTTTGTTAGAACTAGCTACGGTTTGTTAGAACAGTACACAGCGCACGGCATATGCGTACAGCACAGAGACATGTTAACAATAGACCAGGCTAGGGATATGTCACTCAATGCATCGGGGTGTAACGCCAATATCAAGTACAGTGGTCTAGCTATCTTTGTCTGTCGTGCGAGTGTGAGCGTATCTACGAGTAATGGAACGACATAGACACAGAGGCGGTGGCCATCATATGCTAGAGAGAGAAAGCTAAGCGCCGGTAGAGAGAGATAGATAGACCACCGACCCGAACTGCTCCCTGTTACGCTGTTTTTCTGACCTGGCCTAATCTATGTGTTATTATATCTATGGTACAGCAGAATCTGTTGTGCTCGACTCATGGCAGATTTGGGTGAGTCGGTTTGTTAGAGTAGTTCGCATATTCTGTCGCGCTCAAAATTAGTTTTAAAAATTTGTTTCACGTTGACGGAGGGTGTGCATTGATAAATGAGTTTTTACAAATTAAACGCAATAATTTTATTACTCCTAAAAGAGGAGGAAGAAGAAGAGTTGATAGTGTTAAATTTAAATAAAAAGAAATAAAAATGTAAACGAAATTTTTCATGTCGTAATACAGACGGTGTATTTAAATTAACAGTCGAAAGAAAATTGTTTCAAAACCAATTGAACATTTCGAGAATATTTTAGACTTTCCAGGGATTTATTTGATACTGTCTTACAATCTATAAGGGATGATATTACTAAAAAACCCCTACAACAGAAGACAACATCCGATTTCTGCAGAAGAAAAATTAAGCATGACTTTGAGGTAAGTTTTTTTATTTAGAGAAAAAATAAAAATACAAGTGTTCAAGAACAAAAAAGAAAACTTCTTAAAAATTTAAAGTAGATATAAATATGTAATCTTACATTTCTAAATTGCTATTAAATGATACTGGACTAGATCCACTAGTCTTTTATCTTCCTCGGGAGCAAATTTAATCACTTAATTATTACAATAATAATATCTACATAACTATACAACTATAATTTCCGAATAGATGTGTACGCTGTGAGGTCAGCTGAACGTTTGAGTCCAAATCAAATCGCTGTTGATTCCAGCGCACATCGTCGACGTACACTGCTATCGGTCTGCAACTAAACAGAACCTAACAGTCCGTTAATATACAGAAACCACTCCTTGATTTTGAGGAACGTGCGCGGCTTTCGACTGAGTTGTGCGTCGCTCACTGTTGTAACAAACCGTAGCTTTAGGTTGATGCCTTGCTTTAACAGGGTTTTAACCTTTTTTTTTTCTCAGCCAATATTTAGAGCTGGAGCGCCCCTTAAAACATCGTAGCAGTTTACAACTCACAGATTATGATTGCTGGATTTAAGACCTACAATGTTTCTACGACTAATAAGAGCCTATATTTTTTTTTCCAAAAAAAATGAATTTGGAACTGCAAATCAGTGGGGTTGGTAAAGGCTATAGCGGGATAAGATGGTCAAAATTGCACCAGGCTCGATTCAGTTTTGGGTTTATCCATTCGAAAATATATAATTGAAAACTCACTCAGCCAAATTTTCAAGTCCCTACGTGCTCCGGGGGGTCCGCTATGGAAAAAACGTGTTTTTTTGAAAACATTTTTTTCCAGACGCTGTATTGCTGCAAAAAATCTGAAAAAAATATTGAATGCGTATCTTAACAACACAAAGTTGCCTGATTTTTTTCAGATTTTTAGCTTTAAAATTGAGCGCAGGAAAATTTTTTGAAATTTTCAAAAAAAATTTAGGTTATGTTGTAAATTTTTTGCCAACTTTAAAATATTGTTTTTTGTGTATTTTTTTCCATTCTTTCGAATGGCATATGCCATATTATCATTTCCGACGTGGAAAATACCTAAAAATCGAAAAAACTGTTTTTTTTGGCATTTTCTGAAGTTTTTGACTCATAAACTCAACAACATACAGCTAAATTAATCATCATTTACATTTTTATATGTATTGTTACATTTACAATCAAAATCAGCTATTAGAACTTATTTTTTTTCCTACAGCATGCTCAAAAACCCCGTTTTCGGCGTTTTTACTAAATAACCTCAGAAATCAGTAAAAAAAAATAATTCTTTTAACGTTTAAAAAATTAAAATTTTGTTGTTCTCGATAGAATGTAATACAATTAATACTTAAATAAATTATTTTTTTGTTCTGCACGATTTTTTGAATTTCATATATAATAATACCGTCCCATTAAAGGTACCCTGCCATAGGCTTATAAAAAAAATCAATAAATTAATTTTTTTAACGTTTTAACGTTTAAAAAATAAAATTTTTGTAGTATTCGATAGAAAATGTTTCCCCTTTATAAAACTGCTTGTTGCGGTTGTGATTTTCAAAGCGCGCTAAGGTTAAAAAAAGCTCGGCACTTTGGTGCCGTACGCAAGGAAGCGCTTCTAGCCACGTTTTTGGAAAAAACTCAGGATAAACCAGTCCGCAAGTACCCCCCGTCGAAGCCACTAACTACTTACGTAATAAAAATATTTTTAAAATAATAAAATAAGAAAATCTACGGTTTCGTTTTGATTAAAAAATAACAGGATTCCCAGGAGCTAGGTGCTTTGGAAAATAACGTGTTTTTTTGAAAACAATTATTTTTAGACGCCGTATTGCTGCAAAAAATCTGAAAAAATTATTGAAGGCGTATCTTAACAATACAAAGCACCCTGATTTTTTTCAGAATTTTAGCTTCAAAATTGAGCACAGAAAATTTTTTGAAATTTTCAAAAAAAATTTAGATTATGTTGGAAATCTTTCGCCAACTTTAAATATTGTTATTTTGTGAATTTTTTTCCATTCTTTCGAATGGCATAGGCATCATTATCATTTTCGATGTGGGAAAATACCTAAAAATCGAAAAAACCTTTTTTTTTTACTGAAGTTTTTGACTCATAACCTCAACAACATACAGCTAAATTAATCATAATTTACCTTTTTGTATGTATTTTTATCTTTACCATCAAAAGCAGCTAATAAAACTTATTTTTTTTTTTACTAAATAGCCTCAAAAATCAGTCAAAAAATAATTTTTTCAACGTTTAAAAAATTAAAATTTTGTTGTTATCGATAGAATGTAATACAATTAATACTTAAATAAGTGATTTATTTGCACGATTATTTGAATTTCATATATAATAATATCGTCCCATTAAGGGTAAAATAGGCTTATAAAAAAATCAATAAATTAATTTTTTTAACGTTTAAAAAATAAAATTTTTGTAGTGTTCGATACAAAAAAACCACTCCTCAAGTACTGCCGTCGAAGTCACTAACTACTTACGTAATAAAAATGGTGTTATTAAACGTTATTGAGGAAAATTTTTTAACGTTTAAAAAATAAAATTTTTGTAGTGTTCGATACAAAAAAAAACACTCCTCAAGTACTGCTGTCGAAGTCACTAACTACTTACGTAATAAAAATCGTGTTATTAAACGTTAATGAGGAATTATTATATAAATAAATTACTAAATTATTTGAATTATTTAATTGCTTAAATAGTGGAACCTAAAGAGTGCAGTGTTTAAAGGGATTAATAAATGAATTATTAAAAAGTTACTACGTACTCATGAAATTACAAAATTCAAATTCAAATTAATATACAGTATGATGCAAAGGAAAGGAATAAATTCGTTA
The DNA here is from genome assembly GCF_917563875.1 of Diabrotica virgifera virgifera. Classification (NCBI taxonomy): domain Eukaryota; kingdom Metazoa; phylum Arthropoda; class Insecta; order Coleoptera; family Chrysomelidae; genus Diabrotica; species Diabrotica virgifera. Next base: position 173,600,675 of record NC_065445.1, on the reverse strand, counting down.
TTTATTAAACTGTCGACTCTAAGGAAAAATCCCGAAAGAGGTCGATTTTTTAATTGTGATTTTTTGGCATATATATCATACTAGTAGTGACGTCATCCATCTGGGCGCGATGACGTAATCGATGAATTTTTTTAATGAGAATTACGGTTATTTGAAAAACCATAGTAGTAAAGAACTTTGGTTTGTATAATGGTATAAAATTTTATTAAAAAACTTTTAAAAAAGTCATCCAAGAACATCCAGAATGTTTTCGATCTAGTCAAATCATCTTCAGTGACATTCTGTGTAGTAATTGAAACTAGCCCACTAGTTGATATATAGTTTTTAAAATTACATAATTTTATTAAAATAAAATTTTTATTAAAATTATACTTTTGGAATGACAAGTCAAGACGAGTGACACAGACCGAATTTCGTCTTGACCTCGAACTCGTTGTGACAAGTACCCCTTCAGTTTTTCGAGCAGGGAAGCCATGCTGCTTTTGAGCTTTAGTAAAATCCATTAATATCGACATTGTGCCGCATTTCAAAAGTATAATTTTAATGTTGTTCTGAAGCTATTTCCTTTGGCATTTTTATGATTAACTATTTATATGGAAAATTTTAATAAATAATTATGTAATTTTGAAGACTACATAATAATATATCAACTAGCGGGCTATAGTTTCAGTAACTAAACAGAATGTCACTGAAGATGATCTGACTAGATAGAAAATGTTCTGATGTTTTTCTATAATCTATTTGGATGACTTTTTTAATAGAATTTTATACCATTATACAAACCGAAGTTTTTTAATTCTGTGTAAGTTTTTTAACTATGGTACACAGCCAATCACTGGGACTTTACAATAATTTGGTTATTCGAAAGGTTATTCAATTCTCTATTCAGTAGTATAAACATTATCATTATTAGAAAGGACTAAGTTTTCAATCTAATAGCACATAAAATAACATCAAAAATATTACTCTACATCCCACCAGATTGAAAACAATGGAAACATTACCCTTATTATTTATACAGAGTGACTAAATTTTTTTTTAATAAATTAATTTACAAAAAAAAAATAATGTATGTAATTTATTTAATTCAAAATATATTTTACTTTCAGAAAACGGAAAAAAGGTTTATTCGAAAAATAAACATTGCTTTTCGCTTAAACAGGTGGCAGCAGGAGCTGGCTTGAACATTGAATTTAAGGGAAAAGCAATGTTTATATCTCAAACATTTTCTTCTGTTTTCTAACAGCAGTAAAATATATTTTGAAGTAAATACATTACTTAAATTCTTCTTTTTATGTCAATTAATTTAATTCAAATTTTTTTTGGTCACCCTCTATAAATAATTGTGTTAGTATTTATATTAATGAATAGAGAACTGAATATCCTTTGAAAAGTTGCCACACGACCCATATTCTCATTTAAAAAAATCATCGATTACGTCATCACGCCCAGATGGATGACGTCACTCGTATCACACTCGACCCGTTTCGGTATTTTTCCAAAAGTCGCCAGTTTATGAAATAACGAATTTATTTCTTTCTTTGCACCATGCTGTATATTAATTTGAATTTTGTAATTTTATGATTGTGTAGTAACTTTTTAATAATTAATTTATTAATCCCTTTAAACACTCTGCACTCTTTAGGTTGCACTATTTAATCAATTAAGTAATTCAAATAAATTAATAACTATTTATTTAAATAATAATTCCTCATTAACGTTTAATAAAAATATTTTTTTTATTTATTTGTTTTTAGTTTTTAATCAAAACGAAACCGTAGATTTTCTTATTTTATTATTTTAAAAATATTTTTATTACGTAAGTAGTTACTGACTTCGATGGCGGGTACTTGAGGACTGGTTTATCCTGAGGTGAGTTTTTTCCAAAAACGTGGCTAGAAGCGCTTCCTTGCGTACGGCACCAAAGTGCCCAGCTTTTTTAACCTTAGCGCGCTTTTAAAATCACAACCGCAACAAGCATTTTTATAAAGAGGCAACATTTTCTATCGAATACTACAAAAATTTTATTTTTTAAACGTTAAAACGTTAAAAAAATTAATTTATTGATTTTTTTATAAGCCTATGGCAGGGTACCCTTAATGGGACGATATTATTATATATGAAATTCAAACAATCGTGCAAAACAAAAAATAATTTATTTAAGTAATAATTGTATTACATTCTAACGAGAACAACAAAATTTTAATTTTTTAAACGTTAAAAGAATTATTTTTTTTACTGATTTCTGAGGCTGTTTAGTAAAAACGCCGAAAACGGGGTTTTTCGGCATGCTGTAGGAAAAAAAATAAGTTCTAATAGCTGATTTTGATTGTAAATGTAACAATACATATAAAAATGTAAATGATGATTAATTTAGCTGTATGTTGTCGAGTTTATGAGTCAAAAACTTGAAAATGCCAAAAAAAAACAGTTTTTTCGATTTTTAGGTATTTTCCACGTCGAAAATGATAATGATGCCTATGCCATTCGAAATAATGGAAAAAAATACACTTCTTCTTTCTCATAATCCTTAGTGCCCTTCAGGGCGTCGGATCGAGAAAATACACAAAATACTAATATTTTAAAGTTGGCGAAAAATTTACAACATAACCTAAAAATTTTTTGAAAACTTCAAAAATTTTTCCTGCGCTCAATTTTGAAGCTAAAAATCTGAAAAAAATCAGGCAACTTTGTATTGTTAAGATACGCATTCATTAATTTTTTCAGATTTTTTGCAGCAATACAGCGTCTGGAAAAAAATGTTTTCAAAAAAACACGTTTTTTTCCATAGCGGACCCCCCGATGCACCTAGGGACTTGAAAATTTGGCTGAGTGAGTTTTCAATTATATATTTTCGAATGTCTAAACCCAAAACTGAATCGAGCCTGGTGCAATTTGACCATCTTATCCCGCTATAGCCTTTGTAATATTTCTGGGGAAAATGAACCGATTTCGATATTTTTACCACAGTATAGGTTTAAACAAGGAAAAATTATTGGCAAAGCTTGCAACGTGGAAGAAAGAATACACCAAAAAAATAATACCTATATAAAAAGATGGAATGCAACCGTAGATACTTATTTCTGACTCGTTAGTCGTGACCAGTACAGTATATCCAAGTTAGAAAAGGGGGCAAATTAACTTAGGAAAAGATCATTACAGGAGCAAGTTCCCAATTGCGGCAATAATGTCAGAAGACCCCGTTGGATTCAGGTCTGCAACTAAATTAATTAATAAATAAGATAATTTGCTCCTTTTTCTAACTTATCTTTACCGTATTGGTGACGACTGACGAGTTAGACATACGTATCTATAGTTGCATTCTATCCTTGTATATATTATTTTTTGTGTATTGTTGCTTCCACGTTGCGGGCTTTGCTAATAATTTTTCCTGATCTATACCTATACGGCGAACTCGCATTAATTAGCATTCTTTTAATCAGGTAGCTGTGGCTCCTCAGTGTGGCTGTATTAGTTGTAGCCCTGAATTCAGCGGGGTCTTCTGACATTATTGCCGCAATTGGGCACTTGTTCCTGTAATGTTATTTTCCCAAGGTTATTTGCTCATTTTTCCAATTTGACCATACCGTATTGACGTATGACGACTAATTAGTCAGAAATACGTATCGACAGGTGCATTCCATCTTTTTGTATATTATTTTTTTTGTGTATTCTTTCTTCCAGGCTGCGAGCTTTGCCAACAACTTTTCCTTATTTTTCTTACCGAGAGCGTATTTTGCCTTACCCCTTCTTTTTCTAGACAGGGAGAGAGAGAGACATTTACGGACAAAAAGTTATGCGATAAAATAATCGTTGCCCTACCCAAAACGAGCGCCTATCACCGGTACTAGAAATTTGTAATTGATGGAATCGATTTATCTCTAAAAGATAAATAAACGTACCAGTTTTCGTTTTTCTAAATAGAAGCGTTCTGAGGATATTAAGGGACTATCGTAGTGTAAAAGTACTAAATTCATGTACTTTTTTTGGGAATTTTTAAAATAAAAAGTACTGTACCAATTGTTTTGAAAATTTGCATGAGCATTTATTATATTACATATATTTTATATGTAAAACAATTTTCATAAAAAAATATTGAAAATTAAACGATTTATGCCTCATCTACTGACAAAGTGAAAATAAAAACTGGCTGCAGTGATTGGGACGAATAGAGATCCTGAAACATAAAATTTCAAAGTGATTATTGAAATATAAGTTATTTCCTATACCATCAATCAACTAGGATTTTTTAAAAATATTAAAATTTGGAAAAATGACGAAGGGTTGAAATTTTCTTTTGAAATAATTAGCTAAAGCATTTTCAGTTTCAAGAACCGCCAAATTGACATTTTTTATCCGATCAAAAAACCCCTAATTGATCATATAGAAAATAACATATTTCAATAATAACTTTGAAATTTTATGTTTCAGGATCTCTATTAGTCCCAATTACTGCAGCAGTGAAGCTATGTTTCTATTTTCACGGTGCCAGTAGATGGCGCATAAATCATTTAATTTTTAATATTTTTTTATGAAAATGGCAGCTATGTACGCCGTTGCTCCCGCTTGGCGGCGCTAGTATAGTTGGGGGTCAACGTTTTGACAATTCGTTAAGTTTGTATATGGTGTTTTTGTTTACGATTTAATGAATAATAAATTATGGCAGAAAAATACGGATCTTGGATTGTTTGTACGTTGAAAAACGAATTGAGGAGAAAGAATGCGAGAGTTACTGGAAAAAAGGAAGCCCTTTAACAGCCTCCACTGTTTATATAGCCATCTATTTCCTAACTGCCCTGTTTCAGTTGCTTAGTCTCTTGTTGCCACAAGATCAAATTTATAGTTTTTGGTTTCGTTTACTAGATGCTTCAGTTTTCCTTCCTGGAATGATCCTCTTATATTCCACGTCGCTATTTTAACTAGTTCTTCTTTATTGTCATTATCTCGTTTTATTATTTTTCGATTCTTGTTTCCGTTTTCTTTGCTGGGTCATCTTTGTTGGGTCTCCTAATACTGCATTCAATTCTAGTTCTAGTCTTCCTCTATTCTTTCCAACTGCTCGTTTTCTTTATTCCATTTCCATAATTCATTGTTTATTGTCTGTCTTTGGTATCCTGCTATTTCCTTTTATTTTCTCTTCCTTAGCAATTCTTCTTATTTTGGCCATTATTTCCCTATCCGTTCTTCGTCAGATCATCATTTATGCATATTTTTTCTCTCCGTTGCTTGAGTTTCATTTTATTTTGCATTTCTTTGGTCTTTTCTGTCTTGCTATCCATCTGTACCAAATATATTTTGTCTCCCAGCTTTCTTGTTTCATTAACGTTTACTTTTACTCGCATTTTCTTTTCTATGAATTTTTCTACCTCATTCCCTAGCAAGAGTGGTTGATCGGTGTCAATGTGCAGTCCTTGAATCACAATATTTGTCCTTCTTCCCTCTCTTTCTAATTTTGGTACTCTTTCGTTGGAGATCTTTAATTCATTTCGTAATTGATTAATATCTTGAAGCGCCTTTTCATTAATAAGTTTCAGTTACAGTTCAATACTGGAAAAAAGGAAGCCCTTATCAAAGGGTAAGCTATATTAATAATCGTCTTAATATTTTATTTCTATAGCTCAGACCAAAATAAAAATATTTATGTTGATCTGAGTTTTATAGTTAAGTACTCGATTGTTTACAGTCGAATGCAGGGGCAATACGTAATCTGTTTCAACAAAATGTTTATTGTAGATACGTGCATTTATTGTCGGCAGATATTTATCCCTTCTTATTGCTACAATCCACTTTTTTCTCATCAGAATATCTTTGGGAAACCTGTATCCTAATGTTCTCAATAAGCACAAAGGCACAGCACAACATTGAGGCATTTTATTTTCTCAAATTAAATTCACACAGCGAAACAAATATGCAATATTTAATAAGAAATATATTTATAGTCCAGGGCGCATCTGTTTTGAGATGGACGTTGAGAGGTGACTCAAATTTTTTTGCAGAAATTGCTTGAAAATAACTCAAATAATAATATTTGAGTTATCCTCCCACTCAAAATGGTCCGGAACATTGTTTAAATAATCAAAATGTCAAAATATGAAGGAAAAATTCGATTTTTTTATTGTTTTTTTGATTATAACTTTAAAACTATTCATTTCTGAGAAAAGTTGTACTAACATAAAAGTTGCGTAATTAAATTTCCTACAATATAGAATTAGTTAAACATTTAAAAAATAGTCAGCCTTGTTGCAAAATAGCAATAATTGCGAAAAAAAACATACAAAAACAAGTATTCGCATTTTACGTTTTTCAACCATTTATGCTACACCTAGGACCTTTATATTTTACACAGAAAAACTTTATGATATAGTAAAACAACACTGTACATTTCATTAAGATCGGTTTAATAGATTTTGAAAAATAAATTTTGCAATCCAGCTTTCGCAAAAAAAATTCATTTTTTTTAAATGTTGCAGGACTGAAAATAAAGCAGGTAGCAAGTTGATTTTTTTTTGCTTATAGAAGTGTACTGTACCTTTCATTTGCAATTCGAAAAATTAAAATCGATTAATTACCACGGCGTCAGGAAATTTTTTAAATAAACGTTAATTTTTGGTGCTACGCGCAGGACAGCGGTGTTCGATTCACACAAGTTGATTTCCACCAAAATTTCTTCCAATATTTATCTAATATATTATTTTCTTACTCTATATTTTGTTGTATTTTAATATTTTAATTCCACAAAAATCAAACTAATTTTATTATTGTTTGTGAAATATTGTTTAAACAATTGGATATGTTTAAAAATAATAAACTTTTATTCTTTAAGTTAAAATATATGAACAAAGAAAGTTTTTGCTAAAAAAGTGTTATTTCAAAGGATAGTTTTATTAAATTTATTATTGTGGCTTATTTCCCATATAAATAATTAATCATAAAAATGCCACAAGAAAATAGCTTCAGAACAACATTCAAAGGATAGAGTATGTGTTTTTATTTTGCAATAAACAAATTTATTTATTTATATCGAAATGTAATAAAAATTAAACTGTATCAATCATTATCAAAGGTCATTGGAATGCCCAATCAGAGCAAACTATCCGCTGTGCTGCGCGTAGCACCAATAATTAATGTTAATTTAAAAAAATTCCTGACGCCGTGGTAGTTAATCGATTTTAGTTTTGCAAATTGCATATGAAAGGTACAGTACACTTCTATACGCAAAAAAATCTCAACTTACTATCTGCTTTATTTTCAGTCCTGTAACACTTTGAAAAAATGATTTTTTTTTGCGAAAGCTGGATTGCAAAATTTATTTTGCAAAATCTGTTAAACCGATCTTAATAAAATTTACAGTATTGTTTTACTGTATCATAAAGTTTTTCTGGGTGAAATATGAAGGTCCTAAGTGTAGCATAAATGGTTGAAAAACGTAAAATGCGAATACTTGTTTTTATATGGTTTTTTCGCAATTATTGCTATTTTGCAACAAGGGTGACTATTTTTTAAATTTTCAACCAATTCTGTATTGTAGGAAATTTAATTACGCAACTTTTATGTCAGTACAACTTTTCTCGGAAATGAATACTTTTAAAGTTATAATCAAAAAACGAAGAAAAAAATCGAATTTTTCCTTGATTTTTTGACATTTTGATTATTTAAACAATGTTCCGGACCTTTTTGAGAGGGAGGATAACTCAAATATTATTATTTGAGTTATTTTCAAGCAATTTCTGCAAAAACTGTTGAGTCACCTCCCAACGTCCAAATGTACTAATATTTTTACAGATGCGCCCTGGTCTATTATTTGAATAGTTGACGTAAGTTGACGTGACCTCCAACTACACAAGCGTCATCTACGTTGAGCTTTCCAGATTAGCTGCCATTGTTTTACATGTACTTATTTTTTATAATAAATGCTCATGCAAATTTTTAAAACAATTGGTATAGTAGTTTTTATCTTAGAAATTCCCAAAAAAGTATATGAATTTCGTACTTTTACACTAGGATAGCCCCTTAAGAAACACTAATTGCAAGACGCTATCTTCAAAGATCTCTAGATTCCTTTAGGAAGCATTTTCGCACTAGGTGAATTGGGTTAAATTGTCTTAAAATTATCTAAAGAATCTCCGGTCTTCGTTTGCCGGGAGAGTTTCTGGACACTCTGTATAGGTTTTATCAAGTTTTTTCTTATCGTATGGTACTTTAAAATCAGTGGAGAGATTTGCTATACCGATATTGAGCCCGTTGGGCTTTCCTAAGTAAAGTTAAGAAGTTGAACTGCAGGATGAAAATTTCAGATGGTTTCAGCGAATTCATCATCATCAGTAGCTCGACAACCCTTTTTGGGTCCTGGCTTGTTCTAGGATTTTCCTCCTTTCTGTTCTGTTCTGCTTTGTTCTTCCAGTGGGTAATCTCAAGTGTTTTCAGATCTTGTTCCACTTGTTCCATGTATCTAAGTTTGGGTCTTCCCTTTGACCTTCTCCCTACTGGTGCTTGCCTCATTATATGTTTTGGTGTTTCGGTCTCCAACATCCAGCGTGTGTTCAACACGGTCCAGCGCAGACGTCCGATTTTTATGGATGTTATGACGTCGGGTTCGTTGTATGCTGCGTATAGTTCAAAATTATATCTTCTGCGCCATACGTCATTTTCTTTCACCCCCTTATATATGTGTCTGAGGATTTTTCGTTCAAACGATAAGTTTTCATCGCTTTTTAACAGTGTCCATGTCTCTGATCCATGTATAAAAACCGGTTTTATCAGGGTTTGTATATTTTGCATTTGGTTTTTCTCGTGATATTTGTTAGATCTTAGATGTTTAATTAGTCCATTATATGTTTTATTAGCAATATGTATTCTTCTCTTGACTTCTTCGCTGACATTGTTATCTGCGGTGACTAGTGAACCTAGATGTAAAAATTTTTACGCTTTCGATGTTATAGTCTCCTATTGTCAGATTCTGTATGTTTCTTTGGCCTGTCGATTTGCTTGCCTTCATGTATTTGGTTTTTATTTTATTAATATTTAGGCCACTGTTTTGTGCCGCTCTTTCTGTCGCATTAAATGCTTCTATCATTTCTCTTTCGCTTCTAGCTATGATATCAACATCATCTGCAAATGCCAATATTTGTCTATTTTTGTTATTATTGTTCCTCTGGTGTTGACTTTTGACTCTCTAATTATTTTCTCTAATGTGATGTTGAATAGAATACCGGATAGGGCATCTCTCTGTCGTAGGCCCGTTCTAACATGTATTGTATCTGTTAGTGCGTTTTGACTTCGAATTTGGCTCTGTACTTTAAGTGTTTCTTTTACTATATCAATGAGTTGAGTTGGAATATTAAACTCTTTCAGGGCGTGGATCAGAAATTCTCGATGGATACTATCATAAGCACTCTCAAAATCAATGAAGAGCTGATGTGTGTCTATATTAAATTCACTAGTCTTTTCCAAGATTTGCCTCAAGACGAAGATCTGATCTATTGTGGACTTCTGCCTGCAGAAACCACATTGATATCCCCCAACTATTTGTTCCGCATATGGTCTCAATCGCTCGTAGACAATATTTGACAGTATTTTATATGCCACAGTCAGTAGCGTTATTGCCCGGTAATTTTTACATTCAAGCTGGTCTCCCTTTTTATGTAGTGGAATAATTACTCCGGTATTCCAGTCTTGAGGCAGTTGTTTATTATTCCATATGTTCACTATTATTTCGTGTATCGCATTCAATAGGGAGTCTCCGCCTTCTTTTATTAATTCTGCGCTAATATTGTCTAATCCAGGTGACTTGTTGTTTTTCAGTCTGGTAACTGCTTCTTGCATTTCAGCTACTGAAGAGGGGGTTGTTTCTCTGGTATCCGTTTGATCCAGTATAATTCCATCGTATAGTGGATCTCCGTTTTGTTCAAACTTTTCTTTGAAGAATTCAGTCCATCTTTGTAGTATTTCACTCTGTTGAGTTACTATATCTCATTCTTTGTCTCTGCACATCATTGTTCTTGGTTTAAATTCTTTTCTGCTTTTGTTAAGTTTTTGGTAGAATTTTCTAGTTTCTGTTGGTTTATTTAATTCTTCAATTTCTTGGAGTTCGTTTTCTGTGTTCTCTTTTTTTCTGCGATGTATTTTCTTTTCTTCCCTCCTTAGCATTCTATGTTCCTCCTCTGCCTGTCTTGTTCTATGTCGTTGTTGTAATCGTTGATATGCATTATTTTTCCTCTCTGTTATGTTACGACACTCTTCATCGAATCACTTCCCTTCAGTTGATTTGACCTTTTTTTGGTCTCTTTGGCAGCGTCTTGTATGATGTTTTTACACGCTTCCCATTCTCTGTTTATATCCTCGTGCTTTTGTCTGTTTTCTAGCCTTCCTTTTATATATTCTTTGTATTTGGCCGTTTTGCTGTTGTCTGCTAAGTTTTTTATTTCATATTTTTCAATTTTGGATCCCTTTTCTTTTTTTATGTTTGAGATTCTGGCTCTTATTCTGCTTTCCACTAGGTAGTGATCTGAGTCGGCATTTGCCCCTTGTCTGCTGCATACGTTTATTACGTCTGAGTGATGTTTCAGCAAATTATTGGTATTAAATTGTATTGTGTAAACAATTTTCAAGACAGATAGTACGTCTCTTTATTTGTTCAAGTTATAATCTATAAAATTTAGTATATTTCTATTTGGATTATTTACATACATTAGTCTTAAAAGGGACAACATACATACGATATTAAGGGGGGGGGGTATAATTTAAATTTTTTTTATTATTTAATGAAAATTCTTAAATTCAAGAATACTCTTTGAAAATTTCAGATTAATCGGAGTAAAACTACCAGAAATACAGGGTGTTGAATATTCCTACCTTTGACTCGCTTTGCCGCGGTTCCGCGCCAGCACGCTTGAGCGTAGTGACAAATGTTCAACTGTTTCCCTTCTCCTTTGTAGATAACTCTGTGATTCAAAAACATATTCCGGTGTGCGCCACTTTACGATTTGACAGTCAAAAACGAAGACGAAGTTGTCAAAACTTTAAACGCGTTTTTCTCAAAACTATTTTTTCAAAGGCGGTGGACGTAGTAACTCAAAAACTACTATACCAATCTACCTGTAACTTTGCACATATTTTCTTTGACATTTCGTGAGATAACGCTGTCGAGATATATTTGTTTTTATGCTTATTTTTTGTTTAACAATAATAAATATGTTGTTTTTCCCGTTTTGTTACAAAGAATTTCATTTTTTTTTATTGTCAAAATAACTGTCAAAGTTTAAATACATAATTCAAAGTTTCTCTTCGAATTTTGTGATTTAACCACAGATTATCTAACGTAGATAAAATTTGTTCAGTCCATTCTTGTATCGACATATCGAAGTAATTTAGTACAGCAAAAAAACACCCTGTTCGGGACTGTGACAAGCCCAGTCCAGGAAAACTAATACACAGGTACGCAAATGATGATAAATATATTTTTCAAAATATGTTTCCATCCGGGATAAATACAGAGTTTAGTAATAATTCAATAACCAACCCACAAATGTATCAACAAGTCAACACACAAGGGCAACTAGCCATGAATGTACAAACCACGCCATATCTAATATCGATGTCGCAACCAGCACCAACTAAACCAATGCCACCTAACTTGTACCCTCCACTACCACAGACACAAATTCCATTAGTGCCGATCACATATCATAGTTCTGCTTCAAATTATCAATTACAACGATTGCCATCCACCAGTGAAGAAGAGGAAGAAAACAACGAACCAGCTAGCAGCAACGATTGGCAAGAAATTAGAAGCTCAAAAAGAAGAAAAATCAGAAAAACAACAGACAATGCAAACAGTACAAATATTATTGTAACAGAAAATAGATTTGAAGCGCTAGAAAATGAAGTAATCCCTCCCAAGGAGAACAACACAGCAAACCCTCCACCAATTTTCATACACGGTGTACAAGACTATCAAAAAATGGTACAAAAAATTAAGGATGTAGCAGAAAGGGAAGAATATCATACAAAAAGTTTAACTAACAATGTCGTAAAATTAAGTTGTGGCACGCCAGATACATATAGAAAAATGGTTAGATATTTTAATGAACATAACATTTATCACCATACATATCAGTTAAAACAGGATCGAGCCTATAGAGTTGTAATAAAATACCTTCACACAAATATAATAAATGCACAACACAGAATTACTAAAGAGCCACTTAATTTGTTCTTCGTGGATCTCGAACCGGCAGCAAATAACAAAGATATTTATAACTTAAGGGGGCTACAGAATAGAGTTATTGAAATTGAACCTCCCCGAACAACCAAAAATCGCATAATACAATGCATGAGATGCCAATCGTACGGTCACTCCAAGTCATATTGCAATAAACCATTTGTATGCGTCAAATGCGGAGGAGCCCACAATACCACAACTTGTAAGAAGACTAGAGAAACTCCAGCAAAATGTGCATTATGTGGTGGGGATCACCCCGCAAATTATAAAGGATGTGAACATTACCAAAAAATTTATAATATTAATAACAGGTATCATAACAGAGGAAACGTATTAAATCCAGCAATAAATCAAATACATACACAACCCAGAATATATACACAACCCAGGATTCAGAATCAGTATGAAAGTTACGCTCAAGCTGCAGCAAATAATCAGAACAATAACGAAGATACAGCGAGTATACTTACCAAATTTCTAGAAGAGTTTAAAAATTTATTTAACCAGCTAATGCAACAAAACAGTATGGTGCTCAACATGATTTCCATGCTAGTAAATAAAGTAAACTAACAATGTCAAAGTTCATAAGAATTGCCCAATGGAATGCCAATGGTCTTCCTAATCATAAAGAAGATATAAAACTATTTCTGGAACAAAATTTCATTGACATACTACTAGTAAGTGAAACCCATTTTACAGACAGAACCTACTTCAAGATACCTAAGTATAAATTATATTACACAAATCACCCAGATGGTACAGCCCACGGAGGTTCAGCCATATTGATAAGAGAAACTATAAAACATTATGAAATGCTAAAATACGAAACAAATCACATTCAAGCAACATCGATAAAAATACAAACTCTTCCATATGATATAACTGTCACAGCAATTTATTGTCCGCCCAGGCATAGACTTACAAAAGAAGATCTTCTACCCTTTTTCGAAACTCTAGGGCCAAAATTTATAGCAGGTGGAGATTACAACTGTAAACATACGCTATGGGGTTCACGCCTAACAACCACCAAAGGCAGAGAGCTAGCAAAAGTTATCCAGGATAAAAGCTACTCATTCCTATCGACGGGATCACCGACATATTGGCCAACCGATCCAAATAAAACACCAGACCTATTGGATTTCTTTATTACAAACGGAATATCTCAATCATATACAGATGTAGTACCAAGTTTTGATTTATCATCAGATCATAGTCCCATAATTGCCACAATTAGCACAACGGTGATAATAAAAAAACCAACACCTCGACTGCATAACTTCAAAACAAACTGGGACACATACCGGCTAATCATAGAACAGGAAGTAAATCTACTAGTGAGATTGCAAACTTCCGAACAAATAGAAACAGAAACTAATAATCTAATCAACTTACTTGAAAATGCTGCCAAACAGTCTACCCCTCAACCTGGACAAAAAAAATTTTCAACCAACATTCCTCTTGAAATAAAAAGACTAGTAGCAGAAAAACGAAAAGCCAGATCAATTTGGCAAAGAACTCACAGACCAGACGACAGGACAGTTTATAATAACAAAACAAGAAACTTAAAAACAGCTCTAGAACAGATGAGAAACAACTCATTTGAAAACTATGTATCAAACCTTTCGCGTCAAGATAACTATCTGGAAACCAATCAAAAACAAAAATAAACCAATAAATACTTCGCCTCCAATTCGGAAAAACTCATTACCACCAGGACCATGGGCAAAAAGCAACAAAGAAAAAGCTGATTTATTTGCTGAACATCTAACTGAAGTCTTCAAGCCACACGACAATGACCAAGTACAAGAAGTAGAGCAGGAACTAGCCTTACCAATTAATCAACGAGAGCGACTAATTTTAATTACACCGAAGGAGATCAAAGATGAAATTAATCATTTGAATGAAAAGAAGGCACCAGGCACTGATCTCATAACAGCAACAATGCTAAAACAACTTCCTAAAAAAGGTGTAATGAAGTTATTGTACATATTAAATGCAATCTTAAGACTTAATTATTGGCCTATATCACTAAAAATTGCCCAAGTAATTATGATACCGAAACCTGGTAAAGCTTTAACGGATGTTTCATCATACCGCCCAATAAGTCTACTGCCAATAATGTCAAAGCTTCTTGAAAAGCTGTTACTTAAAAGAATTATGAGCGACCTAGAATTCCAAAACTGGATCCCAGAACACCAATTTGGATTCCGGCAATGTCATTCTACAGTGCAACAATGCCATCGCATATCAAATGTAATTAATAGAGCTTTGGACAATAAACAGTATTGCACAGCAGCCTTTCTGGACATTAGCCAAGCATTTGATAAGGTATGGCACCCAGGATTACTTTATAAAATCAAAAAATCCCTACCCAACAAATACTTTGACTTATTAAAATCATATCTAAATCACAGAGAATTTGAAACTAAAGTGGAGGATGAACTATCAAACCGTAACAAAATTCAATCAGGAGTCCCACAAGGTAGTATATTGGGTCCACTTCTTTATGTACTGTACACATCCGATTTACCAACCTCTCCACAAACCACCATTGGAACTTTCGCTGATGACACAGCAATATTTGCAACTGAAGAGGATCCAAGAGCTGCAGTATTAAAACTTCAAGAACACCTAGACCAAATTGGACAGTGGTTAAAGAAATGGAAGATAAAAGCTAACGAAACTAAGTCAACACATATAACTTTCACACTAAGGAAAGACCAATGCCCAAATATTAGCCTTAATCAAGTCAACATACCACAACAGAACATCGTCAAATACCTGGGGCTTCATCTTGATTCTAAATTAAACTGGAAACAACACATTTTAAAGAAGAAGAAACAAATTGAGTTGAGAGTGAAAGAAATAAATTGGCTTATAGGTAGAAAATCTCGACTCTCAATTGAGAACAAACTGCTGATTTATAAAACAGTCATCAAACCTATATGGACGTACGGTATAGAACTATGGAGTTGTGCCAGCAAATCAAACACAAAAATTATCCAAAGAACTCAATCAAAAATTCTACGCACCATCGCAAATGCCCCGTGGTACATTTCCAACCAAACCCTTCATACAGACCTAAACATCCCGTTAGTCAGCACAGTAATTCAAGAAAGAGCCAACAGACATCACGAGAAATTGGAAGACCACCCCAACCAATTAATATTACCATTACTGCAGCCACTAAACAACAGAAGATTGCGAAGATTATGGCCCATAGATCTTCGCTGAAACTGAGGTGAAACCGCTGGGTGATGTACCTCATAACGCCATTTTAGTGTACAATAATACATTGATATATGTTATTGTACTTGTTATCAAATTAGCTTATAGAATATGTAATTCTGATTGCTAATAAATGCTTACAAAAAAAAAAAAAAAAAATTTTACTTCCGAGTGATGCCAAGAACTCAAAAATCGTTAAAAATAACAAAACTCGACAGAGTTACCTCGAGAAACTTGTAAGCTAATAAAATCTTTTTGAATTTTTTGTTTCACATGATCCAGTGACGAGTTCTGATGTCCACCGCAAAATCCTTTTTTTAGGTATCTGTAAAAATTTGCCACCGGTGGGTGATCTTATTTTTCAATATTTTTCCTTGAATTTTTTTTGAGTATTCTTTGAAATGTAATTAACATGCATTTAATTTAAAAATAAAATAAGTGTACCATAGTTTCAAAAAAATATCACACAAATGTACTTGAAATGTTGATTTCAAATCATACCCTCTCCCCTTAATAATTAACTGTCCACCATATCTGTATGAAGATAATACTGCTCTTCTTGAATTGACTTAGTTCATTCTGTTTATGATAATCCTTAAGTTATTTTAATAGGTTATTCTTGTTTTCCGTCCAAGGTACATCAACATTATTTTTGTTTGTGTTTTAGCCGGATCGACTTGTTGCAAACGATTTTATCCAATGTAGAAAAGTAGCAGAACATATTTTAGAAAAACTTTTAGGAGATGGTACGGCTAGTTCTCCTGGATGTGGCGATGCAGACACATCTTCTCCTTCCAATAATGGTTATAATGTAGATCAGATAGAACTAACGTGCAACGAGCAGGTTCGTAGTTATTTTTATAGTAATGTGCTATACTACAGCTACATAAGGTCAGGTGGGGTAAGTTTGTAGCAAAATATTAAAATTTAGTATATTTACATACCGCATTTTGAGACCAAGTAAGATTTGAAGCTAATATTTTAAGAGGCTACAGTAGCGTGTCATCAAAACCGAAAACGCGTTCCAAGATTGCGGCTTTAATTCTGAATATTTTATCGAGATATTTGGCAAGATAATTATTTATACAGGGCGTCCAAAAAAATTTTTTTGAATTAAATTAATTGACACAAAAAGAAGAATGTATGTAATTTATCTAATTTAAAATACATTTTACTGCTGTTAGAAAACAGAAATAAAAGTTTATTGCACAAAAATAAACATTGATTTTTGCTTAAATTCAATGTTCAAACTGCCAAGGGGCAGAGGGTGGCAGCTTGAACATTGAATTTAAGTGAAAAGTAATGTTTATTTGTTCAATAAATATTTATTTCTGTTTTCTGACAGCAGTAGAATGTATTTTAAATTAAATAAATTACATACATTCTTCTTTTTGTGTCAATTAATTTAATTAAAAAAATATATTTTTGGACACTCTGTATAATTATTCATGTTAATATTTATATTATTGAATAGGGAATTGAATAACCTTTCAAATGAGCTACCACTCGACCCCTATTCACATTTAAAAAAAATAGTCGATTACGTCATCACGCCCAAATGGATGACGTCACTAGTACGATATCATCATTCTCTTTGCCTTATCCCTAAGCGGGGTCGGTTTCCCTAATTACATTTCTCCACACAAATCTATCTTGGATCATATCAATGTTAATCCCCTTTACCAACATGTCCTGCCTTATCGTCTCTTCCCTGGTCTTCTTTGGTCTTCCTCTCCTACTCCTTCCAGGAATCTGCACTTCAGCTATTCTTCGTATTGGGTGATTAACGTCTCGACGTTGAACATGACCAAACCATCTTAACCTATGCTCTCTCATTTTGGCATCAATTGGTGCCACACCTAGACTTCCCCTAATATACTAATTTCTAATTGTATCCGTTTTTGTCACTCCACTCATCCATCTAAGCATTCTCATTTCCGCCACATGCATTCGTTTATTCTCTTTCTTTTTCACTGCCCAACATTCAGTTCCGTACATCATAGCCGATCTTATGGCTGTTTTATAGAATTTTCCCTTCAGCTTCATTGGAATTTTTCTGTCACACAACACACCACTCGCTTCTTTCCACTTCATCCATCCAGCCCTAATTCTACTACATACATCTCCATCTATTTCTCCATTACTCTGTAATACCGATCCTAGGTACTTAAAACTATTGCTTTTCACAATCATTTGACCATCCAAAGATACCATTTTATTTGTGGTAACTCCATCTTTAAATGAACATTCCAAATATGTACTCTGTTTTGTCCTACTAAGTTTTAAACCTTTTTCCTCCAGAGCTTGTCTCCACTGTTCCAGTTCTTGTTCTAAGTCTCTTTCACTATTTCCTATTAACACTACATCATCAGCATACATTAGGCACCATGGAATGCTACCCTTTAGTTTCGCTGTTATCTGGTCCAAAACTAATGAGAATAAATAAGGACTAAGCACCGATCCTTGGTGCTAATCCTACTTCCACCTGAAATTTATCAGTCTCTCCCACACCTGTCCTAACACTAGTCGTTACTCCCTCATACATATCTCTCACAATCTTTACATATTCGCCAGGGACTCCTTTCTTATTGAGTGCCCACCACAGAATCTCTCGAGGAACTCATCATGTGCTTTCTCAAGATCAGTGAATACCATATGAGCGTTGGTCTCTTTATTCCTGTATTTTTCCATCAGTAGTACGATATATATGTCAAAAAATCATAATTTAAAAATCGAATAATAAAGCAGTTTAAAGGGGGGTCAAAATATAGTGAATAATCCTGTACATTCACTGGGGCCGACCGACCGGCTCTGTCCCGTCATACAGCTGACCGACTATAATAACTTTTATTTATATTCAATTTAGAATGTGTGTACTGATTTTCAGACTTAGTAAATGGATTGCATTACCTTCGCAGGAAAGCAACTTGGATAACCTATCAGTATAACCCCTGTTCTACGTTTCGCTTGACCGACCACAGTATGTTTCTCTACACAATCACGGTAATCAACTGTGAAAAAACTAGCTTTAGTAAATTCAGAGAGATTTTTCAGCGCTGCCTCTTGGACTATTAGGGAGCGTTTAACTATTACGTAACGTAATTTTTGAAGATTTTGTAACCCCCCCCCCCCAACCTGTGTTACGTAATACTTGAACGGTCCCTTAGGCAACATACAGAAATAGCCACTGTCATTTTGACAAACCTCCGTCAGATTTATAAATGTAATTTGATGTAAAAGCATGATTCTCTTATCTGTTCTGTTATCTGTATGGATATCTGTTCAGTGCAGTAGTGTATTATTTTAAGAATTCGCTGGTGTTGATTCATAGGTGTTTATTTATAATTAATCTATTATATTTTTGTGTAATAGAACTAAGTTGTGTTGGACTATTTGGAAAAATAGAACATTGTTAATTGTGAGTTTTACTTATAGGTAAGTATATTTTACGAAAAATATTTCGAATTTTAATGCGAATATATAAAGTTTTAGGAGGATTTTTTAATCTAGCAATATCATCAATAGTTTAAAATTAAAACTTAATTTTAAATAAAAAAACCAAAATACACGCTTTTAATAAAATTTTCACCTATTTTGGTTTATATTTATAAATATTTATTTACTTATAATAAAATTGTTTCCAATTTCAATTACTTCCATTTAGCGCGCCTATGAGCTTTGCTATGAGTATATAGTCACAATATTCAAGTTATGTCAAATAATCCCGACGCACTGTTGCCAAAGTTTCGCAGCACTTTCGAAAAAAGGTGTGCTACTATCTCCTGAAGATATATTGATGACGCGCTACTCTTGGCTCTTAATATATTTTAATATGTATTGCCTACAACTACTTCATTTTATAATTTTCCACGGCAATGACGTCACCATATTTTAATTTTTTTAAACTATATCAGTAGTACACACTTCCCCCTCAAATGGGGGAAGTGTGTCTACGATTTATTTTTAGCCATAAATGAATAGAAATGGAATCTGGGTAAGTGTGTACTTTAAAAGTGCAAAAAAAGTTTTAAAAGGAAAAAAAAGAAGTTATAAAATCCAGCACAGAATGTCGATGGTACTTGATTTTAAATGGCACGTCTCGCATGAAATGCGCATTTAACGTTAGGTTCAGACAGAATGACACTTTTCTAATTAAATAAAAGCAAAGCAAATCTTGGTTTCAGTTGACACTGTAAGCGTCTGTAAGCATTTGTATTCCTCTTTAACGAATCATAGATGGCGACATTAGTATATAATCATTAAAATATATTTTGACTTTACACACTTACCCCGAATACACACTTTCCCCACCTGACCTTAATTGTTTTTTCTTTAAATACAATTAGTTATTAAAAAATGAGGCATTTGAAGCGAAAATTTGGCTAGAACTGATAAACTTGTTTGACTGACAATGTTATTATTTATATAAAAAAATGCAAGAGATTTTAGCAGTGCCAAATTCAAATAATGACAAATGTAATAATTATATAAACGGAAGGGTGAAAATCATAGTTTGTTCTATGAAAAAGTAAATGGAACTAAGTTTCAGATTTGATTTTAGTAGCGGGAAAACGTATTATAATGCTGAATGTACCTAGACAAGGTTAATCAAACTCTAGTCTTGAAAATTTTATAATTACGCATCAAATCCTATGTTGACGTTAAGTTTTAAGGAAGGTCTCAACAGTAGAATATTCAGAAGGCTGATTGGCTTTAAACCTAATGATAAAAGACTTCTATCCTATTCCTTTTTAATATCGTGTACATTATAAGATGTGTAGGTATAGCATAATAAGTTGTCCACACACATGAAGAGTATTCCAGAATTGATTAAACATGCACAATGGACAATACAGCAATTCAATAGAATAAAAAGTTTATGGAAATTATTTAATTATTTGTGATTCCCTGGACAAAATCTAATAATTGTAGTACTTGATAAATTATTTAATTAATATGGAAGACAATAGGTAGTGATGTATAGTGTAACTCCCAGATCATTAACTCTGATTTTTTCCTCAGTAAGTTGCAAATCAAAAAGAATGAATTTTTTAGGAGATAAAGTCGTACTACATGGCACTTTCCAATATTTAATTCGTTGACACGTTTAACACGTTACATCAATCACCCAGTGCAATTCAACTGATCTTTAACGTACAAAGCCTCGGCCATTAAACAATTTCTTGAATAGATCATTAAGTTATCTGCAAATAGGAGACCATTAAAATAATTTGAAGCCATGGGATAATTAAGAAAATATATTAAAGAATAATGTGCCCAACTGAAATACGCTTGAAAAATAGGTACCCGGAAACTCAGTCCAAATTGTTAAGAATACCAGAAAAAATTAGTTTTAAAATATCCGCCATAATATTTTCAAATAGTGTAGTAATGATATTAGCCCGGGAGCAGTAGCGCTCACTTTTGTTGTCACGTAAGCAGTGAGAAAAGCGCGATGAGAAAAAATCTAACAAAACGAATTTAAAACAAATTTCTATTTTATAATATTTTTATTTACATGTTAAAAATATTTATTTCTGACAATTATTTTAAAGCTAATTGGTTCTCACCAAAGCCATAAAATCCACAAAAAAAAATAAAATAAAAAATCCCACGCATTATTACAATCTTCCTCGAGGCACTTACGAGTGGAAAGTTATGTTGCAAAATTTTTCATTAAGTTATCACGGTAAAGGATAAAATGTTAGATTTTGTCTAACGGCATAACTGCTCCCGGGTTAATAATAGAAATAGAAGAAGTCGGTAAAAATTAGAAGTTTTATTACGGTTTTCGTCAATATTTCTAAAACTACGCGGTTTAGCGTGAACAATGTTCTATAAAACAATGTTCTACAATAAATTTTAAATAAAAAAGGTCATATGCATAATCCTTCTAAGACGAACGGTTCCAAAGTTACAGAGGTCTTTTTCTTCTTCAGGTGCCACCTCCGCTACGGAGGTTGGCAATCATCATAGCTATTTTAATTTTTGAGTCTTCTGCCGATGCGTGAAATTCGTCTTCTGCCGATGCTTCTTCTGCCATCTATCTTGCCCTGCATTATGAGTCGCAGGATGCCATACTTCTCGCCCCGCATCACATGTCCGAGATACTGTAGTTTTCTTTCTTTAATTGTAAGTTCAACTTCCTTCTCTTTACCTATTCTTCTCAGTACTTCATTGTTCGTAACTCTATCTACCCAGGAAACCCTCATAATTCTTCTATAGGTCCACATTTCAAAGCCGTTAAGTCGTCTCATTGTCTCTACATTTAACGTCCATGATTCCAGTCCATAGTATAGTACACTATATACGTAAAATTTTGTTAGGCGTACTTAAAGAGCTGATGTTAAATCTTTGCTACATAGGACCTTTTTCATTTTCATAAAATTAGAACGTGCTTTCTCGATTCTGACTTTGATTTCTGCAGAGTAGTCATTATTTTCGGTTATAAGTGTTCCTAGGTAAGTGTACTTTTTTACTCTTTCGATCTGCTGGCCCTCTACTATCAAGATTTCGTTAGTATTATGGTTGTTTTTACTAATTTTCATAAACTTCGTCTTTTTGATATTGAGAGAGAGTCCGTACTCCCTACTACACCTTACTATTTTACTCATATTTGCAGGTCTTGTAATCTATCGGCTAGTATTACTGTATCATCTGCATATCAGAGTACAGAGGTAGTATAGTACTCGTATAATTGGTTCAAAAAAGGCCTAACCCCGGCATCCAAAATAAAAGTTTTCCTTCAACACCAAATTGTTCTATATGGTCCACATATTGTTCAGTAAAAATAGGTTTCTTCTAGCAAACAATCAAACTAGTCAGAAACGTCAGCAAACAGTTGGTCAGTGAGAAAACATAATACAGTCACCAGTGCTATCCTCTACTCGCGCTGGTCCACTATTCGCTGATGGTTTCAAACCGTTTGAAACTGATGCTAGAACAAACCTAATATAAACCATTTTGAGCATCGGGTTTGGAGGGAGGTGGAGGGGAAAAGTCGGCAAGTTAGTAGTTTTTTTACGTTTTTCGTAAATATTTCTAATCGTAAGCGGTTTAGCGTGAACAATATTCTATACAAAAATGTTCTACATTAAATTTGAAACAAAAATTTTACTGTTTGAAAGATATTCATGCGACATTGTCCACAAAAACTTATTGGGTTTTTTTTCGGCACCAGAGATTTATATGGCCTAGGCTTGTAGAAGCCTCTTGGTAAAGATGACGTTCCTTCATGGGCTTATCAGTAACATACCACCGACCAATGAAATAGCAAATTATATTTTGAAAACACAATCCTATTAAAAAAACTAGTTTCTTCAGTAAGAATATTATAATTTGCCCAAACAATATAAAAATATGGAAAACCTCCACGTTACACCCTCCGTAACTCCGGAACCGTTGATTTAAGAACAATTATGGATAGGACCTTTTTCCTTTTAAATTTAATGTAGAACATTTTTGTATAGAATATTGTTCACGCTAAACCGCTTAAGTTTAGAAATATTGACGAAAAAAGTAAAAAACTACTAATTTACCGACTTTTCCCCTCCTCACCCGCCCTCTCCCCCCAAACCCGACGTCCAAAATGGTGTAACTTTTAACTGAACAATATGTGGACCATATAGAACAATTTGGTGTTGGAGGAAAACTTTAATTTGGGATGACGTGGTTAGGCCTTTTTTGGATCAACTGTATCATACTATAGACAGTAAAGCCCAAAAATCCCCTATTGGGCGAGCCTGCGGCAAGTTTGGAGAATTATCTTTTTTGGGAACAAAGGGTATTTGGTGTTGTAGAAACCAGTTTTGGGTATCTCTTGAGTAATAGTAGGTCTGAAGGAGTTGCGCTTGAGGGTATTTGGGGCACTTACGTCTCTTTATATATTTAAGGCCCTTTCTCCTCAATTTCAACGATATCGTACTCTTAGAAGATCTGTATTGACGAGCCAATCTTCTAGTTTTCATTCCAAGCTAGTGTTTTGCAATTCTCACCAATTTCTCTGACTTCTGTGCAGTAAATGCGCGTGATTTTTCACATTTTGGTAGATTCTTTCATGGTATTCCTTGATCGCACTCCTTTATTGTTATATAAAATATTCTGCGTGAATTGTTTTCATTCTGAAATATTCTACAGGTTTCAGATTTGAGTACCCGCCCACCCAAGTTGTATATATGTTTTCTTATTTCTAATTTATACTACATCCTAAAGTGAAAACTTCAAAATAAATAAATCTTAACTGACAGTAGACAATATAAACAAGCTTTTATTTCCAAATGCAACTTAATATTATTTTGTTTTCGTTAAAATTAAAGCCAATGACATTTGTGTCAAAACTTTTAGGACATACGTTATAAAATATTTTAAGTCTAGCAACATTCAAACCGAAATTAACACAAGAACACCAATTTTTTTGCGTCTTTAACTTTTTCTTCTGTTAAAATCACACAATTAGGAATTTCTTTTGTGTTGATCTGTATAATATTGCAGTTGGTCTTACAAGTTTTTGTCTTTGCACCAGACCCTATCTCTTTCACAATTATGTTCCCCAATTTAGTTTTCCAAAGAACTATTCGTCGGCAGGTGGGAATTTTGAAATGAAGTTGAGCCGCTCTTTTTGCATCTTGTTTCCAGTCAAACGGTTTAGTATAGTATAGTTAATACAAAAGATGGCATAACCCAGACATCCAAAGTGAAAGTTATCCTTCAACACCAAATTGTTCTATATGGTCCACACAATGTCCAGAAAAAAGTCACACCATTTTGAGCGTCGGGTTTGGGGGGGGGGGGAGAAATCGGAAAATTCGTAGTTTTTTAAGTTTTTCGTCAATATTTCTAAAACTATGCGGTTTAGCATGAACAACCCTCTATACAAAATTGTTCTACATTAAATTTGACATAAAAAATGTCCTATGCATAATCTTTCTAAAATGAATGGTTCCAAAGTTACGGAGGTAGTATAGTATAACTGGTCCAAAAAATGGCCCAACCCAAACATCCAAAGTAAAAGTTTTCCTCCAACACCAAATTGTTCTGTATGGTCCACATATTGTCCAGTAAAAAGTTACACCATTTTGAGCGTCCGGTTTGGGGGGGGGGAGATGGGGGAGATGTCGGTAAATTAGTAGTTTTTTAAAGTTTTTCGTCAATATTTCTAAAACTATGCTTTAGCGTAAACAATGTTATATACAAAAATGTTCTACGTGAAATTTATAACAAAAAATCTTGTATACATAATTGTTATAACATCAACGGTTCCAGAGTTACGGAGGGCGGAACGTCGAGGTTTTCGATACTTTTTATATTTTTGGGCAATGTATGGTATAACTATACCAAAAACCCAGACATCCAAAGTGAAAGTTATCCTCCAACACCAAATTGTTCTATATGGTCCACATAATGTTCAGAAAAAAGTCACACCATTTTGAACGTCGGGTTTGGGGGGGAGAGGGGGGAGAAATCGGTAAATATAAAAAGTATCGAAAACCTCCACTTTTCACCCTCCGTAACTCTGGAACCGTTGATTTTATAACAATTATGTATACAACCTTTTTTGTTTTAAATTTTATGTAGAATATTTTTCTGTAGAACATTCTTTACGCTAAAGCGCAGTTTTAGAAATATTGACGAAAAACCTAAAAAAAACTACTAATTTACCGACTTCTCCCCCATCTCCCCCCCAAACCGGACGCTCAAAATGGTGTAACTTTTTACTGAACAGTATGTGGAGCATATAGAACAATTTGGTGTTGAAGGAAAACTTTTACTTTGGATGTCTGGGTTAGGCCTTTTTTTTGGAATAATTATACTATACTACCTCCGTAACTTTGAAACCGTTCATTTTAGAAGGGTTATGCATAGACCTTTTTTATTTCAAATTTAATGTAGAACAATTTTGTATAGAGCATTGTTCATGCTAAAGCGCATAGTTTTAGAAATATTGACGAATAACGTAAAAAACTACGAATTTTCCGATTTCTCCCCCCTCTCTTCCCCAAACCCGACGCTCAAAATGGTGTGACTTTTTTCTGAACATTATGTGGACCATATAGAACAATTTGGTGTTGGAGGATAACTTTCACTTTGGATGTCTGGGTTTGGGTCTAACTATACCATACTAGTTCCCCAATCCTTTCCAATTAACTTGAGTATCCCGATTTCTTGAAAGTGTCATGATATTCTTCTTTCATCACACTTGTGTTGATTTTTTAAATGTTTTCTCTATTATTCCAAACACTCTGTATGTACGTCTGCTGGGGCACAGCTGTCCAGGATCTTGCAGCACATAGTTAAAATATGTATAGGGTAGGTGGGGGCAAAAGTACGCACGGGGCAAAGGTACGCACTTACATTTTTCAGTAACTTCTTATATGTTGGCGACAACATCTTGTAGCATATGTTTGTACTACTCAGTAGCATTGGATGAGAAACTTTGGCGCAATCAGGGCGAATACAACAACAAAAATGAGGTAAAAATTATTTTTGTACCTTTTGATCTAATTTTTCTTAAAAATTGATTGATTCTAATTCTTATCTTAATCTTTCAAACTCAGATTATTATTGGTTATTATTGGTTAGGCATATTGAAAGTTTATTGTTAGAAGACTTCTTCTACATGACAGTTTGAAGTTCACATGTGCATAGTTTCATATTGAGGTTAGATATATTATTGGTTGCCGGATGGGGCAAAAGTACTCACACAAATGGGGTAAACGTTCGCAGTGCGTACCTTTGCCCCCAGTGAGGTAGACTTGGCAAATGCATGTTTCAAGTCAATCTTCAAAGTGAATATCAAGTTGAGCTTGATATTCTATCAGCTAATTATTTTGTCTTAATTGCAAAATGTCTCAAATCCGCAAAAGTACGCACGTGCGTACTTTTGCCCCAATGGGTAAGGCAAAGGTACACATTTACATTTTTTTTTTCAAAAAGTTATAAACACTACAAAAATGATATTGAAGAATTTCCATTTGCCTAATATGATTACAAAATGTATCAATTTCACTTTCATCTATACTCTGTGCCAATTCAAGCATTAGGAGATTCACTAGAGATGAAAATTTAGAAAATGCGTACCTTTGCCCCCACCTACCCTATTCTTATTTTGTCCAGCACATCCATCAGATACCAAACGAATGAAGTCATATCCTGACAGATCAGCTAAATGCAACTCTTGAATAGAATGGAAGGGAAGCAACCTCGTTGGATGATTTGTTTAACATTCCTGAGATTCAGGGGTTCATTTGACAATCCTTTGACTACTGACAGGTTATAACAGTAAAGCTGTCGGGAATAATAAGCACTTTCATCTGTCACTTTAAGTAGGACAAGGTTCTCCTGACAATCAAAATTCAAATAAAACATCCTTGTGGTTTTTCTGGCAGGTGTTGGAAGAAGGCTTGAGCTTGTTTCTTCTGTACCTCCATTTTCATTTGTAGACACATTTTTTTCTTCCTCCCTTTTTCCACTTGAATAAGGTTTAGAATTTTAGGGAAGTGCTACACTCATCCATGCTTCTCTTCTTCTTCTTCAGCCTGTTTGCATCCACTCCTGGACAAAGGCCTCCCCATGAGTTCTCCATTCTTCTCGGTTTTGTGCTGTTTGGTGCCAGTTTCTCCCCATTTTTGCTTTGATGTCATCTAGTCATCGTTTTTGTGATCTTCCTCTATTACGACTGTGCTCTCGTGGTCTCCAATGTACAATGTTTCTCGTCCACCTTTCAATGTTTTGTCGTGCTACGTGACCTACCCAGTTCCATTTCATTTGCGCAATTCTTCCAATTACATCTTCCACCTTCGTCCTGCTTTGCACGTCCTCATTTCGTATATATGTTCCCTCATAGATACTCCTAACATAGCTCGTTCGATCGCCCTCTGTGTCGTTCTCAATCTATTGGCTGATACCTCTGGAAGTGTCATCTCCATTCCATAGGTAATATCTGGTAGAATACAACTGTTGCATACCCTTTTCTTTAGATTTGTTCGATGTTGAAACCTGAGAAAAATATTTTCCTGAAAAATCATTGAGTAACCTTCTCAAATTCTTCTTTACCATCATTGGAAATTTTCCACATTTTGGCGATATTCAGGTCTGATAATGAGTGATGTCGTAAATAATGTGGTTTAACAGCTTGAAAACTACAAATTAATGAACTTTTTTACTTCTTCTCTTTTCGGAGAAACTGCAAGAAAATGAATGAAAGCAGCACTTATTGTGGACCAGTGGAGAGGCGAGTGGAGGCTTATGAGAAATAAACCCAATAAGGCACGAATTATGTTTTGTCAGTGAATAAATATTATCTATTATAGAATAGCAGTAGAATAGCATTATGTTGTTTTATATGCCATTAGAGTGAAAACTTATTCTTTTTGCTAGCAGTTGCCGCTAGGGCATCTATGCCATTTCGTTCGTTGCAATCCGGGACTGCACGCTGGGGTTTGTTTTGGTTGGATCAGAGAGAGCAGCATATGTGCCTCCTGATGAGAGACTAATAAGTTTCGAAACCGGTAGGGGTGCTTGCTGAGCTCTCTGATTGGACTGGAATATGGTTCGGTTGTATTTTCGTTTTGCAACGAAATTGAAAATGGTTATTCATTTTTGATTTACATTTACTCTGATTGGAGTATGAAGGGAACCATTCTCGTTGGAACTTTACCGCGCTGAGCAGATGGAACGTGAATTGTAAATTGTGGAATTCCCTCATCTTCCTTAGTCTCAGCATCCGTATGGCTTGCAAATTGTAGAAGCCTCGGAGGTGTAACCAGAGAAGGTTTCCATTGTTTTCATTCTGGTGGGGGTGTAGAATAGCATTATGTTGTTTTATATGCCATTAGAGTGAAAACTTATTCTTATTATCTATTATCTTTACTGTTAAATATTTTTATAAATTTATCTACAGATCTAAAGATATATATTACATATTCTGTTTTAGGTTTTAGACCCTTTAATGGACCTTAGAACAGTGAAACATTTCATATGGAAATCTTCCTCGGACTTAACCCTGTATTATAAAATTATAACTAAATAGTGTGTAAATCGTTTCTACGATGTAAAATATTGGTTGATAATTTATTCTTTTTAGTTATTTAAAAGTTTTATGAGATTCGGTAATTTCTATCTCCACAATTCTTGTGGATATTCGTTTTTATAATCTGAGGGTATTTTTGTATTTATACACTTTGTATAGCCAATTTTAACCTGATTATTGTAGAAGCTAGGAAATCATGAGAAATTATATAAAATTGTATCAGATGATTAATAGATTTTTTCCAAAGATGAGTCCTTTTAATTTTTAAACATCTAGGTCTTTATACACTGAGGGGACAGTGGAATCGGAAAGATATTAATTTTCGGTTCAGGGGCTCCGAACTAAAACCCCAGAAGACAGTTAAATATTTGGGAATAATCTTCGACGACAGAACGTCGTTCGGCCCACATATACAGGAAGCATGTCGGAAAGCGGAGGAAAGGACCTCAACCCTACAAAAATTAATGCCGAATATAGGAGGCACCGGATCACACAAACGGGCAGTAATGTTTCAATCGATTATCTCAATAATATTATACGGGGTCCCAGTGTGGAACGAGGTCGTAAATAAAGCCAAATACAGACACATTATTCTCAGAGCGCAAAGAAAACCCCTTATCAGAGTGTGCAGCGCGTACAGAGCCCTATCAACCGTTGCCCTGCAGGTAGTGGCCGGAGCTGTACCGGTGCACATTCTGACAGAGGAGAGGGTATACTCCTTCTCAGAGGCATCTTTCTTTCTAACGCATTAATTTGGAAGTGACAGAAAAAAACGTACGTTCGTGATTAAAGTCATTTATAACATTTATTCTAGTTGTTGATAGATGACGCTATAATCGAACAAAAATTATTTATGTATTATCTATACGACTATAATCTGTACAATTTATAAGGCAGTTAGGAATTCTGTGATAAGACTATACAAATCAAAGAACATACCTTTTTATAAATGAAATGAAACACAATTGATTTGTTTTTATACCAAATTACGATTACGACAACTGTCAGTTTAACTAAAATGTCATGCTATGATTCTCTACATTCTTAAAATCATATATTATGTCATTAATGATACAATGAAAGACTGAGAACTTTAAATTATAGTCGTATATATAGGTATGTATACAGATATGTACCTAACCCGGCACCGGCCACGTGGCTTTGCAAGACGTCAACTGCGACGTGGGGTGCTCACAGCACCCCTTAACAATTTTTTATGATCTACTTGTTTATAAACAAAATATTGTGTTGAGTTACACAAGAATATAAAAAAAACATGTTTAATTAACTTATTAGCTACTAATATATTATAAAAGTTAAAAAATAAATTTGAAAAGGTGTTATAAGCAAATTAGCAAGTACCAACCCATAATAAATGAAGTAAAGTAAAATATTTAAAAATATTAATATTTATTGAGTCTAGAGACTATATTAATAATTGAAATCAGTTATTACAATAAGAATCTTACCTGTTTATCAAAAACACAAAAAAAAATTTAGCTTAAACTGCCAGATGATGGCACCCCAATTCGACTTTAGAGCTACAAGTTCAGAATGACACTAAATAACCACTTCAAACGCAAACATATCTATACTATATAATTATAGAAAGCTACTATGACGCACAGCACGGTTAACAAACTTGAAATACCAAATATTTGACGACAATGTGTTATGGGGTGCTGGTAGCACCCCACGTGGCAGGTGCCGGGCTAATAGGTAAATTATTTGTAAATACGTAAATCATTTATTTTCCGATTATAGTGCCATCTATCAACAACTGGAATAAATGTTATAAATGTGTATGTATCACGGACGTACCTTTTTTTCTGTCATTTTTGTCGCACTGAAAAAAGCCTCTGATAAGTACCATATGAATGCATCGAAGGGGTAACGGAGCTATAGGTTCAGGACCAGAAGAAAGAAGAAACCTGAAAAGTTGGGCAGGATCAGTGGTCAAAAGAGATAGGTAAGGCCGCCTGGACGATGACCCTTATCCCTGATGTAGTGAGGTGGTATGAATGCAGACACAGGCGCATCAACTACTACTTCACACAATTTTTGACGGGGCATGGATCTTTTCGGTCATATACATATCGTATAAGAAAGACCGAGGACGATCTGTGTGCCGAGTGTGGAGTGGTGGATGACGCGTACCATGTGATATTCGTTTGCCCTGTATATCATGCAGGGCGAACCTCGCTACAGCTGAGGATGGGGTCCCCTCTGGGTGAGCCCCAATAATTAAGGCACGAAGCTATTACAAATGAAAAAATGTTTGGCTTGATCATTGGTTTTGTCACCGAAACGATGAAGCATAGGAAAGACAGAGAGAAGAGACTTCAACAAAG
Source organism: Diabrotica virgifera virgifera (assembly GCF_917563875.1). Taxonomy (NCBI): domain Eukaryota; kingdom Metazoa; phylum Arthropoda; class Insecta; order Coleoptera; family Chrysomelidae; genus Diabrotica; species Diabrotica virgifera. The sequence goes on along the minus strand of NC_065445.1, from coordinate 173,569,849 downwards.
ACAATCCGTTTGTATTTCTTTTGAGCATATTGTGTCGTTCTGCGCCGACCGGGGTGGGTAGCCAATATACAGCTCCCACTTCTGTCGAGGCAGTCCTTTAACATAAAAATATTTAATCCTAGTGTTAGTAAATGTTAGATGTTTTGTTTTCATGTACTTATATCTTCTGGGGATGGAGAATGAAAGTTTAATTGTTCTTACCAACTGCCTAGCAATTCTTTGCCAGTTTATGGTGGATGGAATGATAATGTGGTCGCGCCCCCTCACCCATTATCATGCAGATAAGTCGGTTGCCTTACGGACCCTGGCTGACTGCGTGCGTGTGTGGGGTGGCGAAACCCGGTTGCCATGAGTCACAGAGCGGACGCAGAGAGTGCTGGGTGGGATGACGAGCAAAGCTGGTGGGTCAGAACTATGCCCGCTAAGGTCGGTTCCAGGGGCCCGCCGGTTGGAGAAAGACGGGGTGAGTTTAGTTGGTAGGCGGCTCGCTACGGTTAGGCGTAGAGAGTTGACTCCAACACGCCTGGGACACATTCCCAGAAGTCTTTAGAAGATTATCACCTCCCAAAAAAAGGTGTTTATACTAGGTAAGTTATATACAATAATTATATGGGATTATTAAATGTAAATAAAACCCTAAGCATGTACAAGAAGAAAAAATTGGTAAAGAAACGAAACGAAAATGGAAGATCGTAGAGTACTAAACAGTCAAGGAAATGTTGACCCACAAAACAAATTCCATAAATAAATCTGTAAAGGTATCAGATGGTATATTAGAAAATTCAAGAACGAGAAAATTGTAAAAACTATAGAAGAAAACAAAGGCACGAAAGCAATGAGTTGAAAAATAGAAAATTGCAAAAAAGAAATCTTTCAACTTAAAGACAAAAATGAAAATATAGTCTCGGATAGACCAGGCATATTAAATATAGTGGAAATTTTGTATGAAACATGTCAAAGTCAAGTTATTCCAAAGCTCATCGAACAGTCATACAAGAGATAGGTACAAAATACAGGATCAGAGGATATATAGTGCTTCTCATAGGCTTTTTTCGGTGCGTCACAAGTGAGAGAAAAAAAGGTACGTCCGTGATTACACACATTTATAACATTTATTCTAGTGGTTGAGAGATGGCGTTATAAGCGGAAAAAGTGATTTACTTACTACATACCTATCTAACGATATCTACGACTAAAATCTCAGTAAGTTCTGCTCAGTCTTTCAGTTTGTCATTAATTTTGACGTCGTATATGATTTTAAAAATGTAGAGAATCATTGCATAATCTTTTAGTTAAATCTGACAGTTATCAGACATTAAAAGGATATTGCAGTAACCCTTTTATTTGCAAATTGGTATAAAAACAAATCAATAGTGTTTATTGCATTTATAAAAAGATATGTTCTTTGATTTGAATGTACAGATTATAGTCGTAGATATCATCATCATCATCAACCCGTACGCGTCCACTGCTGGACATAGGTCTCCCTCAGCTCTTTCCATCTTTCTCTGTTTTGTGCGGCTTGCATCCAGTTGCCGACAATACGTTTCAGATCGTCAGCCCATCTGGTTGGTGGTCGTCCTCTGCTCCGTAGTGCTTCTTCTCGTGGCCTCCACTCGACAATACGTTTTGTCCATCGGTTGTCTGACAATCTGGCGACGTGTCCTGCCCAATTCCACTTGAGCGACGCGATTCTTTCGACGGCGTCCGCTGTTTTTGTTTTACGACGTATTTCTTCGTTTGGGATTCGGTCCCTCAGGGAGACACCCAACATCTGGCGCTCCATAGCCCTTTGAGTTATGCGAATCTTGTTCACTACCTTTTTTGTGAGTGTTAATGTTTCCGCTCCATAAGTGAGTACAGGCAATACACACTGGTCAAAGATTTTCCTTTTCAGGCATATGGGTAAGTCCGATTTAAATACATAGCTCAGTTTACCAAACGCTGCCCAGGCTAATCCTATGCGACGTGGGAGCTCGCACGTCTGGTTATCTCTTCCCAATCGAATTTCATGTCCCAAGTACTTATAAGATGCAGTCTGCTCAATATTCATTCCATCAAGAACAATATTACGATTTAGCACCAGATTAGTCATTATTTGCGTCTTGTTGATGTTAATCTTTAGTCCGACCTCTAAGGAAGCGTGATATAACTTGTTCAACATTATTATTGCATCATCCATACGATCGGCTATAAGGACGATGTCATCTGCGAATCTCAAATGACTGAGCTTCTCTCCATTTATGTTGATACCATATTCGTTCAGATCTGCCTTCTTAAAACTGTGTTCTAAAAGGGTTGTGAACAGCCTTGGTGAGATGGTGTCTCCTTGTATACAGAATTTATTTGTTTGTTGATCAGATAGTCTTACGCTAGCCGTTGCGTTGTGGTAGATATATTTTATCATGTTAGTATAGCGATAATCTATTCGGCATTCTGTCAATGCTTTTAACATTTTCTGCTGGTTTATGGTATGGAACGCTATCTCGTAGTCCACGTGCCAATGGTTTGTTGTATTCCGCAGACTTCTCGATCAAGTTTTTTATTACCAGTAAGTGGTCGTTAGTGCTGTATCCGGATCTGAAGCCAGCTTGTTCTCTAGGCTGATAGAAGTCTAACTTAGCCTCCAGTCTCTTTTTGATAATTTTTGTGAAAAGTATGTGTGATAGCAGACTGATAGGACGGTAGTTTTTTAGATCTGTTATGTCACCTTTCTTAATAATAATGTCTTGAAGAACATGTCAAAATGAACAAAAATTTTGGAATCACGCAAGATGACGTTAGATCGTACGTACATCTGTTAGTGCCATCATGATGTTGACATTCGGTTACTGGAGTGGCTATCTGAATCTTCAGCCCATCTAGTAGGGTTAGACGAAACTACGGTGAGTTTGACTAAATGGTTAGAAGAAGCACTCTTAAATGAGATTATTCTAAAATGAGAGCTGCCATACAGATTTGACAAGTACTGAATTTTAAGTAATTTTCTTTCTTTTCGTAGCACTACAACCCGGGGTGGGTCTTGGCTGACTGCACAACTCGCTTCCATCTCGAATGGTCATCCAGTGGTGTTGTGTTGTTCTTAAATCTGACCACGTTATCTCTCCATCGCATTCGTGGACGTTCTAAGGATCTTGGCACTGGAACAGGGGAAGTTTTAATAGTGGAACAGTTTAAAAAAAATTTGGAACGCCAGACTACGAAAACGTTCCACGTATTTTGTCGGACAGAACTTCCAATTGATGTGTTACCCTTTCATTAAACTCTTATACAAAAATCAGACTGGTATTTATCACCAACTGGGCATTTTAACAAGTCCGACACGTAGAACATGTCAAATGACAGGAGTTGTGTTGGTGATAAATAGCAGTCTGATTTTTGCATGATAGTTTAATGAAAGGGTAACAAATCAATTGGAAGTTCTGTCCGACAAAATACATAAGACGTTTTCGTAGCCTGACGTTCCAAATTTTTAAACCGTTTCACAATTAAAACTTCCCCTGTCCCAATGTTCCCGTACATCAAAGTTTGTCCGACTAGACACCGTTAAGCTATTAACAAATTTTTAACTTGCTATTAATCAACTTTTTTTTGGTACGCGGGATCCAGGCCTATTACCCATACATGAGTACCGGTCTGATCACTGTTTTATATATCCCAATTTTTGATGTTGTTCATGTTAGGCTCTTAGATTTAATAGTTTTGTGGAGGCTATACATACATATGTTTGCTACCTGAATTCTTCATTTTATGTCCTCCGCGATATCGTTGTCTGCAGTGATTGTCTCTCCCGGATATTTAAATCTCCATTTTTACAAAGTTATATAAGTCTATTGTTACATTCTGTCCTATTCTATTTCGTCTCTTTGTCTGTTAATGTACATATACACACACCCAAACTTATATGGAATCACCATGTATTTCAAAGCAATATTTATTTCAAATTGAAGAGTCTCAGATGCAGAATCCACCAATTTAATAAAAATTAAAATGGTAAATAGTAATTTAAACCTGAGACTTTTCGCGTTGAAAGTTCTTACTGGTACATCCTTAATCTGCGACTTTTTCAATTAATAAGACAGCAGACGACGAATATAGAAAACGAAAGGGAAACGATCACATTCCGCCTTCATTCGTCTCGGAAAAGGACAGCAGAGGAACTTTCAGTACTCAAACCGAGTAAAGGAAATAAAATAATAAATGATGGTTTTGCTTGTTTTCGATTCAGAGGGTTGCACATCCGCTAGACAGGCTGTTTCTATCATTTCAGGCGTCATCAGTAGCTTTTGTTAGCGTGCACACCTCTGAATCGAAAAATAGCTCCACCATCATTTTAAAGGGAATCTGAAAAATAATTCAAATTTCCCATTAGACGCGATACAGCGACATCTCATAACATCTGAAACTCTTCAATTTGTTATGAGATGTCGCTGTATCGCGTCTAATGGGAAATTTGAATTATTTTTCAGATTCCCTTTAAAATGATGGTGGAGCTATTTTTCGATTCAGAGGTGTGCACGCTAACAAAAGCTACTGATGACGCCTGAAATGGTAGAAACAGCCTGTCTAGCGGGTGTGCAACCCTCTGAATCGAAAACAAGCAAAACCATCATTTATTATTTTATTTCCTTTACTCGGTTTGAGTACTGAAAGTTCCTCTGCTGTCCTTTTCCGAGACGAATGAAGGCGGAATGTGATCGTTTCCCTTTCGTTTTCTATATTCGTCGTTTGCTGTCTTATTAATTGAAAAAGTCGCAGATTAAGGATGTACCAGTAAGAACTTTCAACGCGAAAAGTCTCAGGTTTAAATTACTATTTACCATTTTAATTTTTATTAAATTGGTGGATTCTGTATCTGAGACTCTTCAATTTGTTATGAGATGTCGCTGTATCGCGTCTAATGGGAAATTTGAATTATTTTTCAGATTCCCTTTAAAATGATGGTGGATCTATTTTTCGATTCAGAGGTGTGCACGCTAACAAAAGCTACTGATGACGCCTGAAATGGTAGAAACTGCCTGTTTAGCGGGTGTGCAACCCTCTGAATCGAAAACAAGCAAAACCATCATTTATTATTTTATTTCCTTTACTCGGTTTGAGTACTGAAAGTTCCTCTGCTGTCCTTTTCCGAGACGAATGAAGGCGGAATGTGATCGTTTCCCTTTCGTTTTCTATATCCCTCGTCTGCTGTCTTATTAATTGAAAAAGTCGCAGATTAAGGATGTACCAGTAAGAACTTTCAACGCGAAAAGTCTCAGGTTTAAATTACTATGTACCATTTTAATTTTTGATAAAAATAATAAACTTAAAGATAAAACCCATAACTAAATTAAAATTCATGGTGACGTTTCAATTATTACTTTAATCATCGTCAGAATAATAAGTTTCTTGAGCGGATGCTTTAAAATAATTTTAAAGGAACAAACAATAATTAATGAAAACTTAAAAATGACATTGACAATCATTGGGTTAAGTCAATAATTTCAAACACGCCATGTCTTGTTGCGTGTTTAAGGGTGGCTTCAAAAGAAATATGGATAATGCCTCCTTGATGCTGAGTTCCGTTGGAGAACTTGCATGACCAATGATTGAGAAGTCCTTACGACTAATAGGGTGGTCAGAATCAGTCATATGTTGGAATACCGCTGAATTTGGAATTGTTCTTGATCGTCTTCCTAAGTGAGGAGTGACACCTAAGTCTCCGCAACATCTGACATTAAAGTGACGTCGAGTCTTCCCGACGTACGTAACTGCACAGCTACTACATTTGAATTGGTATATAATGTTAGATGCGAGATCACTAGGAATCATGTCTTTCACAGGAAACGAGATCCTATTCTTTCCAAAGTCGTGAAAGCAAATCTTAATTCTATAGAGGGAAATGCTTTTTTAATTGTTCTCAATCATTGGTCATGCAAGTTCTCCAACGGAACTCGGCATCAAGGAGGCATTATCCATATTTCTTTTGAAGCCACCCTTAAACACGCAACAAGACATGGCGTGTTTGAAATTATTGACTTAACCCAATGATTGTCAATGTCGTTTTTACGTTTTCATTAATTATTGTTTGTTCCTTTAAAATTATTTTAAAGCATCCGCTCAAGAAACTTATTATTCTGACGATGATTAAAGTAATAATTGAAACGTCACCATGAATTTTAATTTAGTTATGGGTTTTATCTTTAAGTTTATTATTTTTATCAAGTTTAATGGTTTGTCCTTATCTACATATATTTTAATTTTTATTAAATTGGTGGATTCTGCATCTGAGACTCATCAATTTGTTATGAGATGTCGCTGTATCGCGTCTAATGGGAAATTTGAATTATTTTATAGATTCCCTTTAAAATGATGGTGGAGATATTTTTCGATTCAGAGGTGTGCACGCTAACAAAAGCTACTGATGACGCCTGAAATGGTAGAAACAGCCTGTCTAGCGGGTGTGCAACCCTCTGAATCGAAAACAAGCAAAACCATCATTTATTACAATATTTATTTCTTTTGAAAAAACTTGTTATTGTTGCGAACAATAAGGGTTTTTATTGAAAATAAACAAATCGACAAGACAATCAGTTAGTACAGCTCGGTACGGTATAGGTTATTTGCTTGAGTTGCAAATTGAACGAAAATAAATAAATTAACGTTTGCGTCCAAAAACGAAAATATGCCTCATGTGGGGTTATAGAACTTATAATGGGGAAAGATTATTGGTCTTGTGGAGCAAGTAATGTCCTCAGAGGGACATAGCTGTAAAGCTAGGCGTAATACAGTGCGTTCTGTCCAAAACCTATGCTAGGTAACAGGAACTAGGAAGCTCAAAAATAAAGCAGGGGAAAGTCACCAAAAAGTAATAACGGCTCGCCACGATCGTTTAATTGTCCATTCAGCTGGAAGACACCCATTTCTTACTTTCAGCTCCAAAGGTAGCTTTTGGAAGCTACAGGTGTAACTGTTTCAGTTGAACCGATAAGAAGAACAGTTCGTGTCAAGAAGTATACAGCAGGAGTCAGTTATGGGTTCTCGAGTTATCCAGGCAGCACAATATTGATCGCCTAAATTGGTGTCTTCACCACCAAAACTGGATCATTGGGAATTGACAAAATGTGCTATTTACAGAAAAAGTCAGGATTTGTGTAAAATCAGATGACCCACGAAATCGTGTACTTAGAGGTCGAGGAAGACAAGCAAGAACGAAAACTGTCAGATATGTTCACAAATATACAAGGGGAAGTGTAATGTTCTGGAGAGGAATTGTGATCCGTAAAAAAACTCCTATAATTTTCATCCAATAAACTTTAACTGCTCACAGGTATATTGATAACCTATAGTTAGACTCTGGAGAGGTGCAACAGGAGAACATTTAATTTTCATGCATGATAATGGACCTCCACATACCATTAGAGTAATTAGAGACATCATTAAAGAAGAAGGTATCCCTTGTTTGGAGTGGTCTGCTTGCTCACCCGAGCTTAACCCTATAGAGTATTTGTGAGATATGCTTAAAAGAAAAATTAGATCTCGCCGAGATAATCCACAAAACACTGCACGGCTAGTACAAGCTGCTCTTCAAGAATGAAGCTACTTACCACAAAAAAATGTTGATAATTTGATTAGGACCGTGCCCACGCAAAGAAGCTTGCATAAGGACTAGAGGTGATAACACTGACTACCAAGAAAAAAACAAAAAAATAAAAATAATTTAAACATTACTCGTTTTACATTGCCATTTAAAACAACTAATTTCAATTTGTTTGTTAAATACTTGTTTTATTTAAGTGTTATGTATTTGTTATTAAATTTCTTTAAAATGAATATTGTTTGACTTCGTGTTTGTTTTTTTAAATTCGCGCGAAATAAGAAATATCAGATGATTCCATATAAGTTTGGGTGTGTGTATTTGGTTTTCTCTTCATTGACCACACATTGTCAATTAACTATTTACTTACTTACTCCGTTGCGATACAACCCTTCGTAGGTTTTAGCCAACTCGACAACATGCCTCCACTGTTCTCGAATGTTCCTACATAATAATTACACTAAAATAATGTGACTTATAGTCGACGGCAACGGATTGCCTCCAGGAACATTTGAATGCTCTACATTTACATAGTTTTTTATTACGTCTACTTTGGACTACGTTAAGGCTGCCAGTGGGCAGACTGAGGCAGAATTAATTAAATTTTATACCAACTACACCAGGGAGTTTTTACTTCACGTTGAGTTGGCTAATTTTATATTTTTCTAAGTTGAGTCTATGTTGCTATAGTCCTCTGTCTGTATTAGAGCTATTTCCATAGCCTTTTGAAATTTCTGTTCTGTCTCATTACCACGTAGAACTTCGGTATTATTCCATAATGGTGTTGTTAGTATATTCTTGTGGATTTTTTTGGGGACGCTATTCTTGTTATCTTCGTTTTTACCAGAAAATGATCCGTATCTCCATCTCTCTTAAGCTTCTTACGTCTAGGCAGTTACTACCCCTCCTGGCATCTACTAAAACATGATCGATCTGATTTCTTGTGGAGACCGTTAGAGACCCATGTTTCTTTGTGTATTTTCTTGTGTTCGAACATTGTTGATTTGAATAGTAGGTTGTCAACAATTAACTATTGTCATATGGACGGCGTTATGCATAACTCGACCAAGCGCCATTTCTTTAAAATCGAGATAACAGCGGATTCTGTTAACACATAACTAAAACTATCTTAGAAAAAATCCCTGTTATTGTCACATTAACGGTTACTAAGAAAAACAAAATTAAACCAAGCGACATTCTATCTATTAAGGGTTTTTAGTTTTGCATAACAAGACTATATCCATAACGGCCATTCTTAGTTTCGCAATAAAAGACTAAGCGCCGACTAAGCGTCTTTGGTCTGGTTATGCTAAACTAAGCGTTTGACCAGAATAACATGTTTGTACCCCTTAATGTACACATTAATTTTGAAGTTTCGGTCAAAAAATGATAGAATATTTTTAAAGTGAAAATGTTGTGTTTATGTATAATTAAATTGAAAAATACAAATAATCTATATAAAATCTCTATATATAAGGCATAAAATAGTTCTAAGAATAAAAAAACACGATTCACTTCAGACTGCTTCAAATACCCTAACGCTTTGTATAAAAACAAAATACTGAAAATGCTACAAAATTCAATTCATATCGATTGTCAATGGTTGGGACTGCAAGTTATTAAAAAATAAATCTCATTTTACAATGTCTTAACATTGGCTGAGCCATAAAAAAAGGTATCTATGTACCGCTTTTTAGTACACTAACGCTTCGAATAACAACAGATTTTTAACAATTCAACAAAATTCAATTTATGAATTGTCAATGGTCCCTACTGCAAGTTAATAGATAAATAAATATCATTTTACAACGACAACACAGTCTTGGGAATAAAGGTAAAATTAGAAGAAAAAATGTAAAAAATATTTTACCGCTATGTATTTAGATATTTATACGCTTTTACACAAATAGCAACTTCTTGACTTTTTTAAATTTTCCCCTGTTTAAAATCTCTGTATACTCCAATTTTTTATTGATATAATTTTAACCGCATTGGAATTAACGATATTGAATGGTAAAATAAATTTAGAGCAATAAAATGCAAAAAATATATTGAATGATAATTGAATTGATTATGTTGTAGCAATACACGTTTAATATATAAATTTAAAAAATACTACAGTAAAACCTGCCAATAACGGTCACTAAAAATGACAGAACTATTGGCCGATGTAAAAAGGTGGCCGCTAATACCAGGTTTTGTAGTCCACAAATTTTGGTTTGGGCAATTTTGAAACTGGCCGCTAGTTCAGGTGGCCGGTTTTGACAGGTGGCTGTTAACACAGGTTTTACTGTAGTTTATTTATTTAGTGGTTGCAAGAGGCATATCGCAATATTTTGTTTTGCATTAATAAACCAAATGACATAAAAATGGTAGTTGGTCTAGTAATGTATAACAGCTAAACTTCCTAAAATATATTTAAAGCATAAGTAGACCAAGCGACATTTTATTTTTTTTTTCTAGAATACGGTAAGTGCGATTATATTGAAACTTTGCAACCAAAAAGAGTTATAGGTGATCATTCTTCTGTTAAAATTTTGTGCAAATAAGTTAATAAATGCATTTTTAAGAAACGAAAAACTTTGAAGCCATTTATCTCAAAACTATGTTTTGGCGCTTGGTCGAGTTATGCATAACGCCGTCCATATATGTAATAATTGTTTGACAATAAATAAATATGCGATGAATTTTACAGCCGATCGTAGATAAGGTTTGAGTACGTTATGGAAATTATGTCGAACTGAAAATAAAAGATCTATTGCATGCAACTTAACATTTATTTTATAATAAAGGACTTAACATTTATTTATTTATTCGAAATATAACAAAATTAAAACATTTCTTTCATGTTCTTAACAACAAATAAAAAACGTATTTTTCCTTGGTGGGTAGTAAAATAATTAAAAAATTATTTAAATCTTTACACAAAAAGTAAAAAAAAACAAAAACTATACCTAATATAAAACAAAAAATATTTTCCAAAGAATATGGAAACTCACTTATATTAATCAGTCGGACTAAATATTATCAGTCTTCTCCTTCAGCTTTTTTAATTTTAATATTATCTTTAATCTCATCAGATTTTAAGGTATCTTCAGTTTTTAATTCATTTTGGATGTATTCAGCATTTCCCCTAGGTTCACCCTTAGAGTCATCTGTTTTTTGTTCTTTAATACTTTCGGGTATATCTTCTGATGCTTCCATTTTATTTTCTGACGATTCAATATTTTTTTTATCGATTTGATAGGCATTTTCATTTGTATCCGAGATGGTCTTTACTTCTACAGTAGCTTCTAAATTGTTTGTTGCTTCATCTTTTACGTTGTCTTCTGTACTACTCGAATGTTCTTGAATTTGTGGAAAATCTGTCCCAGCGTCATCATTTTTCCGATCTTGGTCACATTTGACATCACTGGTATCAGTTGCTGCTTGTTCAGACTGTTTCTGTAGTAAAATGTCTCCTCTTGTGAGCAATTCGCGAAGTTCTTGTTCTGTAGGTTCGTATTCGGTGATTTCCTCTTGAGCTTGTTTAAATGAGTTGTACCTATAGATAACTGCCTTTCTTAATTCTTCATTATCGATTTTTTCAGTTAGTTCCACGAGAAATTCCAGAACGTGTAGGTCGGTTCTTCTATACAATAGTGACGCAGCATCCTCGTATCTTCCCAAATAGATGTAGCTGAAAATAATATACAGTATTTAATTTATTTTATATTATTATAAACCTGAAAATCTACTAAATGTGGAAGGGCGATGGCAATATATAGTATTTTTACTACAAAAGCAAGATTACGTAGGTCAAAATTTCTGACGTAAGAGCACTGTCAAAACATTAGAATGTGACTTTTCATTATGGCCACGTTTATGTCAATACTGTCGTCAGAGATATTTTTCTTTTTTTTTTCTGTTTACTATAACAAATAATATCTATAATTATTTATTCTAATTAATGATGTCAATTGGTTTTCATTACTTGCCGAAATATATTAATTAACAACAATATTATCATAGTGTAGGTATAATCATTAAAACAGATTATTTAATATTTTTAAAACTAACTACTGCAAACGCTAAAATTCATAAGAAAACTTTCTGATCTGTAAATCTAATAATAATGTTATTTCTAATAAACCTAATCTAAGAATTCTAAATTCTTTAACTTACTTCTCTGCAGGTAATGGTAAAAGGAATCCCATTATTTCGTTCTTGTTCAAAATATCTCTTAAAAGAAGCATTTTGATTTGGCATATGTTTCTCAATACAAACACAAACAAACACAATTAATAGGTACACAACAATAATTACAATAGTTTTTAAATTAAGCTATATTAATATGTAGGTATTTATAAAAACAGTAGTGTTTTAAAGCTATATTTTGAATCAAATTGTGTACGAAACGAAGTAAAAATGTAGCACCACAGAACTGTCAGATCAGTAGCGTACGATTTGCTAATATATTTAAATAAAATTATTATTTTCTGGAGTATTTGACTTAAAGGATTGTTTCATAAAATTTATATTATTAATAATAGAAAATGCTTTTGGTTATTTAATTAATATAATTAAAAATTCTCAATATAATCGCGATTACGTTTTTCTTATATCACTTATAATTTTGACACTTGTAAGAAATGCTATAGAAATGTCAATTTTAAAGTTGATGTTTATTTACTTTAATTAACATTACAAATATTTCGGCGTATTATTAATATATTTCGACAAGAAATGAAAACTGATTGACATCATTAATTAGAATAAAGAATTGGAGATAATATTTGTACAGTAAACAAAAACAAAGAAAATATCTGACAAGTAATGACATTAACGTGGCCATGATGAAAAGTCACATTCTAATGATTTGGCAGTGCTCTTACGTCAGAAATTTTGACCTACGTAATCTTGCTTTTGTAGTAAAAAAACTATACCCAGAACAGTACACTAAAAGCGGCACAGTAGGTAATAGGAGAAGCATCAAACGCACAGTGGTTTTGGTCCACAGTACATCATCCTTTTTGGAAGATGATTACAAAAGTCTTAAAATTGGTCTTAACTGCTTCGTTTGAGTGAGCCTACCACTTTCTGAAAAATTTTAGAGTGCAGGTTGGACGCGTTTCCGCGGCATTAACATATTTACGTTGTCGGACTAACGAAACGCGGCTGTAAATTTTTCGGACAAAAGATCGACAATCTTTATTAATTAAATATAAGTATTTTAAATTGAAAATTAACAGTTTTGTAATAACAAAACTACCGCGTTAGAATGACATCTTGCGGGTGTCGGACTCTACGATTTTGTTATTACAAAACTCTTAATATTCAATTTAAAGTCATTATATTTAATTAATAAATATTGTCGATCTCTTTTCCGACAAATTTACAGCCGCGTTGTTTCGTTAGTCCGACAACGTAAATATGCTAATGACGCGGAAACGCGCCCAACCATAGTATGATACAATTGATCCAAAAAATGGCATAACCCAGACATCCAAAGTAAAAGTTTTCCTCCAACACCAAATTGTTCTATATGGTGCACATATTGTTCAGTAAAAAGTTAAACCATTTTGAGCGTCCGGTTTGGGGAGATGGGGGAGAAATCGGTAAATTAGTAGTTTTTTACGTTTTTCGTCCATGTTTCTAAAACTATGCTTTAGCGTAAACAATGTTCTATACAAAAATGTTCTACATAAAATTTAAAACAAAAAAGGTCTGAAAATTTAAAACGTAAAAAAACTACTAATTTACCTACTTCTCCCCCCCTCTCCAAAACCCGACGCTCAAAATGGTGTGACTTTTTTATGAACATTATGTGGACCATATAGAACAATTTGGTGTTGGAGGATAACTTTCACTTTGGATGTCTGGGTTTGGATCTAGTTATACTATACTACCAGCACCCTAAAATTTTTCAGAAAATGGTAGACTCGCTCAAACGAAGTACACACACCGGCAGAATTAGCCGAACACCTTAAAAATGGGACATGTTTGATGTCTCGAATTTTCTAAACCAGTGGTCCGATTTGAGTGATTCTTTTAGTATGTTATAGCCTTATTATTTAAGAATATCGTTGTGATAATATTGTTGCTAGACAGGTAAACATCATTTTATACCGGGTGTACCAATCACACGTGATTTTTTCTTAAAGTTTGGAACACCTTGTGGAATATTCTAGCATATGTATAATAATAAAATTAAAACTCGGTTGTAGAGTTAGGCTTTCTTAACATTTTACTTTTCGACTCATTTAATTATGTGGGATAATAAAAAAGTTATGTGCGTTAACAACTATCCATGTTTTTCATCAATAAATCCTCATAGTAGGGGAGGAAAATATGCTAAATTTGCAGTTACTCGAGCGTTATGGGGACCTATTGGATTGTGAAGAGTATGTGCTAAAACCAGAAAAAGGTTAAGTTAAGTTTTCCATATAGTGGGGACTTCTCATTTTTTAATTTAATTCTCCATTTGAAACAATCGGTTTTTTCCAACTATAGCGCGATCTATCCATAATTCGAAAAAATGTGTCGAATAAAAGTTGCTTAAATTTTTACGTAAAGAATCCAAATCTGTAATAAAAATTGGGGCTCCTATTTAAGATTTTAAATTAAATCCCCCACCCCCACCTCCGTGGAGGCTCGTGTTTGGTGCCATTCATTAGATTTTTTCAAAAATATTGAATACGTGTATTTTGCAGTTTTTCGATCTGATGTTCATTTTTCGTCGATGTTGTATATAAAATTTGTAAAAACACATGCAAAAATAAATACTGAATATTACATACTTGATTCAAGTGCATGTGAGCTCAGCGTTTGACATTAAAACCCCCCTCGAAGCTAGTTCAGCTGAAATCCACGGGAGGTCGTCATTGTGACATCGCTTACATCGCTTAGTAATTTATTTATTTAATACATCTATTGAATTACTTTAGGCTTGTTTATTAAACTAAGCAGATAATGATGGTAGGGGAGCCCAAGCGGGGATTTTTGCAGTTACTCGAGCGCGTCAGATTATCACATGGGGAGAAACCTTGTACCCTGTAAATGTACCTATACCATATATTGGTTCTTAACACCGGGGAATTCTTTAAGAGGGGACCGAAAAAAAATATATTCTTAGAAAAACTCGAACTCGTCAGATTAAGATAAGGTAAGTTAAGTGCATGCAAAATAGTGTATATTTCAAAAATCTGACGATTTGAGCGGGGCGTAAGAAAATGGGTGAGTGACAAAGTTTCACAAAAAAAGCGAATATTTCGCGAAATAAACGTCAGATTGAAAAACTAAAAAATACGTGTTCAATATTTTTCAAAAATCTATCGAATAATACCAAACACGTCACCCCACAGAGACGGGTGGGGGTAAATTAAAAATTTTAAATACGATATTTCGCGAAATGAACGTCAGATCGCAAAACTGCAAAATACACATATTTAATATTTTTTTAAAATCTATCGAATGGCATCAAACAGGACCCCCCACGGAGGTGGGGTGGGGGTTACTTTAAAATCTTAAATAGGAGCCCCCAATTTTTATTTCAGATTTGGATTCTTGACGTAAAAATAAGCAACTTTTATTCGCAACATTTTTTTCAATTATGGATAGATGGCGCTATAATCGGAAAAAACGATTGGTAGAAATGGAAAATTAAATTAAAAAATGGAGAGTCCCACACTTTATGGAAAACTTATCTTAACTTTTTTTGGTTTTAGTACCCACTCTTCACAATCCAATAGGTCCCCATAACGCTCGAGTAACTTCAAATTTAGCATACTTTCCTCCCCTACTATGAGGATGTATTGATGAAAAACATGGCTAGTTGTTAAAGCCCATAACTTTTTTATTTTCCAACATAAGCAAATGAATCAAAAAAGGAAATGTTAAGAAAGCCTAAGGCTATAACTGAGTTTTAATTTCAATATTATATATATGCTAGAATATTCCACAGGGTGTTCCGAACTTTAAGAAAAAAACACAGTATGATTGTTACACCCGGTATAAAATGACATTTACCTGTCTAGCAACAATATTATTACACCGATATTCTTAAATCACAAGGCTATAACATACTAAAAGAATCACTCAAATCGGACAACAGGTTTAGGAAATTCGAGCCATCAAACATGTCCCATTTTTAAGGTGTTCGGCTAATTTTGCCGGTGTGTGTAGTTAAGACCATTTTTAAGACTTTTGTAATCCTCTTCCAAAAGGACTCTGTACTGTGGACTATTTGATGCTGCATGAAGATGAATTATAAGACAGAAGGACGACGCGATGATAAAATATTTACAACTAAGAACAAGACGTGTCATCAAAAGAGAAGCAATAAAAGTGTGTAGAAGAAAGAAACGCGCAGTTAAAAAAAACTACAGAAAATTCTATAGAGCAGTGCTTCCCAAACTGTGCGCCGCGGCGCCCTGGGGCGCCGTGGCTCGACTACAGGGGTGCCGCGAAAGTTTTCTTCCAATATTAGACATAATCACATAATTACCTTCAAGTATTAAACATTAAACTAAAGTTGTTATGACAACTTTTTAACTTTTAAAATATACCTATATAAAAATGTTTCCCATGATAAACGAGTTCAGTTATTAGTAATTTTATTTGATGCCGACAATATATCCTCGATATTTTAAATTCCACGAAACAATTCTCTTACTACTGTAAATTGACTTCGGACCGACAGGCCATAAATCACTGCCGGTCGGCAAATACAATCGTCTCTTTGCACGTGCACATTTTAAAACTATGAATTTTTATTTATCTAAATTTTAGTTAGTTGAATTTGTAGTTTCATACTGTTCGCATCGTTTCATTTATCAGTGTGAATATAAACAGGGTTGTTTCACCCACTTGTGTACAAAAGTTGCTGTAAAAATGGAAAAGTTTTTGAATTTAAATAAACAAGGTGGTTCTAAAAATAAAGTGGATGCACCACAAACTAGTGGTAGAGTCGTGAAGAAACGAAAATACCGTAAATATGATGACAGCTATTTGGATTTTGGCTTTACATCAACAAACGTCAATGATGAAGAGAGACCACAATGTGTATTGTGCCTGAAACTTTTGGCTCCAGAATGCATGCTTCCAAGTAAGTTAAAACGCCACTTGGAAGCCAATCATCCAAACTTTGCTGACAAACCTCGTAGCTTTTTTACCAGGAAGTTAAATGATTTGAAGCAACAAAAAGGTAACTTTTCCAAGTATTTGTCGATACCTAAAAATGCTTTGCTGGCATCATACAAGGTTGCGTATAAAGTTGCAAAGTGTAAAAAGCCCCACACAATCGCAGAACAATTAATTCTACCGGCTGCTGTAGATTTGGTAAACATTATGATCGGAGAATCTGCGGGAAAACTTCTTTCAGCGGTGCCTTTATCTAACAACACCATCAGTCGCAGAATTCAGCGTATGGCGGAGGATCTTAATGATCAAATAATTGAAAAAATAAAAGAAAGTGAATTTGCGTTACAGTTGGATGAGGCAACAGATTCTAGTAAAGATGCACACTTGATTTGTTACATAAGGTTCTTGGATGATAATACCATTGTGGAGGATCTTCTGTTTTGTAAAAAAATCACTGCAAGTACAAAGGCGCAAGACTTGTTCGAGATGCTGAATACATTTGTGGTTGAAAACAATTTGGAGTGGACAAAGTGCGTTGGTGTTTGCACTGATGGTGGTCGTTCAATGTCTGGCCGTTATGGAGGATTACAGGCGCTTGTTCGAAACAAAGCTCTGGATTCAGTATGGACCCATTGCATCATTCATAGAGAAGCGCTTGCATCAAAGAATCTGAGTCCTTCACTAAATTTGGTCTTAGAACGTGTGGTAACTGTGGTAAATTTTATAAAAACTAGGCCGGTGAAAGCAAGGTTTTTCAAAAAAAAATGTGTAAGGATATGGGTGCAGAACACACGTCTCTGTTATACTACTGCCACTCACGATGGCTCTCTCGTGGTAATGTTTTGTCTCGTACGTTCCAATTACGGCAAGAAATGTACATTTTTCTTGAAGAAGAAAAACACCAGTATGCCAAATACTTTGTAGAAACGGATTTTTTGATTCAACTAGCATACTTATGTGATATCTTTGAAAAGTTAAATGCGTTGAATCTCTCCCTGCAAGGCCGCAACACGCACATTTTAAAATTGGCGGAGAAGATTTCATCTTTCAGAAAAAAATTAGAAGTATGGAAGGGAAAAATTAATGATAATAATATCAATGAATGTTGTCCCTTGTTGCAGGAGTTTATTATCTCCAATGAAGTTAATACCTCTTGCAATATTAAATCTATTCTTGCGGATCACTTATCAGAGCTTATCAAATGGTTCGAAAAATACTTTCAAGCTGATAATATCGACCAGTTTGCATGGATTCAAGATCCATTTAGAGCGGAAGCTCCTTCTGAATTTACTTCTTTAGAAGAAGAAAATCTCATTGATTTGGCTTGCGACAATACGTTGAAGACAAAGTTTGGCTGCACGGAACTAACTGATTTTTGGATATCAGTAAAAGATGAATATCCGATGCTGAGTGGTAAAGCTCTGCGCATCTTAATTCCATTTGCAACATCCTATTTGTGCGAAGCTGCGTTTTCGGCGGTCGCTGTAATAAAAAGTAAATACCGTGCGAAAATTAACGTGGAACAAGAAATGAGGGTAGCTGTGTCCAGTTTGATTCCGAGATTTGAAAAGTTGTGTAATGAACCAGAACAAGCTCATGTATCCCATTAATTACTGTAATTATTTTTTCAATAAATTGTTTGTGAATTTAAAGTATGTTTAGTTATTATTAAATTAACCTAACCATATCAACTGCAACAGAAACCGTATTAACTACAGTTAAAGTTAGACGTTAAATCAATATTTTGACTCAGGGCGCCGCGGAAAAATTCTAGTTTATTAAGTGCGCCGCGAACTAAAAAACTTTGGGAACCACTGCTATAGAGATCCGAGACAACTAATAAAATAGTTTAAATCTAAGGAAAGGTTTTATAAGGATAAAAAATGAAATACCCTGACTGATGACTAGAGCATCCTAATCAGATGCAGAGAATGTTTCCATGAGCTACTAAATCATGAGATTGCAAAAGAGCTTGAAAATGCACCTGTAGCTGATACTAGAAATTCATGGACCTCCCGAAGATCTTCTTCTTCTTCTTTGGGTACCGACATGACTCTTGACTGTTTTTTCAATGTGCCTCAAGTAAGTTGTCGTTCCATCAAATTCGTGGTATTCCTTATCGTCTTCCTATTGGGTAACCGTCTCTCGCCATTCTTACTACTTAGTCCGGGCCCATTTTCACCATTTATTACTAACAAGATACAGTCAAACCTGCCATATCCAGATCGATGTGGCGACAGACCGATCCGGATATGAAAAAATCCGTATATCAAGACCACTACTTCTTTTACAGTCTCTGAAACGTTTTCTCCTTCATACATTACAGTAATCAACGCCGTCAATAACTTTCGTTGATAGACACGTTTAATAGATTCTACCTATAATACATTATTTCGCATTCTTTTAGTTCTTCTTTTAGTGCGTTGTCCAACAGCAGGACTGCCTTTCTCGGTAATTTCGGTAGATCCGGACGGCGCAGAACCGTCCGGATATGGGGAGGTCCGGATATGACAGGTCCGGATATGGCAGGTTGTACTGTAATTTCTTGTGAGTAGCTTCATTTTGGCGAGACGTCCAACTTCAGTCCTTACAACAATTTTTGTTTGTGGTAACTAGTTAACAGGGGTAGTAGGGGTGAAATATGTTGATTTGACGATTTTCAATAATGTATACTTAACTGGGATATTTTTGTTAATCCTTAAGACGATTATCTCGACTAGCCGAAAAAATATCGTCCTACAAAATAAAGTCGGTCTTATCAAAGAGTCTCCCCTTTCCAACGTGTATCATTAACGAGGTCATGTGTATAATACTGGCTCAGTGGAGGTTGCTCTTCAGATAAAGGAAACACCAAATAGCAATACGAGAGTTTATTTATACGGCCGACACTAGTAATTACCCCGGGAGAACTTTTAGTGACTTCTGACTGGTACGCGATTCAGTTGAAGACTCTAATGATACTACATGTTGAATGTAATGAATGAAGTTAAAGGCACCTCTGGCCTGGTTGAAGTGATTCTTGAGAATTATTCTAAAATGTATTAATTTGTTGGCAACATGAATTAGGTCATGGGCCACACGACAACAAAGTTAATTAGTCAGCTAATTTAATGTTCATTGCCAAAATATAGTTTATAAATTACGACAAATAAACAAATGAAATATCCCGCACATGTTTAAATATGGTAACAAATTGATTAATATGATGTACGGGGTGATAAAAATATACTGTTAAATATCGGACATGAATAATGAATGTTTGATATTTTACATACTGCGGGGGCGAAATTACTGCCCAACGAAATAAGTAATAACGAATGTAGTCAGTGCTCAAAGTTTACAATAATCATGATACAGTAGTTTACAAAGATAGGTTAATATAATGTGTGATGTAAAGACACTAGTCTTTGAACAAATAATACTTTTCCAACTGCAACACCTTAGGTAATAAATCAAAGTTAAGTTTAGGAAATGAAATGAAAGTAAATGCAAGGTATTGAGTGGGATATATTTTTCAATCTGTTAAGAATCATATTATTATTGTATTCTCTTATTATTATAATCGTATTGTTGGATTGTAAGAAATTTTATTATTAATATTATCGAATTATACTACGAGCTCTCTGTCTATAATTATTAGATACGTAAATATATTAAATTGTATTTTATGTCATCCAAACCACTAGGCTTTATTGTTCTTGCTGAATCTCGATAATTATGTTTTGTAACATATTCTGTGTTGTATTACCTCAAGTAAACATATTATGTAGGTTAATAATGAAGGTCGTGTTTTTATAACGCGTAATAAAATATTTGATTTTATTATTAGAGGGTTGTTTTATTATTTAATTTATTGTTTCTATTATTATAGCGTTGTGTGTATGTGTTTATGAATTAATTATATTGCTCTTCCTTTTGTATTCTTCTTCTTGTGAGTATTCTTCTTTTATAATCGAAGTATTCGTTTATTAACCCTGTAGTCTGTATACAAGAGTTGTATAAGTTTGTAGAAAAGTGTAATAAATAATCTAATAGTTATTAGATTCCTTGGGGCGAGGAAAAAAATCCCTACATTCGCAGCGTTATAGCTGATTTAAAAAAAAATCTTATTTCATAATTCCAAGTTCCGTTTGCTTATTTTCCTTCGTGTAAACAATCTATTTTCGTGTTAAACATGCAGGTCCTCAAACCGAGTGGGATTCGAATTAAGCATACCTCTTAGCATTATCACACACGGCTTAGTTTTCAACCCTTAAGTCAATCCCTATCTAGTTTGCATACATACCCGAAAATTTTGCATCAGGCACCGAATTCTTTTGTTGCTCACGGTGGTTGTAAGTCACCTGAGTCCATTGTTTGTTTTTTCTGCTTCGCTCACGGTGGTTGTAAGTCACCTGAGTCCATTGTTTGTTTTTTTCCTTGTTGAGCTTGCTGTGCTCCTCTGTTTCTCTGTTTTCTATTTTTATTATGATAAGTCCTTCTCTCATATGTTTCATGTTTCTTCATATTTGTATGGTTTTCATAATGTTACCTCCTCGTATAATTGTCTCTGTCATATCTTCTATTTTTATTCTTGTAAGTTTTCTTCTTATTTTCGCTTGTTTTACTATAAGTTTGATCTAGATACGTCCTTATATCACGACGTCTTTCTTCTTTTGTGTTTCTGTAACTTTTATCCCGGTACATCCTCGGTTCCTGAGATTCGTATTGTTTTTTGTTTCTGTACCTTTTGTCATGGTACGTCTTCGACTCTTGTGGTCCGTTTTGTTTTGAATTTCTGTGACCACGATAAGTCCTCCTGTCACATCTTCTATTTTCTTTTGTGTTAGTTTTGTCACGGTACATCTTCGTGTCACGTTTTTCCTTGGCGTTAGTACTGTTGCACTTTTGTTTCTGTATGTTTCTCTTCTTTTTTTCAGAGTTAATTTTATAATCTATCTGTGTTACATTTTCACGTTCGTTCCGTCGATCGACGTTTTGTATTGAACTGTATTGTTTTGTGTGTGTATTTAGGTATTTATGTCAGTTTGGTACACTTTTTCTTCTCCCTCTATACCTACTGTTTCTTTGGTTTTTGGAGTTTTCTGTTTGGTTGGGATGAGTGTTTTGTCACTCTTTGCCCGTTTTGTGTTTTGAGTGGGTAGGCCGCTACTTTCTCGGTCGATACCGCTCCTCGTTTCGTGTTTTGAGTGGGTAGGCCGCTACTTTCTCGGTCGATACCGCTCCTCGTTTCGTGTTTTGAGTGGGTAGGCCGCTACTTTCTTGGTCGATATCGCTCCTCGTTTCGTGTTTTGAGTGGGTAGGCCGCTACTTTCTCGGTCGATATCGCTCCTCAATTCGTGTTTTGAGTGGGTAGGCCGCTACTTTCTCGGTCGATACCGCTCCTCGTTTCGTGTTTTGAGTGGGTAAGCCGCTACTTTCTTGGTCGATACCGTTCCTCGTATATGTAACTGTATATGTATGTCCTTTGGTAGTACCAACGCCCCTTTTTCCTTATAATACTTCCATGCTCTAGTTGGCTGTCTTTTCTCCAGACGAGCCTATTCCTGATATGGTTGCCTGTATTGGCTGTTTTCCGTATACAATTTCCATGTCTTTAACAATTTTTAAATTTATCTACTTTATTCAGGAGTAAACAATTTTATACGCTATTAAATGATTTATTTTCAAGTACTATGATTCACCTTACCTGTAATAATGTAATGGGGAAATTTGATTCTGCTTGACCTTGCTGACAAGCGTTCAGTGTTAACGCAGGTTAGTAAAAATAAGTAGGTGAATGTTATATAAATTAAAAACTCTTCGCTACGATGTTTTCGTAAACATATGCAATATAAATGAACTACAAAATGAAATATGTAAAATTATCAGAGTATGCGTCTTTTTTAATCAAATTTTCAATCGAGATAAATATATAGGTAATAAATATTTTTAGAGATAAATACCGTTTATTATTATTAAATAGAAAAAAAATCTATGTATACGTTAAATAGTTTAGGGTTAAATGAAAAATATTGTATTCGTGGAGTGCAAGTACTTGGAAAGGGAAACGAGAAACGACCCTGCGCGAGTCGCGGAGAAATATTGCAACTATCTTAAATAATTCATATTGTCAATTGAAATTGTCAAATTGACGTATATTTCATACCTTCTGTCAATGAAGCAGAAAAATTATATATTGCTCCACAATATTGATATGATATGCAATTATTATATAAAGGTAAATTTAATTAATTGTATTTTGCTTGCAATACTGCGTTTTAATAACTAATTTTATTTACTATCTACAATTGTTGATGTTTTCATAACATAACCTGAATCTTATTTTTTTCTTCTTATTGTTTTTTTGGACTATGGACTTGACAATTATCCAGTAACCAGGACTAATATAATTGGCCAATATAATTAAAAGTGCGAATAATAGTACAGAGCGAAGAAATAGGGGTCGCTTTGCCGAACTTGCACGGTCCCAATAGAGTGTACTAAAAAATATCTATGTATGAGTTAAATCGTTTGGGGTTAAATGAAAAATATTGTATATAGTGTACTAAAAATATTTTGAAATACTGTACGTGATAGTTGGAAAAATATTATCTCATTCAAAAACTTACGGTTTTTCTTCTAATTCTGGACGTTGTGGCTCTCCTGGTCCTGCTGTGCTCGTAGTCCCGTAGTTTGGAGTCTCCGCGGCTTTTCCTGGCTATGTAGTGGCTCTGAGGCTCTTGATTGTCGATCTCTGGCTTTATGCTGCTATCTGGATCTGTGGTCTGCTTCTAGGGCGCTTGATTGTCGATCTCTGGCTTTATGTTGCTATCTGGATCAGTGGTCTGGTTCTCCCGGGCCTAGTGTCGTCTCTCTGCTACTGGGAGTTGTTTTGCGCGGACTGTATATAGGTTACTTCCTTGAAGTTCTCTTTTTCTCGATAAGGACCATGTATAATACCGGCTCAGTGGAGGTTGCTCTTCAGATAAAGGAAACACCAAATAGCAATACGAGAGTTTATTTATACGGCCGACACTAAGGGTAATTACCCCGGGAGAACTTTGAGTAGTGACTTCTGACTGGTACACGATTCAGTTGAAGACTCTAATGATACTACATGTTGAATGTAATGAATGAAGATAAAGGCACCTCTGGCCTGGTTGAAGTGATTCTTGAGAATTATTCTAAAATGTATTATTTCTTGTTGGCAACATGAATTAGGTCATGGGCCACACGACAACAAAGTTAATTAGTCAGCTAATTTAATGTTCATTGCCAAAATATAGTTTATAAATTACGACAAATAAACAAATGAAATATCCCGCACATGTTTAAATATGATAACAAATTGGTTAATATGATGTACCGGGTGATAAAAATATACTGTTAAATATCGGATATGAATAATGAATGTTTGATATTTGACATCATGAAAATAATTACTAACCATCTGATTTTTTTTCTGCTGATTAGTTAATATTTACATGATTTAACACCCACATTGTTCTACAAATTGCGTGGTACGTTGTCCTGGTCCTACGTTCAAAAGTTGTTAATACCACAAGACCATTGTTTTTATTAGTAACTGTAGGACAAAGGTATCACGTGATATGTATCTGTATTTTTCATCCAAATAAAACAATATCCTACAAAAAACAGGTATGTATCGCAAGTCCCACAAGAAATGTCATGCGCACAAACAAATGCAATGAAGAGGCCTACGCGCCTATATTCGTTACTAACATACTGTAAGCAACGCTTTGCGAATGCGTAATTGTATGGTCCTTCTCAGAGGCATTTTTGCAATGCGTCATAAGTGACAGAAAAAAAGGTACGTCCGTGATAATACACATTTATAACATTTATTCTAACATGGCAT
Source organism: Diabrotica virgifera virgifera (assembly GCF_917563875.1). Classification (NCBI taxonomy): domain Eukaryota; kingdom Metazoa; phylum Arthropoda; class Insecta; order Coleoptera; family Chrysomelidae; genus Diabrotica; species Diabrotica virgifera. The sequence continues at coordinate 173,545,292 of NC_065445.1, read as the reverse complement.
TTTAGTTAAATCTGACAGTTGTCAGAATCATAATCAGCCAAATATGAAAAGGGTATTGCAGTATAACCCTTTTATGTGCAATTTGGTATAAAAATAAATAATTGTGTTTATTGCATTTATAAAATGGTATTTTTTTTTTATTTGTATAGTCATATAATACATTGTACAGATTATAGTCGTAGGATATAATTCGTAAATCACTTTTTGTTCGATTATAACGCTATCTATGAACAACTAGGATAAATGTTACAAATCACTGTAATCACGGACGTACATTTTTTCTGTCACTTCCAACTTAATGCGTTAGAAGGAAATCGAAAAACTGTGACGTACTGAAAGATGCCTCTGAGAAAGAGTATACCAGTGTTAGTCAGCTCTAATAGCAGAAAATAAATTGATTTTTACTTTCATGAACTTAAAATATGTATTTAATTGGAAGACTAGATTAACGGACCATGCAATCTGTAGGACAACGTGGTTGTTAAATTACATAAATATTAACTAACCAACAGAAAAAAATCAAGTGTAATTATTTTTCATGACCTCGTTCATGATACATGTTGAAAAGGGGGGAACTCTTTGACAAAATCTTGTTTTTTGTAGGACAAATATTTTTTTCGGCTAAATTAGATAATTATCAAACCAGATATAACAAAAAAAAACAGTTCGTAATAAATTTTTGAGAGTCATCAAATTAACATACTTTATCCCTGCTACCTCTGTCAGCTACCACAAACGAAAATTTTCATATAGGAAATTGTTGGGCGTCTCATCGAAGCGAAGCTATTCACGAAGATTCAGCTTGATAGTAATTATTTTTACATCACATTTTAATAATTAACATTTGTTGGTCCCCCTGTTTTATTGCAATTTTGAAATCTTAAAATATTAATGTTGTTCTGAAGCTATTTCCTTGTGGCATTTTTGTAATCAACTATTCTAAATGGGAAATAAGCCACAATTTAACTAAAAAAACACGATTTTACTAACGTTTCGACGTTCAAATCGGATGTCGTTGTCAAAATACAAAATATTAATAAATTAAACAAAAATGTTGTTAGAATATTAAAAGATTGGGGTGTATGATTAAGTTTTTAGATCTTTTATTTTGAAATGAGAAATACTGTTTCATTTTGAGATGAAATGAAACGTATAAAGACTTAATGAACTCCCCATTCTTTTAATATTTTAAGATTTCAAAGTTACAATAAAAAAGGGAGACCAACAAATGCTAGTTAGAATTTAGTAGAAGCCCTAGGCATCTCATTGGGTAATGTAAGCAATATTTTAACAGACGTATTGGGTTTCAGAAAGATGGGTTCACAATGGGTGCCGCATTCGCTAACAATGGAACACAAACACATTCGAATGTGACTTTCTCAGCAATATTTAGAGCGTTTGCGAAAGGATAAAGTAGATTTTGTGCGTCAATTCATCACTACGAATGAGGCTTAGGTTTATCGCCGTGATCATGAATCAAAACAAGAGGCTAAAGAGTAGTGTGAACCTGGTTCCTCGACTCAGAAACAAGTCTGTGTCCAGAAATCGGCCAAGAAGGTGTTAGCATCAGCTTTTTGGGATGAGTCAATCCATGCCAAGTGGTCCAATATAAATTAAGTTGGTTGCTTGACTTTTTTTAATAATTTTTATTTTTCTATCTTATAAACTTCTGTCTACAGAGAGCAAAATCGCATTCAAGGTATTTTTAAAAAAATTATTTTGCCGATGACGGCCATTTTTGTTAAAGCGTATCGATCATTTTCACGGAAAACATGGCTTCGCTCTTTAGCCAATATTTTCACTGAGGTTTGTCCTAGAGAACAATAAATCAAAAACTTTTTAGAAAAGTATGCTCTAAAAAGGCCCATAGCATTATTTAATTTTAAACTACCCTTAAGGCCTTAAATGAACCTCAAAGTTTGAAAAGGTATACTGACAAAATGCCATTTTCAGCATTTTTTTAACAGCATAAGGCAAGCCGATAATGGATTGTAATTTTTTTCTGGAAAAGAAATAGGTAGATACTTTAAATAAAAAATTTTTGAGCTTTGAGACTTAAAATTTTTTCAAAAAAATCTCAAAAATGTAATTTTTTTGCAAAATCTCAAAGTTTGACCCGTATATCTCTGATGGGCACGGATGGAAAAATTTGAAATTTGGCTGAATGTTAGCCCCTAGAAAGTAGAATAAGGAGTAAAATTTTGGAGTTGCAGACTTACGTCATATTGGAGTTACAGGCCTGAAGAAATGACCAAAAATCAAAATGGTCAAAATTTGAGCGTTTGCGGGCAGGGTAATTAAAATTCCAATAAACTGTCTAATGAAATTAAAATTTAATCTGTTTTCACCAGATTTCACAATTAATACAAATTTATACAGTGTGGGCCAAAGAAAAGAGTTCACCTCGATATTTGGCAGTTATTAGATTTTAAGGGAATGCCGAAACAGGTCGATTTTTATTTTTAAATTACAATTTTTTTTACAGGGTGTTTCATTGGGAAACGGAAATATTTTAATTGTCAATAGAGGTCACCGAGGCCGTTTAGGTACACTAAATTTATTGCCCTACCGACTTTTATATCCGAGTTACAGGGTGTTCTATCGATTTTGCTCATTTCTTTCCTAATCCATAACTTTAGAACCACCCTGTATATTTTTTTAATATTTGGTACACATATGTCTCATTCAAAACCCAAACGACCGACATACTAATCACAAGAAAAATCCAGGTCCAGATTAACAAAAAATTATTAAGTAATTGTGACCTTAAAACAACACCCTGTATATTGCAATTTTGAAAATCTGTTTGCATATTTGAAAAGAGTACAAAAAACTAAGCCTAATGGTTCGCTTCGATTTTTCGGCCAGAAATTTTTTGACTTTAATTTTGAAATTATATTGAATTTTTTAAGAACTCAACATTAAAATGCAGGTATTATTAACTTTTAATTATAAATTATAAAAGTTATTGAATAAATACTCATTTGAAAATGAATCAAAACTTATTTACCACATTGAAAAGACCCAATTATTAATCACAATAAAAATCCAGGTCCGGATTAACAAAAAACATAAAGTAATTGTGACCTTGAAACAACACCCTGTATATTGACATTTTCAAAATTTATTTGCACATTTGAAAAGACCACAAAAATCCGAGTTTATCCGTTCACTTTGATTTTTGTGCAAAAATTTATTAACTTTAATTTTGAAATTAAATATATTGAAATTTTTAAGAACCCTGAAATTAATAAGCAGGTTTTTAAAGCACTTTTAATAATAAATCACTCAAGTTAATGAATAAATACTGATTTTAAAAATAATCAGTTATTTACTGCGTTAGAAGGACTCACTTACTGATCACAAGAAAAATCCAGGTCCGTATTAACAACAAAATACAAAGTAATTGTGACCTTGATTAACACCCTGTATATTGAAATTTTTAAAATACGTTTGCACAACTCAATATAGCACGAAAAACTAAGTTTAATATCCCGCTTTAATTTTTTGTGCAGACAATTTTTAATGACATTACTTTTGAAATTATATCGAAATTTTTATTATGAGTTCCCAGAGTTCTTAAAAATTTCGACATAATTTCAAAATTAAATTCATTAAATTGTCTGGCCAAAAAATTGAAGCGAACGATTAAACTTAGTTTTTTGTGCTCTTTTCATACCTATGTGCAAACGGATTTTGAAAATTTCAATATACAGGGTGTTGTTTCAAGGTTACAATTACTTTATATTGTTTTGTTAATCCGAACCTGGATTTTTGTTGTGATTTGTAAGTGGGTCGTTCGAATGTCGTAAATAAGTACTGATTATTTTTAAAATGGGTATTTATTTAATAACTTTAATAATTTATTGTTAAAAGTGCTTTAAAAATCTGCTTTTTAATTTCAGTGTTCTTAAAAGTATCAATATATTTAATTTCAAAATTAAAATAAATAAATTTCCTTCACAAAAAATTAAAGCAAACCGATAAACTCAGATTTTTGTGGTCTTTTCAAATGTGCAAACAAATTTTGAAAATGTCAACATACAAGGTGTTGTTTCAGAATCACAATTACTTTATGTTTTTTGTTAATCCGGACCTGGATTTTTCTTGTGATTAATAATTGGGTCATTCCAATGTGGTAAATAAGTATTGATTAATTTTAAAATGAGTATTTATTCACTAGCTCTAATAATTTATAATTAAAAGTTAATATTACCTGCTTTTTAATGTCAGAGTTCTTAAAAAATTCAATCTAATTTCAAAATTAAAGTCATAAAATTGTCTGTCCGAAAAATTGAAGCGAACGATTCGACTTAGTTTTTTGTGCTCTTTTCAAATATGCAAACAGATTGCTAAGAAGAATAACTCTGGGATGGGCAGCATATGGAAGACTACGTGATATTTTTAAAGGTGATATACCTATCAGCTTAAAAAGAAGAGCCTTTAATCAATGTGTCCTGCCTGTTCTTACATATGGCGCAGAGACACTTACCCTAACAAGGACATCTGCACGAAAACTACAAGTGACGCAACGTAGAATGGAAAGATCATTGTTGGGCATAACGTTAAGAGATAGGGTAAGAAACGAAGAAATTCGTAGAAGAAGTGGTGTAGAAGACATAATAAAACACATAGCCAAAATTAAATGGAAGTGGGCAGGACACGTCACTAGAATGAGAGATGATAGGTGGACCAAAAAAATCTTGGAATGGAGACCGAGAGCGGATAGACGAAACCCGGGAAGACCACCTACAAGATGGACAGACGGCATAAAGAGGATTTGCATCAACTGGATTGCAGCAGCGCCAGATAGATCTGAATGGAAGTTTTTCGAGGAGGCCTATGTTCAGCAGTGGGCGACTATGGGCTGATGATGAAACAGATTTTCAGAATTTCAATATACAGGGTGTTGTTTTAAAGTCACAATTACTTTATAATTTTTTGTTAATCCGTACCTGGATTTTCTTGTGGTTAGTATGTCGGTCGTTTGTGTTTTGGATGAGACACATGTGTACCAAATATCAAAAAAATATACAGGGTGGTTCTAAAGTTATGACTTAGGAAAGAAATTGACAAAATTGATAAAACACCCTGTAAGTCGGTTATAAAAGTCGGTAGGGCAAAAAATGTAGTATACCTAGAACCGCCTCGGTGACCTCTATTCACAATTAAAGTATTTCCGTTTCCCAATGAAACACCCTGTATATATTTCATACATATAGTACATAAAGTCGGAAAAATGAAAGAATACCCATAAACGATCATATCAATCACTTATTTTGTATTAGCTGTCATTTTCTATAACAAGCGTTTGTTATTTATATAGAAAAAGACAGCAAATACAAAATAAGTGATTGATGAGATCGTTCATGGGTATTCTTTCATTTTTCCGACTGTATATAGTAACATCGTCCATCTGGGCGTGATGACGTAATCGATTTTTTAAATGGGAATAAGGGTCGTATGTTATCTCATTTGAAAGAGTGTTCAATTCTCTGTTTAATAATATAAACAATAATATCATTATTTGTACAGGGTGGCCAAAAAAATAATTTTTGAATTAAATTAATTGACAAAAAAAATGTATGTAATTTATTTAACTCAAAATACATTTTGAGATGTTCAAATGGTCAAACTGTCAAGATGTAGGTGGGAGGCTGTTTGTGATTTAATTTAACCGAGAAGATATGTTTATTTGTGAAATAAACATATTTTCTATTTTCTGACAATAATAGTAGGTACAATGCATTTTGAGTTAAGTAAATTACATACATTCTTCCTTTTGCGTCAATTAATTGAATTGAAAAATTTTTTTTAGTCACCCTGTATAAATTATGATAATATTACTGAATAGAGAATTGAACACGCTTTCAAATGAGATGCCACACAACCTCCAATCCCATTAAAAAATTATCGATTACGTCATCACGCTCTGATGGATGACGTCACGTAGAATGAAATGTATGCCAAAACATTGCAATATAAAAATAAAAATAAACCTATTTCGGCATTTCCTCAAAATCTAATAAGTAACTATTGCCAAATATCGAGTTGGACTCTTTTCTTTGGCCCACCCTGTATAAATTTGTATTAATTGTGAAATCTGGTGAAAATAGAATAAATTTTAATTTCATTAGACAGTTTATTATAATTTTAATTACCCTAACCGCAAACGCTCAAATTTTGACCATTTTGATTTTTGGCCATTTTTTCAGGCCTGTAACTCCAATATGACGTAAGTCTGCAACTCCAAAATGTTACTCCTTATTCTACTTGCTAGGGGCTAACATTCAGCCAAATTTCAAATTTTTCCATCCGTGCCCATCAGAGATATACGGGGTCAAACTTTGAGATTTTGCAAAAAATTACATTTTTGAGATTTTTTTTGAAAAAATTTACTCAAGTCTCAAAGCTGAAAATTTTTTTATTTAAAGTATCTACCTATTTCTTTTCCAGAAAAAAATTACAAAACATTATCGGCTTGCCTTATGCTGTTAAAAAAATGCTGAAAATGGCATTTTATCAGTTTACCTTTTCAAACTTTGAGGTTCATTTAAGGCCTTAAGGGTAGTTTGAAATTAAATAATGCTATAGACCTTTTTTTTAGATCATACTTTTCTAAAAAGTTTGGTTTTTGATTTCTTGTTCTATCACAAACCTCAGTGAAAATATTGGCTAAAGAGCGAAGCCATGTTTTCCGTGGAAATGAACGATACGCTTTAACAAAAATGGCCGTTATCGGCAAAATATTTTTTTTTAAATAAAATAAATACAATTGTGTGCTTTCTATAGACTGAAGTTTAAAAGGTAGAAAAATAAAAAATATTAAAAATAGTCAAGCAACCACCTTTGGACCACATGGCTTGGATTGACCCGGATGTGAGAGGAATTTTGTTTGTGGCTTACTTGCAAACTGGTAAAAAATAAAAAATAAAAATAAAAAATTCTTCATAATAGTGTCACTTTTTAGACTAGCTGAAGGAAAAAATTCGTGAAAAAGAACCCGGTTTGCAGAAGAAAAAAATAGTTTTTCATCAGGACAATGTACCGTCTGAGATGAGCATTTAACAATGGTTAAAATCCATGAATTAAAGTTCGAATTGTTGGAACATCCAACGCATTCATCAGCTTTGACCCCTAGCGACTTCCATCCGTTTCAATACCTAAAAATATTCAAGCATGGAAAGCGTTTTTCATGAAATGATGAGTTCATAACAGCTGTGGAAGTGTATTTTGCAGCTCGTCCAGATTCTCACTTCGGGAATGGAATTTATAAATTGGAATCTGATTTGAACAAGTGTATTGATGCTCTGAGGGGGTTTTGGCATTTAAACATTACGCTTGCCAGGCGGGTTGGTGAGTTGGTTTGGGAAATTAGTAGGATATGGTAGGTATTGGGTAGGAATCAGTGCCGGATTTAGGGTACTTGCGGCCCTAGGCCAAATTACACCGAGCGGCCCCCGATCACTTCACGATTATGTAATTAAAGCATAAAGCACATAATATTAATACATAAGGTTTATTTCAATTTTACTTTTTAAAATTGGCACAACATACAAAGCATAACATAATTGAATAGAAATGTTGAAATGTTGTATTCACTAATTAAATAATCTTGGTTTACAAATTTGGCTAAAACCCCAAAACAGCTCTAACAACAATTTCTATATTTTAGGGGAGTGCATATAGATTTTCACTTCGGAAAAAATCAAACAAGATAGAACTTTTTGTAATTTCATTAAGAAATGTTTAATAAACAACATATCAAAAAGTTCTACTCGAGACGTGGGTGCTTCACTTTTTATTAAACAAATGAACTACGAAATAAGATGTTTTTTTAAATACCTCCGAAAATATAAATTTTGGAAAAAAACTGACTTGACCGTTGAAAAACTCAGAAAATTTTACAAAAAAACCTTATATAAAGAATTTTCTAAAATTAAAGCTGTATCTTCTATAATTTTTTATTTATAACGCTAAAGTCACCCTTCTCACAAACATTGGCGCACTGTAAACTAACGTACGGCGAAGTGTACGGTTGAGTTATTTTAATGTAATTCTTTAACTAAAGGATCAAATTAAATTTTACAAAATGAACATGAAATAAGAATAATTAAGCTATCTCATGGTTATAATAGAAAGAAATAAAATGTATGGGCATAAGTACGGTGTGGGCGGAAAGTGAGCCTTACATGAATTTTGTTTAAAAATTATTTAAAAATAAATAAAACTAATACAATTTTTCTTATAAAACTCTCAATTTTGCACAACTTTCCTTTCAAGCATCTTGCTAAATGATTTTTCGTTCAAAAAAAATCTCAAAAATTGAATTCAAATGATATGACGTCTCAAAAAATGTAATTTTTGAAACCTTCATAGTTTTATAGAATTACCACCACTTTAAGACGGTATTACTCAAGTTTGAACGGGTCTATTACAGTTTTATAAGTACTTTTTTAAAGCTTAGGATGTAATCTTAAAAATACACTAAATTATTTTACTTTAGAGATGAAATAAACTATTTCCTTTTAAGAAAATTAAGAAAGATAACAAAAAAGTAATACAAAAACCGAAAATTACCAGCTAAAAAATGTTTATACAAAGTGATCAAAACTTTTTTCTGTAAAACTTAACTAAAATACATTTAATAATAAGCTTCAACAATAATAAATGTTAAGCAAACAAATTTTTTTTAGCTCTTATACAGTATGTCTGCGTAACTTGGAACCTATTGATAACTTTTTTATTATCAGTTTTACGAAAAAAAGTTATTCTTTATATTTTATATAATACTCTGAATCGTATATAATCTAAGAAGCAATCATCAAATATCAAATTTAATTAATGTTATACGAGGTATGTCAAAAAATATGAATTTCACTCAAGAGTAAAGTACCTTTACATTTCACAATATCGAAAATTGTTATTAAGAAAAGTTGTTTGGAATTAAAAAATTTGTTTTAGTGTTCAATTACATCCTTCTAATTAAAATATTGTGAATAATAAAGGCACTTAACTAGAAAAATTCCTATTTTTTACATACCTCGTATAAAATTAAAAAAGTTTGATATCTGATGGTTGTATCTTAGATTTTAGAGCAGGGAGAGCATTTTATAAAGAATAAGTTTTTTTCGTAAAAGTGATAATAAAATAGTTATCATAATTGTAATAAAATGATGATGAGTATCCGTAATTTGAGAAAAAACTGAATTTTTTTTTTTTCGATTAGGATGATGTAATTGTATATTTAGACATAGTTTTCAATTTCAAACAACTTTTCATAATAGCATTTTTTGATATTCGGGAATATAAAGGTACTTTACTCTTTAACGAAATTCATATTTTTGACATAACTCGTATAAAATTGATAAAATTTGATATCTGATGGTTGAGTTTTATATTTTTGACTATCCAGAGCATTTTATTAAGAATAACTTTTTTTTAGTAAAATTGATAATAAAAAATTTTCCATGTGGTTCCTAGCTACGCAGACACACTGTATAAGAATTTTCAAATTGCAATGTCATATTCGAATTCAGCATAATCAAAAACAAAATAGAAACATATTTGATCAAAGTAAAATGATGAATTTAACGATATTTTTAAAATTATTTATACAAAACAATTGTTATTGTTTAAACAATTAATAAACAATTAGCGGCCAAATCTGCGAGTAGAACTTTTTACTTTAACATGTATATAAACTAACAAAAAAGTTTTAGAAAAATATAAGCTTGTTTGAATTTTTCCGAAACAATGCATGTTTTCGTTCTAATTGCACTCCCCTATTTATAGAAAATATTATATCATTCAAAAGTTAGCAAACAGCAGTTATTTATAAAATTATTAATATTGCTAAAATTATTATATTATAAATTAGTATTGCAGTTAAGGATATAGGCGCAAAATGTCGCCTGTCAAAATGTTCAATGTGTTTTAAATGTATTCATTTTTTTCGAATCCTGAGAAAACTAATAAGTATTTTCAAAATAATTAAACGCATAAGGAAATATTGCATTATTACTGAGGGCCGAAAGTCCCTTAGAATATCTAAAAAGTTTTTTTTGAATGAGATATTTGAAATTAAAAGTCTCACTAAATGTTCTCTTTATTTTTTCACCTCTGTAACTTATTAAAATAGCCATTGTAGAAGTTTTCAGGGACTTTCGACCGTCAGTAATAACGTATCTAATATTTCATTCTGCGTTTGAATTTTTCAAAAATACTTATTAGTTTTCTTAGGATTCGAAAAAAATGAATACTGAATGAATTCAAACTAATAAGTATTTTCAAAATAATTAAACGCATACGGAAAGATTGCATTATTACTGAGGGCCGAAAGTCCCTTAGAATATCTAAAAAGTTTTTTTGAATGAGATATTTGAAATTAAAAGTCTCACTAAATGTTCTCTTTATTTTTTCACCTCTGTAACTTATTAAAATAGCCATTGTAGAAGTTTTCAGGGACTTTCGACCGTCAGTAATAACGTATCTAATATTTCATTCTGCGTTTGAATTTTTCAAAAATACTTATTAGTTTTCTTAGGATTCGAAAAAAATGAATACATTTAAAAGACACTGAACATTTTGACACGCGACATTTTGCGCCTATGCCCTTAATTGTTAAAATTAAATAGCATTTGTTTCATCCGGGGGGGAAAGTAGATACAGGTGACAACAAAAGACTAAAAAAAAGCCGAGTTGAAAAGACATTGTAAGTAAAAGAACAGGCAAAATAATATGAGCTGTAATAATAATAGGCTACGGCACGGAAAAATAAAAATATTAAAAATGCCACAAATAAACTTCTAGATCGTTAAATTGTCACATTATTCTCCTATACTGAAAAACGTCAATGTCTGTTTTTAATTTGGATAAAATTGGATTAGTGATTAACATTGACACTCACTCCACTCCATACTTATAATAAATCTCATATCTAAACTCTAACCACTCACTTTTCTAGTTTTTTGGCTGCAAAATCTTTAGTCAAATCGTTAAAGTCTAAGACTTGAAAAAGCTTAGCATTTGAAACCAAACTAGACAATCTAGAATCTTCGTCAATTTTTGATTATTTTCAACACACTGAATGATCTTTCTTCAGATGCATTAGATGTCATCATGCATAGTAGAATGCGCAAAGCCGTGTCCATATTCAGACACGGCTTTTTTACACATTTTTTTACCAAAAAAGTTTTTTTTTTAAACGCTGCGGCCCCCTTTTGCTTGCGGCATTAGGCCGCGGCCTATTCGGCCTAGTGGTAAATCCGGCACTGGTAGGAATGGGGTTAGGACATGATTTCTCTCCACAGGAGTTGAGAGAGAATCAAGACTTGCGTAGGGCAGGGCCGCATCGGCCATACGAGGCCCAGAAACTACAAAGGAAGCAGAGGACGACCACCGATTAGATGGACCGACGACATAAAAAAGAGTAGCGGGAAACTGGCTACAAACGGCCCACTGTAGAGAACACTGGAAAGAACTAAGGGAGGCCTATGTCCAGCAGTGGACGCGATTGGCTGATTGATGATGACAATAATTGATGTTCAGGTTGATTATACTGACTAATACAGTGTATTTCAAATCATAAAATTGTGTTTTTCTTATTGAACCGCAAAACTTATTGAACACCCTAGTAATTGAGCGTGTGAATGTGTTTGTGCACGCGCGCTTGTGTGTGTGTGTGTGTGTGTGTGTGTGTGTGTGTGTGTGTGTGTGTGTGTGTGTGTGTGTGTGTGTGTGTGTGTGTGTGTGTGTGTGTGTGTGTGTGTGTGTGTGTGTGTGTGTGTGTGTGTGTGTGTGTGTGTGTGTGTGTGTGTGTGTGTGTGTGTGTGTGTGTGTGTGTGTGTGTGTGTGTGTGTGTGTGTGTGTGTGTGTGTGTGTGTGTGTGTGTGTGTGTGTGTGTGTGTGTGTGTGTGTGTGTGTGTGTGTGTGTGTGTGTGTGTGTGTGTGTGTGTGTGTGTGTGTGTGTGTGTGTGTGTGTGTGTGTGTGTGTGTGTGTGTGTGTGTGTGTGTGTGTGTGTGTGTGTGTGTGTGTGTGTGTGTGTGTGTGTGTGTGTGTGTGTGTGTGTGTGTGTGTGTGTGTGTGTGTGTGTGTGTGTGTGTGTGTGTGTGTGTGTGTGTGTGTGTGTGTGTGTGTGTGTGTGTGTGTGTGTGTGTGTGTGTGTGTGTGTGTGTGTGTGTGTGTGTGTGTGTGTGTGTGTGTGTGTGTGTGTGTGTGTGTGTGTGTGTGTGTGTGTGTGTGTGTGTGTGTGTGTGTGTGTGTGTGTGTGTGTGTGTGTGTGTGTGTGTGTGTGTGTGTGTGTGTGTGTGTGTGTGTGTGTGTGTGTGTGTGTGTGTGTGTGTGTGTGTGTGTGTGTGTGTGTGTGTGTGTGTGTGTGTGTGTGTGTGTGTGTGTGTGTGTGTGTGTGTGTGTGTGTGTGTGTGTGTGTGTGTGTGTGTGTGTGTGTGTGTGTGTGTGTGTGTGTGTGTGTGTGTGTGTGTGTGTGTGTGTGTGTGTGTGTGTGTGTGTGTGTGTGTGTGTGTGTGTGCGTGTGTGCGTGTGTGTGAGTGCGTGTGTCTGTGTGTTAATGATTATGTACACCTTACCATTGTGCGGCAATTTCGAAATTGCCGTCGAATCGCATTTGCACTGCCCATTTTTCTATCACATTGTCTATTATATCCTTGCCCATCATTCGACATTTTGCCAGAGCAACTGCTTCTCGAAACAAACCACCTTCGCAAAGAACGGCCAGCGCTTCTTCCACTTTATGACATGCCAAATGATATATTGCGATTTCTAACGGATCTGCTTCCTTGTTCTCGGACAGTTGTGTTGCATAAGATTCGCAAGCTGTTTGCCACAGTCTAAAAAATAAGAAAAAAATAATTTAGTTTGTTGACAAAAGTATAAACTTCACAAAAAAATAGAGCAATGCTCCCCCAATTGAGAGATAGAAAGCATAGATTGATTGAGATTCGGTAGAAAATATTTATTATATATAATATACAGGGTGTGTCAACAGTAGAGGGACGGTCGAATAATTCGCGAAACGAACATCGGATCCAAAAACTCAAAAACATGTGTTCAACATTTTTCAAAAATCTCTCGAATGCAACTAAACAGAACTCCCCCTCCACCCCTTCGAGGTTGGGCGGGGGCAACTTTAAAATCTTAAATAGGAACCCCCATTTTTTCTTGTAGATTTGGACACCTTATACAAAATAAGTAAAAAACTATGTATTTAAATCGAACTTACTCATATGCCTGAAAAGGAAAATCGTTGACCAGTATTTGTTACCTGTACTCATAGCCCGGGAGGTAGTGTCAAATTTGACCGGAGCATTTTAGCATATTCTGGAGATTTCTTTTTATTTAGTTAGGTGTTCCAAAGCTTATTAACAAATGATGTGTCAGCTGGCCCAAAACCGGGGATTTTAGACAAGAAAAGGTAAAATATGAAACTTCATGGAAAAACGCTACAACTTATGTCAAATATTTATCTACGTGACTTACAAGTCTTAATAGCCTTGATTACTTGGCTCCTAACTTTCACTTAGGCAATCCGGGTTCAAATCCTGGCGTTGAATTTTTTTTATTTTTAAAATTGACATTTTATTTTGAAAAATAATTATTTTTATAATACCACGTTTTTATTATTTATACGAGACAATATAAAAAAATCTGTATGTATTTTATAGAATTATGCATAGAACTTATGAAATAGAACTATGCATTTGATCATAAATATTATGATTGACCTTAATAAGCAAAGTTGTTGAACATGAACCCCTGAAGCTTCCCGAGTTAGTACGACCAATCTAAGCGAAGAAGGGGGTTGCCCTCCCCACCCCTTCCCGACATTTTTTTATTTTTTGGACAAACTTTTTTTTTAATTTTATATGATGTAGAACCAAAAGATATATACAACCCTAATTTTTCACTTTTCTATCACCAACCCCCATTTTTTAATAGCAATCATAAATTTTTCCCCGTTCTCTATAAGATATAAAAATGAATGCGTCTGTATGAGGAGCGATCAATCAAAACGCAATAAATCCTGTTTTTTAGAATTTGAGTTAAATTAACACTAAATAGCTTTGTTATGAAATATATCCAGTGGTCACAGCCAATTCCTTCCAAACGCAATATATCCAATAGAAAATAGCTATCGAAAGTGTGCAAATCAATCAAAACACAATAAATCCAGTATTCCGCTGAATAACGCCCTTATTAAAAAAAAAAAGAAAAAACTCTGAAACATCTCTTAGAACAGCACTTTGGCGATGACTGGATGAACGATGAGTCTTTAGATTGGTACAAGAAATCCTTAGCAACAGAAGGCTCGAATAATGAAGAAAAACATCAAAACCAATGTGAGTGCCTGGAAGACGACCATGTTGTAGGTGCAACATATCTATTTGAAATTATTTTTTGCTTTTGTAACTTTTTTAAAATACCATATTTTATATTGTCTCATATTGCTAAGTTTATTATTATTTCATGTTCTCTGGGACCTGCAGCACACATTATGTTTTTAAAATAATTCTTATCGGTATAAATCTACTCTTCTTTTTCACATATCATGAAACATATTGTGCGTTTAATATTCCAATTTGCATATATATACTACCTTATTCTTTAAAATATCATAGGATTTAAATTTTTTAACTCATTGGCGAGTAAGAGGTAACATTTCTGCATTTAACTCCGAATCAGCTTTAGTGGATTTATTGGGATTTGATTGATCGCTCCTCGTATGTCCCTTATAGAATCGTAAACTAGGCATTTAATCATATGATCACCTCAGGCAAAGTTGTTGTACATGAACCCGGGAAGGTTTCTGAGTTAATACGACCAACCTAAGTAATCATTATTTACGCAGACACCACAAAAACAATATTCTTTATGAGAAAAAAGTAAACGCAATATTTTTGAGTATTTTTTGGCTTTCTGGTAATTTTTAAGTACATATTTAACTTTTAAACATTATTTAGTTCTAAGGCGGTACGAAGTTTGTCTGGTCAGCTAGTTAATAATAAAAAAATATTCTTGGACTAGTCGACAAAGATTAAAAAGTATAAATCATTAATTTATGAATTTTAGATTGTAAAAAAAAAGCGTCAGCTGAATATTTTTTTATTACTAACTAGCTGACCCGGTAAACTTCGTACCGCCTTAGAACTAAATAATGTTTAAAAGTTAAATACCTAAAAATTACCAGAAAGCCAAAAAATACTCAAAAATATCGCATATACTTTTTTTCTACCAAATGCATAGATTACGATTCTATAAGGGACATAGGTACAGACAAACATTCATTTTTATATATTATAGAGAATAGTGAAATATTTAGATTGCTATTAAAAAATGGAAGTTGATGACACCAACCTCCATTGGTGATAGAAAAGTTAACTTTTCACCTCCCTTTTCACTTAGATTGTTGGTCGTACCAACTCAGGAACCTTCAGGGGTCCTACAACAAATTTGATTATTAAGATCAATCATAATATGATCAAATGCATAGTTTGCGATTCTATAAAAGACATACCTACAGATTTTTTTATATTGTCTCGTATAAATAATACAAACGTGGTATTATAAAAATAATTATTTTTCAAAATAAAATGTCAATTTAAAAAAAAAAAATTCAACGCCAGGATTTGAACCCGGATTGCCTGAGTGAAAGTTAGGAGCCAAGTACTCAAGGCTATTAACACTTGTTGTAAGTCACGTAGATAAATATTTGACATAAGTTGTAGCGTTTTTCCATCAAGTTTCATATTTTACCTTTTCTTGTCTAAAATCCCCGGTTTTGGGCCAACTGACAGATCATTTGTTAATAAGCTTTGGAACACCTAACTAAATAAAAAGAAATCAGCCATGCTAAAATGCTCCGGTCAAATTTGACACTACCTCCCGGGCTATCACTTATGGAGCGGAAACATTAACATTCGCAAAAAAATTGAGCGCCAGATGTTGGGCGTCTCCCTGTGAAACCGAATCCCAAACGAAGAAATACGTCGTAGAACAAACACAACAAACGCTGTCGAAAAATCGTGTCTCTAACGTGGAATTGAGCAGGACACGTCGTCAGATTGTCAGACCACCTATGGACAAAACGTATTGTCGAGTAGGGGTCACGAGAAGAAGTACTACCGAGCAGAGGACGCCCACCAACCAGATGGACCGACGATCTGAAACATGTTATCGGTAAGTGGATGCAAGCCGCACAAAACAGAGACAGATGGAAAGAGCTGAGGGAGACCTATGTAGAGCAGTGGACGCGTACGGGTAGATGATGATAGTATAGTAAACAGAATGATTACTATCTTTAAAATGTCATTAATAAAATAAATTTTATTGTGTGTAATAACTTATCTAAACTAATTTTAATAAGACATACAGTGCATGTAAACAACGATTTTAGTTGTTAAAGGTGTTCAAAATTTATCTACTCGTTCCATAATAACAGTATATTATTAAAATCTCTTTATCACTTTTCTCTTTTCTCGATTAGGCATTAGTTTTTATTGTATAGTATATAAATTATTGTAATCTCTGAATACATAGATAGTAAAAAATAATCCTATGAATTAAATTAATGAATAAATGAGATTATTCAAGTAACTGTTATCCAAAAATCTTCAAAATGGCCATCTCGTTCGTTGCTGATGGTGACATCGCTGTCAACTATTGTTTACATCTAGTTCATAGCTTATCAGCTTGGCTGTGCTTTTCCAGTGAGTTCCTGCAGCTTTTAAAATATCGTCCTTCCATCGCATCTGAGGTCTTCCTCTTCTTCCTGTCCACGGTCTTAAGTTTTGTATTTCAGCATTTCATCTTTTCTCTTCCCGTTTCGCATTGTGGCCCGCAAATCTCCACTTTAACCCTGTTATATGTTCTGTTACATTTTTTTACTTGCAATTGATTTTTTACTTAATTTTCTGTCTTGCAGTTTTATTCCCAACATGAATATTTCCATTTTTCTTTGAGTTATTTCTATTTTGTTTATGTTGGCCTTTGTTAATGTCCATGTTCTGAGCCATACGCCAGAACAAGAAGGATGCACTGATCAAATACACGTGTTTTTAGGTATTGTATCTTTGTGCTTTTTAGTATCCATCGTAACTTTCCAAACGCTGGATAAACTCTATAAATATTATATTCATTTCATCTGCCTTTACTAGAGAAAAATCCAACATTCCTACTGAACATAAAATATACTGGTGGCCAAAAAATGCAACACTTTGTATACAGTTATTTATTTGGATCAGAAGTATTTCTTTGTACATAAGATTATGTGAGGTCGTTAAGGCTATGGAGCCTCTCAGCACTTCGATCTATAAAGATCTTTTGTGCATACCTTCATCTAGTTAAACTCTAGGATGCCAATACTTCTGATGAAATTGATTAGCATCCTAGGTGACTTGTTTCCTATGTCAGAGGGCGTTAGGGTGACCTCTTCTAGGAATTTTAGTCGTTTGCAGAACAGCGCTACGCAATTGCATAGAATGTGTTCTGCCGTTTCTTTTTCGTTGTCACAGAAACGACAGTTCTCACTATCGGATTTGCCCATTTTTTTGAGATGATATCTCAGAGGGCAGTGGCCAGTGAGAAGGCCATTGACCATTTTTATATCTTTTTTACTCATTTCGAGAAGGCGGTTTGTTGCACTAGGTGACACCTTTATGAGCCTTTTTGCTTGCCTTTGTCCTGGTGTGTTGGACCAGTATAGTTGTAGTTGATCGAGTTCCCAGGTCCGGAGTTCTTCTCTGATGTGGCTTTTTGGTAGTCCACAGAGTGGATCTGGACCTTGGAATGGGGTACTGGCCCCTTCTTTTGCGAGGCTATCAGCTTCCTTATTTCCTGCAATTCCCTTGTGACCTGACACCCACATCAAAGTTACTTTGTTGCGTTCCGCCAGCTTCTTAAGCTTCAAACCAACTTTGACTCACAAGTAAATGACTTTAGAGCCTTTAAGGCAGCTTGGCTGTCTGATAAAATGAAGACTTTTGCGCTACGAGTGTCTCGATTGAGACATTCTTGGGCACTAATCTGTATGGCATGTATTTCTGCCCGAAAGATAGTTGGGGCGTTTGCAAGAGATTTGGATAGCCTGAAATTCAGCCCAGTAACTCCCACTCCTACCCTTTCAAGATAGATCCATCCGTATACCATACGAGTGAACCTTCCTCCAGTTTCGGTTCAACTGTTGCATCCATTTGGTGGTTTTTTATGACCACTTCAAATGGTGTTTCAAAGTCGAATTTGACTGGTATTTCTTTGTAAGTCTTGTCTAAAAACATGTATGTGATAAAGTTTTTACCTCGCTATCTTTTCTTTACCTTAAGTTTTTTTCGTTGTTTTTTCGCAAAACTTAAGTTTTCAACGCAAGAACAACTTTCGTTGTTCTTTACCTTAAGTTTTTTTCGTTGTTTTTTCGCAAAAACCAAAAAGATAAATCAGATACCTAGTATAATAGTGTCTGTTGAGTCAATGTCTTGTTACTTTGAAAAGTCGACTTCATTGTCTTTACAAAGAGACGCCAATTGTATTCGAACGTCTGATGTCCCTCCGGTAACCGGAGTCCAGTGTGTACCGATCCCACAAGGATAGAAATTATTTTCATTTATTAATTTTTAATCAATGAAAAATCTCCTAACCATCTGAGATGCGAACTCACGACCCCTCAATCTAAAGGTAGGTTCTCTTACCATTGAGGCACAGAGGGGGTAAAAGGTTTATTTTTGTGTATTTAACTTTAGTAGTTTATTTGTAATATTTTTAGTCATTCTGGATTGTTTTTTATTTGTCAAAAAAAAAGTGAGCAGAGTTTTTGTTTACGGGAAATTTCACGAAGAGTCGAAGCTAATTCATCAACGGTCTTAAGAGTTTGGAGGAGGTGGTCCAATGATGAGACCTATCGGCGTCATGGAGTCTGGACGTCCTAGAATATGACATGGCCGTGATTAGCATCATCTTAGACTTTATGTTTTCAGAAAAAATAGACGTGATAGTGGATATAATGTAAGAGATGATTTTGTTGCAACTACAGACCACTTAATTACCACATAAATAGACCACTTCATTCGATCAATGTCCCATAGAATAACTGAGTGTATAGAAAATCAAGGAGACACTCATTATTAATTTTTTGACGAAAATGAGTTACAAATAGTGCGGCAGATTCGTGCAAATATTATAAGAATTTGCGCATTTAATGATACAAGCATATAATTTGGTCCACATATACTACACATACAAAGGTTCAAATTTAGATATGAGGCCATCTCAGATTTTGTCCTTTACAGAAAAATGGCGGGCGTTCAAAATGGCGACTATACATATGTGACTAATAGCACGATATCTTTTGAAGGAAAGTTCGATTTCAACCAAATTTTGGTACATAGGTTCTTTTTGTGATTTATAAGATCGATGTCGTGAACTGGAAGAATCGGTTTACCAGAAGTTGTGTTTTTTCTGGTTTTTTATGTAAAAATATGTTTTCTTTTTAAATTTTTTCACCCTGTATACCTATATTAATTTTTCAAATAGGTAATACCGCCATTGAAAGGGTGTAAAAATAAAAATATTTTTTAGGAAATATTTTGAACTGTTTAGTTGAGTTAATTACCATTTAATAAATGCATAACGTAACTATGTCAGTAGGCTGACAAACCTGCTCAGCACACTTTACAAGATCTGCTGAAACCATTGGAGAGGTTTGTAGTATTGTTATATGACCGTACTAGCAGTCAAGAGCCGGTTAATGATACACAAAAACACCTGTTTAGCCAGAAATATAGAGAAATCGACAAGCTTCTTCCGACCCAAGATGCTCTCATTCAGCACATAAAGAGAGCGATTTACACATAAATCGCACATAAAGAGAGCCGTGAAGCACAAGTGGAATGGGGCTGGAAGAACAAAATTGAAGCTGGATGGGAAATATTATGTATGTTGGACAACATTACCAGAGGCTTACCAAGTATGCAGATAACTAATTCGGTGTGGGTGCTAGAAAGGCTGCACACGTAGTGGAGTCACTGAAGGTGGATATGAGCTATTACCTCCGATTTCGTTCAACCTCCATCGATTTGCATGAAAATTGGTGAGTGGTTAGAGGATATCTCAAGAAACAAAGGTGACATGGTGCCAACTTGCGCTTTTACCCTGGGGGTGGATGCCACCCCTTCTCGGGGTGAAAATTATTTTATTAAAAATAACCCTATAATTAGATAGGGGAACAAATTCTAAGCAAAATTTGTTATATAAAGTTATTAAAATAAATCAAAACTTTTTGAGTTATTAAAGATCAAAAATTTTAATTGTTCGTAAGAAAAATGCATGTTTTTAACCGACTTTTCATAGATAACTCAAAAACTATAAGTTTTTACAAAAAAGTTATTGGAGCTATTACACAGGGAAAGCCCCTTGACACTTTA
Organism: Diabrotica virgifera virgifera; assembly: GCF_917563875.1. NCBI lineage: Eukaryota > Metazoa > Arthropoda > Insecta > Coleoptera > Chrysomelidae > Diabrotica > Diabrotica virgifera. The sequence continues at coordinate 173,524,862 of NC_065445.1, read as the reverse complement.
GTTTCTTATTTTTGTTATTGTTCTGGACAAACTAATCTGAATTAAATATTTTTTATTCTAAAAGTATATGACGCCTTTTTTGTAGTTTGACAATCAATTCTATTTTTTACAATGGCGATGTGACAGTAGTTATGACATGAACAGTGGCGTGTTCTATACATTTTAATAAATACTTAACAGTTATTATTACCGAAATTGAAGCTAATAAAAAATTAAATAAACTCCTTACTAAAAAACCTTTTAATATTAACTAAAAGTGAGTTATAGGTAATTGAATGCATATTTTTTCGGCGAGTACCCAAATCTTAAGTATTCAAGCTTAAATTACGGGAAAATGATGCATTTTATAACATAAACTTATTACCCATTTGTGAAAGTACTTAGAAATATCTATCAAATGAGATACCGAACAAGTTAATAGCATTAAAATTTATGCTACAAAAATTTTTCAAACTTGATCTTTTAAAAAGTTTTCCAAAAAATGTTATCGTTTTTTTTTAATAACTCCGTTAATTTTTAAGATATCAGGTACTCCTAAAAACAGTTTTAAAGGTAATTCTAAAGGCTATTAAAACAAGTTCAATCTAATCTTTTAAACCCCCTACTTTTTTAAAAATCAAATATTAAATGGCCACGGTTACATGGTTCTCGCAGAAAAATTTAAGTTTTAAACGTTTGTATCTCGGGTTATTTTTCACCCTACAGAAATGGTAAAAAAGGTATAATATTTGATATAGATAAAACTAAAATTTGGTTATTTACCATTTTTTTCGTATATTGAGTATTTTTATAGTTATTATCAAAAGAAAATGAAAATTACGATAATTTTAAAAATTCTGATTTTTTTTAAATTATATCTTTTTTTCAAAAATCTGCATTCTAAACCGGTGAAAATTGTTAAAATAATTACTTATGCTAATATAAAGAAATTTTTGTAATGATTACTATAAATTTTAATTTTTGGTGGAAATGGCGTATGTTTTATTTTTCACTTTTTCCTAAAAAATTCGAAAGAGTTCTCTTAGTTTCATCATAACTTGCTTAATTTTGATGCTATTAACTTCTTCTGGAGCTCAATTGTTAGGTATTCTGAAGTACTTTGATAGGTGTTTAGCAGGTATATTTTATAAAATGCATCGTTTTCCCGTTATTTAAGATTGAATACTTAGATTTGATTACTCGTCGAAAAAAATATACATTCAATTACCCATAACTCACTTTAAATTAACATTAATTTAGTACTTTAAGTGAATAGTGTATTCAATTTTGGTAAGAATAAATTTTTTGTAAAAGTTTTTGAGTTATACGTGAAAAACAGCTTTAAAACATGCATTTTTTTACGAAAAAATAAAATCTTTGATCTTTAATAACTCAAAAAGTATTGATTTATGTTAATAACTTAATACAACAAATTTTGCTTAGAGTTTTTCCCGCTATCGATTTATGGTATTATTTTTAATAAAATAGTTTTCACCCCAGAAAAGGGGTGGCATCCACCCCCAGGGTAGAAGCACAAGTTGGCATCATGTCACCTTTGTTCCTTGAGGTATCCTCTAACTGCTCACCAATTTTCATGAAAATCGATGGAGGTTCAACGAAATCGGAGGTGAAAACCTTCAGTGACTGCACTAACGGTAGTGTCGGCGCAATAAGGCTGCCTTGCACTGTACCGCACTTTGTGCTTGTGGCGATATTTGTTTCCAATATCATATTACTTTAAATTTTAACTTTATACATTGTATCTTTCAGTCCACTTTGTTATGCTTCTTTTCATTAGCATTTTTCAGTGCGTCACAAATGATAGAAAAAAAGGTAAGTCCGTGATAATATACATTTTAGTGACATAACACTTTAGTTAAATCTGACAGTTGTCACATTTTATTTGCAATTTGGCGTACAACCAAATCAATTGTGTATATTGCATTTATAAAATGGTATTTTCTTTGATTTGTATAGTCTTATAAATTGTTCAGATTATATTCGTAGATATATTATATAATTCGCAAATTATTTTATTTTCGATTATGGCGCCATCTATTGACAACTAGAATAAATATAATAAATGTCACCGACGAAATGTAATCACCAACGTGCGTTTTTTTCTGTCACATACAATTTAATGCGTTAGAAAGAAATCGAAAAACTGTGACTCACTGAAAGATCCTCATGAGAAAAAGCATATAATTAGAGTATTATGAATATATTCTGTAGGTCTTTGAGCATTTTACGCCTGGGAAGTTGCCCCACCGACCCCCCTCCTAGTAATTATTATGGGACCTCCCATCGACCCGAAATTTTTTTTTTTTCGTGGAATTTATGGCTTTGGTGAGGACCAATTAGCCAGACTATGTTAGATTGTATAAATAGTCCCGGTTCAACGCCGCGGAGGTTTTAGCCCTCTTTGTGTGTATGTTTTTATTTTTTTTTGTTTTCTTTTTTTTGTTTTTTTTTTGTTTTTTTTTTTGTTTTTTTTTTGGTTTTTTTTTAATTGGTTCATTTTTTTTACTTGGTTTATTTTTTTTATTATTTTTTTTTATTTTTTTTTGTATTCACCTTTTTTTTCCTTTAATGCTTTACATTTAGTTTGTTTTGCAGAATTGCTTACAAAATTGGTTAGTAATTTTACAATTTTAGTTTACAGTTTATGATGTGTTGATGAAGTACATAAAGTATATTATTATTTCCTGAAAAAATAATACAATTTAGGTCTATTGGAAGGTTTATCTTGTAGTTAATTAAGTTTTTATATAGATTATTAATGTTTACAATATTTATTGGACATTCAAGTAAAACATGTACCAATGTACCCATTTTACCACAACTACACAGTGGATCGTCTGTAATTTTTATTTTGTGCTTATAATAAGGTGTTAGTGCATGGTTTGCACGTATTCGATTTATTGTGGCGACAAAGTTTCTGTTTGGTATTTTGTGAAACCATGGTTTTCTGGGGATCCTTGGCTGGTGTTTACAAAAGTTTGTTCCAGTTGTTGATGCACTGTATAGGTTTTGCCACATCTCATTTATTTTGTTCCTTTGATTTAAGAATAAATCGGACGGGGGTAGTTTAAGATTTAGTTCTTCTCCTGATGTTGGAGCTGTTTTTGCTAAGGCATCCACCATTTCATTACCTGTTATGCCTGCGTGTCCCTTTACCCATAGATATATGACGACTTTATTCTTGATGTGTATCTCATTATGTAAATACAGGATTTTTGCTTCAATATGATTAACTGATCTATTTATTTTAACATTTTTAAGTTTATCTACTGCACTTTTGCTGTCCGTACATATTATAAATTTGTCGTGGTTAGAGCCGAGTACGTATTTCATAGCTTGCACTATTGCTGTTAGTTCTGCGTGTATATGGAAGCTTCCTTTGGTAAAATAAATTTTTTGTCAGTATTTTCCTCAAAATGGTAAAAGGCACAACTGGTATATTTTTTTGACTTTGATCCATCAGTGAATATAGAATCATAGTTTGGCCAGTATTTGTTTTTTGTTTCGTTGAACTTTGTTTGATTGATACTTGCTACTTCTTCACTTTCAAAATAGTAGGTTCTAATTTCACGTGAAAAAATTTGTTCAGGTGAGTAAATTAAAACTGGAGGGAGTTGGTTGGAATAGAGTATATCTGTAATGTTAGCTATTTCTGAGAAAGATTCTACTATGAGGGGGGTTTTCTTGAAGTGCCAGTATCTATGGGTCAAAACTTGAACTGTTAGTGACTGTACACTATTGAGGTAAGAAGTTTTTTTTGAAATGGTTTTTATCATGAATTTTCTGCTCAATAGTTGTCTTCTTAGTTTAAGAGGAGGTTCCACGGCTTCAGCTTGTATAATGTTTATGGGCGTTGACTTAAGATATCCCAGGCAAACTCTTAAGCATTTATTTTGTTGTATCTCGATTTTATTTAGATGTGTATCTGCTGCTGTTCCATAGAGTTGACTTCCATAATCCATTATTGATCGTACCATTGTTTTGTAGAATAGTAAAGCCGTATTTGGGTCTGCTCCCCACTTTGCTCCACAAAACGCTCTTAGGATATTTATAGAATTACTTGTTTTTTTGATAATTTGGTGGATACAGTCCTTCCATAATAGTTTTCTATCTAGATGCAGACCAAGATATTTTACAGAGTTACTAATACAGAGTTTATATTTTCCTATTGTTAATTGTCTTTGATAGTTGTTTCTGTTTCTAGAGAAAATACATATATTGGTTTTGGACTCGGATATGGAAAGTCCCATGTTGTCTAGGTATTTTTGGATTTTTATAAATTCAGTGTTGATATTTTCTATACATTTGTCCTCTGATTTGCTACTGGTGTAAATAACAACATTATCAGCGTATTGAATAATTTTAGACTTTTGTGATATAACATTTTCTATATCCATTGTGTACAGGCTGTAGAGGATTGGGCTCAGGATACTACCTTGTGGTAATCCAGATCTACATATTCTTGATTCCGAAATTTCTTGATTTATCTTTAAGGAAACTGATCGATTAGAGTAAGCTGATTTTATGAAGTTGGCAAAGGAGGTTGGTAGACCAATATTGATGAGCTTCTCTTCTAGTATATTTATTTGAACATTATCATATGCTGAAGTTATATCCAAAAATGTGGCCAAAGTGCTGTATTTGTGTGTGAATCCTAGATAGATGTCATTTACTAGTATCGTTAGGGGTTCCAAGGAAGATCTTCCCTTTCTAAAAGCATATTGTGAGTCAGGTAATATTTTTTCATTTTCTAGCCAATATTCAAGCCTGTTCTTTATCATTCTTTCCATGGTTTTAAATATACACGATGATAAAGCTGTGGGTCTATATGAATCTGCATTTCCATTCTGTTTTCCAGGTTTTTTGATAGGTACTATGATGTATTCTTTCCACATCGGTGGAAAAGGAATCCTATTTATCCAAATCGAATTGAACAATTCCAACAGGGCTTTCTTATGGTCTAAGGGCATTTTATGCAACATATTATATGAAATGTTATCCGCCCCGGGAGATTTATTTGTTGATTTAATGCAATGATCGAGTTCCCATAATTGAAATAACGATTGTAGGAAAGAAGTGTTCCTATTTACAGTAGCTATTTGTTGAGTAATGTCGTTTTCGGCCCATGGAGGTGAGATTTTTGTGTGGAATTCGCTTATCCAGTCTTCTTTGGGGTCCATTAGGGGTTTATTCGCTTGTTTTCGGTTTTTATATCGGTTTACTTTGTTCCACACTTCTTTAATTGGTGTATTTTGATTTAGATTTTGGCAGTAATTTATCCAACTTTTTTTCTTAGTTTCTTTAAAAGTTTTTTTAGCTATTTCATCAAGTCTTTTATATTCTGTTAGATTATTAAGATTTGGAGCCTGTGTGTAGGTTAGGAAAGCTTGTTTTCTTGCTTTAGCAGCTATGTTACAGGTTTCGTTCCACCAGTCCTTTGAGCAATGATTTCTATTTTGTGCGTTTGATTTTCGTAACGGAATTGCTTTGTCGGCAGCTTTGTTAATATTGTCGATAATGCCCATTAGTGATGATTTTGGTTCTGTTGCTTCAAGGGTAGCGGTGTATACATCCCAATTAGCAGCCTTGAGTCTCCATATATTATGTTTTGTCTGTTTAATTTGCGCAGGTGGGATATTCCTTCCAAATTGTATGTGTATTGGTAAGTGATTAGAGCCATAAGGTTCTTCTAAAGTACACCACGTAATTAGTTGTGTCAGATCCTGTGTAGAGAGGGTCAAGTCTACAGCTGACTTCTTATTGTTTGCTAATGTAGGTGATCCGTCGTTTATAATTACTAGGTTGCATTGTTCGATAGCTTCCAAAAGAATCTTGCCATAGATATCGTCATATCCATCGTTCCATGCCAAACTATGTGCGTTAAAGTCGCCCCCAATTATGAATGGTTTTGGAATTTGTTCCAAAAAGTTAATCCACTGTTGTAATGATATTCTAGTTCTCGGTTTAAGGTATACTGAAACAAAGTAAATTTTTTTATGTATATATGGAAAATTTACCGAGATACAAGTATGCTCAAAGTTGATTGTAGTTGGAATTGAGACTTCTTGGTATATTAAGTCTGATTTTAATAAAATGGCAGAGCCGCCGTACCCGTCGTCCCGGTCACAGCGAATATTGTTGAAGCCTTTAAAATTATATTATTTTTCTGCTTTAAACCATGTTTCCGATAGAAGTGCAACGGAGTAGTTGCCCCTATCTAGTAGATATTCTAAGTTATTTTTATTAGAAACTGCCGAACGGCAGTTCCATTGAAGGATATTTATTGCATGGTTGATGTCTGAGAATGTGATGACGTGTTTCCATTTATAGTTAATTTGACTAAGTTTTCGAGTTCTTCCTTATTTATGTTTATACTTTTTGTTACTAAAACTTTTGTGACAATTTCTATAACTAATTCTAATATTGAATTTATCATGCTCAAGTCTGAAGGAGATGCAATTGGATTATTATTAATATTTCCCTTATAGTTAATGCTGTCTAATATTCCTCCCGTAGGTAATTGAGATCTAGGGGAAGATATAATTTCATTATGCAAAATTAATGTTGGATCTGGACTATTTGGTCTCTGTCTTTTGAATGTTCGAGAATTTGTACTATTTGAATTATTATTGTAGAATATATTATTAGTTGACATTTTGTTAATTGGATTTGATGGGAATTGGGTGGGTGTATAATTGTTGGGATTTAATGGAGGGAAAGTTTTGAGGCAGGAGAGGTTTGTAGTTTGTTCTGTATTTATGGATGTTACTTTTGCATAGGAGTTTCTGGGGAACTGTTTGTTTGCGTCTTGATAACTAATATTATTGGAAGACATAGCGTCTTTAATAAGTTTTTGACGCTGAAATTCTTGACACGCGCTTAAATTTGTAGTAAAATGATCCCCCGAACAGTTAAAAGATTTTGGAGTGAGATCGGTCTTTTTACAATCTTTTGAGTTGTGGGATTCTTGACATTTATCGCACCTAGCCCTGCTCTTACACTGCCCACCTGTATGTCCAAATCGAAGACAATTAAAGCATAATAGCACCTTTTGTTTGTATGGTTCGACTTCCTTTAGTACCTTGTTGATTGTTATATATTTTGGTAGCACTTGTGACTTAAAACTAACTACGCATGTTTTTGTTGAGTACCGTTTTCATCTACTTTCAACATACTCTACTGAAAATTCTGTGGAAATATCTTTTATTACGCCCTGTCTAACTAAAAGAAACTTAGGAATGTATATGTATAGATTATTTTTTATAAATATTGCTTCATTTTTTTTAGATATGATATAGTTAGCCGATTTATAATCTTTAAATTTTATACGTATTTTATTTCTTCCTACTGCGTCAATACTTACAATTTTTTCATCAATTTCTTTAAAATTTGTGATAATAATGTCACCTATCCTTAACGCGTTTAATCTGCCTTTAAAATCGGGTGAATTATTTTCTAAATACGCGTAAAAAGGTCCTAGGTCGTTTTGTCGGTAAAGAAATTCCTCCCTTTTTGTTCCTACTTCTTTGTTAATGTTATTTGTTATTGAAGTGTGTACATTAGCAAAGTCATTATCGATAATGGGTTTATTATTAACAAGTTTTGTGGTACTTATCTGTGTAACTGGAACAAGATTTTGGAATCCTTTGAAGATGTTGCATGTTCTGTATCCATTTGGGTTTCTAAAACATTTTTATCGGGGGCGTCGCCCCCGCTAACTGCACTCATAACTTTTTAATGTTTTTATTCCGATTTCGCTTTTTTATTTGGTGTAATTAATTTACTTTTAAAGTTCACAAAATATTTATTTAAATATCTAATTTATAGACACCGGTTTTAAAAAACAAGCTTCTTTCCTACGCACGTCTGACTACCACGACGAATGGAAGCTAAGTGCTTACCAAACTTAGACTTAGTTTAAAACATGTATGTAGTTTTACATAAAAATATTCCCATAATAATACATGTATAGATACTTTATGCTTATTAAATGGTAATTAACATAACTAAAAAGTTCAAACTATTTCCCAAAAAATATTTTTACGCTCTTTTTAATGGCGCTATTATCGTTTTGAAAAATTAATATATACATAGTGAAAAAATAAAAAAAAACTTTTTACATAAAAAACCAGGAAAAACACAACTTTTGGTAAACCGATTCTTCAAGTTCACCACTTTGATCTTATATATCAAAATAAGAACCTATATACCATATTTGGTTGAAATCGGAGTTTTCGTTCAAAAGTTATCGTACTTATTATATACATATGTATAGCAGGAAAAACACAACTTTTGGTAAACCGATTCTTCTAGTTCACCGCCTCTATCGAATAAATCAAGATAAGAACCTATATACCACATTTGGTTGAAATCTGAGTTTTCGTTCAAAAGTTATTGTACTATTAAACACATATGTATAGCCGCCATTTAGAATGCCCACTATTTTTATAAAAAGCAATATCTGAGATGGCCTCATATCTAAATTTGAAACTTTATATGTGTAGTATATGTGGTCCAAATTATATGCTTGTATCATTAAACGTCCAATTGTTTCACATATCGGCTGCACTAAAATGCAACAACAGTTGAACTAATAAAAATATAATGTATCCTTCCATAAATAAATATTCAAAAAAATATTTGTCACTCTAATGCCCGGTTGCACCAACATATCTTAGGCTTAAGTCGAGAATATCATAAGAATTAATATAATATAATTATAATATATTACAATACGAATACCATAATATAATAATAGATATAATTGATAATAAGGTAAGAATCTAAAATTATGGTGCAACGTAAGTGATACTCAAGGAGGCCCTATCTATAAGTAGAGCTTAGCTAAGCTGGAGCTTAAGATCTGTTGGTGCAACCAGGCATAAGTGTTGCGTTTTCTTTACCATCAGTATAATTTATTTTTTAAGTAGAAGAGGTATCTGCTGTAAACTCTACATACAAGACCAGACTTACTTGCCATCCAAATCCGCTCGCCAGTACCTGCTCAACATTTCACATGAAAGAAGATTAAAAAGACCTAACCTTTTGGACCTCTTTTTTCCTTGTCTAAGCTTTAGTACGGAGAGCAGTGTCATAGTGCGGTGAAATAATCAAGTTTTAGATTCAGCGTTTTTTAAACTTTTTCCGTATTTTCATTTTTGTTTTTTAGACTTTTAATAATCATATTTATTGCCTGAGGTGTCTACTATACTAAACTTGATCTATTATGTTCCAAGTACAGTATGCGGCAAAATAAACAGTACTGAAATGAATATTTAAAAGTTTATGATTATTTATATACAGAGCTGGGCCGGGTACTGATAAATTGTACTCGGGTACTTTTCATATTAAAGGAACGAGTACAGAGTACATTGCTCCAGAAAAGTACTCAGAGTACAATACTCAAAGTACAATTACCTGAATTTCTCGGGTACTTATTTCGAGTACATTCGAATGTAAAACCCGAAAAAAGGTAAGAAGGTAATACAGTAGACTCTCTCTATAACGAACACGGTTATTACGAGGTTTCGTTTATAAGGAGGTACGCTAGATGTCCCATGAAATTCCTATTAATTCCTAACACATTATGGCCTTGATATGGCCTTGCAAACATTATTCACAACGACGTACGTTCCCGATAAAACATATGTTAAAGATGCCTTCTGGCCAGCGGCGGATCTACGGTGAAGGAAAATGAGAAAATGTATCCCCTAATAAGGTCCAAAATTAAGGAAAAAAATTGTTCAAACATAAAAATATATTAGCTGACATGAATCCGAAACCACAGAAAGACAATTTCAACCCAATTTCAACACTAGTTAGGAAAATTAAGGAAACCTAATGCCTATAAGTTATTATTTATGTCTTTTATGTAACTTGAGTTTATCTTTTTTGTCTTTTGGTTGGTTTTTCATTGGAAGAAACCCCCCTAAGGCAAATTTCCCCTTCTAAGTCAAATTTGTAGACGCGCCACTGCCTCTGGCACGAAAAAATCTTTAATTCTAGTCCGCAATTCCAAAATGGCTGACGGTAGATCTCGCTGACTCCTTCAGCATTCCCCATATGTACGCATCTAGTGGCGTTAGTTCTGGTGAGTGGCAACTCCCAAAATGATCGCGCACTCGCGCAGTATTCAAAGAGATTTCCTGGCAGTGTGACATGTTGTCCCGTCCTGCTGAAACTATTGTTGATTTTAAGGTTCAACCATTTTTGTGACCTTTTCCGTATGACCGAAAATAGTACCCCACTATAAATTTTTTTTCTGCAAAACAGAACCATTCTGAAGCACCTAACATTATCACGACATTCACATACGTTATAACAACGTTCGGAAACCACTCAGTACGTTTCGGCGCCTGACACATACAAATTTGAATCACACGAATTTCAGTAATGTTTATTTTGCCGCATACCACAAGATATATTTTAAGATATATTTATGATAAGATATATATGATAAGATATATTATATACCATATATATTTATGATCAGATATATTATATACCATATATTTATGATAAGATATATACCATAGCATATTTATGATACCATATATTTAAGATAAGATATATTATATACCATAAGATATATATACAGTCGGAAAAATGAAAGAATATCCATGAACGAACATATAAAACACGCTGTATTTTCCTGTCACCGTGTCACAAAGAAAATTGTCCAGTGCAAGTACATGTAACAATAATTATTACATGTACTTGCGCTGGCCAATTTTTTGTGTGACACGGTGACAGGAAAATACAGCGTGTTTTATATGTTCGTTCATGGGTATTCTTTCATTTTTCCTACTGTAAGTTAAGATATATTTTACAATTATAATCTTATATGTTTTATTGGGTGCTCGCCACTGGGCGGCTTCCCTCTATGTTATTTTACAATATTTATACATAGTATTGCTTATTGTTTGTCATTGTACAGATTGCAATAAACAGATTGGATGTTAGAAATAAGATTGTGTGTACTTTGTACACATGTAAGAAGGTATACTTCTATACTTATGATTTCAACGAAACAAATATATTTTAAACATATTAATTGTATTTTCATTTAAATATTAAACTAATTTTAATACTTAAAATAATACCAAAACTTAAAAATAACGTTAATACGTCATTTTTTATAAACTGGAGCGTTCCCGCAATTGCTTTCTCGTGAGGAATCGTATAAACTCTTAAAAACGTCGTTTTTCGACAAAATATTTATAATACTAAAATTGTTTCATGGGCTCTAGCCTTTGAATTTCTGGTGTATTTGCGTCAAATTTTAAAATCATTCAAAATGGTAAATTCTCGAAAAATAATTTTAATTCGTCATTTTTTGACAAACTGGATTGTTCCAGCAATTGCTTTTCCCTTGAGAAATCGTAGAAAATCTAAAAAACGTCAGATTTTCTACACAATTTTAATAGAAGTATAACTTCTAACGTACGTATAAAGTACACACACATTCTTTTTTTCTATATAATGATAAGGGAGCACAAGCGGTGATTTTTGCAGTTACTCGAGCGCGTCAGATTATATGGAGAGAAACCTTGTACCCTGTAAATGTACCTCGACCATATATTGGATCTTAACACAGGGGAGTTCGTTGAGAGGGGTCCGAAAAAATCTATCCCTAGACAAACTCGAAATCGTCAGATTAAGATAAGGTAAGTTAAGTACATGCCAAAGAGTGTATATTTTAAAAATCTGACAAAATGAGTGGGGCGTAAGGAAATGGGGGAGTCACAAAGTTTTACAAAAAAGCCAATATTTCTCGAAATAAACGTCAGATCGAAAAACTAAAAAAAAAACGTGTTATATTTTTTAAAAATCTATCGAATGATACCAAACACGACCTATCACGGAGAGAGATGGGGGGTAAATTTAAAATTTTAAACACGAATTCCGCGATATTTTGCGAAATGAACATCAGATCAAAAAACTGTGAAATAAACGTATTCAATATTTTTGAAAAATCTATCGAATGGCAAAAAACATGACCCCCCCCCCCCCCCACGAAGGTGGGGTGGGGGTTACTTTTAAATCTTAAATAGGAGCCCCCAATTTTTATTGCAGATTTGGATTCTTTACGTAAAAATAAGTAACTTTAATTGGAAACATTTTTTCGAATTATGGATAGATGGCGCTATAATCGGAAAAAACCATTGTTGGAAATGGAAAATTAAATTAAAAAAATGGAAAGTCTCCACTAAAATGGAAAACTTTATTTAACTTTTTTGGTTTTAGAACCTACTCTTCACAACCCAATAGGTCTCCATAACGCTCGAGTGACTGCGCATTTAGCATACTTTGCTCCCCTACCATTAATAAGTACAAAAATATTGTATTAGACTATTATAAAAGTCAGTACAACTATAAACTCAATTTTGTCTCTGTTCTCACACCTTTTAAAACACAACTTAACAACCATATCCATAAATAAAAATGACAACACATTCTTTAACCACAGCCGCCATATTGGATAATTTTTGACATGTCATTGGAATACCCAATCAGAGCACACGTATAACGAATCTGCGCCTGGCACCAACAATTTTGATGAATTCGCGCACATTTACATTCACTCCCAATCGCGCCTAAAGAAGTATAACTTCAAAAAGTATAATTTATTTTTCAAGTGATTGCAATTAACAACCTTTTCTTCATACTTACTTTGGTGATACCATAGGAGCCAATGCTATTATTTGAGGAGTAACACGTCTTGCGTCAATAGCTTCTTGTATAGTTGTGCTAAGGTCTCCTCTAAACAATGATAAAGTTGAAATGTAATCATATTTTCCTTTCTTTTGATGCATAATTTCTAAAACAAAGTTTAAAGTGTACATAATGATACTGGGGTGTAAAGTTGTGTTATAGAGGTAGCACCTTTTATCGGAACGACCACATCGAGCTTCATAGACGGGAGATGGTTCTTGATAACTGATCCTCATAAGACAACTAACTCTCACGTATGGTTCCACGTGCCACACCTCGGGCAACTGCATTGGTCTGCAGGCTAAACTAAGTGAGGGTAGCCAGATATGGCGAAAACCCCACCGAGCGATTGCCGGTATAAGCAATCCCGCACTTGCTGACCAACGGCTTCGGGCGGATGAGTTGGTAAGTGGAAGGGCACTCTTTTATCGTGGAGCTAAGAAATTGGCACCAAAGGCGAATGAATCAAGTAAATGATCAACGGCATAGGGATACAGAAGGCAAGGAGAAACCACTATATTAAAGATCCAATTGGATATCTCTAGTACAATCATCATGGCAATGAGTACTAAAAGAAAAAAAGAAACTGATCATGGGAATCGGAGTCCAAGATCCGGCAGGGGAGGAACAGACAAGGACTCCCAGGTCGTTAACCGGCGAAACCCTTGTCAAACACCGAAACAAGACAAATTAAAATTAACGAAAGCAAAGATAGGTACGTGGAATGTCAAAAGCATATATCAGCCGGGTAAAATGCATAACATCCTTCAATAAATGAGAAGACTGAATATAAATATACTAGGAGTAAGCGAAACCTGGTGGCCTAACTCAGGATGCCTTTCGACCAAAACCGGTACCTTATATTACTCGGGAAACACTGACAACCAACATAGACGTGGAGTAGCAATTATTGTCGATACAGAGGTCAACAAGTCAATAGAGGGTTTTGTCCCAATCTCAGAAAGAGTGATGCTACTACAAATAAGGACATCACACACGAAACTAAATTTGATCCAAGTATATGCACCAACGACGGATGCAACAGAAGATGAAGTAGAAACATTCTACCAACAAATTGAAGATGCACTGAAAATGACAAAGAGCAGGGAAATCACGGTAGTTATGGGCGATTTTAATGCAAAAGTCGGCAAGGGAAGTGCTGGAACAACAATGGGAGATCAAGGACTAGGGGAACGTAATGATAGAGGTGATCGTCTAATACAATTCTGCCAAGAACAAAATCTAATAATCACAAACACGTTCTTTAAGTTACCTTTGAGACGGTTATATACATGGCGCTCACCAGCAGATAAACCGGAAAAAGTGGTAAGAAACCAAATCGATTATATACTGATTAAAGAGAGATATCGTAACACCATCAAATCCGTTAAAACATATCCAGGAGCAGATGTCACATCAGACCATAACCCACTAATCGCTAATGTCACGCTAAAGCTTAAACGTATTAGAAAACCCCAAAGAACTCCAAGTATAGATGTTAACAAACTGAAAGAAGTTGACATAAAAAACAAACTTCAACAGAAAATATACGAAAACTTTGATAAATTAGATAATAACAACTACGAGGTAAACCATCAATGGGAAACACTAAAAAACTGCCTACTTGTTCCATGCAAAGAGATATTAAAAGAACCGATAAGAAAGAGAGACAACTGGATGACCGACGAGATACTCGGTATGATGGACCAACGAAGACAAGCCAAGAACAGACAATCACAATTACAAAATAATTAACAATGAAATCAGAAAAAAGATAAGAGAGACAAAACAAACTTACTATGAGGAAAAACGTAAAGAGATAGAAGATCTCCAGAACAAATACGATCTATTCAACCTGCATAAAAAGGTTAAAGAAATGGCAGGGCTGCAAAAAAGAAACCACAACACAACTCTTTTACACAAAAATGGAAACACTATTATAACGACCGACGAAAAGCTAAAACGATGGAAAGAATATATGGAAGAGCTTTTCGACGACGAAAGAGGAAACCTACAAGACATATCTTTCAAAAACAGGGAAACAAGTGTAGAAATTACAAAGGAAGAAATATTGTATGCACTAAAAAACACCAGTAACGGAAAAAGCCCGGTTCCAGATCAACTGCCTATTGATATTCTTAAAATAATAGAAAATGAGTACATAGATGTCCTCTTAAAGCTCTTTAATGAAATTTATCAGTCGGGTGACATACCCAATGAATGGTTGTCCTCAACATTTATTTGTCACCCAAAAAAGAAAAATGCTAGAGAATGCACCGACCACCGTACCATAAGCCTGATGTCTCACACACTTAAAATGTTTTTAAAGATCATTCATAAACGCATTTACCAAACACTTGTCATGGATATTGAAGAAACGCAATTTGGATTCCGTAGAGGCGTAGGTACCCGTGAAGCTCTCTTTGCATTCAACGTACTAATCCAGAGATGCTTGGACGTGAACCCAGGATATGTACGTCTGTTTCATAGATTACAATAAGGCTTTCGATAAAGTCCGCCACAAACAGCTAATGGACGTCCTCAAAGCAAAACAATTACAATACAATGACCTTCGAATTATAACAAATCTATATTATAAACAGCAAGCACACATACGCATTAACGAACACACATCAGAAGAGTTCGAAATTAAAAGAGGAGTGCGACAGGGGTGTGTATTGTCACCACTAAGAGCTCTTGAGGGAGAAACAACAGGACTAAAGGTAAATGGAACGCCAATTAACAACATTAGATATGCGGACGATACTATCATAATAGCAGACAACCTTAAAGACCTCCAAAAGCTAATGAACAAGATAGTTGAGTATGGAGAAGAATATGGATTATCAATAAACATCAAGAAAACTAAATTTATGAGGATATCAAAAACCCAAAATAATGATGAAAGTCTGACAATTAAAGGTAAAACTTTAGAACAAGTAGAAAACTGCAACTATTTTGGCTCAATAATTAATCACAGAAACGATTACTCCAAAGAAATCAAAGTTCGAATAGAGAAAGCAAGAACAAACTTCAATAAAATGAGAAAGGTACTTTGTGCAAGAGAACTGAAATTAGACTTGAGAGTTAGGCTGGCAAGGTGTTACATTTTCTCGCCTCTGCTTTACGGGATAGAAGCATGGACTCTTAACGCATCGACTACTAAAAAGTTGGAAGCATTTGAACTGTGGGTGTATAGAATAATCCTGAAGATATCATGGACCGAGCATATAACAAACAACGAAGTCATGAGAAGAGTCAACAAAAGACTGGAAATATTGGAAACCATCAAGACACGAAAGCTGCAGTACCTGGGGCATGTTATGCGTAATGAGAGACACAACATACTTCAGTTGATTCTTCTTCTTCAAGTGCCATCTTCGTTCCGAAGGTTGGCGATCATCAGGGCTATACGTATTTTCGAAACTGCTGACCGAAACAATTCGTTGTTGCTACAGCTATACCATTCCCGTAGATTCTTTAGCCAGAAGTTTCGTCTTCTTCCTATGGATCTTTTTCCTGCTGTCTTCCCCTGCATAATTATTCGAAGCAGTTCATATCTTTCGCCTCTTGTAATGTGTCCCAAGTATTGCAGTTTTCGTTTTTTGATCGTAAATATGACTTCCTTTTCTTTATTCATTTTTCTCAAGACCTCGACGTTTGTGACTCTCTCCGTCCATGATATTCTCAAGATTCTGCGATACATCCACAGTTCAAATGCCTCCAATTTTTTGATATCAATCTTTTTCAACGTCCATGACTCCATTCCGTAGAACAGCACAGAAAGTACGTAACATCTCATCAGGCGAAGTTTCATTTCAAGGCTCAAATCTCTTCCACAGAACACTCTCTTCATTTTAGTGAATATGGATCTGGCTTTTTCTATTCTTATTTTGATTTCTGCTGAGCTATCGTTGTCTTCATTTACAAAAGTGCCTAAATATTTGTATTTGCTAACTCGATCGATAATTTCATTGTGTAAATATAAATTTTGGACATTTCGTGTTGATTTCGATATTACCATAAATTTAGTTTTCTTTATGTTCAAAGATAGTCCATATTTTTCGCTGCAGTCTGCTATCTTATTCACCAATGTCTGTAGTTCTTCAAGTGTTGCTGCGATCAGAACGGTGTCGTCGGCAAATCTCAGATTGTTTAATCTAACACCGTTTATTTTAATACCTATGGGTTGCTCAGAGAGTGTTCTATTCATTACGTCTTCGGAATAGAGATTAAACAGGGTTGGTGACAGTATACACTCTTGTCTCACACCTCGCTTTATTTCAATTTCTTCAGTGGTATTATTCTCTACTCTCACTACTGCTTTATGATTGTAGTACATATTTGCTATTAGTCGGATGTCTCGTTTATCTAAATTCTTTTCTGCCAGGAGTCTGATTAGATGATCATGCCGCACTTTATCAAAGGCCTTGTTATAATCTAAGAAACACATGAATACATCTTGATTTATATCAAGACATCTTTTAGACATAACGTTCAGTACAAACAACGCCTCTCTTGTTCCGAGTCCATTTCGGAATCCAAACTGGGTACCATTGATGTCCATTTCCAGTTTTCTGTGTACTCTGGTGTGTATAATTTTCAGGAATGTTTTCAGTACATGGCTCATCAAACTGATCGTACGGTAATCACTACATTGTTTGGCATTCATCTTTTTTGGTATAATAACAAAGGTGGATAAAAGCCATTCTTGTGGTATTTTTCCTGATGTATAAATGCTATTGAAAAGTTCAACTAAAATGTGGATCGAGTCTTCTTTTATCAGTTTAAGGATTTCCGTTGGTATTTCATCTGGACCTGGGGCTTTACCGTTTTTCATTCTTCTTAGTGCGTACATTACTTCCTCTTCCGTTATATCTGGACCTTCGTCTCCTTGTATGTTACTGAGTTCAGATTGTTGTCTATCATCTGCAAAGAGTTCTTTATCATAGTTTTTCCATGTTTTCAACTGTTCTTCTAGTTCTGTTATTATGTTTCCGTTGACATTATACAGGGTATTTGGCTGCTTACGTTTTTGTGTACCTGCAAGTTCTTTCACATTTTTATGTACATTAAAAATATCATGTTTTGCCTGCAATTGCTCTATTTCTTCACATTTTCTTTTATAAAAATCTTCCTTTGCTATTCTGATTTCCTTTTTGATTTCTTTCTGTATTTGTTTATACCTTTGTTCGTTTTTTCCTTTCATTATTCTCCGATTGTCCATGAGAAGAAGGATTTTATCAGTCATCTATCTTTGCTTTATTTTTGGATTTTCTTTAGTCAGAATTTTCTACGCAGGACTTGTTATCGCCATTTTTACGTTTAGCCATTTTTTATCTATGTTGTTCGTTGGCTGAGATGTTTCTTTTTCATAAAGTATTTTCAAATTATTATTAATACATCTTTGCAGTTCCGCCTTTACCTCCAGGTTACATAAATGACTGACGTCTATCTGGTTTGCTCTTCTTTTCTGCTCCAATCTTTTTAGTTTAATACTCATTTGCGCTATTAGAGGGTTATGGTCTGAATAGACATCTGCGCCTGGGTAAGCCTTAACGGATTTTAAGGAGTTTCTGTATCGTTCGTTTATCAGTAAAAAATCAATCTGGTTTCGAATTATTATTTGGCCATTGTCCTGGGGTGATTTCCACGTATAAAGTCTCCTCTTTGATAAGTTGAAGAATGTATTAGATACAATCATGTTATTCTCCTGACAGAATTGAAGCAGTCTGTCACCTCGTTCATTTCTTTTACCGAGTCCGTATTCTCCTACATGTTTGCCACTTTTTCCTTTACCAATTTTTGAGTTAAAATCACCTAGAATTACGGTGATGTCTCGTGGTTTCGTCGATTTTAATACTTGATTGATTTCTTCGTAGAATTGTTCAATTTCGTCCTCGGATTTATCTGCAGTAGGTGCATAGATCTGTATGATATTTAGTTTATTTGTGTTTGTCTGTAGTTGGAGAAATAAGAGCCGATCTGATACTGGAGTAAAATTAATGACCGACTGCATCATAGACTTAGATACGAAAACTGCTACGCCGTGTCTGTGTTGACTACTACTGTTTCCGGAGTAAAATGCTATGCCATTTGTTGTCGAAAAACTGCCAGAATTTGGCCACCTTGCCTCACTAGTGCCTAGAATGTCGACATTTAATCTTTGCATTTCTTGTATTATATTATGCATTTTGCCTGGATCATACATAGTCCTAACATTCCATGTACCAATTTTTAATACTTTCTTGGGTGTTTTTCTATTTTCTTTAAGAGTGGTATTTATTACTTAACAGGGATTTTGCTGGTTGACGACCCGGGAGGCCCTGTGGTCTTCTTGTGATATACCTCTCATGCCGGATCCTGGTCTCCGATTCCCATGATCAGTGGTTGAGTTGGCTTTTTGTTGTACAGTCATGATGATCGTACTAGAGATATCCATGATGGATCTTTAATGTAGTGATTTCTCCTTGCCTTCTACATCCTTATGCCGTTGACTAGTAAATAGTTCTTCCGCCTTTAGTGCCAATCTCTTGACCTCAGGACAAAAGAGTGCCCTTTCACTTGCATACCAACCGAAGTTTGAAAACAAGTGGGGACTGCTTATTCCGGCAGTCACTCGGTCGCCAGAGCCTCGTCAGTTATCTAGCAGGGTGCACCGGATGATCAAGATCAAAATCATCACACGGACAGGTGAGGTTGACATTTGGATAGGAGAGGCTATATGTTGCGCGTCACCATCCCTTACATCCCTTCAGTTGATTATACAGGGGAAAATCCAGGGCAAGAGAAGTGTAGGAAGGAGACGAATCTCGTGGTTGCGTAACTTGAGGGAATGGTACGGATGCACATCAACCGAACTATTTAGAGCAGCAGCATCTAAGATCAGAATAGCCATGATGATTGCCAACCTCCGTCGCGGAGATGGCACGTGAAGAAGAAGATAATGATACTATTTATAAATCAAATTATCGATTTAAATTTTCATAAAAGTAATAGTACCAAAATTAAATTGAAAAACTGAAACCAATCATGATAATCTACATTGTAAACATAGGTATTACATCTTGGAGCATTAGTTATTTCATACAATAGATTAATACATACACGAAGATAATTATACAGGGTGTTTCATTGGGAAACGGAAATACTTGAATGGTGAATAGAGGTCACTGAGGCGGTTCTAGATATACTACATTTATTGCCCCACCGATTTTTATAACCGAGTTACAGGCTGTTTTATCGACTTTGCCCATTTCTTTCTGGAGGCGCCGCCCGATTCATCAACGACTCTACCTTATCGGTAAGAGTCAACGGTAAATTGAAGGTGAAATTACAAAATAAAATTATGTATGTCTTTGTAATTACTTTATAATGCTAAAAAAATTACGGGATCTGGATTTCAGTGCATATTTTTTTTTATAATTCTCGTATCAAAGTTGCGCGTGAAGTTAGGCGTGTTCATGACAGTTGAGGAATTGGGGTTGCGTACCCATTAAGTCTATTGGCCTTTACATCACTCGATTTTCCTATTCGAAGAGAGACTCGTTATGTTTGTGCCTCTATTCCTTAGTCACGCTATACCAGAAATATACCAATAATTCAGCCCCTCAAATATTTTTTCACAGAAATGTAGTCGATGGGTTCTACCTTGATAGGTTATTTACCTGTATTCGGTTCATCCTTTTGATTTTTAGATTACAATTTACACTTATTAGTTATTTTTAAGATAGTTGAACTTTAATATCTGAGGAGGTCACGGTGTATATATTATTGTGTTTCAATTTATAAATCAAAGATAGAATAAAAATTTAATTTTTTTAATATAACGCGGGCACATAAATTTGATACACCCTATATATTGATTTGTAAATATTTATTAGAAGTTAGCTTTCACGCAAGGTGGTTTCTCCTTAATGATTTTTTCCATGAAGAATATTAAAAACATTTTTGTAAATAAACAGTGAAACGAACATTTATTTACGATTATAATTTTAAACCGATTGTTTATTACGGGAAAGGTAGAAGCCATAGGTAATTAGTTCTTAGAAAATTAAGGTAAAGAAAGTTTGGAATTTTAATCTCTTTTTGTTTAACCCCGAGTAAATTTTGTAGAATTTCCCGAAAGTAATTATTATGATGGTAGGAATATTTTTGAAAGTATGAGTGGTTTTTTCGAATGAAAAAAAGAAGGGGGAAGAAGAAATGTCTCTGATTGGTTTGGCAATTTGGAATGGGAAGGAGAGAAGGTTGAATTTTCAGATAGTTTTGTAAAGAGGGATCATTCTGTTACCGGCATTCGAGAAGAGCAGTCAAAAGTTTTCGTGAGTAGTTCAGAAGCAAGTACTAGTGGTGGTTTTGATAGTGAGAGTAGCTGAAAAATGGAACGAGAGACAAATCAAATCGAGAAGAAATACCTCTTTGATTCTGTAAAGTCCAAGAGAGTAAGTTACAAGAATTATCGTTATTAAAATTATTTGTGACACCAAGTAAAAAAGATACTTGGGTCTCAGGAGATTATTGTTTGAGAGAAAGAGAGGAGAGAGTTTTGGAGTTTATTGAACGAGTACTGGCAAAAAGAGGCCTGGCTTGTGTTTTGGAGAAATAGTTGCTGGTATCCTGCTGGATTGTTTGCTGAGAACGGAGAGGGCTTTGATTGGTAGCCTAACATAATCAACAAGGATGAGCTGTTTGGGTCAAGAGGAGACATCATTGTGTGTGAATCAAAAAGGTCAGTCAATAACCTATGTGATAGATTTTCTTTATAATCATCTTTATAAAATTTAATAGGAAGTATAAGTAATTTGCGAATACCAAATTTGTTTGTTTAGCTTGTTTTTTATTAAGGGTATCAAGAACAAAGCGATAAATATTTGTTTGAATTAGATTAATTTATATGGTAAAAGTATCTTTTGGACAGTTATGCCCACAGGATTTAATTGATAAATTGATAGAGCATTGCTTTTGATAATAAAGGTATTTGTATGTGTTTATGATTTTTCTATTTATTTCCTTTTCCTATTTTGTCCCGATAAGGATCAACTAAGAGATACTGAAGCCACGAGAAAGGATAAGTATAACCTAAGAGAATTTAATTAAATTTTTTTTGACAAAAGGCACCCTGAGATTTTTTCTTAATATTTTTATGTATGATTTGCGTTAATTAAATAATTGATCAAATAAATAATAATTAATATAAAAGTAATAGAAAGCAGATCATAACAATATCGATGGCTTAGAACCATAGTGACGTAACTACAAAAAACACAATTTCTAATAAAGTGAAATAAAGGTTTTTAAAACAGGGAACGCAAATTACTAAATATTTAATGGAATTATACCAACCGAAAGTATTTTTTAGTACAAAATAAAGGTATGAGAAATAGAATTTGTAGTAAATTTTATTATTTTATGTTTTTGGTAAAAATGATATAGGTTTTAGTTACACCTATATGTAGTTACGTTTTTGTTACATTAAAAAATGTAGATACGTTTAATCTTAAGTGATCGTTTTAATAATAAAAATAAAAAAAATAAACGGTATTTATTAAGCCAAATACTAAAAAATACAAATAAAAAATAATATTAATCACTATCTTCTTGATCGGATATGTTTTCGTTCCCATCTGTTCCATGACACTCGTTAAAAGAAGCATAAAAAACATGATATGTTTTGGGAATAACATCTTGACAAAGCTCCAAAGATTTTTATGTTTTTCAGAGGAGATAGCCATGATACTTGTATACATTCTTTCCAGATCAAATTCTACTTTTTGTTCTCTACGTAAGCTTTGTCTTACAGAAATATTAGTTGAAACATCAAATTCTAGGAAAGCTTCTGAATCCATTTCGTATTTAAAAAACACTGTGTTTGGGCTTTCTTTTTTAAACTGAAACCAAACGACTTTAAGCCTATTTATTTTGTTGCCATTTGTATCTATTTTTTTTATTATGTATAGTTTTCTGTGTCAAGCTATTAAAATCGAAAAACGCTGTTTGATCCATTTCAATCACCCTGTACTTTAAATTTCTGGATGCTGTTATTATAATCGCATACCAACCAGATGGATCAAAAATGTCTACATTTCGACTTTTTTTTTCTATTTGCGCATGGACAGAATCACATTCCATCTTGGAATGGCCAGGTTCGAAAAAATGTGGTTAATTATAAAAACACTCTCTAAATTTTTAACGGCATAGAGAAACATTGAAACCATATTATCATTTCGATTCTGTCCACTGCACGTGTCTGAAAAAAAATTATGCTCACTGTGCAGCTGATTTTCGGATAAATGTTTCCAGATGCATGAAGCAATCTCGACTGAACCGCGTTTAGCCATTCCTTCCTGCCAAACATAATTATAGGCATCTTTGGAAGCAACATTAAAAACTGTTAAATTATAGACAGCTAATCTGAGTTTGTAAAAAAGTTTTTTTGCACTAGTTTTTGGGCAATAGCGGACTGCTTCTAGGTCGAATTCAGCTAAGGAACAATCACCAGCAAGTGCCTTTTCTTTTATGGAATTCTTCATATTTCTGGCTAATGTTTTTCTTTTTAAATGGCTTTCGCGCTCACTCTGTTTTTTAGCTTGTTCGTTTGCTGACAAGTGATCAAATGCGAAACATTTGTCGCACAAGTCCTTCCTGGGAGTATGAAATGACAAGTTACACTCCGTATTAAAAATATTTCTGTCATACCACAGCTTTTATGGATTCAATTTTTTATTTAAGCTGTCTTCTTTATAGAGGTAGTACATTATTTGAACATTTAAGTCGGATGCCAGATATTGCTTAAGGGTATCTTTTCGGCAGTAATGAGAAGGTACTCGAGGAAATAAATTTATGTGATCAATAATATTCTGTTTAGCAATTTCGGGACGTTTATTTGCAGGTAGGTGATGACGTCTTTTGTCAGATTGTATTATATTTCCTGAGTGCGTTTAGATAGAATTCTCCTTACAAAAGTTTCAGATATGTTTAAAGTTTTAAGAAAAAATCCTTGACATACTAAAATTTTTCCCTTCTTTAACTAAACTGTATATGACGGTGTTATGTCGCCTAGACACTTCTGCTTCAGTTTGTTTCGATTTTTTCTTAATAATGTCTATCAATGAGCGGATGTATTGACGCTGTTTTTCAATATCCCCAATATGCCAAAAAGCTCTATGAAGTTCATCTCTCGTTTCTGGATTAAAATTTTTACTACACTTTTTTGGGCATTTACTGCAGTCTTTCTCCTTCATTTTTTTCTCAGGCACCTTTTTACCACGAACAGAAATATAAGCTTCACCTTTTTGTCTACTTGTTGTTCTTTGATTTTTTTCCACATTATAGGATAAGCAACTCTTCTTCTTTTTCTTTGTTCCCCTGTAGTTAGAACTGCGTCGCAAGGTCAACATTTATAAGGGACGGTTAGTGCCAAAAGAACATATCGCCCGTTACGAGTTTACTTTACAATATTTATTTATGAACCCAAATAACGTAAGCGCTCTTACTTTACTATGGGCCAAAACAATAATGTTTTTTTGTACTTACGCGTAATGCCATCTTGTTAAATATTGATAGTAGCTATTCCGTTTATTTGGCACTAAATTTTTACACCTTAGACATATTTTTGGCTATCTTAACTCAATTTCGCCAATTTTGTAGTTACGTCACTATGGCTCTAAGCCATCGATATACAGGATGCAATAAAAAGGAAAGTCATAAATTAAATCGCATATATTGGGACCAAAAAAGGTTCGATTGAACCTAATTTAACTTAGTACTAATGTACATAATGTTGTATATAAGGTTGTCGTTTTAATTTTAATGATATAAGATTTTACGTTCAATTCAAGAAGTATTCAGATGCGTAACATTTTAAATTTTATTTTAAAAATGCGATATAAACTGACTACACCAAACTCACAGCCTTTGGTGGATATATAAAGATACGCCTCTTGACCAATACAAGCCCTAACTCGACTAATAAGTGTCATACTGTTGCTAAATATAGTGACAGGCAAAATTATGGAATAAATTCACTTTTTCGAGAATGGCAGATTTCGGTGAGAAATCCCGAAACCGGTCGATCTTTATTTTTAAATAATGATTTTTGGCATATGTATCACACTAGTAACGTCATCCATCTAAGCGTGATGACGTAGTCGATAATTTTTTTAAATGAGACTATGGAGTCGTGTGTTCATTTGAAAGGTTATTCAATTATCTTTTCAGTAATATAACCATTACCATAATTATTATTACAGGATAGCTAAAAAATATTTTTGAATTAAATTAATTGACACAAAAAAATGTATGTAATTCATTTAATTCAGAATACACTTTACTGCTGTTAAAAAACAGAAGAAAATATTTATATGACAAATAAACATTGTTTTCCGCCACGGTTCTTGAGACATTACTACGGTTGCCTAAATCGACTAACCAATGAACATTAAGGGTGAGATTACGTCACGAGAGTTTACTGTCATTTGAATCGTAATATGATTTTTTTCGAATCCTGAGAAAACCAAGTATTTTAGAAAAATTTAAACGCAGGATGCAAGATTACATTATTACCGAGGGCGGAAAACCCCTTAGAATAAACAAGCAGATTCTATTGAATGAAATATTTGAAATTAAATATCACACTTCTCTTTTATTTTCAGCCCTGTAACTTATTAAAATAAACATTATAGAAGTTTTCAGGGACTTTCAGCCCTCGGTAATAATGTAGTCTTTCATTCTGAGTTTAAATTTTTCAAAAATAGTTATTAGTTTTCTCAGGATTCGAAAAAAATGAATACAATTAAAACACATTTAGAATTTTGACATGCGTCAAAATTTTGCGTTAACTCAATGTAAAATTCTGAACTGTTGAATTCCAGCTTCCCTAATAATTATTGTACATCAAAAGACATTAGAAACTATTTGTACAGGATTGAAATCTGTATTGGAAATAACTGTTAAAATTGGTCTACGTAATTAAACATATTCCAAAATTTTGTAAAAATGTAATACATTTTAGTTTTCAGCCCAAACTTAGGCCACACACAATGCAATAATGTTCACATTTTTGAACTGTCAATATTTTTATTTTATCATCTATTGTTTAAAAACAATACAGTTGATAAGATACCCTCAGTTGCGGAGAAAGGATTAATAATAAAGATTTTTTTTATTCAGTCAATGGTGTGAGCACTGTCAGTTAAATAGTAACGTGTGGCCTTACTTTTACTCGCATACCTATTGTGGCAAATGTATCATATTTTTCAAAATTTTGGAATGCATTTAAATCGTAGAACAATTTTAACTTTTGGTTTTAATACAGATTTTAATTCTCTACAAGTATTCTCTCATGACTTTTGATGTAAAATAATTAGGGAAGCAGGAATTCAACAATTCAGAATTTTACATTGAGTTTCCTATGGCCCTTTTTATGATTCACCACCCGTATAAGATAAAATGTGTACTATTTGTCTAATTATTTCATAATAACACAAATAATACACATATATACACAATAACACACATTCAATGATCGAAAATCATTTAAAAATATGGGAATGTAAACTCTTGTGACGTAAAGTCAAAAATATAAGTCTCCCCACCACCGTCGGACAAGACAACCGTAATAAAGTCTAATAACCGTGGTTTTCCGCTTAAATGAGACGTTCAAACTAAAAAGAGGCAGGTGGGTGACAGCTTGAACATTTAATTTAAGCAAAAAGCAATGTTTACTTGTCAAATAAGCAAATTCTTTTTGTCTTCTGACAGCAGTAAAATATCTTTCGAATTAAATAGATTACATACATTTTCCTTTTTATGTCAATTAATTTAATTCAAAAATAGTTTTTTTGGCCTCCTGTATAAATAACTACGGTAATGTTTATATTAGTGAAAAGAGAATTTAATGGCCTTTCAAATGAACTATCACCCGACCCCTAGTCTCATTTAAAAAAATATAGATTACGCTCCCCTGTCATCACTCTCAGATGGATGACGTCACTAGTATGATACATACGCCAAAAAAATCAATATTTAAAAATCGACCTGTTTCAAGATTTTTTCTTAAAGTCTCCGACTTACTCCCCAAATTCTCTCATTCTCGAAATAATTATTTTATTTCATAATTTAGCCACTCTCTGTATATTAGTTTAGTTTACATTAAAAGAAGCTCTAATATTGTAGTTTTATTAGTAAATTTAAAATTACTTACCATTTTCACGAACTAAGTTGATCATAGCGTCATCCGTACCAAATATATTTAAAACATCATTAATTTTACGTATCTCGTCAGGTCCCTCAGTTTCTTGATTTTCTTTCCATCTAAATATCTTCCTCAAATCCGTAATTGCTTTAATATTTTTGCCGCCATAAAACTTCGGAAGTAAATAATTTCTAGCCTCTTTCAGAAACTTATTAGGTGATACCTGAACATCTTCGTCTTTGGACAAAGAATGAGAACTTTCTTTTTTTTCTGCTTGTTCTTTCATTTTGTACAATTTCTTTCTTTTGTAAAGTATTCCTACAAGTATAAAAACTATTGAGATTATGTAATATGCTTTTTCTCATGAGGATCTTTCAGTGCGTCACAGTTTTTCGATTTCTTTCTTACGCATTAAATTGTATGTGACAGAAAAAACGCACGTCGGTGATTACATTTCGTCGGTGACATTTATAACATTTACTCTAGTTGTCAATAGATGGCGCCATAATCGAAAATAAAATAATTTGCGAATTATAGAATATATCTACGAATATAATCTGAACAATTTAAAAGACTATACAAATCAAAGAAAATACCATTTTATAAATGCAATAAACAAAATTGATTTGTTTTTATGCCAAATTGCAAATAAAATTTGACAACTGTCAGATTTAACTAAAATGCCATGTCACTAAAATGTATATTATCACGGACTTACGTTTTTTTCTATCATTTGTGACGCACTGAAAAATGCTCATGAAAAGAAGCATATACTTCTCCAAGAAACTAATGCGCCACGTTAAAAATTGGTCATTTTTAATGTCTCGAATATCCTAAACAGGTTGTCCGATTTAAGTGATTTTTTAAGTATGTTATAGCCTTAGTCTTTAACAACATAGCTGTAATAATATTGTTGCTAACAGATAGATTGTCATTGTATACCGGGTGTACCAATCAAAATGAGATTTATTTCTCAAAATTCGCGTCACCCTGTTTTCTTAACATTCGGTTTTTTTATTTATTCGCTTATGTTGGATAATAAAAAAGTTAGGTACTTTAACAACCAGCCTTGTTTTTCATTAATATAGGGTGTTTTTAAATAAGTATGACAAATTTTAAGGGGTAATTATTCTGCATGAAAAAATATTGACAGTTCTTTATAAACATATGTCCGCAAACGCTTTGTTCCCGAGATAGGGGGGTGAATTGGGATACACAGCATCTCAGTAAACATCATATTAAAAATAAACCTTTTAATAATTAAATGCCCGTGGTAATGTTTGTTTTTAATAAATACGATTAACCTAGTTTTTGCATCGATGCATGCTAGTATTTGATACAAGGTCGAGTTGCAATAATATTCAGTGGGTGTTTATTAACAGTCAGCACTTTTGAATCACGTTCACCTTGGCTTACCAAAACAGTAAATAAACAATAATCGACTTTAATTATATTTTTACGAGAACAGATAAATCAATCAGCAGTTGAGATTCCAGGGGGTAACATCGATTTCAAGTAAATACTATACCACCAGTTACTTTCTGTGATATATTTAACGTGTAAATAAATGTATTAACAACGAACGATATTTACTACATCAACCCTCATAGTCGGGGTAACCACCCCTAAGTATCCAGGGTGGCTCAGAAGACAGGAGCCACCATAGGGGTGTTAAAATTTTTCTTATAAACTGAAAATTTATTTATTTTTTTAAAACCGGTTGAGGTATGCAATTTAAATTTGGTGGTATTTAAGAGGTATCTAGTTATTGAGATTTTTTGACATACAATTAAGAACTTTATGTTCACCATTGGCGCACATAAGGGTCGTATTACCAGTATGCAATTCAATGGTGAATATTAAATTCCTAACTGTATATTAAAAAACGCGCACCTCTTAAAAACCACCAAATTTTATTTACATATCTTAACCGGCTTAAGAGCAATAAATAAATGGTCAGTTTGTAAGAAAAATGTCAACACCCCCTATCTCGGAAACGAAGAATTTGCAAACATACGTTTATAAAGCAAACTGTAATTTTTTTTTCTGCAGAACTAACCCTAATTTGTCATACTTGATGGTCCAATAGGAAACATAGGACATGGAAACAAGTCACCTATAATGCTAATCAATTTCATCAGAAGTACTGGCATCCTAGAGTTTAACTAGATTAAGGTATGCACAAAAGATCTTTATAAGTCGAAGTGCTGAGAGGCTCCATAGCCTTAACGACCTCACATAATCTAATCTAATGGTCCAATAAGTTTTCAATTAAAAATCTTTTAAAAATGTTTTGGATATTTTTAAATATTTTTATTAGGTTGAAAACTTTGACTTTCATTTAGCAGATGTCGCCAGGCACCTACTAAGTTACGTCAGTTGTAATGCGGGGATAAACTCTCGGGAGTTTCGTCACTTGAGGCAGAGAGCAGCAAACCTACGCCTCTCTGATGATTACTCCAATTAGAGTCGAAAATCGTCGATTTAGAGTGCTGGTTTGCGCTCTCTGTACTAAATGAAAAATAAGACAGTTTTGCCTTCGCATTGCAACTGAATAAAAATGGTATACATTTTTATTTTTATTTGTCAGACTTATTTAAAAACACCCTGTATTTACGAAAAACAAGGCTATTTGTTAACCCGGGAGTAGTCGCGCTCACTTCTGTAACGTGAATAGTCGCGTGTTAGATTCTATATCAAAATACGAATTTAAATACGAATTTACAACAAATTTTTATTTTATAGTATTTTTATTTACTTGTTATGTTAGAAATATTATTTCTAACAATTATTAAAGCTAATTGGCTCTCCTCAAAGCCATAAATTACACAACAAGAAGAAGAAAAAAAAATAATAAAAAAAATTCCTACGCATTACTATACCCTTCCTCGAGGCAATTACGAAATTTTTCAAAATTGCAAAATTTTTCATCAAGTTATCGCGAAAAAGGATAAAATGTGAGATTCTATCTAACGGCGCGACTACTCGCGGGTTAAATAGGCTATTGATTATGTATTTTAGAAAGGAACTACAACGTTAACGGGGTTTTATTGTTTCATATAGTCAATGGACCTCTAAATATGAAAAACCGCGGAGTGCTACCATTTAAAGGGTGCGTTTTCGAGAACGGGGTGAATTAGTCCCTAGGTACAGGGCGAATTAGGCTGAGTTCTATGCACTTTTGGTACAAACACGTCTACAGGAAAATTGTTCTAGGTTAAATTTACTATCGAAATATCATATCTTAAAGTCAAAAATGTATTTTTTTTACAAAAATATATTCAAAAGAAAAAAACACGAAAGATAGCAATTTTGTTTTTGTCCCATAACTTTGTTCCACGGAGATATAGGTATAGGCACTGCTTCACAGAAAAAAAACTTCCAGCCATTCTCTTTAAAATGACGTTTGGTAGAAGTCTGTAGGATTTATAGTTTCCAAAATATGATTTTTCAAAATTTGCCACTCACAGCGATTTTGGCTGAAGGAAAATACTGATCAAGAAGAAACAGAGGAAATACCGCCTAATGAAAAAGAAATAATAGAGAAACTAAAGAAAAATAAGAGCCCAGGAACGGATAAAGGTAAGAGCTGAAATGTTTAATGGAGGGCCAGTACTAATTAAGCATTTGGAAAAGTTGCTAAAAGAAATATGGGACGAAGAACACATACCAAAAAAATGGACTGAAGCCACACTGTGCCCAATTCACAAAAAACCGACAAAGTGGTGGTCTCTTGATACCACTCCCGGATATTTCGGCCTGGGCCACTTCTTCCGGCGATCGTGCGCCTTACAGGGGAATAGCGCTACTAAACGTTGCATATAAAATATTTGCAGTAGTGTAAGAAGAGGACGCAGCATAGTGGATCCATTTTTTGCTGCGTGAAATACAAGCAGAACGCTACGAATACGGTAAATCTACAGCGGCTCTATTCATCGACTCTAAACAAGTTTTTGACAGAGTAAAACGAAAACAAATATACAAGGCACTATGCGAAAATGGAATTAGTAAAAACTTAAGGCCATGGGTACATAATTCGCAAATATTTTACGGCTTTCCCTACTTTTTCTGTCTTTACACGGCAAATTACGTGTAGTAAAATTCACACTGGTATGGATATGTAAACATTACTAGAATGTCATTCTACTTGAAAATGTCATCATTAACTTAAAGAGATGGCTTTTGAATGTTCTTGGATGACTGGCTATTTGTATAATTGCAAATTATTAATTCAGTTAATAAATGTGTTAATTTTTTCACCAACTATGTATTCAGTGATTGTAATAATTTATAAGTAAAACAAAAACTAATACTCAATCGAGAAAAAAAGAAAAGTGTTAAAGTTATTTTTTAATAATATATTGTTACTATGGAACGCTTACAATTTTGAACATATTTAACAACAAAATACTTGGATCACAGAATATTATTATCCTGATGTAATCTCTGCTTGGATCTTCCACAAATAATACAAAATAAATAACTTTCTATTAATTTCACGTATTAAATCAATTATTTATCAAATACACTATATATCAATATTATTAATCAACAACTCAAAATATTCCCGATGCCATGTCAAATATATAAAACTGTCAATGATTGTCACTGACAATATGCTGACAATATTCTATTCGACTAAGTGCGTTGTAAGACAAAGATAGATTTGGAAAATATTACCACGGACATTGTGTTCATTTTTTTCGAATCCTGAAAAAACCAATAAATATTTCTGAAAAATTTAAACGCAGAATGAAAGACTAAATTATTACCGAGGACCGAAAGTCACTTAGAATAAATAAAAATTTATTTTGAACGAGATATTTGAAATTAAAAATCACACTAAATTTTCTTAGTTTTTCACCCCTGCAACTTATTAAAATAAACATTATAGAAGTTCTCAGGGACTTTCGGCCCCCGCTAATAACGTAATCATTCATTCTGCGTTTAAATTTTTCAAAAATACTTATTAGTTTTCTCAGGATTCGAAAAAAATGAATCTCCATTTGAATAGCATTGCAGCCGAAAATACGTACCCATCCTCTTAATAAAAATGATAAACGTAACACTCAGAGAAACAAAGGATAAGGTTAAACTAAATGGTAAAGAAACAGATAAGTTAAGGGTTAGTGACATTTTTTTTTGTGACGAATTTTCTTTCCCCCCTTCTTTTTTTTGGTTTATACAGGATGTCCAGAAACGCTACCGACAAACGAAGATAGGAGATGGCTCAGATAATTTTAAGACAACTTAACCCAATTCACCTAGTCCGAAAATGCTTCCTAAGGGAGCTAGAGGTATTTTAAGATGGCGTCTTGTAATTAGTTTTTCTTAAATAGCTCCAGAACGCTTCTATTTAGAAAAACGAAAATTGGTACGCGTATTTACCTACCACAGATATATCGATTCCACCTATTGCAAATTTCTGGTACCAGTCATAGGCGTCCTTTTTGGGTAGAGCAACGGTTATTTTATCGCTTAACTTTTTGTCTTTGATTTTTAAGCATCTTGGAGTCTGGATTAAAATTGTGAGGTATTCTAGTACTAAAAGGTACTCTTGCTTTAAGTCGATAGGATGGATCGTTTTCTAGACAAATCGATTTGAAAAATTTTCGTTTTCTGAAGTTTAAAAATAAATGCGAACTCAATCGACTGTAGGTGGCAGTGCAGTTACATGAAAATGGCCGATATAATTGTGATAAAGTATTTTGATATAATTAATATCTTTATTGATGTAATTAATCAATACAAATAAATCATTCATTAAATGAACACACCCGACAAGCATTCAAACGACTTTGATACATAGGTTAACGGATGATTTGTTATATTTTCATCCCAATTCCTCTAGTTCCAAATAAGCGGCAGCACTCTCGCTTGAGTTCGCGAATACCTACATCTTCTTTTTTGATTGATCATATGGGCCTTTGACGGTAATCCATAAATATTATATTATATTAATACGACGCTAACGAGTTCTAAAAACAACTGTTTTTTTATATAAAAACAGACTAAAAATCTAAAAATTAAAGGAATAACGCCGAAAATACAAAGAATCGCTGATATAACTTAATTCACCTATGAAATGACAATTGAGTCAAAATTTTAGTGTCAAAATTTTATAACAGTGGAGTAAACTTACCTGAGGTTGGACCAATTACAAACAAGCTTTAAGGCGCGGGAAATTTGAGTTAGGTACTCCTCTTGGTTTAAAAACAGACTATAGTAACGGTCATATGCGTCTGTTTTGGGTAGGTCAACGGTTATTTTATCCCATTTAATGTAAATTTAAATCATCCAGCTTGACCTAACCTAAACGCAACATTCATAACTCATTTTCAATACACATCACCCCTATTTAACGTAAATTCAAATGATCCGGCTTGACCTAACCTAAAGGCAACATTCATATTTCATTTTCAATATACATTATCCCCATTTAATGCACATTCAAAAAGCTTTATACAATTTAAAATTTTAAAAATAATTATTTAAAATTAAATATTATTTTTAAAATAATTTTTTTATTAGTAAATTAAATTTATACTATAAATTTAAAGGTTATTTTATCGTATAATTTTCTTGTCTTTTATTTTTAATCATTTTTGACACTAGATTATTAAATTATGGGGTATTCTAGTACTAAAAGTTACTCTTGCTGTAAGTTGGTAAAAGACACTGTTTTCTTGAAAATATTTTTCATTTTTTTTTAAATTCAAAAAACGAAAAATTTTCAGATCCTTTTTTTTCTAGAAAACGGTGTGTCCTACTGACTTAAGGGGCTATCCTAGTGTAAAAGTTCGAAATTCATATACTTTTTTGGGAATTTCTAAAATAAAAAGTACTATAACAATTGTTTTGAACATTTGCATGAGCTTTTATTATAAAAGGAAGTACATGTAAAACCATTTTCATGAAAAAATATTGAAAATTATAAGATTTACGCGCCATCTACTGACGCCGTGAAAATAAAAACGTAGCTCCACTGCTGCAGTGATTGGGACTAATAGAGATCCTGAAACATAAAATTTCAAAGTTATTATTGAAATATAAGTTATTTTCTATACCATCAACTAGGGGTTTTTTGATCCGATAAAAATGTCAATTTGGCGGTTTTTGAAACTGAAAATGTTTTAAATAATTAAAAAAAATTCAACACTTCGCCATTTTCCAAATTTTAATATTTTTCAAAAATCCTAGTTGATGGTATAGGAAATAACTTATATTTCAATAATCACTTTGAAATTTTATGTTTCAGGATCTCTATTAGTCCCAATCACTGCAGCAGTAGAGCCATGTTTTTATTTTCACGGTGCCAGTAGATGGCACATAAATCGTTTAATTTTTAATACATATTGTTTTATGAAAATTGTTTTACATGTACTTCTTTTTATAATAAATGCTCATGCAAATTTTCAAAACAATTGGTACAGTAAATTTTATTTTAGAAATTCCCAAAAAAGTATATGAATTTCGTACTTTTACACTAGGATAGTCCCTTAAATCAATACTACCTTTTAGTACTAGAATAACTCACAATTTAATAATTTAAAGTCAAAAATCTTTCAAAGACAAAAAAGTTATGCGATAAAATATCCGTTGCCGTACCCAAAACGGACACCTATGACCGGTACTAGAAATTCTCAATGAATGGAACCCATTTACCTCTGGACGATACAAATATGGGTACCAATTTTCGTTTTTCTAACTAGAAGCATTCTGGAGGTATTTAAGAAAAACTAATTAGAAGACGCCATCTTCAAAGAGGTCTAGCTTCGTTAGGAAGCATTTTCGGGCTAGGTGAATTGGGTAAAATTGTCTTTTAAAATTGCCATTTTAAAATGTTATGAGGAATCTCCTGTGTTCGTCTGTCGGTAGAGTTTCTGGACTTTTATAGTATATATCTTTCGCGCATTTCTCACCTCCCTAAACGACTCCGCCCATCATATAAAATGACTAAGCATCGGTACCTTAATGTCTATCCAGTGCCTTGGGCTTACTTCTGAGTAGTTCAGTTCACTGAATATGATATACAAACCTATACAAGTATACAAACCTTTTTCATCCTTTGGTGGATGATCAGAAATTCTCCAAATTCTTATAGAATTATCTTTTCCTCCTGAGATAACATAATCAGGATTTATTGGGCTGAAAATGGCCACAGTAACTGGTTCATAATTGGCATTTTCAAATGTAGCTGTTATTGCTCCTGCTTCTACATCCCAAATCTAAAAAAAAACAACATGAAATTATTTGAGAAGTATTACAATAAAAAAGCTACAAATTAAATTGCACAAAGTACTAAGTGCAAAGTACAAAGGTGAAATGGAAACCCCTTGCAAAAATATACATGTCTAACAGTATACTCTATATTAAAATCACAATAAAGATGCACTAGAAATAAACAAACCAAGTATATTCAAATGGGAAATAAGCCACAATTTTACCTAAAAATGATTTTATTAACGTTTCGACGCCCAAGTCGGGTGTCGTTGTCAAAATACAAAATAATACTGTAAATAAATATAATATAAATATAAATAAAATACAAAAATAAATCAGTATTATTTTGTATTTTGACAACGACACCCGACTTGGGCGTCGAAACGTTAATAAAATCATTTTTAGGTAAAATTGTGGCTTATTTCCCATTTGAATATACTTGATTATAAAAATGCCACAAGAAAATAGCTTCAGAACAACATTAAATAAACAAACCAAGACACGTTGAATGTTACGAGGAGCACTCCCGAATCATGATTTGGGATTTACAATGTATATACATTTTATGATTTGGAAGTGCTCCTCAAAATATTCAACGTGTTTTGGTTTGTTTATTTCTTCTTCTTCAGGTACCATCTCCGTTACGGAGGTTGGCAATTATCCTAGCTATTTTAATTTTTGAGGCAGTAGCTCTTAGAGCTTATTTTGAACTGCATCCAAACCATTCTCTCGGGTTCTTCAGCCATGAAATTCGTCTTCTTCGGCCATCTATCTTTCCTTGAATTATGAGTCACAGGATGCCATCCTTCTCGCCCCGCATCACATGTCCGAGATACTGTAGCTTCCTTTCTTTAATTGTAAGTTCAACTTCCTTCTCTTTACCTATTCTTCTCAGTATGTACTTCATGGACCAGGAGATAGAAAAGTTGCATACAGTTTCACAAGACATACGTGAGAAATTCCTCAAACCACCAAAAATAAAGAAGAAATCGTGGATGACAAACGAGATTTTAGATATGATGGAAGAGAGGCGAAAGTCCAAAGATCAGGACATGCCATTATACAAAAGAATAGATAAAGAAATCGAAGAGAACAGTGTGCGGAAATCCAGCAATTGCAACATAAACACGATTCATTCAATATGCACAAAAAAGTTAAAGAAGCTGCAGGCTTATACAAACCTAGAAGAGTTGGGTGTTTGGCAGATAACCAAGGCAAACCACTGTTAAGTGTGGAAGAAAAACTAGACACGTGGAAGAAATATGTGGAAGTAACTTTTGCAGATGGAAGGCAGAATACCATTGAAGACACTGAATGCCAAACAGGACCCCCGATTACCATTGAAGAAGTCACGTCAGCTATTAAAACAACTAAAGATGGTAAAGCTGTAGGGCCTGACCAGTTTTATGTAGAACTCCTAAAACTTATGGATGAACAAGGAATAAAATGGATAACAACGGTATTCAATAAAATATACGTAACTGGAAAAATACCCCAAAGCTGGTTAAAGTCGACCTTAACTTTATCCAAAAAAGTAAATGTCAAAACATGTGAAGACTACAGAACAATTAGCCTAATGAGCCACTTACTCAAAACGTTTCTGTAAGTGATACACGGCAGAATATATAAAAAATGCGAAGAACAGATATCATGGACGCAGTTTGGATTCCGCGATGCCTTAGGCACCCGAGAGGCTCTATTCGCTGGCCAAGTGCTTATGCAAAGATGCAGGGATGTTGACTGTGACGTGTATCGTCACAGTATACGTATACGTTTTATCGACTACAAAAAGGCATAAACATCTTGAAAGAAGCGGGAGTAGATGATAGAGACGTGAGAATCATATATAATTTGTATTACAACCAAACTGCCAATATTAAAGTGGATGACCAATTGACAGAGGCAGTCTCCATAGATAGAGGAGTGAGGCAAGGATGCATCCTGTCCCCGGTGTTGTTTAATATATACTCTGAATGTATCTTCGAGCAAGCGCTAGGAGAACTACAGGAAGGCGTATTAGTCTCATTAGACATGCCGACGACGCTGTAGTTTTTGCAGACAGTCTAGATGGTTTGCAAAGAATAATGTCGCGCATATCAGATATAAGTAGAGAATACGGACTTGATCTCAATACGAAAAAAACAAAGTACAGCTGGTTCCTAAAAAAACTGATACGACTCTTAGTAAGATTTGATCATGTTGAGCAGTGTATGATTGGTCTGACATTATATTATATTTATTATGACAGACAAATCATAAAAAAAACAAACAGCAATTTTTTCAAGTTGAAGTTATCTGACAAATTTTAAGATTTGGCAGTGACAGTGACAGTATGTAAATAATAAGTATTTATCCTTCAAAATATAATAAATTAAATATAATTAAACTCATATTCATTAAATCACACCTCATCAAAAGCTTTTTACAAGTCAGCGATTTTGATATGGCTTAGAGCCAAACTACATCAAGATCGCCTATAAATCGTGCTGGTAATTGCCTTGCAGCGAGACCAAAAACAAAAAGAAGAAGAAGAAAGTACACCGCTCAATTTTCTACAAAATACGCTTTAAGAGTCGTATCAGTTTTTTTGGAACCAGCTGTACATGGTAGTCAGTAAGCACGAAATATTAAATACACAGCTTTTGGTTAACCAACAACTAATTGACAGGGTCGACAGCTACACATACCTTGGTACCAACATAAACAGCCAGTGGGACCACTCAAGTGAAATAAAACAACGCATAGGAAAAGCGAGATCAGCGTTCATAATGATGAAGTCTCTTTTTAGAAGCCACGATTTATCTCTTGCTACCAAAATCTCTATCATCAGATGCTATGTATTTTCTACGTTTTGTACGGAGTAGAGGCCTGGACACTTTCCGAGGCTTCTTTGAGAAAGCTCGAGGCATTCGAGATGTGGTGTTACAGGCGCATTTTGAGAATTTAGTGGGTGGATCGTGTGACTAATGTTGAGGTTCTACGTAGAATAGGCAAGGAATGTGAGATTATTAACACAATCAAAGAGCACAAACTAGAATATCTTGGCCATGTTATGAGGAATGAACAAAGATATGGCTTGTTGCAACTCATTCTTCAAGGCAAGGTATTTGGAAAGAGAGGACCAGGGAGAAGAAGAATATCTTGGCTTCAAAACCTAAGAAAGTGGTTTAATACATCGACAATCGGACTATTCAGAATAGCAGCAAGCAAAGTTAGGATAGTCATGCTGATCGCCAATATCCTGAACGGATAGGCACCTTAAGAAGAAAAAAAAATGTACTTCATTGTTCGTAACTCTATCTACCCAGAAAACCCTCATAATTCTTCTATAGGTCCACATTTCAAAGGCGTTAGGTCGTTTCATTGTCTCTAGATTTAAAGTCCATGATTCCACTCCATAGTATAGTACACTGTATACGTAACTTTTTGTCAGGCGTACTTTAAGAGCTAATGTTAACTCTTTGCTACATATGACCTTTTGCATTATCATAAAATTAGAACGTGCTTTTTCGAGTTTGACTGATTTCTGCAGTGTAGTCATTATTTTCTGTTATAAGTGTTACTAGCTAAACCCTTTTTTCAGTGCGTCACAGATTATCGAATTCTCTCTAACGCATTGCAGTTGGAAGTGACAAAAAAAAACGTACCTCTTTGATTATTATATGTAACGTGTGATCCAAAATGATTGTCACCATAGGTGGCTCTGAACGGCGGAGATAGCTATACAGTGCATGTCTATTATTAATTCAGGTATACTTTCCAGTTTACGTTAACTTTGACTATGTTCAGATACTTGTCAGTGTACTTCAACTTAACAAGAAAATTTAGGTTATGTAGAGATGTTATTGGTGGACATATACAGCATCGTCTTTGATTTTATTTATTATTGTTATTTATAATTTTGTTAATTTTTGATTAAAGTTCTGTGTTAAAAGGTTTTGACTGATTTTTTCAGTCTTAATCAAAATTAATTCATAAACCAATGATATAAATTCAGATTAAAACAAGACATACGTAATTCTTTGTAGGGATACCTTTGACCCAAATAATTGTGGATCGCTCGTTACAATGAACTTAGAAAAATATGTATTCCTGGACGGGTATTTGCCTAACGACTTTTACTGTATAATTGGTTGGCGATTACAATACTCTAAATAATATATAACCAATCAATGATGCGAATAAATATAATTTGACACAAAAGTAATCGATTGTGACAGTATTTTTACAATATCATATGGTAAAATGACAATAATTGTAATTTCTAGGTTAGTATTTTTCAGCGACGTAAATACAGGGTGTCCAGAAACTCTACCGACAAACGAAGACAGGAGATTTCTCATATAATTTTGAGACATTTTAACCCAATTCATCTAGTCCGAAAATGCTTCCTACGGGGGCTGAGCTCTTTGAAGATGGCGTCTTGTAATTAGTTTTTCTTAAATACCTCCAGAACGCTTCAATTTAGAAAAACAAAAATTGGTACGCATATTTATCTTCCAGAGATAAATCGATTTCATCCATTGTGAATTTCTAGTACCGGTCATAGGCGTCCGTTTTGGGTAGGGCAACGGTTATTTTATCGCATAACTTTTTTGTTTTTAACTTTTAAGCATTTTTGATACTGGATTATTATATTATGATATATTCTAGTACTAAAATGTACTCTTGATTTAAGTCGGTAGAACACACCGTTTTCTAGAAAAATCGATTTAAAAATTTTTCGTTTCTTAAAAATTTAAAAAAAAAAATAAAAAAAAACGGTGTATTTTACCAACTTATAGCAGAAGTAACTTTTAGTACTAGAATACCTCACAGTTTAATAATCTAAAGTCAAAAATTCTTAAAAATTAAATACAAAAAATTATGCGATAAAATAACCCTTGACCTACCCAAAACGGACGCACATGACCGGTACTAGAAATTCGCAATTAATGAAATCGATTCGTCTCTGGAATATAAATAAACGTACCAATTTTCGTTTTTCTAGAGGTTTTTTTTGAATTTTTTTTTTGGAAATTCAAAAAACGAAAAATTTTCAAATCGATTTTTCTAGAAAACGGTGTGTTTTACCGACTTAAAAGCAAGAGTAACTTTTAGTACTAGCATGCCTCATAATTTAATAATCCATTGTTAAAGATGCTTAAAAGTTGAAGACTTAAAAGTTATGCGATAAAATAACCGTTGCCCTACCCAAAACGGACGCCTATGAACGGTACTAGAAATTCACAATAAATGTAGTTGATTTATCCCTGGAAGATAAATATGCGTACCAATTTTCATTTTTCTAAATAAAAGCGTTCTGGAGTTATTTAAGAAAAACTAATTACAAGACGCCATCTTCAAAGAGCTCTAGCTCCCTCAGGAAGCATTTTCGGACTAAAAGAATTGGGTTAAAATATCTTAAATTTATCTGATGAATCTCCTGTCTTCGTTTGTCGGTAGAGTTTCTGGACACCCCGTATAAATATTTTATGTTATTGGTAAATTCGGACATCAGTTGCCAAACTACTAGTATCGCTATATCGTTTTAAATATGTTTCTCTTAGTTCTTACCCTTGAAACTGCATACCCGCGTTAACCCTTTCAGCTCCTCTTTAATATTTCCAACCTCAGCTCCTGTGCCGGCAGCAATAATTTCGTTTATAATACACACAAAGCGCGATAACGCGTAAAATGGCACTAATGGCACGATATCGCGATTCGTGAATTTAAAACTGAGTGGGAAGAACAATTCTTATTTACTCATCACAACACTTCCAAGCCTTGCTGTTTGATATGTGGAATTTGTGTGGCAGTGCCAAAAAAATTTAATCTGGAGCGCCATTATAAGCAAGTTCATGGCGATTTCACCAACAATTATCCTGTCGGATCACGCCTACGAACCGAATTCATCGCCAAGAAAAAAAATCTTTAGCCGGGCAACAATCTTTGTTCCAAAAAAGAAGTAATGAAATGGAAACAATGGTGAAGACTTCATATGAACTCTCGCTGTTATTAGCATGCAAGAAAAAGCCATATTCCGACGGAGAAGAGGTAATTAAAAATAGTTTACTAATATTCGCTCAAAATGTCGGTGATTCAAACATAAAACATAATATGGTGGACCAAATCGCTTTGTCCAGAAACACCGTCATGCGCCGACTTGATGATATGGGCCAGGATGTTGAAACACAAATTATCGGCGGACTACGAGACTGCAAATATTTTTCACTGGCTTTGGCTGAAAGCTGTGTACATCACAGGTAATGCGCAGTTGAGCATATTTGTACGCTTCGTGACAGATAGTTTCGATGTTGTGGAGGAGCTATTAGATATGCGCCAACTGGTCTCCACAACAGGACAGGATGTCTTGGATCAAGTGAAAAATGTTATTGAAGGTAGCAAAGTGGAGTGGTCGAAATTGGAGTCGGTTTGTACAGATGGAGCGCCTTCCATAATTGGTCGAATCAAAGGATTTGCAACGCTACTTGAAAACTTTTTAGGAAGAAATGTTTTCCAATTCCATTGTATAATCCACCAAGAAGCGTTATGTGCCAAGGACCTCGATCTATCCTCGGTGATTGAGCCTGTATCGCGGTGTATCAATAAAATACATGCTCGAGCTAGTAATCGACGACGATTCCGAGAACTTTTTCAGGAAGAAACGGAGGAGGCAGGTGAATTACTCCTTTATTGCAGTGTTCGAT
Source organism: Diabrotica virgifera virgifera (assembly GCF_917563875.1). Taxonomy (NCBI): domain Eukaryota; kingdom Metazoa; phylum Arthropoda; class Insecta; order Coleoptera; family Chrysomelidae; genus Diabrotica; species Diabrotica virgifera. The sequence goes on along the minus strand of NC_065445.1, from coordinate 173,483,042 downwards.
GGTTGTCCAAAGGGAATGCACTGGCAAGATTTTGGAATTTGAAAGAGTGTGTTTTGCAATTTTTGGAGGAGAATGAGGAATTGCCAAACGAGTGCTCTCTGTTGAAAAATTAAGACTGGCTATGGGATTTAGCTTTCCTTGCGGACATAATGGGACATTTGAACATATTAAATTTAAGATTACAAGGAAAAGATTATATTTTTCCAACCTTAGTTAGCCACGTAAGCTCGTTCAAAAACAAAATATCACTTTTTTATTCAGATTTTAATGAAAAAAAAAACTCACTCATTTTAAATTCATGAAGGAATTAGCCATCAAACTAAATAATGTTCCAAATTACGATAAGTTTAAAAATTTAATGTCAAGTCTTCAAAGCTCATTTATTACGAGATTTCAGGATTTCCAGGAGGAAAATAAAAATATTCAACTTTTCACAAATCCTTTTTCCATTTCACTTAAAGACGTTGAAAAATAAACATAACGAGCTTGTTTCAAGTACAAGTAATTCAAATTATATTGAATTTTGGAAATACGTTTCCACAGCTGATTTTCCATATCTTCACAATTTTGCTTTGCGGTATTGTTGTCGTTTTGGTTCGACGTATGTTTGTGAAGAAATGTTTTCAATTATGAATGTTATTAAAGCACAATATCGTTCAAAATTAACCAATAATCATTTGAAAAATCTAATTTCATTAGCTGTAACAAAAATTGACCCCAACATTCAAGATTTAATTAAGAAAATTCAGATTCACAAGCCACATTAACCACATCAACCATAAACATGTACTGTACTACTAGTAATAAATTAATAAACAATCTCGAGTAGTTGATAATTATATTTTTTTACTATTTAAAACAAAAAAAGGTCGTAGAAAAAGTATAGTATTCTACTCACATGTAATGGCTATTACTCACTCTGATGAATTACGACACTCGATTTCGCTCGTGTCGCAAACTTTATCATCGTGAGTAATAGCCATCATTACATGCTCGTGGAATAATATACTATTGTAGCTACATATATTTTTTGTTATTTCATACAAATTCCACCTACCTATTGAATTTTTTGTTAGAAAATTTTTGGTGGCACGATTAACTTTTCATAAACAGATAGTGGCACACTGTTAAGAAAGTTTGGCCACTCCTGCACTAATCCATAGTCATATTTGGACGCGTGTACGCGCTACCGAAGCTGAAAGGGTTAAATTCTTTCCAGGGTAGCGAAAAAGTATGGCAACACGGTAATTTCTAGGAAACTGTTAGAACGATCTTTATAGGTAAGGGTGTTCTAATGCGACCGATATTATAGTGATAATTACATTGTTCTCAAATCTTCCGTTTTTTTGGAAATCTAATGAACTTTATTATTTTAAATAGAACACCCTGTATATTTTTTGCGTTTTAAAGTCCTTCAGAAATACTGACTGTTTTTCATGTTATATTCCCTTATACCTAAATACCATAATTTCGGAGTTATTGCTACATTTACAAAAACAATTTAACAAATTATAAAAATCAATTTGTTCGACCCGGGTTGACATTATTTTATGTTCTTTGGATCTTGGACAAAAAAGGTCTTCAGTAATTTTCCTCTAAAATTAATCGTTTCCGAGTTATAAATAATTTATAATTGAAAAAAAAATCGAAAAATGACGACGATTTTCTAGGTTCAAAAACACAAGTAAAAGATACCTATTATTTTTGAAACAACGAAATGCCTATTTTCTAGTTCGAACCTTATTGTATCAGCCAGTGATAAGTAATTTATTATTTTATTTTAAAACATTGTTTTTTAGTTGGTAATGCAGTCCGATCGCCCGTCCTCTCATACACGCTTCATTAACAATTAAAAAACAATGTTTTAGAATAAAACGTGCCAAAAACTCTTATAGGGAGCTAATAGAAGACGGTTGAGCTTGAATTTAGGTACTTCGTGTTTTTATACATTATTTTTTTACGTGTGTTTTTGAAAATCGTCATTTATCGATTTTTTTCAGTTTTAAATTGTTTATCACTCGGAAATGATTAACTTTACAGGAAAACTACAAAATACCTTTTTTGTTCCCAATGATCCAAAGAACCTAAAAGAATGTAATAAGTGCCCGGGCCGAAAAAAATTGATGTTTATAATTTGTTTATTTTTTTTAAATAAGTGTAGCAGTAACTACTAAATTACGGTATTTAGATATAGGGAATATAACATGAAAAATAATTAGTATTTCTTAAGGACTTTAAAACGCAAAAAATACGGGGTGTTCTATTTAAAATAAGAAAGTTCATTCGATTTCCAGAAAAACGGAAGATTTGACAACAATGTAATTACCACTATAAAATCGTACGCATTAGAACACCCTTACCCACCAAAATCTATAAAAATCGTTCCAGCAGCTTCCGAGAAATTACCGTGTTGCCATACTTTTTCGCTACCCTGTATAATACTACGGTGCTTAGCAAAACCGCCGCCCGTGTCTGCAAAAATCTGAACAAATGAAGTTTTTACTTCTTTCTAACCCAAATGTGCATATCTATCTAATTTGCTTACTAAAAATGACGTATGTTAAGCCAAAACACATTAAACACCGCGTCTTATGCCGTATCCTGTGTAAATGTGCCGAATTCTTAAAGGGGGAAATAGGTTTAGGAGCCCGATTTTCATGTTTTTTTGAAAAATTTTTTTTTTGGGAAAAAAATTTTTTTTTTTTGCAACTTTGGGATCATTTCATATATATTCTGAATATATATATATATATATATATATATATATATATATATATATATATATATATATATATATATATATATATTTACTCCCAGCGTATGAAGTGAGCCACATATCAAAAGAAACTGCGGTTGAAGTGAGGTCCTGTACAAAGTGAGGTCCAATATACGGACCTCACTTAGTCAATCAATGTAAGACTTTTTCGTAGACATGTACTGATAGCAAACACTGTTTTTTTACAAAAAAAAGTGGGACCTCACTTTGTATGGTCCACATCAATTTTTAGTTCAGAGATTTTCCGCATAGAGGCGCTGACTTTGGCGTATATTTTCTAACCATGTATATTCTATGCCCTGTTGAATAACTTACGATACACATAGTGAGGACCATACAACTGGCAACATCTGTTCAACCAATCTTTAAAACAGTGGATCGTCAATCGTCGCATAAATTCAAACAGTACAAAAATGTTTAATACTTTAATCCTTTTTGAGAGCCTAGGCGCAAAATTTCGGTCGAGTTCTTTTTAAACGCATTTATTTTTTTCGAATCCTGAGATAATAGGTATTTTAAAAAAATTTAAACGCAAAATAGAAGACTACATTATTCCCGAGGGCAGAAAGTCCCTTATAATGAACAAAAAGTTTCTTTTGAATGATATATTTAAAATTAAAAATCAGACTTTTTTTTTTCACCCCTGTGACTTATTAAAATAAATATTTATAGAAGTTCTCAAGGACTTTCGACCATGGATAATACAGTAATATTTCTTTCTGCGTTTAAATTTTTTAAAAATACTTAAGGTTTTCTCAGTATTCGAAAAAAATTAACGCATTTAAAAATAATTCGAGCGAAATTTTTGCGCATATGCTCTCAGAAAGGCTTAAAATACTATAAATTTTTGTAATCAGTATTTCAATAGTTATTTATGATATAAGTGTTAAAAGTACACGTTTAAGGCACGCATGTGAAAGTTTGCAGAATGAGCGACAGCGAGTTCTGCAATTCACATGAGTGCCTTAAAAATGCACTTTTTAACAGGCATATCATGCAATATTTTTTCTACAAACGTAATTACAGGACAATATCTACAAAAACTTTTACTTGAACTTGACTGACATTCCATTTTTATATTTTTTTTGACATTACATCAAAATTGCCTATACGATCAATACGAATTGCAGTGCCATAAAAATTTTAAAGCACTAGTGCCTTAAAGCAGCGCCGGATAAAGGGGCGGGCGAGCCGGGCGACCGCCCGGGGCGCCAGAATTTGGGGGCGCCAAATTTTGAGAGACGCTGATATATAAATATAATATTTACCCCCCTCCGTGGCTCAGTGGTAAGAGCGCCTGCCTTTGGATCGAAAAAATCCGAAAGGTTGTGGGTTCGAATCTCACCAGGGTCGGAAATTTTTCATTTATTATAAATTAATAAATGAATATAGTTTCTGTCCTCGTGGGATCGGTTCTCACCGGAGGGACCGCAGACGTTCGGATACAATTAGCGTCTCTTTGCAAAGACAATGACGTCGACATTGCAAAGTAACAAGGCACTTACTCAACACACACTACTTACACATGACACTAGGTACCTAACTGTTCAAAATTACCGTACCTACCATGCCAATGGCCATTAGTTGTCGAGGCATTAACTAAACAAAAAAAAATATAATATTTTTTACATTCATTATTTTTTTGGACTTTATAGATTATCTTTGGGCTAAGATTACTCCTAAGACAATTAATATTAAATAATTGTAACAATAAGAAAACTATTTCTAGGTCACAAAAATTCTCTAATAAAAATAATGCAACCTAAAAATTGTTATGGCTTTTAAAGGTCATTTGTCAGGTAATACCTATCACTTTTATGGTATTACAATGTTATACATACATACTTAAAATACACGAAGATCAGATTTACGAAGTATCAACAAATTTATGAATAGTCAGTGATATTATTATACTGCTGCTTGTCATTATAGCCTCAATGGTTAAATAGTTTTGTCTTCCTGTTCTGTAAACTTTGCTTTATCAACATTGTCGTGTGTCCGTGGGTGTGTAATTTGAAATAAAAAAAAACAAACCAGGTATATCTATATGAATTAGAATTGACAAGTTCTTTTTCATAATATGAATATATAGAAATTTATTTCGAATACTTTGTACGCGTTAAGATGTTTCACTTTTTGAGGAATTTGAGAAAATTTGGAATTTTGAGAAAAAAAGGAATAATAGATTTTTGTATATATCATAAATTGAACGAGTAATTCCAAAATGATTTGTTATTTGAAATATCTCAGTGGCGTACTATGTTTTTCTTTAAAAAAATTCACACCATTTCAACAGTAGATATAAAATTATTAATTTTATGTCAAAAAATGCGCAATAATTACCTCTTAAAACACATCAAATTTCATTTGCATATCTGAACCGGTTTTAGAACAATAAAGAAATCGTCAGTTTGTAAGAAAAATGTCAACACCCCATATCTCGGAAACGAAGTATTTGCTGACATACGCTTATAGAGCAAACTGTCATTATTTTTTCATATAGAATTACCCTTTAAAGTTTGTCGGATTTATTTAGAAACATCCTGTTTTTTCTTGACCACCCTGGATTTCCATAGTTTTTCCTGTATTATTTCACTTGACCGTTATTTTCAGTTCTTTCTGTTTTTCCAGTCCTGCAGGTTTCTTTTCTAATATTGCTTCGTCCATTTTATCTCTAAAAGATTTTCGGGGTCTGTCTCTCTTCCTTCTTATATACTCGATAGGTTATAATGTTAATATAATGTTATATGTTACATACATTTATATTGCAATTCAGTTTGCTCAATTTTCCTCCCGAAAAATTCCCCAACCAATTCAACCTATAAAAATTTTCCCATGTACTTTCAAATTACCCTAAAAATGGGCGAAAGTACCCCAATCTGGCATCTCTGATTCGTCGCTCGTTGTAGACGGCGTCGGTGTATATTGCGTTGTCAATTGGGATATTCCCAAAACTCCCAAAAGTGATGATCCTACCGATCTACCGACATGTCCCTAGGATCTATCGAGTTTAAAAAAATATCCAAATGACATATTTTACTTAAGAGGAAACAGTATCGATCAACAGGTAGCGAAAACGCGTTCCAAGATTGCGGCTGTAATTTTGAATATTTTTTCGAGATATGTGGCACACGCATTCGTAATATAATAAAGAATGGCGGTACAGAGCAAAATTTAAAAAATATATTAATATGTGGAAATTACTCTGTAATTAAATACAATAGATATTAAAAAAACGAGACTGTACCGCCACTAAGAAGAACAAAAAAATACACTTTCTTCAAATAAACTTTTTTATCCGATGCCTAGATTTTGTGTCATTTTGGAACTACTAAAATTTTTTATTTCATTAGTAGTTCCAAAATGACACAAAATCTAGGCATCTGATAAAAAAGTTTATTTGAAGAAAGTGTATTTTTTTGTTCTTCTTAATGGCGGTACAGACTCGTTTTTTTAATATTGTATTTATTTACAGAGTAATTTCCACATATTAATATATTTTTCAAATTGGGCTCTGTACCGCCATTCTTTATTATATTATAAATACGTGTGCCAAATATCTCGAAAAAATATTCAAAATTACAGCCTCAATCTTGGAACGCGTTTTGGCTACCAGTTGATCGCTACTGTATCACCTTAAAAATAAATTCGATAAATCAATTCATCATTTATTGCCATCAAAAAATTTCAGTAGGTAGTATTTTTTAACACGTTTGTATAATACCTTTCATTTCCTAAGAATTATGTATTATTTAAAAATTACGTAATGGAGATTCCTAATCGTATTTCGGTATTCACATTTCATACAAGAGTCTCAAAGTACTCAAGTATAAACAATTTTTAGATGATTTTGGGAATATCGATTTCAAGCAGATCACTTACCTTTTTATGTAAATATTCATGTGTTTCATAAAAGCTGATGTGACACTTTCGTCCAGTTCTTTATTAGTAAATAAAAGTTGAATTATGGTTGTTTGGGTTAATAATTACTTCGCATATTATTTATAATACATATAGTAGGGGAGCAAAGTATGCTAAATGTGCAGTCACTCGAGCGCTTTGGGGACCTATTGGGTTGTGATTATTAGGTTCTAAAACCAAAAAAGTTAAGTAAAATTTTCCATTTAAGTGGGGACTTTCCATATTTTAATTTAATTTTCCATTTCCAACACCCGTTTTCTCCGATTATAGCGCCACCTATCCGTAATTAGAAAAAACGTTTCGAATAAAAGTTGCTTATTTTTACGCAAAGAATCCAAATCTGAAATAAAAAAAAGGAGTTCCTATTTAAGATTTTAAAGTAGGGGTCGTGTTTGGTACCATTCGATAGATTTCAGAAAAAATATTCAGAAATTGTAGTGTATTACCTATAAGAAGTTACCGTTAAGCCGGGTCCAGACTATGTAACAAAACATGTTAAATAACAAAGTTTTGTAACTTGTTACAAAATTTTAAATAAACAAGTTTTAAAACACAGTGTTGTATAACATTTTTCTGGTTATATAGCATGTTTTATGTTATCCAACAGATGTGGGTAAACGTCAAAGAAAGTTATAAAACCGCACCGCACTGATCTACACCTAAAAACATGTTATTGAAACATTTCTCTGGCATAGTACCTACGCGAGCAGCAACCGTTGGGGTCATATCGCCTTGTTCATTCTGGAGTGATTGTGCTAGATTTTTCTTTGCTCTGTTCACGTAGGGTTATTTACGCGATGAAATTGTCGAAAGAACTGACTACTCATTTAATTGAGCTATTTCGTAAGTAACGAGTATTATGGGATTGCTATGGGATGAGCTACATTTATTGATTTAAAAAACAAATAAAAAACACGATGAATAGACTGAAATAGAACTGAAAATAGATACAGAAACTGTAGTTAAAACTAATGCACGTACGCCTATAACTCAAGCCAACAAAAGAAAAGCAGTACGCGGAACCTTAACAGCAAATCGGTGCAAATCAACTCTAAATTTGACATAAATACTATTCTCTACAGAGCAAAGTGTTCAGACATAAAACCTGTAACATTCACTTCATTCGCTACACAGATGCAGACTGCTTCATCAGCTACTCAAACAGGCACTCAATCATACAATATATCTGAGCCTTTCTATTCCGTCCACTACACCTACATCCGCTACTTCTCCAGCTACACCAATTCAAACAGTGACACTCAATCATGAACAGGTGAAGACGATAATACTGAGGAATTAAATTTTACACAAATGTTATACTTCCTCTCTGAAACAATGAGTAAAAAGTTTAAAAAATATACTTTGCTAATAATATAACTGTTAATCTTTCTCTTATTGGAATTGCATCTCGAAATGTCTTTCCTGCCTATTTTATGGCCGATTTCATTTATAAGAAATTCAAAATCAGAACTTTCTATTCTTAAGAAGTTTTTAAAACTGCCATCACATTTAATGTCTCCTGTCGATGGGTCTATGTTATCTCTTTCCAGATCAGCTAAAAGAGCTGTACCACTACCTATATTTTGCTCGAGCTGCTAATGAAGGACACATCCAAAATATTAATTTAACACGCCGGTGTCGCCTCCACAATATTACACAAGCTGCTGTTGCTATGAAGAGATCCTCCATACTTATATGACGCAATTTTATATACTACCTAACCTACCAGCTATCCATCTAAAATGCTGCAAAATTAATGCGCATGTTGTTGTTTTGTTTTTTGTTATATAGCCTGGATACTCATGCTATATTATAACAAGTTACATAACAAAGTTGTACAACAAATTTGTTGTACAACTTTGTTATTAGCATGTTTTGTTACATAGTCTAGACCCGGCTTTAGAAGTTCCCCGTTTCAGGAAAAAATATTGTCTTAAGAGCGATAGCCTAGTGACCTAGTGGGTACACCTCGGATCACGGATTCGTAAAGCAGAGGTTTCGATTTTAAATCCGGGGTGTGGATCTCCGATTTTTTTATTTATTGTTACTGCATTCATGTCTGTAGACAATGTTGCAATCTATTATGAGCACAATAAAAAAATATAGTAATAAAATAATAAATAAATATTTCAAAAAAAAAACAAGAAAAAAAATACAATCACTGGAAGCGAAACTAAACAATACGGAAGAAATATAACCACTGGATTCGGAACTGGATATGGAACTGGATAATATTAAAAAACTGATATTATAATATGTAAGCAGTACGAGCCTAGTAGGCCCATGGCTTGATGTACTATTCTTTTCCACTCCCTTTTGTCAGTCGCTTTTGTTTCCCAGTTCCTTAAGTTAATTCTTCTTATATCTTCTCTAACTCCATTACTCCATCGTGACCTCGGTCTTCCTCTTCGTCTTTTCCCTGCCAATGCACTAGATAGTACCATTCTGGGAATTCTAGATGGAATCATCCTCTGCACATGGTCCAACCATCTAAGTCTTTGCGCCTTAATTACTGCTAGTATGTTAGGATCTTGATAGAGCTCAGTTAGTTCCTTATTTGTTCTTCTTACCCATTGTCCATTTAAGTTTTTCCCACCGAAGATTTTGCGCAGTATTTTCCTCTCCCAAACTAATAACAACTCTTGATGTTTTTTTGTTGTGTCCCATGTTTCAGAAGCATACGTTACTATCGGCCTTATTACGGTCTTGTAAGTTCTTAGTTTTGCTCTTCGTGATATATGTTTACTTCTTAACAACCCATTAAAAGCAAATATAGCGCGGTTGCCCGACATAATTCTCTTTTGTATTTCTTCTTCACAGTTAGGATCTCTTGTGAAGACAGTTCCTAAGTACTCAAATCTCTCAAATTCTTCGAATTTATACTGTGTTTCCTTCGCTGTTGTCATTGTTATGTATTGCCCCCGAACGAATTGCTTATTTGTCCATTCCATATACTTTGTTTTTGCTTCATTTATATACAATCCTTTGGTTGCTGCCCTCTCCTCGAGTTTCATGACTGTTTCTATAAGTTCTATTTTGCTCCTAGCCAAGATTACCAAATCGTCTGCGAATGCCAAGCACTGATGTTTTTTGTGGTAGATCAGACCTGTTCTATTAATGTTTGGTTCCTGTATAACCTTTTCTAGTAATATGCTAAACATTATAGACGATAATGGATCACCCTGTCGCAGTCATTGTTTGACCTCAAAGCTTTCTGTTATAGTATTGTTTATCTTGACTTTATCATACTGATATATCATATATCATACTGATATATCATACTGATATTGTTTAAAAACACTAATAATATTGATATAAAATATTAATCAATTTTATTTATTGTTATAAGAATCAAAGGTAAATATGATTAGGCGAATGAAGCCTTAGGTTTCGCAGTCAATATCCCAACCACACACACATGTTGCAATCTATTTCAATACGGTTTATAGTACAAACTATACATTTAGTATCAAAATAGTGGGATATATTTTTTTAGTTGAGGACACTTGGTCACATTGCATTGTTTCAGGATAAGGTGAAATATCTTCAATAAATGAAAAAAAGCATGTATGTCATATATTATAATACTTTCTATACTCTTAATATGTAGTCTCGTATAAATTTGTAGTGACATGATTTTAAGTATAAGAACAAGAAGCTTGCAACAATTTTCAGAGAAAATAGAAAACTAAAACTATTTTAAAATGATTATTCGAAATAAAACATATGCACATATTCACTGTATTTGCCATCTAGTGGAATAACTGTAAAATTAAGTCAGTAAAAAAGGTACATTAAGTTTAATTAAATTAAGTAAATCATCTTGTATACTAAAATTAAGGTTGGAAAATTGTCGTTTCATAATGAAAATCGACAGGGGCAACAGTACCTATACTAAAATACACTCTGTATAGATAATTATGTCAATGTTAATAATACTGGATAGAGAATTGAATATCCTTTCAAATGAGCTAGCACACGCCCTATTCCCTATTTAAAAATAAGGGGTGGGGGAAATGGAAGGGAGGGGGTTGACAGATGACAGATATGTATGTACCGTAAAAACTGTGTTCCCCTTAGATCAAAAGTCGGGCTTTTATATTTATATGTTAAGTTCAATATAAATTTCACATAACTGAACTATCACTGTATCCTCCATTTTGATTATTATTGTTCTCAACTAACGCTATTTTCAAAATTCTTGCTTTCCTATCCATCTTTAACGTAAATTATTGAAAAATATAAAACTATTTCTTTATTAACGCTAGTCTCCGATAAGGCTACCGTGATTTAATGCTGAGGTACTAAAATGTTATAAAATTAACAAACAGTACGAGCAAGAACAAAGAGTCCACATCCTTCTTATAACTACAAGTGACTGAAACATCGAAACAATAATAATTCTTACTGTGTTATACAGAAAAAGGCAGTAGAAACGATTAATCTCATATTTATCGACAACACTGTATGGTCCTCACTTGATGAGCTGTAAGGAAATATACACGTAAAGTTGTCCTCACTTTGTGCGCATAACGAAAAAGTATATACAGTCTCACTTTAATAGCTGCGTATAATGGCCTCACTTGGGTGGCAATATACTTGAACAATACGGGGCACATATACGTAATTTTTTTTGTGTATACTCGTCATTTTTTAATTGCTATTTACTTGTCAAGGTCACTATGAAGAGTTGAAACGATTATGTCTACGTTTTCTACCGGTCCTCACTAAGTGCGCGTAATGTCAGGACCTCACTTTGATATCTGTGCATAATATATATATATATATATATATATATATATATATATATATATATATATATATATATATATATAAAGAAATTTAGGATATTGGGTTATGCAGCAAATGAAAAGTGTACTCTTTCAAGTTTCTTTAATCCAAGCTTTCGGTTATGATTATAACCATCATCAGGGTGCTACAATGATATTTTTTCTATGTAAAAGAATATGAAAACATGTATAAATAAATAGTACTTACAAACTTATTGAGGATATTTCAAATGTGATGTCATTGAGAAGAAATGAGATGCAACTTGATCAATGGTCATGCCGATGCCTCGAATCCAACAAAATTTAATTTAATAAGCGGTTTGTATTATATCACCATTGCAGGAACGACCAATGAGCAAAGGTTAAGTTGTTATGAAGTATCACCCGGTGACGGGTTTGGCATGACATTTGAAATATCAACAAGACTTTTTAAAAAAGAAGAGTAAAAGAACATTAAGGGTCAATGGTAAATATAAAATAATATTAAAATTTATAAATAATAGTAAGACACTATCATAAAACGATTATAAAATTAAATTAGGCTAAGAATTTTAAAAAATTGACATACACAACATATAGAATTAAAATTTGTTAAAATTGCGGTTAAATTGAGTAACAACAATATTGATTAAAATTGAATTTAAAATTATTAGTACCAATTATAATGTTGATGACAGTTCAGAGTCTCTAGAATGGGAGTTAGGAGATGACTCACGATTATCTAAATAGAGTAAGTAGGAAAACATTTCATTGAGGTGGCCTATATCAGTACGATGGTTCATCGAATTTGGATTTTTGTTTATGTGGACCATTTCCAAAAATAGCCTCTTAGCCGCATGTGACTCACGGTCCAATACCCTCACGTTGTTATAATCAATTCGGTGGTCATTATTGAAAGAATGTTCGCCCAGTGCACTTCTATCCGGGTACAATCTACAGTCTGACCTATGTGACGTTATTCTGTCTTTTAGTCTTCTTGATGTTTGTCCGATGTATATTTTATTGCAATTTAAACAAGGAAGGCTGTAGACCGTATCAGTTTTAGAAAGCACTGGTGTCTTTTCCTTGACGTTCGAGAAAACCCTATTGACTGTGAGGGCAGTCCTAAACGCAAGTTTGATGTTTTCAAACGGCTTAAACAGTCGAGTCAACTTCGGTGCAATCTCACTGGTATATGGCAGCGTCATGTAAGCCACGTTAGTATTGGGAATGTCGATGGTTTGTGAGTTGTCTGCATCAACATTGTTATTGATAATTGTTGGTTGAATGTTACTTGTATTAAATAGTAATTTCCTTAACAAAGTCTCAGGATAACCGTTTTCCAAAAAAAGGTGAAGCAATATTTTTAAATTTTTTGAGTGGAAAGAAACGTCGCTGATTTTTAAAACGCGGTTTTTCATTGCTTTTATTAAATTGATTTTCATAGCATGTTTATGGTACGAACTATAGTTCAGATATCTGCCCGAGCTAAGTGGTTTACGATACCAATCCACCAGTAAGATGTTATTTTTACGTATGACTCTGGTGTCCAAAAAAGGTACAGAACACAGCGTGTCCTCTTTTTCAAGGGTAAATTGTATATGCTGGTTAAAGCTGTTGAAATATAATAACAAATTATCCAGTTCATTAGCGGGCAAGCATAGCAGAATATCATCTACATATCTTTTGATGAAGAATAATTTAAAGGGTAACACCCTCAACACGAATTGCAAAATGTAATTCATAACATAATCAGCTAAGATAGAGGAAATTGTACTACCCATAGGTGTACCGAAAGTCTGCTTGTAGAAACCACCGTTAAACACAAAATAATTGTTTTCAAAAAGAAAGGTTAAAAGTTCCAAAAATGTTGACTCAGACAACTCACAATGCTTCGAAATATTGGGCCAATTATAGTCAACGGCAGTAATACAGATTTTAAGATATACATTACTAAACAGTGAAACTACGTCAAGGCTGGCAATCACGTGATCATCAGTTATTTTTAAGTTATTAAACAGTGAACTGACATTGAAAGAGTCCTTTATGTAAAATTCGTTGTCAAAATCGTACGATTTAGTGAGAATTTCAGCCAAAAATTTTGCTAGGTTATCTGTAGGAGTACCTAATGAAGCTAAAATTGGTCTCACAGCCAAGGGGTTCTTGTGGATCTTAGGTAGAGCGTAAAATTTACCAGGGACTCCACTATAGCTAGCCAACCGTTTCTTTGTTGGTTCTGAAATGTTACCATTACTACATAAATTTCTAATAAGTTTGTTAAAATTCTGTTCAATAGTACTTGTGGGATCTCTGGTCAACACTTGATACGAATTGTCATTGTCGATAATATTATTACTTAAATCAAAATATTGTGTTTTATTCATAATAACAGTGACACCACCTTTATCAGAATTGATGACTATTAAGTCAGGATTGTTCTTTAAAAATTGTTTTGATTTAAAATATAGTTTTCTAAAGATGGAGTTATTTATTCTAGAATGCTGAACAGAGTTTGTAATGATGTTAACGGACCTAGCTAGAGTGATGTTCCTGGTGTCTCTGTCAGGAATTGTAGACAAAATGGAGTCAATGTCAGCCAAGAGGTTCCTTATGGGAATGTCTGACCCAACACAGGGTTCAATACTGAATTTAGGACCTAATGATAAGAATTTAAGAACATCATGAGGTATATCTGTGGATGATATGTTTTTTATCCACTTGTCTTGTGTGATAAGGTGGTTGTCAATGTGATCTTTTTCAAGTTTATCTATTTTTTGTAAATTATTACGTTTTATTTGATGAAATTTTTTATTATATAGTCTTTTTTGCAAGCTTTTAAAATTATTGAATAGGTCAGCATTTGTTCTTTCAATTATGTTAAGTTTTAGTGAGTTATTAAGAGACTCTAACTTGTTAATCAATTTTTGATTACAACTAATTTCAATATTTAAAATTTTGTTTCTTAACCTATTATGTTTCTCATAGGTGAATTCTTGCCGGTGTAATAGGTCTTCTATTGGTTTTATGGTGTTACGAATGTGTGCTGGATACAGGCCTGATTTGCGACATTTCAACAGGAAGCATCTGCGATTATATTCTTTGGCTAGTTTTATGTAAGTACGTGACCATGATTTCATATCATCAACTAATTGTTGTCCATAAGTAGCTCTCATACGTTGGTAGAAACCCATCTTGTAAATTAAGAAGACAAGAAGTCTTTGCTGACAGTAAATAGAAAGAAATTTAGGATATTGGGTTATGCAGCAAATGAAAAGTGTACTCTTTCAAGTTTCTTTAATCCAAGCTTTCGGTTATGATTATAACCATCATCAGGGTGCTACAATGATATTTTTTCTATGTAAAAGAATATGAAAACATGTATAAATAAATAGTACTTACAAACTTATTGAGGATATTTCAAATGTGATGTCATTGAGAAGAAATGAGATGCAACTTGATCAATGGTCATGCCGATGCCTCGAATCCAACAAAATTTAATTTAATAAGCGGTTTGTATTATATCACCATTGCAGGAACGACCAATGAGCAAAGGTTAAGTTGTTATGAAGTATCACCCGGTGACGGGTTTGGCATGACATTTGAAATATCAACAAGACTTTTTAAAAAAGAAGAGTAAAAGAACATTAAGGGTCAATGGTAAATATAAAATAATATTAAAATTTATAAATAATAGTAAGACACTATCATAAAACGATTATAAAATTAAATTAGGCTAAGAATTTTAAAAAATTGACATACACAACATATAGAATTAAAATTTGTTAAAATTGCGGTTAAATTGAGTAACAACAATATTGATTAAAATTGAATTTAAAATTATTAGTACAAATTATAATGTTGATGACAGTTCAGAGTCTCTAGAATGTCAGTTCACTGTTTAATAACTTAAAAATAACTGATGATCACGTGATTGCCAGCCTTGACGTAGTTTCACTGTTTAGTAATGTATATCTTAAAATCTGTATTACTGCCGTTGACTATAATTGGCCCAATATTTCGAAGCATTGTGAGTTGTCTGAGTCAACATTTTTGGAACTTTTAACCTTTCTTTTTGAAAACAATTATTTTGTGTTTAACGGTGGTTTCTACAAGCAGACTTTCGGTACACCTATGGGTAGTACAATTTCCTCTATCTTAGCTGATTATGTTATGAATTACATTTTGCAATTCGTGTTGAGGGTGTTACCCTTTAAATTATTCTTCATCAAAAGATATGTAGATGATATTCTGCTATGCTTGCCCGCTAATGAACTGGATAATTTGTTATTATATTTCAACAGCTTTAACCAGCATATACAATTTACCCTTGAAAAAGAGGACACGCTGTGTTCTGTACCTTTTTGGACACCAGAGTCATACGTAAAAATAACATCTTACTGGTGGATTGGTATCGTAAACCACTTAGCTCGGGCAGATATCTGAACTATAGTTCGTACCATAAACATGCTATGAAAATCAATTTAATAAAAGCAATGAAAAACCGCGTTTTAAAAATCAGCGACGTTTCTTTCCACTCAAAAAATTTAAAAATATTGCTTCACCTTTTTTTGGAAAACGGTTATCCTGAGACTTTGTTAAGGAAATTACTATTTAATACAAGTAACATTCAACCAACAATTATCAATAACAATGTTGATGCAGACAACTCACAAACCATCGACATTCCCAATACTAACGTGGCTTACATGACGCTGCCATATACCAGTGAGATTGCACCGAAGTTGACTCGACTGTTTAAGCCGTTTGAAAACATCAAACTTGCGTTTAGGACTGCCCTCACAGTCAATAGGGTTTTCTCGAACGTCAAGGAAAAGACACCAGTGCTTTCTAAAACTGATACGGTCTACAGCCTTCCTTGTTTAAATTGCAATAAAATATACATCGGACAAACATCAAGAAGACTAAAAGACAGAATAACGTCACATAGGTCAGACTGTAGATTGTACCCGGATAGAAGTGCACTGGGCGAACATTCTTTCAATAATGACCACCGAATTGATTATAACAACGTGAGGGTATTGGACCGTGAGTCACATGCGGCTAAGAGGCTATTTTTGGAAATGGTCCACATAAACAAAAATCCAAATTCGATGAACCATCGTACTGATATAGGCCACCTCAATGAAATGTTTTCCTACTTACTCTATTTAGATAATCGTGAGTCATCTCCTAACTCCCATTCTAGAGACTCTGAACTGTCATCAACATTATAATTTGTACTAATAATTTTAAATTCAATTTTAATCAATATTGTTGTTACTCAATTTAACCGCAATTTTAACAAATTTTAATTCTATATGTTGTGTATGTCAATTTTTTAAAATTCTTAGCCTAATTTAATTTTATAATCGTTTTATGATAGTGTCTTACTATTATTTATAAATTTTAATATTATTTTATATTTACCATTGACCCTTAATGTTCTTTTACTCTTCTTTTTTAAAAAGTCTTGTTGATATTTCAAATGTCATGCCAAACCCGTCACCGGGTGATACTTCATAACAACTTAACCTTTGCTCATTGGTCGTTCCTGCAATGGTGATATAATACAAACCGCTTATTAAATTAAATTTTGTTGGATTCGAGGCATCGGCATGACCATTGATCAAGTTGCATCTCATTTCTTCTCAATGACATCACATTTGAAATATCCTCAATAAGTTTGTAAGTACTATTTATTTATACATGTTTTCATATTCTTTTACATAGAAAAAATATCATTGTAGCACCCTGATGATGGTTATAATCATAACCGAAAGCTTGGATTAAAGAAACTTGAAAGAGTACACTTTTCATTTGCTGCATAACCCAATATCCTAAATTTCTTTCTATTTACTGTCAGCAAAGACTTCTTGTCTTCTATATATATATATATATATATATATGTTTCATATACAGTATGTCCCTGTAAGTTGTATCCATATGGAAAACTTTTTTATTATGTATTAATTTTACGAAAAAAGTTATTCTTTATAAAAAGCTCTGCATGGTCCAAAACCTAAGATTTAACCATCAAATTTTTTGAATATTATACGAGGTACGTCAAAAAGTTTGAACTTCACTCAAGAGCAAAGTAGCTTTATTTTTCGTAATATTGGAAATTGCTATTATAAAAAGTTGTTTGGAATTAAAAACTATATTCTAATATGCAATTACATCCTTCTAATTGAAAAAAAAAATTTTTTTTAAAATTATGGATAATCATTATTTTTTCAGTTATTTCAATTCTGATAACTCTTTTATTATTAATTTTACGAAAAAAAGTGATTCTTAGTAAAAAGTTCTGGATGGTTTAAAACTTAAAATAAAACCATCTTATATCAAATTTTATCAATTTTATACGAGGTATGTCAAAAAAGATAAATTTAGATCAAAAGTAAAGTAACTTTATAGTTCAGAATATTTTAATTAGAAGGATGTAATTACATACTGAAACATAGTTTTTAATTCTAAATAACTTTTCATAATAACAATTTTCGATATTGTGAAAAATAAACGTATTTTACTCTTGAGCGAAATTCATCTTTTTTGACATACCTCGTATAAAATTGATAAAATTTGACATAAGATGGTTGTATTTTAGATTTTAGACAATGCAGAATTTTTTATTAAAAATCACTTTTTTTCGTAAAATTAATAATAAAACAGTTATCTGAATTAAAATAACTGAAAATATTGTTAGTTATCCATAATTTTTCAAAAAAAAATTTTTCGATTAGAAGGATGTAATTGCATACTAGAATACAGTTTTTAATTCCAAACAACTTTTCATAATAGCAATTTTCAATATTGTGAAAAATAAAGCTACTTTACTCTTGAGTGAAATTCAAACTTTTTGACATACCTCGTATAATATTAAAAAAATTTGATATTTGATGGTTAAATCTTAGGTTTTGGACCATGCAGAGCTTTTTATAAAGAATAACTTTTTTTCGTAAAATTAATAATAAAAAAGTTTTGCATATGGATACAACTTACAGGGACATACTGTATATGTCCAAATTGTTTTAAGTTATTATATTTAAAAATAGAGCAGTTGTAGGCCGCAACCCGTGGACGTTCGCCGCACGAACATGTCGCTTGCGTGACATGTAGAGGTCGTAATTTCCGCCTAAAATCAAAAATCCGAAAATTTTTTACGTTTATTACAAGTTTCTCTTCGGTATGAACCTCAAATCGGCTAAAAAAATCAAAAATTTGAAAAATTACGCAAGTTTGAAAAAAAAAACATCAATTTTTACCGTTTTTTTTTCAGTTATTTTCCCTTAAAAATGCACTTAAAACCCATTTTTAATTCCGATTGGAGGTTCATATCGAAGACAATTTAATAACGAACAATAATCACTTTGGTTTTTTAAAATTGGTTCATTAATTTTTGAGCAAGCCGAAAAAAAGTCGTTTCGAGAAAAACGCATTTGAAAAAAATCTCATAGATTGCGCTCTACGCGAGCGCGCTCCGTATAATTCTCATAACTTGAGAAGGACTTCGAATTTTGCTTTGAAATTTTCAGAACACATTCTTGAATAGTAATACTATCGATTCATGCTAGTTCCAAAAATTTGAAATTTTGAAACCTCTAAACCTATTTCCCCCCTTAAACTAAAATCGGTTTTACTCGAATGTGATGTCTCTGCAGATACGGCGTTTTTGCTAAGCACGGCAGAATATGAGTGTGTGCTTACCTGAAATATTCCAATATCCCATGATATAACTAATTGAGATGATCCAAAAGGATTCCAAGAGATCGCATTTATTAAGTCCGATTCGCCGCGATATATATTGACGATATTCTCGTCATTATTACCGCTTTCAATATCAAATTTATATACAACGACAGTATGATAATTGGCTATTGCAGCAAACCAGTTTTTATACTTATTAACGGAAGCAGTATCCTCTACCGTGCCATCCTCGTCCATCGCATTAGGATGCCATACTATTTCTAGAAGACGGTATTTAAAATAGTGTTTACAGAGAACCTTCAATTTAGGCGTGTAGGCAATGATGTGACCATCTTTCGCTATGTAAAACAGCATGGAGTAATCAGGTAACCAGGAGATCGAATATAAAAATGTGCTGTTGGTTTTAAGAAGAGGAACCAGTTCTAAAAATAAAAACAATTTATTAAATGCATGTACAGCTGCGGTCACTGAATAGTTTACACCTCTATTTTTACATTTATTTGTATTTTTTTTTGTTTTATTTATTGATCTTTTATTTTCATTTTTTAATTTTAATAAACCTATTCTGGGTCCGCCAGAATTTTATTTAATTTTATTTTATAAATTCCTTTTAAACCACACTCAAATTGCATATTTAAACATCTTATTTATTTTATATAATAACTAAATTTACTATAAAATAAATATCAAAAATGGATAAACATTTTCAATTTCTTTGCAATCCGAAAATGCAGCAGCATTATACTCTAATTAAATCGGAGAGTGCAGGAAGTCTATACGGGTTTCGGGTATTTTTTACCCTCATCAGTAGTCCCATATCCTTGAAAATTGAAAATGTTTATACATTTTTAATTCATTTACTCTTTTGTTGAGTACTAAGAAATCTTTCTTGTTGGAACTTTTACCACGCTGAGCAGATGGGACGTGAATTATTTAAAATTCACACCCTGTATGATTTATAAATTTTGAAAATCTCAGGAGGCGTAACCAAAGAAAGTATTCCACCTGTTGTCAATCTAGTGGTATGGAAACGATATTTATTGTCGTTTTCTGTGCTACTTCGATTGATAACTTATTTTGTTAAATAAGTTTGACCAATCTGTCAAACTCAAACGTACCTATACAACGTATGTTTTATTGATACATACAAACATAATAACTTATTCCATGATTCAATTTTAATAATATTATTTTAATGTAACGTACCGATACCTAATCAAATGATATTTATATTGTATTACCTCATCATCATCATGACGTACTCACTCCCGGCGGAGTGTTTGTCGCCGTTTTGGGCTCTCTGATTCATTTGTTGCGGTGAAGCAGTCCGCTATTGTCTTTTTATTATTATGGCAGAGTGTTGTGTGACTTGGTCCTGTCTACAATTTTCCTCCATTCTTTCTGGTCCTTACACCGTTCCTTCCAATTCTCCATCCCAACCCTCTCCATCTTGAGTCTTCCTTTTGGTCTCTTTGTTGTTGGTCTCCAGCCGGTTATTCGCTTTAGCCTAGAATCTAGGTTAGCTCTTTTTATGTGTTACAGCCACCTGAGCCTTTGCGCCTTCGCGAACTTGATTATGTCTTCATCCTGGATGGCTTCTTTAATTTGTTCATTGGTTAACCTTCTATATTCGCTTACACATATCCTCACCGATCGCATGATTCGTCGAATTATCTTTCTCTCTAAGATTTCTAACTTCATTTCATCTTTTTGTGTTAAGCACGTCGTCTCTGCATCATAGGTGATAACTAGCCTGATTGCGGTCTTGTAAATTTTTAATGTAGTTGTCTTACTAATGTTGTACCAAAAATTCTTCTAAGAATTTTTGGTACAACAGGTTTGGTTCCAGTAGGATTTATTACCCAGTAGGATGCGTTAATTTATTTCATCCGTTATATCATTTCTGCCATTCACCATCACTCCCCGTTATTTGAAACGGTGCACTCTTTCAAAGGTATATGCACCAAGCTTAATTTCATTCTAGATGTTCGGACTCTCTCTTGAACACTTGAAGTATTTCGTTTTACTCTGGTTAATTACTAGCCCTCTTGTCTTTGCTTCTTTATCTAGTAATAATATTATCTTCTGCATGGTTTTTAAGTCTCTAGTAACCAGTGCAATATCGTCTACATACGCTATCAGTTGGGCTGAAGATTCGATAATAGTTACCATAATTATGATTTCTCTTACTGCACCCTCTATGGCGATGTTCAGTAATGTTCTTGATACGGAATCTACCTGTCTGACGCCTACCTCCATTTGTACTTCAAGGGCCTTCCCTTGTTAGGATTCGTGCCTTGGCTCCATTCATCGTCATTCTCGCTAGTTTTCCTTAAATGTATAGTTGTTTCATATCATAAATTAGCTCATCCGTTATTACACTGTCAAACGCTTGCTTGTAGTCAATAAACAGTATATTTATGTAGATCTACTCAGTGCTCGTACCTTTTTTCGACGATTTGCGCTACAATGTATATTGTGTCTAATGTTGACTTACCCTTTCTGAATCCATGTTGGTATTAACCTTTTTTGGTTCTCGTTTCTTTTTCTATTCTTTGTCTGATCAAAGTTATTAGTATTTTCTACATTGTATTTAATAGCGTGGTCCCCATGCAGTTAGTGCATTTTATCTTGTCACATTTTTTAGGGATTGGTGTTCACCGATCGCATTTCCTGTCGCTCGGCATGCGTTCATTTATTACATAATAATTTAAAATTTAGTTTGACTTTGACGGATGTGTCAAACTCAACCGTAAACAACGTATGTTTTGTTGATACGTACAAACATAATAATTTATTATTATTTGAATATAACTAAATAATAAATAAATAATTCCTTTATTCACTTTTAAAATTTTTATTTTAAAACAACGCACCGATACCAATAATTTGTTTAAAATATAAATAAATAATAAGTGTATAGATATGTATATTACGGTATACCTCAAGGTTACCACTCGCGTCACGATTTTTGAATGACGCCCAATACGATTTTAGTCCCGTCAAAAGCCCATACCGAGCATATTCACTTCAATAAATCATAAGCCCGATATTTTAATGTTATAATTTAATATCAATCATGTGATAACAACTTACCATGTTGGCTAGAAGACGGATCGTAAAGCGCCATTTGTCCCTCACTAACAACATAAAGTCCCAACTTTTTTTTATCACCTTTTATGGGCGCCCATTGGATATTGTAAATTTGTGATTTAAAATATGGCTTTGCAATACACGTTGATTTAGATGTATTAGTAGGATCAATATAACCGACCTAAAAAGAAAATAGTTACATTAATAGCCCTATCAAGGAACACAAAATTTATGAAAACCTCAAAAAAAAAATAAAGGAAGGTTGACAATTTGGGAATAGGTAGTTGGAATTGTCTATTATTATATAAGAAAAAGGTTACAATTTGACATTCCCTCCGTTTTAGAAAAATTGGGAGTGAAAATCTTCTCGGGATGAAAAAATATACATTCAAAATAAGTCCGGAATTGGATAAAATGACTAATTCTAAGTAACTTTTGTCCTATAGACTTTTTTCACAAAGTCAATACTTTTCGAGTTATTTGCGAGTAAATATGTTCATTTTTCCCGTTCTACTCTAATATTCGCCTTCTGGTTATAGTAAATATTAGAGTAGAACGGGAAACAACCAAGGAAATCGAGATCAAAAAAGGCGTAAGGCAGGGATGCATACTTTCACCAACCTTGTTTAACTTATATTCAGAAGATATTATAAACAGAGCCCTTGCTGACCAAGATATAGGAGTTAAAATAAATGGCACTTTAATAAACAATTTGAGATACGCTGATGACACAGTATTAACAGCAGAAACCCCGGAAGATCTCCAAACACTGATAAACAGAATAGTAGAGTGCAGCGAAAAGTTCGGTTTATCACTTAACATCAAAAAAGCAAAAATAATGATGGTGTCGAAATCTCCACAAAATTTTTCTGACATAACCGTACATGATCAAAGAATTGAGCGTGTTAGAAAATATAATTACCTGGGAACTGTTATTAATGAAAACAACGACAACTCTGAAGAAATCAAGATCAGAATAGAAAAAGCTAGAGCTACTTTTACCAAAATGAAAACAGTTTTATGCGGAAGAGAGCTAAGTTTAAATCTTAAAATTCGCCTCATGAGATGTTACGTGCTGTCAGTTCTTTTCTATGGAATGGAAGCTTGGACACTGAAAAAGATCGATACAAGGAAAATAGAAGCATTCGAGATGTGGATGTACCGCAGGATACTGAGAATATCGTGGACAGAGAGAGTGATGAACGTGGAAGTGTTGCGAAGGATGCAGAAAGAAAAAGAACTTGCGCTTACTATTAAAAAGCGCAAACTGCAATACTTGGGACATATAATGAGGGGACAAAAGTACCAGCTACTCCAATTAATTATTCAGGGAAAAATAATAGGTAAAAGATCCATTGGCAGAAGAATTTAAGAGATTGGTACAAGTGCAGCAGCTGCCAATTATTTAGATCTACGGTATCAAAAATACGCATAGCCTTGATGATAGCCAAACTTCGGAACGAAGACGGCACCTGAAGAAGAAGATGTTCATTTTTAACAAAAAAAAAAACATCGTTTTGGACGGTTTTTCTCAAATAACTCAAAAAGTAGGTATTTTATCGAAAAAAATATTCTTAGCAAAAATATAGCTTATAAAAAAGTGAAAAAATGGTGTATGTATGAAGTCTGTAGAACCAGCAGAAGCAGAGTTGTAGCTAACGAAAAGTAGGTTCTTATTCGTTAAATTCAAAATCCAATATTTCAACGTGAAATAACCAAAAAAAAAAAATAGAGGACTTTGCGGGGAAAACTCATTAAAACTTTTTTAAAGTGTTTAAAAGAAGGTTTATTTTTGTTTTTTTACAAGAACTTCTAACATTAAAAGTAAGTGAGTTACGCTTAAAATATTGTTGGTCCCTTTAATTTTTCGCTGTGTCTAGGTACACGCTAACGTGTACGCAAATAAAAAAGTTAGGTACATGCGAATTAAACTTCATCAAGCGAGTGACGTCATTATTTGGTACACGATATTTTGATATGTTTAGTGTTTGTTATATGTTTAGAAAAATATTTGTTATTAGGGGAAGGGGAAGGGAAGCAGATCTATTCAGATGTTTCAAACTTAATTGTAATAAATCAATGTGTATAATATAAAAGTATATATTTAGGTAGGCAAAATAAATATTTAGTTGACATGACATGTACAAAACACTGTTAAAATAATTTTTATACCAGTTAATTATACCAGTTTATGAACCATCAATGCTCTTGTTTATTTTTATTTATACTGGGAGTTAAACTGTGTTACGACTTTCATAGAAAAATGGTTATAACTTTGTAAATACCCTGTTTAACATAATAAACCTTTATGTTTTTGTGATGGGGAAGTTAAGAGGATTTCGAACATAAAATAAAATATAGGGTGTTCCATTTAAAAAAACATAAGTTTGGTCTGCCACTATGTTATCGAACGCCTGTAACGTTCTAACTAATTTTGTAACATGAAGCTCAAAGTTTGCTACAATTTTTGTTACTAACTTTTATTCCTATCTATTACTGTAGCGGATCTACTGAGCTTTATCACACTAATCAATTGCGCTGTATATTTTATCTTAATACTTCTGCTACCCTACCCTTAATCACGAATTTTTGTCTCTTATCTTTTTCATACTGTTATAAAATGTTGTTAAACTCATTAAACGAACTAAATAATTGTCCACACTCCAACTTTAATTAAAAAACCCTAAACAAATAAAAAATAAGAAAACTCTTTACTAATCAATATTACAGTGTAAACACAACGCGATTAGACAAATTCTAACCACACTCTGACACTCGCGATACTTACAGATACTTACCACAGCATACACGCGGCTCAAATTAGCGTGTACCAAAAAACCCAGTCCAAGTGCACGCTAAATAGTGACATCATTGACTTGATGACGTTTAAGCGTGTACCTAACTTTTTTATTTGCGTACAAGTTACGCAGCGTTACACTAGACACAGCGTTTATTTTTTGGTAAAAAAATCGCGAAAATCACTCTAATTAGCATCCCAAATAAAATTAATCCTTACCGCTTCAAAAGTTACTTTACTTATGTATTGTTTATACGATCTATTTGAAGCCCACCATATGTATTGTTTTAATGAGTGGAATATGTAGAATATGTCAAATGACAGGAATTATGACAGGTGATAAATAGCAGTCTGATTTTTGCATGAGAGTTTAATCTCTGTTCGGAGAGTTTAAGTCTGTTCTGTCGAACAAAATAAATGTGCCGTTTTCGTGGTCTGACCGTTCCAAATTTTTAACCTGTTCCACAATTAAAACTGCCCCTGTTCCAGTGTTCCCATATATCAAAGTTTATCCGACTAGACACCCTTAAGCTATTAATACATTTTCAGCTTGCTATTAATCAACTTTTTTTTCATACGCGGGATCCAGACCTATAATATTTTTCGAGTTATTCGTGCATGAAAGTAACAGTTTTTCGATGAAAAAATCAACTTCTTTAGAGGGTTTTTTGAGAATACCTCGAAAAATATGCATTTAATAAAAAGAAAACTGTAGATATCAAAATTGTATCTTTTAGTAACACAAACCAAATTCTTTTTCTGTAATATCTTTAAGACCAATACAAACCGAGATACGGCATGTTAAATATTAGCTTTTTTCGTCCAATGCACAATTTGAAATATTCAAAGTAAAATAACGGAAAAACTTTGCATTTTTCGAGGAAAACTTAAATAATCTTTTTTCAAGTATACAGTTAGACCTTTCAAAAAATAATAATAAAAATTTTCTAAGCCTGAAAATTAAGCGACCTATGATCAAAACAATTTGGTACCTGCTTTTCTCTATGAAAAAATCAGTGAAAACAACCCCTAACTACCCTCCTAATTAAAAATTGGTCTTCACCTTTCTGTAATTCCTTTTATATTTGTATTATCAATACAACCAAGAAGATTGACCTATATAAAAGGCCTAATTTTAGAAAAATTGGAGTTCAGAGAAAAATTAATTTTTTGGAATTTTGGAAAAATGATGCGACTACTAATTTGTAGCTTTTTTAATAATTAAAATTCCCTTGTGCATAGATATTCATTACAGTGAACAGTTAGCGAGATATAGCTGTTTAAAACCTCTATTTACGAGCAAACACCCCCTTATTCGAGCCCTTTAAACCCACCCTAATTAAAAACTAAGGGATCTTATGGAATTTAGTTTACACAGTCTTATAACTCTTTAAAAATCCTACAAAGTCATTTTTTGAAATACTTTTTATCGCCAAAAATGAAGGAGCAATGTTTATAAAACGATTTTTTTTTGGAAAATTCGGGGAGTCCGCTTATGGATAATTTTCAATGTATGTATAATACCACAGAACCGGTTCGTATACTGGAAGATGACTAAAAAACTATTTGTATTTGTACAGATTTGGAAATTCGTATTTTTGTGTAAATAAATGTTTTTGTAATTCTTTAATTCTACTTTTTTTCTGTATAGACCTATTAAAATATCTACTTATAAAACTGTAATGTTATTAAGGGTGGTTTTTAAGGGTTGAAATATTATGATATTATATCCTAAAGTATAAAACAATCATTATTTAACCAATCAAAACAAAATTTTACCCATATTAAAGTTTACAATGTTTTTATATAATTTTTGACAATAAGGGGTAGTTTACACCCCTAAAAATAATAAACGCCCTTAGCATGATATAGAATATGAAGTACAGGGTGAAATGATCCTAAATCCCAAATTTTTATGTAAATCGATGCAAGCCGAAATTATTCTTTTAGGATAAGTAAATTTTTTATATATAGCTCCAACAAGGGTGGTTTTAAGACTTGAAATATTATGATAGTATATCTTAAAGCATAAAACAATCATTATGTAACTAATTAGAACCAAATTTAAAAATAATAAAGTTTAATGTTGTTCTGAAGCTATTTCCTTGTGGCATTTTTATGATTAATTATTTATATGGGAAATAAGCCACAATTAAAATGAAAAAAATAATTTTATTAACGTTTCGACGCCCAAATCGGGTGCCGTTGTCAAAATACAAAATATTACTAAAATAAACTAAAGTGTTGTTGCTAAGCAAAGAAATTCTTCTATAATTTATTTAATCTCACTCATTTATATTGGCAATTCAGACATATATTATACATTTTAAAGTAGAAGACTTTAAAATGATATTGCCAATATTTATGAGTTGCGTTCCTGGGACGACTTACTGAAAGATAGTTCATTCGATTACATGAAATTAACCCCAACTCAAGAATATCCGTCATAAAAAATTATAGCATGTGATATGTCTTTAAAAAGACAACCAAATGCAACGACAGTAAAATTCTCGCGTTAGAGACTTCATAGTAAATCACAAGGGAAAACCAGGAAAAACCCTGTGATACTATCCCGACATCGTAAGTATTTGGTCTTACATTAATTTACTCTCAAAAAATAATACCAAATTCTGACTTGTAACATGTTTAAATTATAAATAATATTAATAATACTAGATATATAAGTAATACTAAAATATAAAATATGTACTAGCTCGATATTATTGACTTACTAATCTTGGTATTTTCTTTCTATTGACTTCCTCTTTCAGTATGGGTAACCACATCCTACTGCATTCTACCGAGGAATTTGCGACACAATTGGTTTCATTTAGCATAATTAGAGCCGCTTCTTTGATTTTTCTCTTTTTACTATCTGATTCTTTCAGGACTATACTTGAATCTCTCCACTGAACTCTATTGTTGCATTTGGTTGTCTTTTTAAAGACATATCACATGCTATAATTTTTTATGACGGATATTCTTGAGTTGGGGTTAATTTCATGTAATCGAATGAACTATCTTTCAGTAAGTCGTCCCAGGAACGCAACTCATAAATATTGGCAATATCATTTTAAAGTCTTCTACTTTAAAATGTATAATATATGTCTGAATTGCCAATATAAATGAGTGAGATTAAATAAATTATAGAAGAATTTCTTTACTTAGCAACAACACTTTAGTTTATTTTAGTAATATTTTGTATTTTGACAACGGCACCCGATTTGGGCGTCGAAACGTTAATAAAATTATTTTTTTCATTTTAATTGTGGCTTATTTCCCATATAAATAATTAATAATAAAGTTTAAAATGGTATTTTATAATTTTTTACAATTAGGGGTAGTTTTCACCCTTAAAAAACCAAAAGCGTATAACGGCTTAATATAGAAAATGAACTAGAGGGTATAATGAGCCTAATCACAAATTTTTGTACAAATCGATGCTGGACGAAAAAATTGCGAGGTTTTGCCAAAAGTATCGATTTAGTGAAAAAAGTCTATAGAACAAAAATTGCTTAGAATGTCATTTTATCCAATTCCGGACTTATTTTAAATGGTTTTATGTAACCCAATTTTTGTAAAATAGAGGGGTTGTAGAATTGTAAACTTTTTCTTATAAAGGCATCCGAAAATAAGAATGCAGCGCCAAAGTGAGCAATTCTAGAACTATAAATATTGACATTGGTCATTGGAATTTTGCATAAATTTTGTATTTGTTGAATGTTAAAATAATTTTTAATAGTAATACGTTATAATCACCATCGGTAAAATGCAGTGAACATACTTTCATATATATTTTTTTTTTTAAATTTCCACGCTTCATGTCGATTCATTAATACTTTGCTTCCCAATTTTCCTTGTACCCGTACAAGATATTTGTCCCCAGTTTGGGGCAAAGTAAGCGTGTAAAGTAACGTTTGAATTTGGTAAAAATTTAATATAAACGCATGGATTAAGATATGCAATTTTATATAGATTCACACTGTTGCCATATCTACAATTGCTTTGTATGGAGTGAAAATGTAAAAAAAATATATTTGAAATAATATATAAAAAAGTGAAATTATAATTTATAATAATTTGAAATAATTCTCAATAAGTTCTCAATCTTTTTAGTGACTAAAACATAACCCGACCAAATCTAACCTAGCGTACTTAATAGAAAATAATATATGATAATAACTGAAAATTGAAGTGACCTATGCTTTGTTTTTAAACTAGGAGGAGTAAACTAAAAAGACTGATTCACACCCAAGAATGTCACTAGAAAAATCACCAAATACATCTTCTTTATTCGTCACTGACAATCACATCAAGAAGAAGAATTGAACATATGGTAATACAGATGGGTAAAATTACAAAGACTAAACTGGCTTGCAAAGTTAATAGATTAACAAAAATGATTATGGATGGATCTGGAGCTAAAGTAACAACAGAGGAAGGTAGCACAAAATCAACTGCAATAGAAACAGGAGTCAACCACATTATTCAACATAGCAATAGAAGGAACAGTCGAGGCCAGCAAAATTAAAGTAACTATTCGCGGTGTGCAAGTAGTTGGAAAGGATACGAGAAACGATCGTGCGCGAATAGCGGAGAAATCTTGCAACTTTCTTAAATAATTCATATTCTCAATTGAAATAGTCAAATTGACGTATATTTCACACCTATTGTCATCGAAGAAGAAAAATTATATGTTGCTCCACATAGGGCAGTCAATGAGGGTATGTGTCTCCGAATTATATCCTACTATATCGATTTACGTGATATTTTCACAGTAAGTAGGGAATAGCCCAAGAAACAAAGTCTACCCTATGCCGATGTGTGCTTTTGTCTTGGGGGCGGTTCCCACCCCTTCTCGGGGTGGAACATTTTTTGCTTAAATAACTACGGAAGTTGCTAGAGAACCTAATACTAAGCAAAAATTGTTCTATAATTTTTTTTCGAAAACTCAATACTTTTTGAGTTATTCCTGGTTGAAAATTGGCCATTTTCATTGAAACATAACACCTTTTCAAACGGTTTTTTGCGAATACCTTCAAAACTATGCATCTAACTAAAAAATCTATATAAAACATTTTTATAGCTTATAAAATAACAAAGAGATTCTTTCCTTTATGAATCTTCTAGTTATAACACAAAAAGAGATATGGTAAGTGAAACCAACTTGTTTTCTTGGTGCATGCTCAAATCAGTGTATTTAACTTGAAAAAACAGAGAAACGGTCGATTTTAGGTGTATAATGCTACCAATAACTTTTGTTGTGCTTGAAAAGACCTTTAAAATAAGCAATATTAAATGTAGATTACATTCAAACTATGCGAGATAAACTGTAAAAAATTTGATGACTAACTTATTTTAAGAAAAAAATGAGAAGTATATTTAACCCCTCATCCACAAAAATTTAAATGCATCGTTTTCCTTCTACAATACATTTTACTATAGTGTTCTTTTTATGTTCAAAAAGTTCGGCGGGTTTAAAATGAATGGTATTTGAAAAAAATAAGATCAAATTATTGAGCACATTTTTAAATTTGCTTAAAAATCTTCCTTTTTCTCCATGTAACTCGAAAATGATAAGAGATGCCAAAAAAAGATGCCATACAAAAATGAAGGTTTCTTCTAGATAAACATTTTGATTTTATTTTTTATAACAGTATCTCTTATCATTTTCAAATTACATGGAGAAAAAGAAGATTTTTAAGAAAATTTAAATATGCGCTCTATAATTTGATCTTATTTTTTAAAAAACCATTCATTTTAAACCCGCTCAACTTTTTGAACATAAAAATGACACTGTAGTAAAATGTATTGTAGAAGGAAAACGATGCATTTAAATTCTTGTGGGTGAGGGGTTAAATATACATCTCAATTTTTTCTTAAAATTCGTTAGTCATCAATTTTTTGCAACATATCTCGCTTAGTTTGAATGTAATCGACATTTAATATTGCTTATTTGAAAGGACTTTTCAAGCACAATAAAAGGTATTGGTAGCATTATATACATAAAATCGACCGTTTCTCTGTTATTTCAAGTTGAATACACTGCTTTGAGCATGCACCAAAAAAACAAACTCTTTTTACCTACCATATCTCTTTTTGTGTTATAACTAGAAGATTGAAGAAGGACCGAATCTCTTTGTTTTTTATGAGCTACAAAAATGTTTTATATATTTTTTTAGTTAGATGCATTGTTTTTAAGGTATTCGCAAAAAACAGTTTGAAAAGGTGTTATATTTCAATGAAAATGGCCAATTTTCAACCACGAATAACTCAAAAAGTATCGAGTTTTCGAAAAAAAAAATTATAGAACAGTTTTTGCTTAGAATTGGGTTCTCTAGCAACTTCCGTAGTTATTTAACCAAAAAATTTTCCACCACCGTGAAGGGGTGGGAACCGCCCCCAAGACAAAAGCACACATCGGCATAGGGTAGACTTTCAATAAGGAGATATTTTCAGGCTATTCCTAAAATTTCATTAAAATCCATGCAGTAAGATAGAATTCGGAGGTAATAACCTGTTCTTGCTTTCATTGACTGCCCTAACAATATTGATATGATATGCAATTATTATATAAAAGTAAATTTAATTAATTGTATTTTTCTTGCAGTACTGCATTTTAATAACTAATATTAGAGAGATATTGCAGAGTCACTTTTGCACTTGCTGTATTACAGCACGCGTTATTCTGACAGTACAGCATACGCAGTTGTGATATTTGGCCTAGGCTGCTTTATTGGAAATACGGCCTGCCGTTATTAGGGGAGTCGTTACGCTGTTCGGTATTAGTTGCGCTATTTTCTTTTCAGGTTATGTTTGTTGTTTGTCTTTCATTTAAACCAAATTTATTCGTAATAATTTGCTAAAATGAGTACCTCAGACAGTAGTAACAAACGAATTAGATTTACGTCTGATGACGATTTGTGTTTATTAAAACAAGTTTTATGTCAAAATCCATTGACCTCTCCAGAAAATTGGACGGTAGTTCTATTTCAGGAAAACATGAAGAGTGCAACAGAAAAATCTTTTATTTATAAGAACATTCAAGGATCATTTGTTTCTCTTGCTCGGTATTTGGAAGAAAATACAAACCTTCCTTCCATCTAAATTAAATTCTGGTTTTTGAGCATGTAATATTATGTTCATCTCCCAGAATGTTATGCAAGATGATAAACCCGATGTCTTCATCATTAGCATTAGCCAAAATGAGAGCTTCTAACTCTTGATCAATTTTAAATTGCACACAAATTAGACAAACAACTAATCTTAATCTAGCCGTAAAATACCGCAACCAAAATGTTGAGCAATATCTGCATTTATGAAACGTCTGAGAAATGTCAGTTCTGTCAAAATAGCGCGGTGTAAATAGAGAAACGTAGGTTGTGTTAAATTTGCAATATCTCTCTATTATTTACTACATACAATTGTTGATCTTTTAATAACATTACCTCATCTTACTTTTTCTTCTTATAATTTTTTTGGGCATGGCCTTGACAATTATCCAGCAACCAGGACTAATATAATTGGCCAATATAATTAAAATTGCGAAAAATGCTGCTGAGCTATGAAACCAGGTGCCGCTTTTCCGAACTTGCACGGTCCCAATAGCCCACTCCTCAACACAAACAATTGCATATTATGCAGATGATTTAGTTCTTATGTGAAGAGACCAGGAAAGATTAAAAGAAGCAGTAACAATCCTGGCAAAGGAAGCACGGAAAACAGGTCTAGAAATTAACGAAGGAAAAACAAAATATCTACTCTGCTCTAGAAGATATGATAACAGGACAAGAGAAATCAAAATAGAAAACTACACTTTTGAAGAGTGAAACAATTTAAATATTTGGGAGTGAATGGCCAAAACAACAGAAGTGAAGAAGTAACGGAGCGAACACTAGCAGGCAACAAAACATACTGGAGATATCATAGGCTTATGAAGGACAAGAACTTTTGCAGAAATACAAAACTGAAAATATACAGAGTTGCAATCAGACCAGTAGTTACGTACGCAGCTGAGATAATGTGCCTCACGGAAAAGGATGAAGAAAAATTGAGAATATTCGAAAGGAAAATCCTCAGACGGATTATGAGCCCGATAAGAATGGACAACGGAGAAATGAGAAGAAGAATGAACCATGAACTAAGAGACATAATGAAGGGAGAAGATATAGTTAGATTTATAAAAGCGCAGAGGCTGAGATGGCTGGGACACATAGAGAGA
Organism: Diabrotica virgifera virgifera; assembly: GCF_917563875.1. Taxonomy (NCBI): domain Eukaryota; kingdom Metazoa; phylum Arthropoda; class Insecta; order Coleoptera; family Chrysomelidae; genus Diabrotica; species Diabrotica virgifera. The sequence continues at coordinate 173,449,761 of NC_065445.1, read as the reverse complement.
AGGAAAAACGACCTACTGATTAAGAAATTCACCATATGGAAACCAGAAATTGAAAGATCAAGGGGAAGGCCCAGAGAGAGATGGGAGGACCAGGTCATGAGAGATATCAAAATTCTGGAAGTGAGAAACTGGAGGGAACTATGCACATATCGAAATGAGTGGAAGAAAATTGTAACGAAAGCCAAGTCATACAAGCCTTCCATCCGGAATGAAAAGCCCTGATGATGAAAACCGGCTTGGTAAATTAGAAAGAATTTGCGGATAACCGAGTTTTAAACGTAATCCAGAGATGGAAGCACATAGGAAAAAGAATCAGTGGATCCGTCCATCTTTTACATCCCGTAAAAGATTGGCTTATAGCGTCAAGAGAAGAAGAGGGTAAAATATTAAAAATATCAGTATGAACTGGTAAAAAAATTGGCTTTGTAATTTCTAGAGTTCGCTTTACCATCACTTCAAGTGTGAATTTATTTAAATAGCAACACCTTATTAATATTTATCCTTCTTAGTCGCTTGATCTGATCTATTATCTTAATTATAATGTGACTGATGAAAAAATGCAAATATATTATTATAATACAATATTATATCCTAATAAGAAGTAATATTCCTTACCCTTCCTTCTCCCGTTCCAAAGGCTAATATAGATTCGTTGGTAGGATGCCAAGCGAGTGCAGTTACCCTACTTTGGATTCGTTGGTAGAAGGGGGTCATGCATAAATGCTTAATGTGAGGTCGACTCAAATCCATAATTTTAACATATCCGTCTGCAGTACCAATAGCTAATCTAAAATCGTATAAATTTTGTCATTTTAATTAGTACCAAAATCATATATCCTAATATATTATAATCTAATAATTTAAATCTCATTTATTGTTAGATAGATACATATTAACTAACTATTACTTTAAATTAGTATTAAGTAAAAGGGACGTAGTATAATTTTCTAAAACCTCAAAATTAAATCAAATTAAAAGCGCAATAAATTGGCGCTTATCATGTTTTTCCACTGGTCCCTTCAAATCTTAACAATATTAACTTTGTCGTTGTGACTTTTTTATTTAATTAATGTATTAAGGTGTATTAATATTAATGTATTAATGTATAAAGTATTAAGGGGATAGGCGCAAACTTTCGGTTTCAATGCTATTTAAATTGGATTTATTTTTTTTTCGAATCCTGAGAAAACTAATAAGTATTTTTGAAAAATTTAAACTCAGAATGAAAGATTACGTTATTGCCGAGGGCCAAAAGTCCCTGAAGACTTTTATAATATTTATTATAATAAGTTACAGGTGTGAAAAACTAAAAAGAATCTCATTCCAAAGGAACTTTTTATTTATTCTAAGGGACTTTAGGCCCTAGGTAATAATTTTGTCTTCCATTCTGCGTTTAAATTTTTCAAAAATATTTATTAGTTTTTTTCGAAAACAATGAACATCATGTCCGTGGTAATATTTTCCAAATCGAACATTCGCTATCTTTGTCATACAACAAACTCATTCAGGCGAACAGAATGTGCTGACAAGACAGTGACAATTTGACATATTTGACACGGCTTCAGGAATATTTTGAGTTGTTTGTTAAATAATATTGATAATGTATTTGACAAAATAATTTATTTAAGACGTGAAATTAATAAAAAGGTATTTGTTTATTATTTATGGAAGATTCCAAGCAGAGAATACACCAGGATATATTCTGTGATCCAAGTATTTTGTTATTAAGAGGCTACAGTAGCGAGCAACAGGTAGCAGCAAACGCGTTCCAATATTGCGGCTCTAATTTTGAATATTTTGTTGAGATATTTGGCACACATATTCGTAATATAATAAAGAATGGCGGTACAGAGCCCAATTTTAGAAATATGTTAGTACGTGGAAATTACTCTATAACTAAATAAAATATTGAAAAAAGGAGCCTGTACCGCCATTAAGAAGAAAAAAATAATAAACTTTCTTCAAATAAACTTTTTTATCGCATGCCTAGATTTTGTGTAATCTTGGAACTACTAAAATTTTTTATTTCTAACAAGAAATCGAACATATTATAACTAAATAACTAATTAGGCAACATAGAGAAATTATCAGTGTCATTTTGACAAACCTGCGTCAGATTTTCTCTAATTTGTTATGTCATCTTTATCAATATCAGTCCAGTGCAGTAGTGTGTTAATTTAAGAATTCGTTATAGTTGTTTCATAGGAAAATAGTGTTTATTGATAGTTATTTATTATATTTTTGTTGTTGTTGTATAAGTTGTTGGCCTCTTTGAAATAATAGATTGTTGTTAATTGTGTTTTAGTTCAGTTCTATGTAGGTAGGTAAGTATATTTTACGTAAAAACATTTCGAATTCTAATGCGAGTATAACGTTTTAAGAGGATATTTTATTTTTAACATATTATCAATAGTTTAACGAAATGGGAAAAGTTAATCAAATGACAAATAAAGCGAATAATTCCAAGAAAAAGTCCATTAAAAGCCGTGCCAAAATTATGAGAACATCGAAATTGGAGCCACCACAAATTTTAACAATGTAAGTACCTATGAGAAGTAATCTACTGCTGTCATACATAAAAAAAGTGTGAAAAGTTGTTTCCCATGAAAATGAAATTCGTAATAAATCTATGTTTAGGTACAGAAATCCTGACTACAGTACAAATGCCAATTTTTTTTAGGTAGATATTCATAGTCCTGTCGCCAAGGGGGTACAACGGCCTCCTTTATTCAGATGGTCTTACCCAAGATTTTTTTATGTATCTTGACATCTAACAGTTGATCCGGATGTCGATAAGATTGTTCTAAACAAAGAACTTGTTTGAAACAAAACATTTTTTTGTATTTTTTGGGTCATTCTAAGCAAAAACTGTTCTGACAAGTTTTTTCGTAGGATGCATAGTTTTCGAGATAAACGCGGTTGAACTTAAAATCGAAAAATTGCAATTTTTGAACCCGAAAAAATTTATTTTTGCTAAAGGTGATACAGTAGCGATCAACAGGTAGCAAAAACGCGTTCCAAGATTGCGGCTGTAATTTTGAATATTTTTTCGAGATTTTTGGCACACGTATTCGTAATCAAATAAAGAATGGCTGTACAGAGCCTAATTTGAAAAATATATTAATATGTGAAAATTACTCTGTAATTAAATACAATATTAAAAAAACGAGCCTGTACCGCCATTAAGAAGAACAAAAAAATACACTTTCTTCAAATAAACTTTTTTATCCGATGCCTAGATTTTGTGTCATTTTGGAACTACTAAAATTTTTTATTTCATTAGTAGTTCCAAAATGACACAAAATCTAGGTATCGAATAAAAAAATTGAAGAAAGTGTATTTTTATAAAAAGTGCAGGAGCTAACAATGCCGAGGAAGATCTATCAGGCTGCATCTCACTTCCCGCCTGTCCAGCACGGTAAAATTCCAACAAAGCTTAGTTCCGAATACTCAGATTACGAGTAGAACTAATCAAAATAATAAATAATCATTCCATGAAGTACGACTTAACCTGGTAGATTTCCCTCGGCCTTCTTAGCTCCGGCAATTCGTTGGCTTGCAAATTTTAGAAGCCACAAGCCACGATTGGTTTAACCAGAAGACTAGTTCTAATAAGTTTTATTTTATTTTTGATATTGTTAATATTAGAAGTAAAACTTTCGTTCGTCTTTAGCAGATACCGCCACGGCATTCATGCCATCATTTCGTTGTGAACCGATAACGGTAGCCCGAATTTTAGTAGTTCAAAGAGAATGAAATATGCACCTCTGATGGGACCCTAAGAAGGGTTAAAGGGTGTTCTAGAGTGCCTTTGGCGCTCTATGAACTAAATAAAATAAGACTGCTCTCGTTTCGCTTCACAATGAAATTATTATTTATTATTATTATTTCGTACAAATACCTATGTTAACATAAAATTTTCACCCATTTTGGTTTATTTTTATAAATATTTATTTACTAATAACAAAATTGTTTTCGGTTACTTCCATTTAGCGCGCCTATGAGTTAAATTGTCAATAATATTAATCTTACATAATGTCAAAGATTACCAATGTTGCCAAAGTTTATGATACTATCTCCCAAAGTTATATTTTATTGCTATTATACCTGTTGATCGCTACTGTTTACTCTTAAAGATGTTTTCAAAATTTATCTAAGCGTTCCATAGTAACCATATATTATTAAAAAAATAACTTTTTCTCTTTTCTCGAGTATTAGTTTTTATTGCATATTATATAAATTATTATTATAATCACTGAATACATAGTTAGTGAAAAAATTATCATATAATTAACTAAATTAACAATTTAAGCGATTATGCAAGTAACAGTTATCCAAGAATGTTCCAAAGTCATATTTAAGTTAATGGTGACAATTTCATTGTCAAGTAATGTTTATGTACATATCCATACCAGTGAGAATTTTACTACACGTAATTTGTCGTGTAAAGAAAGAAAAAGTAGGGATAGCCGTAAAATATTTGCACCTGGGCTCTTAATTTATTTATTACCGTTCTATACTTATCTTTACAGGTACTATAGTCTGTTTTTAAACTAAGAGGAGTAATTCAAATTTCCGGCGCCGTAAAGCTTGTTTGTAACTGGTCCAACCTCAGGCAAGTTTACTCCATTGTTATCAAATTTTGACACCAGGAGCGTCATTTGAAATTTTGTTTGGGGGGGGGGGGGGGCAAGCACTATATATATTATACATTATATATGATGTTATGATGAATATTGATGTATTTTTTGTAAATTTCAGTCATTTTTTAGGGCCAGGGGGGGCAAATGCCCCCCCTGTCTGCCCAAATGACGCCCCTGTTTGACACTATTGGCATTTCATAGGTTAATTAAGTTATACCAGCGATTCTTTGTATTTTCTGCGTTCTTCCTTTATATTCCAAGAGGCAGCGCTGAAAAATCTCTTTTTCTACGGCCGTGCTTAAACAGCCACTTTCCCGCACGCATTTCGTTTCCGAAAGTTGCACTTTCCCGCACGGCGTGCGTGAAAGTACATTTTTCCGCATGGCGTGCGTGAAAGTACATTTTCCCGCACGGCGTGCGTGAAAGTACATTTTCCCGCACCGCGTGCGGGAAAGTAGAATACCTTCTAATATGGCATTATGTTATACTATAATACATGCAATAAACTAATATTTAGATATTATTTACTAATTTATCTCAAATATATCTTATTGTGTTCATGTTTTAATGAAATTAACGCAATAATATAATGCGATGCGATGAAATAAAATGATTTTGACATAATATTTAAAAGTCAAATCAGTAGACAATTACAATGGTTTTAAATCGTCGTCATGGAAACCAATGTCGTCGTCGTGGTAACCCATTATATTGAAAGTTTGGTTTTGACAACCTTTTCCATTTACTAAGGCTGAAAATATTATACTAATACGTCGCTAACGAGTTCTGTTTTTTTTTTATATAAAACAGACTAAAAACCTAAAAATTAATAGACGAAGAGGCAGCGCTGAAAAATCTCTTTGAATTTACTAAAGCTAGATTTTTCACAGTTGATTACTGTGATTGTATAGAGAAACATACTGCGGTTAAGCGAAACGTAGAACAGGGGTTACTGAGAGGGTATCAAAGTTGCTTTCCTACGAAGTAATTAAATCCATTTACTAAGCCTGAAAATCAGTACACGCATTCTAAATTAAATATAAATAAAAATTATTATAGTCGGTCAGCTGTATGACGGGACAGAGCCGGTCCGTAGGAACCAGTGAATGTACAAGGTTATTCACTATATTTTGACCCCCTTGTAAACTTCTTTATTTACAGAATTAGAAAAAAATGTAAAATACAAAAGTCATTCGATTTTTTCAATACAATACAAATACAAAAGTTTTTGGACACCCTGTATAAATAATGATCTTAATGTTTATAGTACTGTATAGAGAATTGAATAACCTTTCAAATGAGCTAGCACACGACCCCTATTTTCATTTAAAAAAATAGTCGATTACGTCATCACGCCCAGATGGATGACGTCACTAGTACGATATATATGTCAAAAATGATACATAATTAAAAAATCGAATAACTTTTGTATTTTACATTTTTTATAATTCTGTAAATAAAGCAGTTTACAAGGGGGTCAAAATATAGTGAATAACCCTGTACATTCATTGGGGCCGACCGACCGGCTCTGTCCCGTCATACAGCTGACCGACTATAATAACTTTTATTTATATTCAATTTAGAATGTGTGTACTGATTTTCAGGCTTAGTAAATGGATTTAATTACTTCGTAGGAAAGCAACTTTGATACCCTCTCAGTAACCCCTGTTCTACGTTTCGCTTAACCGCAGTATGTTTCTCTATACAATCACAGTAATCAACTGTGAAAAATCTAGCTTTAGTAAATTCAAAGAGATTTTTCAGCGCTGCCTCTTCGTCTATTAATTTTTAGGTTTTTAGTCTGTTTTATATATAAAAAAAAACAGAACTCGTTAGCGACGTATTAGTATAATATTATAATATTTATAGATTATCGTCGAAGGCCAATATGATCAGCTAAAAAGAAGATGTATTTGGGATTTTTCTAGTGACTTTCTTGGGTGTGAATCTGTCTTTTTAGTTTACTCCTCCTGGTTTAAAAACAAATGTAATAGTCGGTATGATGTTCAAGGTGTTTAATGTTGAGTCCATCAATCTCCTCAATAGTGAAACAATTTCAATAAAGTAACTTCATAAAATACGTCCACCGGGATAATAGCCATTTCTTAATTATTACATTGACAATACGTATAAATGATATTACACATCGACGTACATTTTACTTTATGTTTTGATTTAACTTGTTTGAACTTCAACCATGACTTTTGGGCAAAGATAAAATGGAACAATTATATCTAGTATTAATATAGTACATGTATGGAACAAAATTATCTGACTATAGGGCAGGGGTCACCAACTGGCGGAGTGGAGTCCGAGATTGGCAGGCGAGGCGAGAGGTTGTGCGGCCGGTGTGTTGGCGATAAGGTAATTTCGGAATCGAAACTATCGCAATAAAACACCGGTTTTTAAAAGACCTATCGATAATCGTTAAAGTTAAAAAGTGTAATTACGTATTTTTTATGGGAAATAAGCCACAATTTTACTAAAAAATGAATTTATTAACGTTTCGAAGCCCAAATCGGGTTTCGTTGTCAAAATACAAAATACTATTTTATAAAATAGTATTTTATAAAAATTTATAATACTATTTAATAAAAAAAATAGTATTTTGTATTTTGACAACGAAACCCGATTTGGGCTTCGAAACGTTAATAAATTCATTTTTTAGTAAAATTGTGGCTTATTTCCCATAAAAAATACGTAATTATAAAAATGCCACAAGGAAATAGCTTCAGAACAACATTAAAAAGTGTACTTGTGCGAAATAAAAATAAACTTTAAAGTGTATATAATAATATTGATATTAGTGCTGAGGATAACATCTAACATTTAATTTAAAATAGCCAGTGGCGGAACAATCCGAAAAGAAACCAATAGAAGGAACGAAGATAGTAGCCACGAAGAATCTAAGAATAAAAAATATAAATAAGATGAATTGTATTTTGAAAAGAGTAACATGACGAGACGAACACCGAATAAAAGCAACGAAACAAATGAAGAGATGATAAAAATGATGCGGGAAGTTATGTGGAAAAATGATAAAATGATGGCAGAAATAAGAACCACACGGAAAGATCAACAGGAAACGATGGAATATATTAAGGAGCTAAAAGAAAAAAAAAACGAAAAATTGGAAGGTTTAAAAATGGCAAACAAAAGAATAGAACAATTGGAAAAAGATAGACGGAGAAATAATATAGTATTAAAAGGCCTAACACTGGATCCTAACGACGGAAAGCCAGTAAAGGAGTCAGTAGAACACTTCATAGGAAGAAATCTGAAATTACAGGTCAAACTGAGAGGAGCGGTGAAGATCGGAGACCAAATCTTTGTAGCAGAAATGGAAAACCTAATGGATAAGCTAAGTGTACAAAAAACAAAGGAAAACTGAAGAATCTACAGGGACAAAAGGTGATTATAGAATCCGATTTAACAAGAAAGGAAAGGGAAATACAAGCAAAAATTAGAAAAATGGCAAAAGAAAAAAAAGACAAAGGTAGTACTACGAAGACAGGATATATGAAACTGGAGATTAATGGGAAGGAGTGGAAATGGGATCATAATAATGAGAAAATTATACAAATTCACAGAAATATCGGGGAAAGGACTCCAAAAAAGTAATAGAAAATAATGAGACCGGACCCACAACAATGACGACCACGCCAATGAATAGGAAAAGCGATAGGCAAAAGATAATGCACAGGTAAACAAGGATGAAAATAAGAAGACGGGGGAAATCTAGATTGCAGAAAAAGGAGAGATAATATTATCGGTGAAAATGAAACTGATGGAAGAAATATGGACAATAATAACAGCCTACGGAGTAAATGAAGATGCAAGAAAGGAAGAGAAAGATAAATTTTTCGAGGAGCTCCAAATGCAAATTGATAATGGGGAAGAAAACATAATTGTAATGGGAGATATAAACGGTAGAGTCGGAAACAACAACAGCGGAATAAAGGAGTGCATGGGAAAGAAGGAGAAGAAATAGTAAACAGAAATGGTGAAAGAATAATAGAAATATGTATGGAGAACTAACTAGTTAAAAAAAATCAAAATTTAAACATAAAGAAGTACACAAATACACGAGAGTACAAGACAGCAGAAACGAAAAATCAATCATAGATTACTTTTTGGTAAGCAGCAACAAATGAAAAAGAGTACAGAATACGAAAGTGAAAAGAGGCTCAGAGATTGGCAGTGACCACCATCTAGTAATAATGAGAATGAGAACAACAGAGGAAAAAGAAGAAAAGAGAAGAAAGGTAGTAAACGAAAAAATAAAAAGTTACAAATTAAACGAAGAAATTCCAAGAAAATTAGATAATACTCTGAAAGGTAGGGCAAAAAATACAAATATAAAAGAAAAATGGGAATTTCTAAAAACCAGCATAATCAAAGCAGCTGAGGAAACTTGCGGGAAAGCAAAAATAGCAAATACTAACATGAGGAGAACGGAATGGTGGACGGAAGAAATACGAGAGAAAATAAAGAACAAAAAAGACAAATGGAAGAGATACCTAAGCACAAAACACCCGGAAGATTACGAGGCATATAAAAAAGGAGAGGTTAAAATAGCAGTGAAAGCAGGAAAGGAAAGGTCATGGGAGAGATTTGGACAAAAAATTATAGGGAAAACCAAAAACTCTTCTACGGCGCATTAAAACAACTCAGACAAAAGAAAGAGCACACGATGTCGAATATAAAAGACAAGAATGGAAACGTACTAACAGAAGAAAAACAAATAATAGAAAGATGGAGACAACATTTCAAAGAGCTAACTCATGCAGACACGGACAACATAGGGGAGATACAAGAAAGGAATGAAGAACGACAAGTGGAATCCATAACAAGAGCGGAATTAGAGAAAGCAATAGAAAGAGTAAAACTGGGAAAAGCACCAGGCAAGGATCATATCACCCCGGAAATGATAAAATTCATGGGGGCAGAGGGAATGGATAGCATGAAAGAACTAATGAATGATATCATAAATAGAGCAGAATTACCAAAGGACTGGAAGAAAGACATTATATTACCAATACACAAAAAGGGAGACAAGAGAAACTGTAATAATTACCGAGGTATCACCATATCAAGTATCCCTGGGAAGGTATTCACAAGAATAATAGAGACAAGAATAAAGGATAAGGGCAAACAAATATCATTTTGTTGGGTAAAAGCCCACTCTAATCTTAAACACAATGAAATAGTAGATACTTTAGCTAAGAAGGCTACCGAACAAGAAATTGAAAGTGAATATAAATTAACATTAAATGATGTTTACGCTAATATTACTAGCAATAAAACCAAAACCTGGCAACAATGGTATAACAACTCAACAAAAGGGCTATTCTACAAAAACATACAATTAAATATTCCAGCTAAATCGTGGTTTAATCATTATCACGGCGAAAAAATCGTTGTTTCATATATATGCAGACTTAGATTTGGACACTGCCTAATTCCAGAACACAAATTTAAAATAGGTCTTAGTGATAGTAATCTTTGTGAATGTGGTGAGTTAGGATCTGCAGAACACATGATACTAAACTGTAGACTAAAGACAATCGAAATAAATCAATTCATGAATCAAGTATATAGAGAAACCAATATTAAAAGACCTTTTAATCTAATAACAATATTATCTAGTTTAGACGAACGTGTATATGAGATCCTAATTAAACACATACTTAGTATAAAATTAAAATTGTAAACTATAATACCTGTGTTTATCCCATTTGTCTACCTACCTTTCCGTGGTCTAGTCTTGTGTGTGTGCATTGCTCTGAAAGACCCCTGAGCAGAAGTACTCCTTGTTGACATTCCTTATAATACAATTGAAAAAAAAAACAAAAAAAGAAAGAAAAAAGAAATAAAAAAAGAAAGAAAAAAAAAGAAAGCAAAAAAGAAAGAAAAAAAATATATATATATATATATAAATAATAAAAAATAAAAAAAAAGAAAATAATAATAATAAAAAAAAACATACAATAAAGAATAATATTGAATAATACTTGAATATATATTTATGATATAGATATATGTATATAAATGTGTATGATTGTAGCTAAAGATTAAATTATCCATTTATTGTTATAGAATCTAGGTATATCTTTAAAATACAAAATCCTATTTTAATAGTAATATGTGAGATAAATATCTGTAGAGCAAAAATAAGTTCGGCTAATGGATTAAGTCCACAGTCAGGAAATTCGATGACACACACAAGAATAAAAACCCAAATAGAAAAAACTTTGGAAGACACACAGTGTGGATTCAGGAAGGACAGAAGCACGCAAGACCTAATATTCACATTAAGACAAGTAAGTGAGAAGGTAATCAAGAATAATAGAGAGATACATATGCGTTTCATTGACCTGGAAAAGGCGTTTGACAGAATCCGAAGAAAGGACGAATGTAAGACACTAAAAGAAAGGGGAGTCGTCAGACACATAATAGAAGTAATAAAGGATATGTACAAAAATAATACAAATACAGTAAAATCCAATAACGAGGAATCCAGAGAATTTACTACAAGCCAAGGCGTCAAACTGGGATGCGTGCTGAGTCCACTGCTATTCTCTGTGGTACTGGATGATGCGATAAAGAAAGCCAAGAGAAGAATGAGAAAACTAACATTAGGATACTGGCATATGAAACGGACTCAACTATCGGAGCTACTATTTGCAGACAACATGGCATTGATAGCAGAAAACAGAGAAGACTTACAGAACAACCTTGAAATCCTAGAAGAACTATCAAACATACATATGATAATTAATACAGAGAAAACAAAAAAAAAATGATAATTTCTAATACGAGGAAGACACACGCAATAGAATTAGACGGGAAACAACTAGAGCAAGTGGAATATTTTAAATACCTAGGAGTAATAATCGAATCAAATGGTAAACAAGACATGGAAATAAACGAGAGAATGTGACGAACAGGAAGCTTATTTAACACTATGAAAACAACATTTTTGGTGAAAAAACACCTACCTTTGGGGAAAAAAGAGAAAGTAAAAACGGCAGTCGTTAAATCAGTAGGTCACAATAATGTTTTAAGCGAGACATGTACATTGACGGGGAGACAAAAATCCAGAGCCAATGCTATGGAAATGAGTAGCTCAATCTATTGTATAATAATTGTCTTCGGGTGTTCAACAACATTTCCTGTATTTTTAAAAGTTTCCGGTTTCAAAGTTTTTTTTTTTTTTAAACATGTGTGTGTGTGTGTGTGTGTTTGTGTGTGTGTGTGTGTGTGTGTGTGTGTGTGTGTGTGTGTGTGTGTGTGTGTGTGTGTGTGTGTGTGTGGGTGTGTGGGTGTGTGGGTGCGTGCGTGCGTGCGTGGGTGCGTGTGTGCGTGTGTGCGTGTGGGCGTGTCTGCGTGTGGGCGTGTGTGCGTGTGGGCGTGTGTGCGTGTGGGCGTGTGGGCGTGTGTGTGTGTGTGTGTGTTTGTGTGTGTGTGTGGTGTGTGTGTGTGTGTGTGTGTGTGTGTGTGTGTGGTGTGTGTGTGTGTGTGTGTGTGTGTGTGTGTGTGTGTGTGTGTGTGTGTGTGTGTGTGTGTGTGTGTGTGTGTGTGTGTGTGTGTGTGTGTGTGTGTGTGTGTGTGTGTGTGTGTGTGTGTGTGTGTGTGTGTGTGTGTGTGTGTGTGTGTGTGTGTGTGTGTGTGTGTGTGTGTGTGTGTGTGTGTGTGTGTGTGTGTGTGTGTGTGTGTGTGTGTGTGTGTGTGTGTGTGTGTGTGTGTGTGTGTGTGTGTGTGTGTGTGTGTGTGTGTGTGTGTGTGTGTGTGTGTGTGTGTGTGTGTGTGTGTGTGTGTGTGTGTGTGTGTGTGTGTGTGTGTGTGTGTGTGTGTGTGTGTGTGTGTGTGTGTGTGTGTGTGTGTGTGTGTGTGTGTGTGTGTGTGTGTGTGTGTGTGTGTGTGTGTGTGTGTGTGTGTGTGTGTGTGTGTGTGTGTGTGTGTGTGTGTGTGTGTGTGTGTGTGTGTGTGTGTGTGTGTGTGTGTGTGTGTGTGTGTGTGTGTGTGTGTGTGTGTGTGTGTGTGTGTGTGTGTGTGTGTGTGTGTGTGTGTGTGTGTGTGTGTGTGTGTGTGTGTGTGTGTGTGTGTGTGTGTGTGTGTGTGTGTGTGTGTGTGTGTGTGTGTGTGTGTGTGTGTGTGTGTGTGTGTGTGTGTGTGTGTGTGTGTGTGTGTGTGTGTGTGTGTGTGTGTGTGTGTGTGTGTGTGTGTGTGTGTGTGTGTGTGTGTGTGTGTGTGTGTGTGTGTGTGTGTGTGTGTGTGTGTGTGTGTGTGTGTGTGTGTGTGTGTGTGTGTGTGTGTGTGTGTGTGTGTGTGTGTGTGTGTGTGTGTGTGTGTGTGTGTGTGTGTGTGTGTGTGTGTGTGTGTGTGTGTGTGTGTGTGTGTGTGTGTGTGTGTGTGTGTGTGTGTGTGTGTGTGTGTGTGTGTGTGTGTGTGTGTGTGTGTGTGTGTGTGTGTGTGTGTGTGTGTGTGTGTGTGTGTGTGTGTGTGTGTGTGTGTGTGTGTGTGTGTGTGTGTGTGTGTGTGTGTGTGTGTGTGTGTGTGTGTGTGTGTGTGTGTGTGTGTGTGTGTGTGTGTGTGTGTGTGTGTGTGTGTGTGTGTGTGTGTGTGTGTGTGTGTGTGTGTGTGTGTGTGTGTGTGTGTGTGTGTGTGTGTGTGTGTGTGTGTGTGTGTGTGTGTGTGTGTGTGTGTGTGTGTGTGTGTGTGTGTGTGTGTGTGTGTGTGTGTGTGTGTGTGTGTGTGTGTGTGTGTGTGTGTGTGTGTGTGTGTGTGTGTGTGTGTGTGTGTGTGTGTGTGTGTGTGTGTGTGTGTGTGTGTGTGTGTGTGTGTGTGTGTGTGTGTGTGTGTGTGTGTGTGTGTGTGTGTGTGTGTGTGTGTGTGTGTGTGTGTGTGTGTGTGTGTGTGTGTGTGTGTGTGTGTGTGTGTGTGTGTGTGTGTGTGTGTGTGTGTGTGTGTGTGTGTGTGTGTGTGTGTGTGTGTGTGTGTGTGTGTGTGTGTGTGTGTGTGTGTGTGTGTGTGTGTGTGTGTGTGTGTGTGTGTGTGTGTGTGTGTGTGTGTGTGTGTGTGTGTGTGTGTGTGTGGGCGCAAAGATGGCTTGGATGCAGGTCCGTTAGCCACAGATTTTTATTTTATTTTAACCTTAATTTATCAGTTTTGTTATATTAATACCTATTTAATTTAAATGACTATATTTGTTTCTTTTAAGTAGTTAATGAGTAATTTAAATATTTTCATTTCATGACAACTTAGTAGATATTCTATACTAATTGGAAAATACACTTGTATTTGTTTTAAATTGTAATATAATTGTTCTATATATCTCTCGTAAATTTTGCATTCAAAGAAAATAATGATTCAAATCTCTAATCGAAACATTATCACAAAAACAAACTGATGAATTAACTATTCCTAATTTGTGCAGATGTGCCTCATATTTTCCATAATTTTTAGCGATATTTAACCAGTTTTAGCACCAATACCAGTTTTTCTTGAAATTAGAGTGCTGTTACAAGGAACATTGATTTCAGCTAGACTACATACGGCAGATTCACGCTGTTCCCGTTCTTCATTAATTGCACGAACTGTCGGCACTACTGTCAGAATAATGCCATTTCATAATTTGAATTTTATGTGTTTTAATTTTATGTTCAGTTTTAAAGGTTACCATTTCTCAACTTGAAATATCAATTTCTTTATTCTGATTTTTTGCGCATAAAACCAGAATTATTACTAATGAAAAAATAAACGTTTATTTGACATTTCCGTTAGCAAAACTGAATGTCATTTTGACAAAACCGGAATTCAAGCTAATGGGTGTTAAAAACAAGCTTGTATGTAGATAATAATTTCATACTATATTCGGTCTCTTTCGGTTAGCAGAAAAACCTCATACTGTTCTTTTCGTACTAATTATGCAAGCTATATGCAGTTTTCAGATTACCATTCCTGTATATATGTTCAATTTCCCGACTTCTGATAGTGTATATGTAAATACAAACAAATATTAAAATATTTCTAAAAGGTAGTTTTCCAAAAATTTACGATTCTGCTATGAGACTTTTAATAAAATAAACTTACCTGTGTGGATCTACTGGTGATACATGAACCACATTCACATGTCCTCCAAGAGTTGAATACCATGAAATAACAGTTTTATTTGTGATGTCGGTATTAATCAGAAGACGGTCTTGTGCTGTAGTCCAAACGTTTGTTGCCATTGGTCCATCTTGCCAGTTATATTCGTTAAGTAATATTGGAGCAGCGACCATTGAAAACAATAACGCTGAGTGCTCTTTGTGAATTACCTTCATAAGTTTTGAGTCACTAAAAAAATATCACAAGATATTAGCTGGTTGTTCGAATTATAAAAAAATATGACCCAAAGTATTCGCTCCGTGCAAGACTGATGCGACACCTAGCGTCGTCACCTGACACTTTTGGCGACAACAATTTAAAGTTAAGCATAAGATAAATGCATATTGTGAAGTTGTAAATTATTAAAAATTAGTTTTTTAATTATACTTTTCCTATTGATGTATAAAAAGCAGGGTGCCAACATGCTTAAAACCTTGGTTTAAACTAACTTTTTTTTTTAAGAAAAAACCTGGTTTTTTATTGAGCCTCCAAACTGGTGTTTTTATTTAAAGTTTTTAATACAGCTTAAAATATTGTCTTCCTTTCGAACTTATTTGTTATAGTTATTTTGAATATTATTACGTTTAAAGGTGTTTTTATACAGAGAGGATCTAAATTATGGAATAAATTCATTTTCTCTAAAATGGACGACTTTGGACAAAAAACCCTGAAACAGGTCGATTTTTATTTTTAAATTACAAGTGTTTGGCATATATTTCATACTAGTGACGTCATCCATCTGAGCGTGATGACGTAATCAATGATTTTTTTAAATGGGAATAGCGGTCGTGTGGCACCTCATTTAAAAGGGTGTTCAATCCTCTATTCAGTAATATAAACGATAATATTATGATTTATACAGGGTGACCAAAAAAATAATTTTTGAATTAAATTAATTGACGCAAAAAGAAGAATGTATGTAATTTATTTAACTCAAAATACATTGTACGGCTGTCATTAAATAGAAAAAAATGTTTATTTCACAAATAAACATTTATTTTCGGTTAAATTAAATCACAAACAGCCTCCCACCTACCTCTTGGCAGTTTGAACATTTAATTTAAGCGAAAAGCAATGTTTATTTGCCAAATAAACATTTTTTTTTTCTATTTTCTGACGGCGATAGAATGTATTTTGAGTTAAATAAATTGCATACATTCTTTTTTTTTTTAGTCAATTAATTTAATTCAAAAATTATTATTTTGGCCGCCCTGTATAAATAATGATATTAATGTTTATATTACTGTATAGAGAATTGAGCACCCTTTCAAATGAGGTGCCACACAATCCCTACTCCTATTTAAAAAAATCATCGATTACGTCACCACGCTCAGATGGATGACGCACTAGTATGAAATATATGCCAAACAATTGTAATTTGAAAATAAAAATCGACCTGTTTCGGGAGTTTCTCTAAAGTCGTCCATTTTAGAGAAAATGAATTAATTCCACAATTTAGATCCTCTCTATATAATCATTTTTTTCATTGTTTATTACTATTATTTTATAAAATAATTTATTGATTTTTAAAGTATTTTAACTTATTATACTTTGTATCAAATAAACCTGGCTTAAACCAAATAAACCTGGTTTAAACCAAAAAACATGGTTTTTTGAAAAAATCTTAGTTTTTGCCAACCCTGATAAAAACGATGTAGTATTAAGAACTGGGTTTCTAAAAATTCATCACAATTTATCTTTTTAATCCCAAACTCAACAAAAAGGGAAAACCTATCCTTGTTTTTAAACTAGGAGGAGTGATTTTAGTTTACCGCGCTGTTTTGCTTGTTTGTAATTGGTCCAACCGCAGGCAAGTTTACTCCACTAAATTATCAAATTTTGTCTCTAAAGTTCAGTTCAGAGGAGTGATTTTAGTTTACCGCGCTGTTTTGCTTGTTTGTAATTGGTCCAACCGCAGGCAAGTTTACTCCACTAAATTATCAAATTTTGACTCTATTAACATTTATGAAATTTTGACACTATTGACTTTTAAATTTCTTTTTACAACTCTTCAGCGAATTGTTATTAATCTCATAAGTTGTCCGATACTGATTACTGGATTAATGCCGAAGGCCAATTAAAAAAGAAGATGAATCTGGTGATTTTTATAGTGACATTATTTGGTGTTAATCTGTCTTTTGAGTTTATTCCTCTTAGTTTAAATCTTTTCTCTAATCCATTTGTCATTATTGGAGATCTATAGAAATGACGCTTACTATTTTGGCTATTATTAGCACAATTAAATAATTATGCAAGTATAATGGGATTTATCTCATTATTAAGATCTTTTAAAAATCCTTAAATTAACTAAAGTATTCGTTACATAAAAATGTATACCTTTTTATTCAGTTGCAATGCGAAGCCAAATCTGTCTTAATTTTTACTTAGGTTAGAGAGCGCGGCCAGCACTCTTATCGACGATTTCACCTCTTGTTAGAGGCTCTTCAGAGAATGCATAGGCTGCTATCTCTAGTCCAGGTAAAAATTTTCGACATTTATTAGTCCCCCCATTGCAACTGACGCGTGAAGGTATTGTCCTTTTCATGATCATTTTTCAGTGCGTAACAAATGATAGGAAAAAGGGTAAGTCCGTGATAATACACATTTATGACATTTATTCTAACATAACATTTTAGTTAAATCTGACAGTTGTCACATTTTATTTTCAATTTGGAATAAAAACCAATCAAATGTGTTTCTTGCATTTATAAAATGGTATTTTCTTTGATTTGTATAGTCTTATAAATTATACAGATTATATTTGTAATATTATTATCTAATTAAAAAAAAATATTTTTTTATTATGGCGCCATCTATCGACAACTAGAATAACTAGAATAAATGTTATATAAATGACACCGACGAAATGTAATCACCGACGTGCCTTTTTTTCTGTCACATACAATTTAATGCGTTAGAAAGAAATAGAAAAACTGTGACGCACTGAAAGATGATCATGAGAAATACTGTAGTAGGTGCGTAGCGGCATCTGCTAAATGAAAGTCTAAGTGAAGGTCTAAGTTTGTCAACCTAATAAAAATATTTATAAAATATTTTTAACAGATATTTAATTGAAAAACTTTTAGGACCATTTTCCTGGTGACACCTCCATGGCTTCTTAAAATTGAAAGCCAGATGGATGCTGCATTGAAGACAAGAGGGGATTCTAAAAAGTTGCAATTCACAACCCCGTCTACAGCTTGGTAAAGTTCCAACGGAAAATAGACCTAGTTACTCTATAGGAGTAATACTAATATAAAATAAAAATGTGTACCATTTTTATTCAGTTGCAATGCGAAGCCAAAACTGTCTTAATTTTTACTTAGGTTAGAGAGCGAGGCCAGCACTCTTATCGACGATTTCACCTCTTGTTAGAGGCTCTTCAGAAGAATGCATAGGCTGCTATCTCTAGCTAGATTTTTACCTGAAGTAGAGATAGCAGCCTATGCATTCTCTGAAGAGCCTCTAACAAGAGGTGAAATCGTCGATAAGAGTGCTGGACGCGCTCTCTAACCTAAGTAAAAATTAAGACAGTTTTGGCTTCGCATTGCAACTGAATAAAAATGGTATACATTTTTATTTAATATTAGTATTACTCCTATAAAGTAACTAGGTCCATTTTCCGTTGGAACTTTACCAAGCTGTAGACGGGGTTGTGAATTGCAACTTTTTAGAATTCCCTCCCTTTGTCTTCAATGCAGCATCCATCTGGCTTGCAATTTTTAGAAGCCATGGAGGTGTCACCAGGAAAATGGTCCAAAAAGTTTTTCAATTAAATATCTTTTAAATATATTTTATAAATATTTTTATTAGGTTGAAAAACTTCGACTATTCGTTAGATATTTATTTGTAAAACAATAATTGCATAATTGCATAAGTGGAACACCTTAGCGAAAGTGCACGTTTTGCTTAAATAAACAAGGTTGATTATTCATTTGACACAATAACGAAAATATATACAAACATATTTACAGAAAGAAGTATTTGATAAACATGGGAACACGTTGAGATTCGAGTCATTAGTGGGTCAGTCGAGTTAGTTAGGTTTGGGGGTTTGCTGCCGTTAGAGCAGAATAATGTAATCACCTATCAACTGAATACATTTGTATGTTATTAGTTCACCAAAATAAAGTAGTTATGAGTACATAGTGTATTCCTGATATCCAACCCCAACACTAGGGTAGCTCAATCTACGCTTACCACCGTACAAGTATGCAATAAGAAAATACAGCTGCAATTTTTTTCTTAAATTTGTTTCCATTCGACAATAGTCACTCGAGCCCTGCGGGCTCTTGGGTCTATTGCCAGGCGACAAATTTTCAAAAAATTGTCGCACTATTTTAAATTTATTCTCACTTTCGTGTGATATTAATTTTGATTATTTCATTTATAGAGATTCTGACCAATGGAAAGCTACAGAAATAAAAAATACAGCGATTATTTCATTCATAGCAGATTCTGACCAATAGAAAGCTGCAGAAATAAAAATTAAACTGATTATTTTTTAATGATTTTAACTTCCAATCGTATAGTAAGATATTTGATCACGTGTTTAATTCTATCCAATCAGATTAAAATTATACTGAGAATTATCTACTGTAGAAAATTACCGATAGAATTTTTTTAAGTACATTGTTTCTACATTGACAGAATACATAAATGAAATGTTCAAAGACAATAGAACAGAGCAGATGGAAGTCGAAGTAGAAGATGATACGGTTTTGAAGATATTAAAAGAAGAAATTAAATCGGCATTAAAAAACAGCAAAAATGGTAAAGCAGTAGGTCCAGACCAAATCCCAGTAGAAAGCTTAAAATGTATAAATGATGAAACCTTAGACATTATCGTAGACTTGTTTAACACAGTGTACAAAACAGGAAACATACCAAAACAGTGGTTACTCTCAACTTTTTGTGCTATCCCTAAAAATACAAACGCTAAAGATTGCAGTGAATACAGAACAATATCATTAATAAGTCACATTCTCAAATTATTCTTGAAAATAATACATGGTCGTATAAACAAAAAACTAGAAGAAGGAATAGATGATAGTCAGTTTGGGTTCAGAAACGGACTAGGAACCAGAGAGGCGTTATTTGCTTTTAATGTGTTAGCTCAAAGATGCATGGACATGAATGTGGATGTGCATGTTTGTTACGTTGATTTTGAGAAGGCTTTTGACAAAGTAAGACATGAAAAACTAGTCCAAATTCTAAAGACAAAAAACATAGACAAAAGGGACTTACGAATAATAACAAACCTTTACTGGAATCAAAGAGCACAAATTGTAATAGATAACGAACCCAGTCCAGAAATTGAAATCAGGAGAGGAGTTCGGCAGGGATGTATTATGTCTCCATTACTCTTTAATGCATATAGTGAAGCCATTTTTGAAGAAGCATTGCTATCTCAAAGTGAAGGAATAATAATTAACGGAAGATCTATTAACAACATAAGATATGCAGATGACACCGTGATTATAGCAAGCTCTGCTGAACAACTCTAACTACTACTGAACAAAACAAACAATTTCTGTAAAGAATATGGACTAAAAATGAATATAAAAAAGACCAAATACATGATAATAACTAAGAAAACAAACATACAAACAAGCATACATTTGGGAAATGTACCGATAGAAAGGGTTGATAAATACAAATACCTAGGAACCTGGATTTCAGAGAAAAATGATCAAACAACAGAAATAAGGACCAGGATAGAAATAGCAAGAAATGCGTTTGTAAAAATGAAAACAGTTCTCTGCAACAAAGACCTTAGCTTAGAACTGAGAGCAAGAGCTTTGAGATGCTACGTGTTCTCGATACTACAATATGGACTTGAAAGCTGGACATTAAAGCAAGAACACATAAATAAGCTACAGTCATTTGAAATGTGGTGTTACAGAAGAATGCTTAGAATAGCATGGACACAGAGGAAAACGAACACGGAAGTACTGCGAGAAATGGGTAAAGAATGCGAAATAATAAACACAATAAAAATAAGAAAGTTACAATATCTGGGACACGTAATGAGGGGACCGCGATATGAAATGCTAAGACTGATAATACAGGGAAAGATAAGAGGCGGAAGGAGTATAGGAAGAAGGAGAGTGTCATGGTTAAAGAATTTAAGGGACTGGTTTAGATGCAGTTCTATAGAACTCTTTAGAGCAGCGGTGGATAGAGTAAAGATAGTGATGATGATATCCAACCTCCGATTAGGAGACGGCACTTGAAGAAGAAGAACATTGTTTCTGTTTAATTGCAACCAGTTTCCTAGTTTTGACAACTGTCACATTTAAGAAAATATCCATAATATACGTATTAAAAAATAATCTTACGAATATCACACGGCAATAAGAATAAATAAGAAAATAATGCTTCATTTTTACTCAAATTTGTTGTCATTGGGCAATAGACAACAAACTTTCGAAAAACTGTCGCATTATTTTCAATTTATTCTCACTCTCTTGTAATATTATACCCTATAATTTTTGATAATATCCCGTCGTCAAGTATATTACATCAGATGCCCTTCGTTGCTACGAAAAATACATTCGGTGACATTAATGACAATTAATGTTTTAAAAATGATAAAAGTGATGACTTTCAACCGTCAAATATTTATAACAACTGTGTGTTTAATTGTACTAATTTGTACTTACATAAATAAATTACAATAAAATTTTGGTTTTGAACAGTTTTATTCATGAAATAATCGCAACAAATTGCACTCGATCTCTAAAATTATTATCGAATTTTTGCCCTCGTGACAGTTTGACATAATTTCACTCCCCTTCGGGTCGTGAAATTAAAACTGTCAAAGTGTCACTCGGGAAAAATTCGATAATTTTAGAGCTCTTGTGCAATTACTACTGATAATTTTTCTCGATAATTTCCCGTCGTCAGATGCCCTTTGTTGCTAAGCAAAAATACATTCAGTGACATTAATGACAATTAATATTTTACAACTTGTCAAATAGAACACCAAGAAAGATGTTTCGCAAAAATCCAGGTGAAGATATACCTAATAAAATATTAGTTAAAATGATTTAAAAAGACAATTTTATTCATGAAATAATCTTACCGAATTACTATTGTGTTAGACAGACAGAAAGAATATGTATTGTCTTATACATAATATATGTAAATGTACATGTGTCAGGTGCCATACGCTAAATAAATAAAATAACCGAATTACTCCCGAGCTCTTAAAAAATATCGATTTGTTTTGCCCTCGTGACACTTTGACATAATTTCACTTCCCTTCGGGGCGTGAAATTAAAACTGTCAAAGTGTTACTCGGGATACAAATCGATAATTTTAGAGCTCTCGTGTAATTACTACTGATAATTTTGGTTACAGTACAATACTCTACTTTTGACTAAGAAAAAGTAACCCGGCACGCTCCGAACATGTGAGTATACTTACAAATTTTAACCAGAAGCTTATTTCTTATTTCTGAATATAAAAAAAATGGTTGAAACTGGTTGAAATGGTTAAAAAAAGTCCAGGTTACATAGTTACTACAATGTTTGTAGTTCCTACATATGTATAATTTTTGAACATGTAAATCAGTAGTTAATTAGGCATATCAAACATCGTGACTAACAATTTGTCCATTAAATAAGCTTTGTAAAACTATGCATATTGATTAATTTATTATGGGATAAAAATGTAAATAACAAAAATATATTCTTACTCTTTCGGTTTTGGCAAATTCCAAGCTAAAAGTTCCGCGTCTTTTGAAGACGATAGAAGTACAGTTGGTGTAATCCAACATAGACTTATCCACATTTTTTCCAATTGACCTTTTGATTTATATTTTTTAGCTTTATGGGGCAGCATTAAAAATGTTTGCAGTCTACCATCTGTACCTGCACGCCATATGTAAATGTTACTGAAAGAAAATATACTATAAAATATCATATATTTAAACAGCAACAATGTAGTAAATATTCAAAATCAAAATCATAATACAACGCGTTAATTTTAGAATCGGGCATTATTTATAAAAATGGCAACGTTGTTTGGTATGTATTACTCGATTCGGCGAATCCTGATCTGAGCGGGGTTATATAATTTTTTTAGTACATTGGGATGGGTGTACGTAAATGTAGAAGTGATAATGTTTTATGTGTTTAAAAAGAAAGGATAACACTCGTTTTCAGAACAAACAACAATTTAAGTAATACACCTTAAGAACAACAGGAGTCCAAAGAAAAAGCGATTACACAGTGATGTATAAAAACTTAAATGTGGTGACTGTCCAAAAACTTACATCGGTCAAACTAGCAGTACCTTCAAAAACCGCATAGCAGAACACAAAAGGGCTCTCAATAATAGAAAAACAGATCCTACGTACACACTTCACACTTTAGATAATGTTTCTTTTAATGACCTGTTTTAAATTCTCCATATTCAAAATAAAAGTCTTAAGCTATCTTTATTAGAATCTATAGAAATTAATAAATTAAAAAATGAGATGAAGCTTATATACACAAATAATAGTACAGGACTTATCATGGGCAATTCTTCAAGTCCATTGTTATGAACCATCTAGAAACAACGATTTCAAAACATCCTGTATTCAAACAGCTCTTATATCGGTGAAAATAATTGAATGATAGACTAGCATGCTTTACAGGAACTAACAGACAACTTCACCAATTTTTATCATACATTAATTCACTCATAGTAATATTGAGTTTAAAAAAGAGACAAAACAGAATCGATCCATAACATTTTCTAGATGTAAAAATTACCAGACTGCAAAACAAACATGAGTTCTCCGTATTTCATAAACCTACCCACACTGAATTCATCATTCCATCCTCCACAACATAAATCAGCAGCCTACTATGTCAAAAAATAACTTCGAGGTAGAACTTAACACCATTAAGCAAATAGTAGTAAACAATGGGTACAATGAACAAACAATTTACAAAATTTTAAACCATAAGCTCTCTAAGAAAGCCCTGAAATTAGTCTTCCCACCACCACAGAAAAACCCAGTACTTTTTGCTCTATCACATATACAGGCAAGATATCAACAAAAATAGCCAAACATAAAAAGGAAAGGAATAACACCAGCTTTCAAAACTAAAAATAACTTAAGCAAATACATTAAGAACAATAAGTGACAAGAAAAAAAAAAGCAATTACAGAGTGGTGTTTACAAACTGAAATGTGCTGACTGTCCAAAAACTTACATCGATCAAACTGGCAAAACCTTTGACAAACGGATAGCAGAACACAAAAGGGCTTTTAACAATAGAAAAACAGATTCTACGTATGCACTTCACCTTCTAGATCATAATCATTCGTTTAATCAAAGTTTCAAATTCTGCATATTCAAAATAAAGGCCTTATGCTATTTTTATTAGAATACAGTAGATCGTCGATAATCCGAACTAATTGGTACAGGGGTAGTTCGGATTATCAAATTGTTCGGATTATCTAACATATGTTCAAAATACATACAAAGCTCATAAACATAGTACATATTATGTACATACGTTTTAGTTACAAGGAACAAAACACCTGTATAATAAACAAATATATTGTATGTATTTCTGCATAAACAAAACAAAAATCCGCGGTCATATTTTGCCCATATTATATTAAATCCAAAAATTCGGTCCGTGATCATATTTTTAATTTTATAATTTTCTTTTGCGTTCGGACTAGCGATCGTTCAGATTACCAGGGTTCGGATTATCGATGCTCTACTGTATATGGAAATTAATAAATTAAATGACATGACAGCTTTAATATACATAGGAAAATAAATGAATTAAGAGGATCGGTACGTATTTTCGGCTGCAATGCTATTCAAATGGGGATTCATTTTTTTCGCATCCTGAGAAAACTAATAAGTATTCTTGAAAAATTTAAATGCAGAATGAAAGATTACGTTATTAGCGAAAGCCGAAAGTCCCTGAGAACCTCTATAATGTTTATTTTAATAAGTTACAGGGGTGAAAAACTAAGGGAAAATTTAGTGTGATTTTTAATTTCAAATATCTCATTCAAAATAAACTTTTGAAGTTATACTTCTTTACCGGCGATAGAGGGTGCTTTTTTATATGTTAAAACCTATCAGCCCGGCGCATGCGCATTATAACTTTGTTCTGATTGGATGTTCAAATGACATGTCAAAAATTATCCGATATGGCAGCTGTGGTTTGGAGGTAAAGGTAAAGGTAAACAAATGTATAATATATTAGTTTTATTGTTGTGAGGACAGAAACAAAAAAGTTTATAATATTGTAGTGACTTTTAAATAGTTTTTAAAAGCAACAGGTACGTAATAATTGTTAATGTATCATGCGTATAAACCTACCTATTTGATCTGCCAAAATACATAGTATGTAATACTTTTATTTATATAATTTGATTACCATCAAAATTTCTATCAATATTCACTTAATATATTGTTTTTTTACTCTAAATTCTAAATCATTTCAATTCAAAATTAAAATAATTTGATCAATTTTCAAAATATCAAAATATCACAAGTTTAATCCGTTTAGTTAGTCGATCTTCGTAAATAATGACACGTAGTGTCCGTGGCTAAGCAGAGAAGGCGAATGAATTCCAATACCAACCGCTCTTATCAGCGCTGGTTCGAGTCCCAATAGAAACTTTCTTTTTTGTTTTTTTAATACATTTTATGATTGTAAATTTTCAGAAAATACGTATTTAGTTAAAAAAAAATTCGACAATTAATGTTCAGACATCATTTGTGGCTTGTTTAATGTGTTTGTGTGTGTTTTATTCTTTTATTATTTTAATTTTTGGCACTGTTCTAATAAAAATGTTTGAGAAGTAGTAAGTATAAATTAGTTTAATATTTAAACAAAATATAAATAAAAAGTATATTAATTTCGTTTAAATCATATAATAGAAGTATAACTTCTTACGTGCGTACAAAGTACACACAAATTCTTTTTTTATTTATTCTAAGGGACTTTCGGCCCTCGGTAATAATTTAGTCTTTCATTCTGCGTTTAAATTTTTCAAAAATATTTATTGGTTTTTTCAGGATTCGAAAAAAATGAACACAATGCCGTGGTAATATTTTCCAAATCTGTCTTTGTCTTACAACGCACTCAGCCGAATATAATATTGTCAGCATATATTGTCAGTCACACACTGACAATCAGTGACACTTAAATATTTGACATTGCATCGGGAATATTTTGAGAAATTAATTAAATATTATTGATATATAGTGTATTTGATAAATAATTGATTAAAGACGTGAACTTAATAAAAAGTTATTTATTGTGTATTATTTGTGGAAGATCCATGCAGAGAATACATCAGATATATCCTGTGATCCAAGTATTTTGTTGTTAGAGATGTTCAAAATTGTAAGCGTTCCATAATAACAATATATTATTAAAAAATCACTTTAACACTTTTCCTCTTTTCTCGATTGATTATTAGTTTTTGTTGTACAAATAAATTATTACAATCACTGAAAACATAGTTAGTGAAAAAATTATCACATTTATTAACTGAATTAATAATTTGCAATTATAAAAATAACAGTTATCCAAGAACATTCAAAAGCCATCTTTTTAAATTAATTATGACATTTTCAAGTAGAATGACATTCTAGTAAAGTTTACATATCCATACCAGTGTGAATTTTACTACACGTAATTTGCCGTGTAAAGACAGAAAAAGTAGGGATACACGTAAAATATTTGCGAATTATGTACCCATAGCCTTAACTAGAAAACCAGAATACAAACAAAATATACTAGTTGATGAAAAGGGAGACATAGTAATGGATACAGAAAACAAATTGATGGTATGGACAAACTATATAGAACAGCTGTTTAACGACAACCGAGACACAATAGATAACGAATATTTCGTTGAAGAGACTGGACCAGAAATAACAGAAAGTGAAGTAAAACACACCATTAAAGAAATGAAAACTGGGAAAGCTGTAGGACCGAACGAAATACCGACAGAAATATTGCAACTTATAGCCGACTGCAATATACATGTAATTGTCGAATTATTTAATATCATTAAGAGAACAGGTATATTACCTAAAGAATGGCTTCTGTTAACATTCGTAACTATACCGAAAAAGAGAAACGCTAGACAATGTTGCGAACACCGTACCATCAGTCTAATGTGTCACATACTCAAAGTATTTCTAAAGATTAAAAATGAATAACCATTTTCAATTTCGTTGCAAAACGAAAATCCAGCCGAACCATATTCTAGTCCAATCAGAGAGTGTAGCAAGCACCTCTACCGGTTTTGAAACTTATTAGTCTCTCATTAGGAGGCACATATGTTACTCTCTCTGATCCAACCAAAACAAACCCCAGCGTGCAGTCCCGGATTGCAACGAACGAAATGGCATAGATGCCCTAGCGGCAACTGCTAGCAAAAAGACTAAGTTTTCACTCTAATGGCATATAAAACAACATAATGCTATTCTACATCCCACCAGAATGAAAACAATGGGAACCTTCTCTGGTTACACCTCCGAGGCTTCTACAATTTGCAAGCCATACGGACAGGGCCCCCGTAAGGGTTACTGGCGCCTGTGTGCAAAAAAGGATTTTGGCGCCCCTTAAGGCATTTTGGATGAACTTTTGAAGTTTATTATAAACTTTAGAAATCATATTTATTTTATAGTCCATTCATTCACGGTAAAATATTACAAAATCTACGAATTTTAAAGAACCGCTTGGAACGACATGAAATTTCACATACACATAATAGCTAACTTGTCAAAGAAAAAAGTGATATTGTTCTGATTGTGCTTTTGCCTTGAATATGAGTTCCACCCCTTTTCGCGCAGGGGTGAAAAAACATACGTCCAAAAAGTCGGGAAATGGATAAAATGACTAATTTTAAACGATTTTTGTTCTACAGAATTTTTAACTAAGTCAATACTTTTCGAGTTATTTGCGAATAAATATGTTCATTTTTCACCAAGAATAAAACAGCTTAGACGGTTTTTCGCAAGTAGCTCAAAAAGTAAGAACTTTATCGAAAAACATATTCTTAGCAAAAATATAGCTCATAAAAAAGTGAAAGAAATGTACAATATGAAGTCTCTAGGTCCAATAGAAAGCAGAGTTGAATCTAATGAAAAGTATCCATAAAGAAGCTTTATTTTTGTTTTTTTTTATGTCTATAACATTAAAAATAAGTACGCTACTCTTAAAATAATGTTGTTCCCTTTTTTTGGTAAAAAAATCGTGAAAATCCCCCCTAATTAGCATCCCAAACTACAAGTTACTTTACTTATGTATTGTTTATATGATTGAAGTTTTATGGGTTCAAAATGTGTATTTTTGAAAAGACTGTAGTTAAAAGGGCTTGAACGAGTTACTAATCACAAGTGTATGCACACTTCGAACAGCCATTTCTTACCCAATTTTTGTCTTATAGGAAAACAAAAAAATTCCACATATTCAGAAAAGTCAAACCTACATTTTTTACTCTTTGAGATTTTTGAATAATAATTTTTAAGTTTCTTTTAAATGGAATTTTTTTCAAAAATGACCTCTTTGAACTGATGAAACTTAAAGATCATATAAATAATACATATAATATAAAGTAAATTTTAAATCGATAACGATTAATTTCATTTGGGATGTTTCCACTTCATTAGGGGTGATTTTTACGATTTTTTTTTATCGAAAAAGAGGCCAACTTTATTTTGAGCGTTGAACTTACTTACTTTTGATACTAGAAATTAAAAAAAAAAATAAATAACAATATAGCTTTTTTTAAACACTTTAACGAAGTTGAAATTAGTTTTCCTTATTTCACGTAGAAAAATTTGATTTGGAATTTGACGAATAAGAACCTACTTTTCATTAGCTACAACCAGTGGCGGCTCGTGATTTTTACAATAGGGGAGGCTATACCTAACTGTAAAATATCTAGACAAATTTGCAGTAGCAAAAAATGCGCTAAAAAATGTAATTTAAGGCCCCATCTTTTGACCATTTTTTATTTACATTTCATAATATCATCCTAATTCATAATTTCATGATATCATCATTTTAAAAATAGTTAGTCTAATAGTAAAAGTTTAATTATAAATACCAAAGTTTGTGTCGTTTATTTGTTAACAATTCGATCTATTTGTAAATAGATACCTATGCATATCAAAATAAATACAGATTTGAAGTTTTGCAGTCCATACATAATGAAGCTTCAAATTCTTTAAAATACTCAACTGAATTTTTTTAATTCTAAACGCGGCCTACTGCGAATTCAAAAACACGATAAATTACCGATAGTTTGCTTTGAGTTAGAGATATCGGAAAAAGGTATTTGAGCAAGTTGTTCCAAATATTATTATAACCCCACATACCAAATTTCATAACAAAATTCGCACTTTTAGATTTTTCATTATTTTTAGTCAGGACCCTAAAATCCGTTGTCCCGAGACGCACCCAACCACCCAACGGAGCTGAGAAGCTACACTGCCTCCCTTGGTATATCTCCGGGCAGCGTGTGATGGCGCCGTAGATGCCACTGTTAGGAGACCGGGTCTCCTTAAACGCCTGCTGCGCTGCAGGGAGCATTAGCAACGGAGAAAGCAGGGCTTCTCGGCTCCGTTCGTGCATCTCGGGATAACCCAGGGTCCTGCCTACAATAATATGTAATAAAACTGAGACGCGATCATGCGTTCTAATGCTAATGCTCCGTACGTATGGATAATTAGTGATAATATGGAATTTACACGTTGTATAATAGTGAGAGTAATTGTTGTTTTCGCGATTCATGATAAACAAAACAGTATAGAGTGTGTAAAAAATTTATGGGGAGGCTGAGCCTCTCTTGCCTCCTCTGACGAGCCGCCACTGGCTACAACTCTACTTCTACTGGGTTTACAGACTTCATATAATATACAAAAAAATTTCACTTTTTTGTAAGCTATATTTTTGCTAAGAGAATTTTTTTTTTTCGATAAAATACTTTTTGAGTTATTTGTGAAAAACCGTCTAAAAACGTGGTTCTTTTGTTGAAAAATGAACATATTTACTCGAAAATTACTCGAATATTGAATTGGTGAAAAACTCGATCGAACCAAAGTTGCTTAGAATTAGTCAGTTCATCCAATTCCGGAATTATTTTGAAGCAGGGGCGTCATTTGGGCGTCCAGGGGGGGCATTTGCCCCCTGGCCGTGAAAATGACTGAAATTTACAAAAATACATCAATATTCATCATAACATCATATATAATGTATTGTATATATAGTGCTTGCCCCCCCCCCCCCCCAAACAAAATTTCAAATGACGCTCCTGTTTTGAAGGAATGTTTTTTCACCCCCAAGAAGGGGTTAAACTCACTCTCAGGGCAACAGCCCTGGCACATTAGCACAATATCAATTTTTTCTTTCACATGTTAGCTATATATGTGTATGCCACATGTCAATACAAGCAATTTTTTAAAATTCACAGCAAAAACCGTGAGTGCATGGACTATTCTTTGAAGACTAAAATATCAAAATGAAACAAGCAGCATAAAATCATAACAAAATAAATTAAAATGCCTGACTCCTGACATGTTCTCGCACATAAGGGTGCGTTCACTACGGAGACCAAAGGATGGTATCCTCGCCTAGAACAGAGTGTCCTACTCTTTATATTCGTGAATTCTCGCATTTAAAATAATGTATTTATTTTACATAGCGATCGATAATATAAGGTTTGTTCCAACACGACCGAGAACCGTCACGAAACGGTAACGCTTCTGCGCAGTAAACAAAATCCGTTCCAACAAAAATATGATCGTCATCGGATCGTCCTTCCCACTGTTCCAACAAGAATTGTGATCTTTCGGTGACGGTTTCGTGATGATCATTTCAGTAATCGGGCAAATGCATAATGAGCTGGTTGGACTGACTTGCGCACTAGGATTTAATTCTTTAAAGTTTTTGAGCCTTTGATCGACTAAAAGCACACAAGCTGTCACCAACAAAAATGACAAATATATGATTACCGTCATGGGACGATAACTGGGCGATACAATTACGAACATGCGCACAACAAACGGTACAAGTAGTTTCGTGACGGTTTCTGGACCGTCCAAAAGTTCATGTTGGAACAAACCTATAGTTTCGATCGATTACATTATTTTAAATGCGAGAATTCACGAATATGAAGAGTAGGATACTCTGTTCTAGGCGAGGATACCTTCCTTTGGTCTCCGTAGTGAGTAAACCCTATAAGAATCGGCAGTAACTGGATGATATTCTAATAAAATTTCGTGTGCATTTATACCTTCTTCTTCTTTAGGTGTCGTATCCATGAAAATTTCTTTCGACCAATCCAACATTTTCCCTACATTTTTCCTTGTATTATAAGGAGAAGTAAATGGTATTTACATAGGTTCCCTAATTATATTGCCGAAATGTTCTGTTTTTCTATTTGTTTTCTCCTGTTTATACTTATCCTATTTACATGTCTCAACTATTATTTTAAAATTAATTTTTGTTTTTTTGCAATTTTTGACCCCGGGTTTTCGCGCCCCTAACGGATGGCGCCCGTGTGCATTGCACACTTTGCACATATGGTAGCGGGGGCCCTGCATACGGATGCTGAGACTAAGGAAGATGAGGGAATTCTACAATTTACAATTCACGTCCCATCTGCTCAGCGCGGTAAAGTACCAACGAGAATGGTTCCCTTCGTACTCCAATCAGAGTAAATGTAAATCAAAAATGAATAACCATTTTCAATTTCGTTGCAAAACGAAAATACAGCCGAACCATATTCCAGTCCAATCAGAGAATGCAGCAAGCACCTCTACCGGTTCCTAGAATATGGTTCGGCTGTATTTTCGTTTTGCAACGAAATTGAAAATGGTTATTCATTTTTGATTTACATTTACTCTGATTGGAGTACGAAGGGAACCATTCTCGTTGGAACTTTACCGCGCTGAGCAGATGGGACGTGAATTGTAAATTGTAGAATTCCCTCATCTTCCTTAGTCTCAGCATCCGTATGGCTTGCAAATTGTAGAAGCCTCGGAGGTGTAACCAGAGAAGGTTCCCATTGTTTTCATTCTGGTGGGATGTAGAATACCATTATGTTGTTTTATATGCCATTAGAGTGAAAACTTAGTCTTTTTATTTCTAAACATTATTCATCGTAGAATATACAAACAGGTAGAACAAGACATTGGACAAACTCAGTTCGGATTTAGAAATGCTCAAGGAACCATAGAAGCATTATTTGCAGTAAATGTGCTAATACAGAGATGTTTAGATGTAAACCAGGACATCTATGTCTGCTTCCTAGATTATAACAAGGCATTCGATACGGTGAAACATAATCCGTTAATAAAACTACTGAGAACAAAGAACATCGACACACGGGATATAAGAATAATAAATAATCTGTATTATGAACAAGAAGCTGTCATAAGAATAAATAATTTAAACACCAATAAAATAAAAATCAAAAGAAGCGTTAGACAGGGCTGTGTCTTGTCGCCATCACTGTTTAATGCATACTCAGAAGAAATATTCAAAAAGCATTAGAAGATGAAGTAGCAGGCATAAAAATAAATGGCCTACCCATATGTAAAATTAGATACGCCGGTGACACAATACTAATAGCAGAAACTATTACAGATCTACAAAGAATTTTAGATAAGGTTGTTGCAACGAATGAAGAATTTGGTCTGTCACTAAACATAAAGAAAACAAAATTCATGGTTATATCAAAGAAAAATATTAGAAACATCAATCTACATGTAAATAATAAGACGATAGAACGAGTTCAGAATTATAATTATTTAGGGACAAACATTAGTGAAACAAACGATTATACCAAAGAAATACGAATTAGAATAGAAAAGGCTAGAAGTGCATTCACTAATATGAAACAAATATTATTTAGTAGAGACCTCAGCCTAAATCTTAGAAAGCGAGTAATAAAATATTATGTATTTTCTGTTCTTTTCTATGGTGTGGAGACATGGACTCTTAATAAACAATGTCTCAATAGATTGGAAGCATTTGAGATGTGGACGTATCGAAGAATGCTGAGAATCTCTTGGACAGACAGAATAACCAATGAGCAAGTACTAAGGAGAATACAGAACAGCAGGGAGAGACTGGATTCCATCAAAATAATAAAACTTCAATACTTGGGTCATATAACACGTGCTGACAGATATGAACTCCTAAAATTAATTATGCAGGGAAAGATTCAAGGAAGGCGCAGCATAGGTAGGAGAAAAATGTCCTGGCTGAGAAATCTCAGAGAATGGTTTGGATGCAGCTCAACTGAACTCTTTCGGGCTGTAGTGTCAAAAGTGAGAATAGCAATGATGATTGCCAACCTTCGTCGCGGAGATGGCACGTAAAGAAGAAGAAGAATAAATTAAAAATTACAGATATAATTCTGAATGAGCAACTTGAGACAAACAACTCTCCCCTCCTCAACCTATTCAGTTAGAAACTTTAAACTGCTCATAGTAAAATAAATCACTTGAGAAAGGCATTCTGCCGAAACAGCTATAGTGACATTAAGTATAATACATTTTGTGGAAGTATTGAAAACAAAAGTTTTCAGTGTTTTGTTGTTAGATTACGGTAATGTTATGTTTGTATCTATGTAATTGTTAGTTTTTTGTAGTTTGTTCCTGATGTAGATGAAAAAATACATAATCATCGTTGATTAGGCATGGAAGACGATGTAGTCGAAATCACTTCGATGGAACAAAATAATTGTCATTCAACTTTTGAAATCAATTTTGTTTAAGGCCATGGGTACATAATTCGCAAACATTTTACGGCTATCCGTACTTTTTCTGTCTTAACACGGCAAATTACGTGTAGTAAAATTCTCACTGGTATGGAAACTGATGTAAACATTAGGTTGACAGTGACATTGTCATTAGAAAGGTAGAGATGGCTATTTTGGTTTCGTTCAGTTTTTGAATGTTCTTGGATAACCTTTACTTGTTTAAATGATAGGATTATTTTTTCACTAATTATGTATTCATTAGTTACCATTATTTATACAGGGTGTCCCGAAAAGATTGATCATAAAATTTATGATCAATCTTTGATTTAATTATACCACAGATTATGGGGTCAAAAATAGGTTGACTAAACCTCACTTACCTATATACAATAGTGCCCACAAAAAAGTTACAGCCCTTTGAAGTTACAAACTGAAAATCGATTTTTTTTCATATATCGAAAACTCTTAGAGATTTTTTATTGAAAATGGACATGTGGCATTCTTATAGTAGCAACATCTTAAAAAAAATTAAAGTGAAATTTGTGCACCCCATAAACATTTTATGGGGGTTTTGTTCCCTTAAACCCCCCCAAACTTTTGTGTACGTTCCAATTAAATTATTATTGTTGCACTATTAGGTAAACACAATAGTTCTAAAACTTTTTTGCCTCTTAGTACTTTTTCGATAAGCCAGCGTTTATCGAGATATTTTGAATATTTGTCGAATCCACCACATATTTGTATATGGTTAAGTACGATTATAGAGAGCTGTTAATAATCTGAAAATTTATTTATAATTTGCATTATTAGGTATATTTTGAAAAAGAAGCCACATCTCGATAAAAGGTGACATCAAAAAAAGACTAAGAGGCAAAAAAGTTTTAAAAACACTGTGTTTACCTAATGGTACCACAAAAATAGTTCAATTGGAACGTACACAAACATTTGGGGGGTTTAAAGGAACAAAACCCCCATAAAATTTTTATGTAAACATATTAAAAAAGAAGCCGCATCCCGATAAAAACGGGCTTATCTAAAAAATACAAATAGGCCAAAAAGTTTTAGAAACGTTGTGTTTAACTAATGGTACCACAATAATGAATTAATTGGAACGTACACAGAAGTTTGGGGGGGGGGGGTGTAAGGGAACAAAACCCCCATAAAATTTTTATGGGGTGGACAAATTTCACTATAATTTTGTTTTAAGATGTTCCTGCCATAAGAATGTCCCAAGTCCATTTTCAGTAAAAAATCTCAAATAGTTTTCAATATATTGAAAAAAATCGATATTCATTTTGTAATTTCAAAGGGCTGTAACAGGGTTGGAAAAAACCCGGGTTTTTTTTAAAAGCCCAACCCGACGGGTTTTTTAGGATTTTTTCGGGTTTTTTTGGGGATTTTCAGTTTTTTATTTAGATTTGATATATAGTTTCTGCTCTATCAAAAGTTTTACAAAAATTATGAATTTTATTGCAAAAATAATAAAATAACAAAATATGCTTACAAAATAAAGCAACTTGACAATGTCGGCAATTTATAAGCAACTATCACATATATGTTGAAATTGGGACAGAGAAGGAGCAAGAATTTGATAAAAATATCTCCCAAATATTAGATAATATCGCCATATATAGAGAGGCTCTGTATTTGCAAAAACAACTTGCCGTTATTGTGAAAGCTCTAGACAGATTCCAAAGTGATTCTGTAAACATTTCTGATGCAGTAGAAATATGGAAAGATGCCCTCGACCATGATTTGTTACAGTCATACAGACAAGAAATAAAAAAGAGATATGACTTTGCCATTCAACCATTTCACCTTTTTGCAAATACTATGGATCACAAATACATGGGAAGATGACTTCCATCCAGGGGAAGAAGAGGAAACAGTCGAACAATGGGTTGCATCGAATCTTTCTGATGAGTTTTTGGCAGTGATGTTATCATTCAAGATTAAGGATACAGACATGTTCCCCGCAACACTTTTCAAAGAAGAACTTGTCAAAAAATTCTCAACAAAGAAATGGTGGAAGCTGATATCAATAAAAAATAAAAAAACAAATAAAATACCATATGAATTTTGTATTTATATGTTATCTTTGTTCTCATGTCCAGCTTCATCTGCATCTATTGAGCGGATTTTTTCTTCATATGGATTAATATGGACTAAGCTTCGCAACAGATTAGGTGCCGATAGAGCTGCAAACTTGGTAAAAATATATAATCATTTAAGAACCGAGTCCTCGTCCTCGACCGAGTCTAACGAATAACGAATGGGAATTGGGAATGTGACAAAAATACAGATTCTGATTTTCCTGATAACTAATATGCTTTGCTGATGCTTTGTTTAACAAGAAACTTGTTTATTTTTTTATTTGTCTATATATTTAAAATAAGTGTTTTATTAGTTTAGTTTCAGTTTCTCTCGTTTTGTGTTCACCTACTACTTACTTCATGGTATTTATGCTAGTTTTTGTTTTTATTCAGAAATAAATATGACGTTCATTCAACTGAAAATTTGCTATTTTTGAAAAAACCCCAAAAAACCCAATAATAGTGGGTTTTATCAATTGAAAAACCCGAAAAAACCCGCTGGGTTTTATAAGATGGGGAAATTCTATGCCAACCCTGGGCTGTAACTTTTTTTATGAGCACATTTGTACTAAGGTAAGTTAGGTTCAATAGACCTATTTTTGACCCCAGAATGTGTGGTATAATGTATGACCAATCTTTTCGGGACACCCTGTATACTATACAAATAGTCGAAAAAGAAAAAAAGTTGTAAGTTATTTTAATAATATACTACCATGGAAAGCTTAGATAACGTTTGAACATGTGAAGGACTGCGTTGTATAAATGTAGTATTACTCAATTAATTTATAAAGACTTTATTTATTTCTTTATTTGCCTAAATTAAAATATGGGACGTTGTTACAAGAAATGTGTTACTGAAAAGCGAAGAAATAGACGGTTAGCTCAATTGAAGAACTTTTTTACATAAATCAAATTAATTACTTTTGTATTTTTCAAATTAATTTTAAATTTATAGTGAAAATATGAAATTGAATTTATTCGAAATGTGGATGAACCGACGAATGTTAAGAATAAGCTGGACCATCAGAACCACGAATGAAAAATTACTGAAAATAATAAACACACGTCCTCATCTGGTCAATACTATCAAAATTAAATAGACGTCATATCTAGGACACATAATGCGCCATAGGGAATTTGAGCAGCTCCAGGTAATATTAGAAGGCAAGATCGAAAGTAAAAGGGGTTAAAGAAGAAAGAAAAAATCTTGGCTACGAAACATCAGAGATTGGACCCAGACAACAGGAAATGACTTAATTCATCAAGCCCAGAATAGAGAGACATTTGCCATATTGACCGCCAACCTCAATAGAGAAGTCACTTAGGAAAAGGAGCCGAAAATATCATTTTATTATTTTTCTCCGAGAAAAAAAAAACGTTAAAACTCTCCGTTAAAAGCGAAGCCTTTAATTATAAAATCTTAAAATGATCTATATTAAAATATGAAGTCGACATTTAATAATTCACTCAAGAAAATGGGTGTAATGCATAAAACGTAGTAGATGCTATTGCTTCAGCAAATAGTCACTACTTTGTAGCATTTTCTTTTACATAAAAGTAGGTGCTTTTGTTGAAAAGAACTTACTACACAACAGAAGTACCTACTACTGACCTGAAGTATCTACTACAAAGCGTAGCGCCAGCCGTGTCTGCATTACACCAATCGTGATGGAATTAGTTTTCCATGTGCTTGTGATTTGTAAATTCACATTTTTACGTACCAAATTATTAGAATTGTACATGAGTAAAAACGAGTGATTCCGAAGCGACAAACGAGTTACGCGAGGATAAAAATGAACAATTGTTATTTGTTAATATTCTTCACAATTATTAAATTTTATTTGATAAAAGAATGACCCCAAAAATTAAGAATCTTCTTTTTAGTTTGTAAATTTTTCTATGACACACATTCATAAATGCTGCCATATTGTAACAAAAAATACCTACGCCGAAGTCTTCCATCCACCAACTTCACTTAAACTGAAGCAAAATACATACTACTAAACAAGCACATACTTCAAAAGCGCAGTACATTCTTTTATGTATCTGGTAAACAGTAGCAAATACTACGGAGAAAAGCAAATGCTTTGTAAGTGTAGTGAAATCTTCAAAAATGTAGTACATACGTACTTGACGCATTAGCATTTACTACGTTTTATGCCACCATGGTCACTTTACTTTATAGCTAAACTCGTACCTATTTACGGTTATCGGAACAAACTCTTATAAAATAATACTTTTATGTGAACTTTAATGACTTGAAATACTTGGATTTTCCATAAATAAT
This sequence comes from Diabrotica virgifera virgifera, assembly GCF_917563875.1. NCBI lineage: Eukaryota > Metazoa > Arthropoda > Insecta > Coleoptera > Chrysomelidae > Diabrotica > Diabrotica virgifera. The sequence continues at coordinate 173,411,827 of NC_065445.1, read as the reverse complement.
ATATAAACAATAAATACATTTTTATTAATTGTACGCCTTAAATCAATCATTATTTTTCAAATACACTATCAATACTATTTAATAAACACCTCTTTGATTGATTTTATTATCATCGTAAAAGCGGTTAAAAGCAGTAGCAGAATCAACTGCTATATCAAAATAGCGGGTCGGACACATCTCTACTTGTTACTGTCTTGAGTCTTGTCATAACATTATATTCGACTGAGTGCGTTGTATGACAAAGATAGCGAATGTTCGATTTGGAAAATATCACCACGGACATGGTGTCCATTTTTTTCGAATCCTGAAAAAACTAATAAATATTTTAAAAAAATATAAACACAAAATGAAAGACTAAATTATTATCGAGGGCCGAAAGTCCCTTATATATCTGAATATATCTGTGGCTTGGTTCTAAAAGGGCCAATGTCAAATTTTTGTTTTTTTGTACAGGTTTCTTTTGAATTTAATATTGACCAAACAAAATGCAAAACATTCAAATTGGCCATTTTAACACCAAGTCACATAATGCGGCTTAATGCTAAAAGGGCCAGTGTCAATCTGTTGCATTTTGTTTGGTCAATATTAAATTCAAAAGAAACCTGTACAAAAAAACAAAAATTTGGCATTGGCCCTTTTCGAACCAAGCCACAGATATAAGAAGTTTCTGTCGAATGAGATATTTGAAATTAAAAATGACACTACATTTTCTCTTAGTTTTTCACCCCTGTAACTTATTAAAATAAACATTATACAAGTTCTCAGAGACTTTCGGCCCTCGCTAAAAACGTAATTTTTCATTCTGCGTTTAAATTTTTCAAAAATACTTATTAGTTTTCTCACGATTCGAAAAAAATGAATCCTCATTTGAATAGCATTGCAGCCGAAAATACGTACCCATCCTCTTAATTGGTTTATATTCCTCGCCATCTGTGTATCTTCACGCATAGTGATATTGAAGAAATCATTAAAGATATTTTATTCTATAGACTTGTAGGATGAAAATATCGTTTTTAATATGTTTACTATTAAAAATAAGTTTACTTACCTTTCTTTTGCCGAAGACGCCAATAAAAATTCTTTTTGAGGTGCCTCTTCTACTGAAGTAGCTGTCACTATATTCATTTCAGCATAAGCGCCATTCCCAGAATCGTCAACGTGATCATTCAATTTAGTTTCGAGATCTTTGTCATTCTGAAGAACACTATCGTCATTTTGAATATCGTTTTTAGGCTCATTTAATTCTACATCACGTTCAGTTAAATCATGTTTGTTGGACGCCATATCTAATTCTGTTTTGGATTCACTTTTATTTTCTTGAGATTCTGGCTCGTTTATGGTAGACTCGTTTGAAGATTCAGTTGGAGGAGATTTTAACGTTGGCTCTGTTAATTCTACATCATGTTCAGTTAAATCATGTTTGTTGGACGCCATATCTAATTTTGTTTTGGATTCACTTTTATTTTCTTGAGATTCTGGCTCGTTTATGTTAGACTCATTTGAAGATTCAGTTGGAGGAGCTTTTAACGTTGGCTCTGTTAATTCTACATCATGTTCAGTTAAATCATTTTTGTTGGACGCCATATTTAATTCTGTTTTGGATTCACTTTTATTTTCTTGAGATTCTGGCTCGTTTATGGTAGACTCATTTGAAGATTCAGTTGGAGGAGCTTTTAACGTTGGCTCTGTTAATTCTACATCATGTTCAGTTAAATCATGTTTGTTGGACGCCATATTTAATTCTGTTTTGGATTCACTTTTATTTTCTTGAGATTTTGGCTCGTTTATGGTAGACTCATTTGAAGATTCAGTTGGAGCAGCTTTTAACGTATCACTCACAAGAAGCTCAGTGTTTTTATTTATTTCACAGCTCTTCTGTTCATCCAAATTATTGCTCTGGTCATCTGGTTTAGCAGGTACAGTATCTAGTTCTTTGTCATATTCTCTTTTATTTTCTTGAGATTCTACCTTCGTTATGGTTGACTCAATTGATTCAGATTCAGATCCAGTTGGAACCGCATTTAATGTACTACCGCATTTTGTTGAATCATGATTTTTATCAAGCTCAGGATGATCAATTGGTTCAAAGCTATGTGGTTCTTCACTAGTACTTTGATAATCTAATTTTTGTTGAGGATCTAAGTTTTTTTCTAAAATACTTGTATCGATTATGCGATGTAACTGATCTGACGACACTTCGGCTTCCTCAGACTCGACTTTGTCTATGATGTTCTCGCGAGAACCTGTAAAATATTTAATATTACATTATTACAAAGCAGTGACGCTGGAAGCGGTACCCATGAGATTATATGAAACTTTGTCGCTGCCATAGCTTACATGACAATATAAACATGATTATATCCAATACTAAGGTCAAAGGCCAAAAGTCAGAAGGCCAAAGGGAAGACCCAAACTTAGATACATGGAACAAGATCTGAAAACACTTAAGATTACCGACTGGAAAAATAAAGCAAGGAACAGAACAGAATGACGGAAAATCCTAGAACAATCCAGGACCGAAAAAGGGTTGTCGAGCTACTGATGATGATGATAATATCCAATACTAAAAAATATAGGTCATAAGAAAATGGGTCATTTTTGATGTCTCGAATTTTCCAAACCTGTTGTTCGATTTAAGTGACTTTTTTATTATGTTATAGCTTTATTCTTTAACAATATCGCTGTAATACTATTGTTGCTCGACAGGTAAATAGTACATTCTTTCACGGTTTTTGCAGTAAATTTTAAAGAATCGCTTGGATTGTGATGAAATTTGGCATACGCATAGCTAACATGTCAAAGAAAAAAAAGTGATATTGTGCCGATGTGTGCTTTTGCCCTGGGGGTGACTTTCACTCCCTCTTGGGGGTGAAAAAATATATGTCAAAAATAAGTCCAGAAATAGATAAACTGACTAATTTTAAGTAACTTTTGTTCTATAGTTTTTTCGCCAAGTCAACACTTTTCGAGTTATTTGCGAGTGAATATGTTCATTTTTCAACAAAATAACCACGTTTTTAGAAACGTTCTTAGAAAAAATACAGCCTGTGAAAAAATAAAAAAAATGGTGCACGCTTGAGGTCTCTGGACCTCGTAGAACCAGAGTTATAGCCAATGAAAAATAGGTTCATATTCGCCAAATTTCAAATAGGCTATTTCAACGTGAAATATCCAAAAAATAAAGCACTTTTTGGGGAAAACCTATTATAACTTTTTAAAGTGTTTTAAAAAGCTTTATTTCTGTTTTTATAAAAAGTTTCTAGCATCAAATTTAAGCAAGTTACGCTCAAAATAAAGTTGCTCCCTTTTGTTTTGGCAAAAAAAAATCAGGAAGATCACCCCCTAATTGGCAACCTAACTGAAATTAATCTTTACCGCTCCACAATTTATTTAACTTAAGTTTTGTTTATATGATATGTAAGTTTCATTTACTCAAAGTGCTTATTTTTGAAAAAATTTGGTTTTAAAATAAAATTTTTAATTTTGAAAAATATGCTTTTTTTCAAAATAACTTAAAAATTGTTAGAGATACCAAAAATCTCAAAAAACAAAAAAGTCAGTATTACTTTTCTGAATATCTTGTATTTTTTGTTTTTCTGTAAGACAAAAATTGATTAAAATTTGGTGTTTCTAAATTTGCATACACTCGTGATCAGTGACTCGTTTAAGCCCTTTTAACTACAGCTCTTGGCAAAAATAAGGACTTTGAACCGATGAAACTTACAGATCATATAAACAATACATACACGAGTAAAGAAACTTGTGAAGTGGTAACGATTAAGTTAATCTGAGATACTAATAAGGAGGTGATTTTCCCGATTTTTTACCCAAAAAAAGGGACTAACTTTATTTTGAGCGTAACTTGTTTACTTTTGATGCTAGAAATTTTTTTTATAGAACAAAAATGAAACCTTTTTTAAATATTTTAAATAATTTGTAATGAGTTTTCCCCAAAAAGTGGTTAATTTTTTGGTTATTTCACGTTAAAGTATTCCATTTGGAATTGAACGAATATGAACCTATTTTTCATTAGCTACAACTCTGCTTTTACCAGGTATAGAGACCTAAAATATACACATTTTTTTTCAATTTTTTGCAGGCTATATTTTTGCTAAGCATTTTTTTTTCGACAAAATATTTACGTTTTGAGTTAATTGCGAAAAACCGTCTAAAAGCGAGGTTATTTTGTTAAAAAATGAACATATTCACTCGCAAATAACTCGAAAAGTATTGACTTAATGAAAAAACTCATAAAACAAAAGGTATTTAAAATTAGTCAATTTATCCATTTCCGGACTTACTTTGGACGTATATTTTTTCACCCTCCAGAAGGGGTGAAAGCCACCCCCATGGCAAAAGCACACATCGGCACAATATCACTTTTTTTCTTTGACTTGTTAGCTATGTGTATGCCAAATTTCATGTCATTCCAAGCAATTCTTTAAAATTTAGAGGTTTTGCAATATTTTACCGTTAAAGAACGTACTAAAAATGTAACTGTATACGTGGTGTACCAATCAAACTGTGGTTTTTCTCAAAGTTCGCGTCACCCTGTGGCATATTCTAGCATTTATAAAATACTGAAATTTAAAACCCAACTATAGCCTCATGTTTTTTAACATTCTGGTTTTTGAGTCATTGGCTTAGGTTGGATAATAAAAAAGTTAAGTACTTTAAGAAATAGCCATGTTTTTCATCAATACAGAGTGTGCGACAAAATTTAAAGGGTACTTCTGCATGAAAAATAAATGACAGTTTGCTTGTATTTTTCTTGTAATACCCTGTATTTTTCTTACAATCTCTCACTATCTTCATTCGAATTCCCTTGGTGGTGGTTGTTTGGGGATCATCGCATGGAAGATATGCTTAAATTAATTATGCAACGGAAGATTCATGGCATAGGAAGAAGAAAAGAAGTATCGGAATAAGAATAATCTCAATAAACATCACATCAATCGAACTATGCAGAGCACAGAGCATCTAAGATCAGAATATCCACGAATCTCGATCGACGAGACAGCACGTAAAGAAGAAATTTGTTATTTAGAGCGTAACGTTATAGTTCCGTCTATCCGGTGAACCATCGCATCCTTGTTTACAACAGCGACGGTTAATCAAAGTTCATTAGAATCCGACTAGAAAAAGTTTGACATAGGATTTTACACAATATAATGGGGATGTTTTGTTTAATATATAGCCGTTCTTTAACGGTAAAATATTGCAAAACCTCTAAATTTTAAAGAACCGCTTGGATTGACATGAAATTTGGCATACACATAGCTAACAAGTCAAAGAAAAAAAGTGATATTATGCCGATATGTGCTTTTGCCCTGGGGGTGGTTTTCACCCCCTCTTGGGGGTGAAAAAATATTCGTCCAAAGAAAGTCAGGAAATCGATAAACTGGCTAATTTTAAGTAACTTTTGTTCTATAGAGTTTTTTCACTAAGTCAATACTTTTCGAGTTATTTGGCAGTGAATATGTTAATTTTTTCAACAAAATAACCACGCTTTTAGACGGTTTTTCGCAAATAACTCAAATAGTAAGTATTTTGTCGAAAAAACATTCTTAACAAAAATATAGCCTGTAAAAAATTTAAAAAATGGTGTATATATCACGTCACTACACCTAGTAGAAGCAGAGTTATGGCTAATGAAAAATAGGTTCATATTCGTCAAATTCCAAATGGAATACTTTAACGTGAAATAACCAAAAATGAAGCACATTTCGGGGAAAACTCATTACAACTTATTTAAAGTATTTAAAAAAAGCTTCATTTTTGTTTTATAAAAAAAAATTCTAGCATCAAAATTAAACAAGTTACGTTCAAAATAATGTTAGTCCCTTTTGGTTTTGGTAAAAAAATCGAGAAAATCACTCCCTAATTAGTACCTTAAATGAACTTAATCGTTACGACTTCACAAGTTTCTTGACTCGTGTATATATTGTTTATATGATCTGTAAGTTTCATAGGTTCAAAGTCCTTATTATTGAAAGGGCTGTAGTTAAAAGGGGCGGAACTAGTCACTGATCACGAATGTATGCAAATTTAGAAACACCAAATCTCAATCAATTTTTGTTTAACAGAAAAACAAAAAAATACATAATATTCAGAAAAGCAAATCTGACTTTTTTTGTTTTTCGAGATTTTTGGTATCTCTAACAGTTTTTAAGTTATTTTGAAAAAAGCGTATTTTTCAAAATTAAAATTTTTTTAAAATTTTACTTTGAAACCAATTTTTTTTAAAAATAAGCACTTTAAATCGATGAAACTTACAGATCATATAAACACAACATAAGTAAAATAATTTGTGGAGCGGTAACGATTAATTTCATTTAAGTTGCTAATTAGGGGGTGGCCTTCCCGATTTTTTTTGCAAAAACAAAATGGACCATCTTTATTTTGAGCGTAACTTGCTTAAATTTAATGCTAGAAACTTTTTGTAAAAACAGAAATAAAGCTTTTTTAAATACTTTAAAAAAGTTATAATGGGTTTTTCCCAAAAAGTGCTTAATTTTTTGGATATTTTACGTCGAAATATTCTATTTGAAATTTGGTGAATATGAATCTATTTTTCATTGGCTATAACTCTGGTTCTACGAGATCCAGAGACCTAACGCGTACACCATTTTTTTTACTTTTTTATAGGCTATATTTTTGCTAAGAACGTTTTTTCGACAAAATACTTACTTTTTGAGTTATTTGCGAAAAACCGTCTAAAAATGTGGTTATTTTGTTGAAAAATGAACATATTCACTCGCAAATAACTCGAAAAGTGTTGACTTGGCGAAAAAGCTCTATAGAACAAAAGTTACTTAAAATTAGTCAGTTTACCCATTTCCGGACTTATTTTTGACATATATTTTTTCACCACCAAGACGGGGGGAAAGTCACCCCCAGGGCAAAAGCACACATCGGCACAATATCACTTTTTTTCTTTGACATGTAAGCTATACGTATGCCAAATTTCATGTCAATCCAAGCGGTTCTTAAAAATTTAGAGCAAAAACCGTGAAAGAATGGACTAATACAGGGTGTCCCGGAAAATAGTGCATTTCTTAAAGGTATGGGCTGAGTGAATCATTTAAAACAAAAAAGTCTTATAATATTCTTTTGTGAAGTTAACGGTTTTCAACAGAAAATATTAATTTTAATTCATTTACACGTTCATATACAGTGCACTGGAATAAGTGTTAGCCCTCACTATTAACTTATATATTTTTAGCACATAAGAAAAACGCTCAGACAGGAAGATTTTTAAAATAATCATAGTATATTGTAGCATCGATGTTTTGAGCTTTATGCAATTCCTGTTCAGATGACAGTCATAACTTTGATTTTTTTAAATAGGAAAGTACATCTTGTGACACCTCATTTAAAAGCTTTTGAAATACTGATTACAAAAATATATAATAATCTAATAGCGTAGACGCAAAATTTCCGTTCTAATGTTTTTTAAGTGCAATCATGTTTTTCGAATCCCGAGAAAAACTTTTTTTGAAAAATTTAAAAGCAGAATGAAAGATTACAGTATTATCAGGGTCGAAAGTCCCTGAAATATTCTATAATGTTTATTTTAATAATTTACAGGGGTGAAAAAAAAAAGATAATTTAGTGTGATTTTTAATTTCAAATAGCTCATTCTAAAGAAACTTTTTGGTTATTCGAAGAGATTTTCGGCACTCGGTAATAATGTAATCTTTCATTCCACGTTTAAATTTTTCAAAAAGACTTATTAGTTTTCTCAGGATTCGAGAAAAAATGAATGTATTTAAAAATAATTCGACCAAAATTTTGCGCCTACGCTGTCAAAAAGGATTAAAGTATTATACATTCTTGTAATCAGTATTTCAAAAGCTTTTAAATGATGTGTCACATGATGTACTTTCCTATTTAAAAAAAACCAAAGTTATGCCTGTCACCTGAAGAGGGATCGCGAAAAGTTCAAAACATTGATGCTATAATACTCATGTCAACAGTTAGTTACCCAAAGGAAGGAAGCCTACAAAACGTACAAGCGCAATATTAACTTCAAATTATGTCAATGTAAAAAAATAGATGCGCTCTGCAAAAGAACCTTCAAATTGAAAGCCAAACATGCTTGGGCAGACTATTATACTCAACTCAATATTAATTCAAATCCCTCGGAAATTTGGCGACGGATTAATAGATTTCAAAAGAAGAAAAAAGATATCCAACCCTGTGCAGAAGATGAGGTGGAACTACTTTTTCATAAATTAGCTCCAAGTTTTGTTAGTCCTTACATTCACTACACACCCACTAGTAATCATGATCATTCTCTTCTAGCCCCAGTTACACTAAGAGAGTTAGAACTTAATATCAAATCGTCAAAACTTACTGCTCCAGGCTTAGATGGCATTAATTATACGATGATTAAAAAGCTCCCTGACCCGGCGAAACACTTTCTTTGCAAAATATATAATAATATACTTTCAGGAGATACGGATTATTCCTCATTAAAACAGTGTCTAATTATCCCTATTCCTAAGTTCAGTGACAACAAAGCTCTGCGACCCATTTCTCTAATGTCTTGTGTATTAAAAACTTTGGAAAGGATTATCAAACTCAGACTAGAATGGTGGTTAGAAAATAATAACATCCTCCCCCAATCCCAGTTTGGTTTTCGGCAAGGTAAAGGTACTCTCGATTGTGCAGCCAATCTTGCAACAGAAATTCAGTTGGCTTTTTCAGAAAACCATTATTCAGCTGCCTTATTTTTAGATATCTCTAGTGCTTATGAAAGCGTGTTGTTGGATTGTTTATATGAAAAGTTAACATGCATCCATATACCTCCACAATTTGCATTTGTTCTTATTAATATGTTCCTCAGACGACAGATTTTTATAAAATGCAATACAAATACTCTAGGTCCTAGAGAGGTTAACTCTGGTCTGCCACAGGGGTCGGTGTTGAGCCCGCTTCTATTTAATATCTATACCCTCGATGTTCACAACCTTGGTATGAATGCAATAATTTTACAATATGTTGACGATTTTTCTATATACACTACTCATAAAAACTACTCTCAATGTGTTAGTAAAGTATATAGTGCACTGCTGCTCTAAATACTTTCCTGAACAGGGATTTGAAATATCACCTCATAAATCTGCTATTGTATTTTTTACCAGACACCAATTACCAGAACTTAATTGCCTAACAATTCAAAATTACGCTATACCTGTTTGCAAAACATACACATATCTGGGTATCATATTTGATTGCAAACTGACCTGGTCTGATCACATATCAAGATGCATTAAGAAAAGTGAAAAAAGTCTAAATATCCTAAGAGCAATTAACATATATCATTGGGGCGCTGAACCTAACATTAACTTGATTTTCTACCGAGCGTACACTCGTTCTATCCTAGATTATGGTTGTTTTTTGTATGGATCAGCCACTAATTCCAGACTTTTACAAATAGATAGGGTGCAGAGGTTCTACGCATTGTTCTTGGTGGTTCTCCTTGCAGAGTGTGGCGAACCCCCCATGCCCCATGCAACTTCGACGACAGTTCTTAGCTGAAAAATTCGTCGTTAAACAAAAACGATTTATACACAACGACCTTATTAAAAAGTTAGGCATCTTAACTGCATATAGCTAGACTAATAAATACTGGCACAACAGAAACTGTCCCCCTTTAGCTGATGCATTTGCAACAGTCTCAAATATCGAACTACGTGATGATTCTGGTTTGCCGTTCTTCACGGCTAAATTCAATATACAGGATGTCCCAGACTAATTTAGCCACGCTATATCTCTTAAACGAATAGAGATTTTCGAATGGGACAAAAAGTGATATATTCTACTTGTAATACACTTTAATATGGCGTACAAAAAAATCACCCCCTAAATATTCATCCCTTAGTTACAACCCCTAACTTTAATTTTTTTAATAGCACCCTGTATATTTTTTTTATAGTTTTGGATGTGGTCTTTTATCATATGTTCAACACATTTTTTGAAAATAAAATCGGTTCGTAAATAACCAAGAAACTATCAGTTTACTTTTGTTAATTGTGTGTCCCAGACTAATTTTTCCAGGCTATATTTCTTAAACGAATAGAGATTTTCGAATGGGACAAAAACTGATCTATTCCATTTGTAATACACTTTCATATGGCGTAGAAAAAATTCATCCCCTAAATATTCATCCCTAACTTACAGGGTGCTATTAAAAAAATAAAGTTAGGGGTCGTAACTAAGGGATGAATATTTAGGGGATAATTTTTTTTCCACGCCATATTAAAGTGTATTACAAATGTAACAGATCAGTTTTTGTCCCATTCGAAAATCTCTATTCGTTTAAGAAATATAGCCTGGATAAATTAGTCTGGGACACATAATTAACAAAGCTAAACTGATATTTTCTTGGTTATTTACAAACCGATTTTATTTTCAAAAAATGTCTTGAATAGACGATAGAACACCACATCCAAAACTATAAAAAATATACAGGGTGCTATTAAAAAAATTAAAGTTAGGGGTTGTAACTAAGGGATGAATATTTAGGGGATGATTTTTTTCTACGCCATATTAAAGTGTATTACAAGTAGAATAGACCACTTTTGTCCCATTCGAAAATCTCTATTCTTTTAAGAGATATAGCGTGGCTAAATTAGTCTGGGACACCCTGTATGTCTTACACAATCAAATATCATTTTTCCAGAATATAACGATAACCCAGCAATTAATAACATATCTATGCAAATAGAATTAGAGAAGTTAGGTAATGTTCATAAATTTTTTACAGACGGATCCAAATCCCCTACTGGAACATGACGTGCAGTGTACAGAGAAAACACAAACGAAAGTTTGTTGTTTAAACTAAACAAAAACTCTACAATCTTTACAGCAGAGGCACTTGCTATATTTAAGGCTTTGGATTGGGCAAACAATTCACTGCTACCCATGTCAAACTTGGCTGTAATATCGGATTCGAAATCTGTTTTATCAGCTCTGGTGGACCTCGTTACCTCCCTATACAATAACTCAATAATCGTGGAAATTTTGACAACCTTAAGAGCCTTAGATTATAAACAGATAAATACATTCTTCATATGGGCCAAAGGGCATTCCTCCATAACGGGAAACGAAACAGCTGACAAACTGGCAAAAAGAGCTATCACTGATGGCAAACAAGCTCCAGAATTAACGCTACAAGACGCATTATCTATATGTAAGCAAAACCTAAGAACTAAATGGGCAGACAAATGGACAATAATTAGATCTAACAATGCATTTCAGTACTGCACGCTCTTTCCAACACTTCCTTTTACAAAGCTTGCTAAAAAAAGCCATCCCAATAGAAAAATTAACACCAAATACATTAGGTGCCTCTTCGGACACGCAGCAGTCAACTCCAAGCTTTATAAGATGAAATTGGCCACATCCCCCCTCTGTGACTGCAGTGACAGTTTTGACGACTTTAATCACTGGATTTTTCAATGCAGTCATAATTCTAATGCCACCTCTTACCTTACTATGGAACTAACTAAACTAAAAATCCCGTTTCCTCAAAATTAACTGTCTATTATGCTGGAGTGCATCCATAATCCCGAAGCAATTTTTTATAACTTCTTGTTATAATACCAGTTAGGTATTAAATATACAGGGTGTTTCATTAATAATTCCATCCATATAGTAACTGAAGAAACCTTAGCACAAAATACGAAGATTTACCATAAAACACTTAAATAAAATGTGGTTCCTTAATGTGTTACAGGGTGTTTTATCTAAAAATTTAAAAACTATTTTTGCTCAGCATTTTAAAACTATTCGACGTATCCTTTTCATACTTGGCAGAAAGTGCGACTACTATACACCCTACTAAATTATGATAAACAAACGTTTCTAGCTACTACCAGAGGCGTACGACAGGGGATAGTGAATGGTTGACCCTTCTCAAATTCTACGTCACTGGAGGAATTACTATTTTAGTGCCATTTTTAGATTCTCCAATACTTTCTACGTAAATAATATACTCCTCACTGGTAACGATAAAGTCATTAAAGTCATTAGTTTTCGAGATATTTGAAGTTAAATATGAAACGGCACAGTTATTTTGATTAATTTATGATATGATTCATATGATTAAAATTTAACAATTATTTGTACCCAGTACTTTAAAACTATTTGGCGTATCTTTATCATACTTGGCAGAAAGTGTAGGTACTGTACACCCTACTAAATTAAGATAAATAAACGTTTCTAGCTACTACCAGAGGCGTACGACAGGGGATAGTGGCTGGTTGACCCTTCCCAAATTCTACGCCACTGACGAAATTGCTATTTTAGTGTAATTTTTTGATTTTTTAATACTTTTTATGTAAATAATATACTCTTCATTCGTAAAGATAAAATTATTAGTTTTCGAGATATTTGAAATTAAAAATGAAGCGACACAATACATTAATCAAAATAACCGTGTCGTTTCATTTTTAACTTCAAAGATCTCGAAAACTAATGACTTTATCGTTACAAATGTAGAGTATATTATTTTCATAGAAAGTATCGGAGAATCCAAAAATTGAACTAAAATAGAAATTCTGCCAGTGGCGTAGAATTTGGAAAGGGTCAACCATTCACTTTCCCCCGTCGTACGCCTCTGGTAATCGACAGAAACGTTTGTTTAACATAATTTAGTAGTTTGTACAGTACCTATACTTCCTGCCAAGTATGAAAAGGATACGTTGAATAGATTTAAAATGCTGAGCAAAAATAATTTTTAAATTTTTAGATAAAACACCCTGTGACTCAGTAAGGAACCACATTTTATTTAAGTGTTTTACGTTAAATCTTCGTATTTTGTGCTAAGGTTTCTCCAGTTACCATATGGACAATTATTAATGAGAGAAATAAATGTCGACTCGATTCTAGTTTTCTGTTGACCCAGATATGAAAATATCAAAAGGCACCGCTAGGGAAATATTCCAAAAATGCGGTTCAGAGAAACTATATGAAACGAGTCTTTGTACTCTCATACAGAGTATGGCATTAGTAAAATACAAAATTTGTATTTTTAATAATGATTTGTATTTTTACTAATGCCATACTCTGTATGAGAGTACAAAGACTCCTTTCATATGGATTCTCTGAACCGCATTTTTGGAATATTTTCCTAGCGGTGCCTTTTGATATTTTCATATCTGGGTCAACAGAAAACTAGAATCGAGTCGACATTTATTTCACTTATTCCCCGTTAGAGGGCGTTCTAACCTTACTCCGGTATAAATAGTTTTATTGTATACCGAGAACTACGGAAGTTTCGATGTAAATTTGTCTTCTTGCATAGCCTCCTTGATAACAGGTAGACCTAGAAATATCGCTATCGGGGGATGGCAGGAGACAGATTTAAATCAAAACGAAACAGTCTATTTTTGTATTTTTAATTATTAATGAAACACCCTGTATATGTATAGATTTGTAAAAACTGTATTTGTACCAAATAATTGTATTCAGTTACTGTATTTATATGTATAGATTTGTAAGAATTGTATTTGTACCAAATTGTGTTCAGTTATATGTATAGACTTTCAAATGTTATAAATTTTCGTGGCAAAACGGGTTCTTCCCAATGCCAATAAACAAAAAAAACTTTAAAACAGTGCTGAGGCCTCTTAAATAATCCGATTTTAATTATGTAAAGTGTATTAGATAGGTAGAGAACTTCTTTATATGTAAAAAAAATTAGCAAACTTCTAAATAGTCTACTTTTTGTTCAGAAAGTTTTTAAAAAATTTGAACAATTTAAGTATGTTGTAAGAATTTTCTAAGCCAATTATGAAGGTTCTAAGTGCAACCAAAATGGTTGAAAAACATTGAATAAAACAGTCTTTTTTGCCCCCTTATTTTCTATTTTTTGCTATTTTGCAGAAAGGGTAATAATTTAAGACATTTTAAACCAGTCGTATATTATACAAAATTCAATTATCTTTATATTCTTTCCCCACGACTTTGTTCCCAAATGGATCGTTTTAAAATTATAAGCAATGAAAGTAAAAAAAATCGATATTTTTCGAAATTTTTAAATATTTAAATTTTTTTATTAATGTTCCGGGCATATTTGAGAAGGAGCATAAGTCAATTATAATTATTGAAGTTGTCACCTAACTTTATCTACAAAAATCCGAATGCCACGTCTCACATCCACCTCAAAAAAGATCCGCCCTGGTCTATTAAGGAACGCACTATTTTCCGGGACACCCTGTATAGTCTTTTACTAGCTGAAAGTTTCTTCCCAGCAATCACATTGTGTAATAAATAGTATTAAATTTTCATTAAATTAAGAATTATTCTTAGTGTAGGAAACAGAGGTTGAACCTTGCAAAATGGACACAAGTCGGGTTTTATTTTTTTTTCTGGTATATCAAGGGGTGCTTATTATAAGACTAACTTTTTCTGAAAAAAATTCGCCCCGGAACCCCATTTTCACCCCTTTAAAGGGGGTAATTTGTGGTTTTTGCGGAACGTAGCCCTTCGTGTACCTTTTACAAAAAATTTATTTTATAAAAATAAGAAGAGGACTATATTTTCGACGATTTATTTCCCGACAGCATCTGTCTATCATCCACCGTTTAGCGGGGGTGGCGCCCCAAAGTTGACAAGTTTTTAAAAAATATATATTTTTCCCTAACTGTAACGGAAATTAAGAAGAAATCCTGCGGCAATTATTCACAAATAAGTGACTGATTTTTTGGTATAGGTTTCACTTTAGAGTAATTGCCCTATTTTTAATTACAGGGCGTTACATTTTAAAAAACCCTTTTTTATACCATCTGAACCGTTTATGCTAGAGTAAAAAGACTTTCAGCGATTACCCATGTACTGGTGCTATTTATATATTTGTATAATGCACCCCCATTTTTTCTCCGAAAGCACCCCAAAAAAAAGAAGAATTAATAAATAAAGTGATTTTCTTGGAATCCCTCACACACAATGCCCTTTATTAATATGCTTCATATATCATTTTGTGCACGTTATTATTACCCATGCATGGACACCAAAAGCGATTTCCTAGTGCAACCCCTGTAGCCAAAAAAAAAAAAAATAAATAAAATGGGGTGTTGAATTTTTTTTTTGTTTTTTGCTTTTTGATCCATATGGGCATATGCTTCATCAATAGTGCTTTTCAAAAATAGATATGGTTATTGCAACATCCCTGCGGAAACCACCCCTATCCTTGAAAATATACTGCAGAAACTACCCCTATCCCTTGGCGAGGATGTTTTTACGATTTTCTCATTACCTATGCATTCTTTTTAAACAAAACTTATACAAGGTTAAAGACCACTATTTACTCTAAAAATTAGGTCCTATTCATTTTTTTCGTATAAGCAACCGTTACGGCACAGTGGCGCCGTAAACCTCATATACGCTTTGGCGGGCTCCAGTTTTTGTTTTTTTTTTTCGTCATCTGTTCGTTTTATTGATAAAATACTTATGTAAAATAAAACAACACAGTGTAACCTACAAATTAAGACCTTGCACATTTTACAATCTTTGCGCTCCAAAGCCACAGTGGTGGCCCAAAATCAATTTTTGCATATTCTCGTCACCCACACGCATTTTATTGCATTAGTGCTACCTTAATAGCACAATATTTACCCTTAAGTGGCCGCTAAGCAGTGGCGGATCCAGGGAGGGGTGATGGGGGGTGATCACCTCCCCCCTCTCAAACCAAGTGATATTATATTCAAAGATTATAAAAATATTCATTTATTTTTATAGAAATTTAGCCAATTGGCACCCCCCTCTTAACGATGCTGGATCCGCCTTTGTCGCTAAAGCATAAAAAGTACGCTATTCTTTTAAAAATAATAATATAATATGTATAAGTATTTCTATAAAAATAAATGAATATTTTTATAATCTTTAAATATAATATCACTTGGTTTGAGAGGGGGGGAGGTAATCACCCCCATCACCCCTCTCTGGATCCGCCACTGCTTAGCGACCACTTAAGGGTAAATATTGTGCTATTAAGGTAGCATTAATGCAATAAAATGCGTGTAGGTGACGAAAATATGCAAAAATTGATTTTGGGCCACCACTGTGGCTTTGGGGCGCAAAGATTGTAAAATGTGCATAGGTCATAATTTGTAGGTTACACTGTGTTGTTTTATTTTGCATAAGTATTTTATCAATAAAACGAACAGATGACGAAAAAAAAAAACAAAAACTGGAGCCCGCCAAAGCATATGTTGCGTATGGTTTACGGCGCCACTGTGCCGTAACGGTTGCTTATACGAAAAAAATGAATAGGACCTAATTTTTAGAGTAAATAGTGGTCTTTAACCCTGTATAAGTTTTGTTTAAAAATAATGCATAGGTAATGAGAAAATCGTAAAAATATCCCCGCCAAGGGATAGGGCTAGTTTCTGCAGTATATTTTCAAGGATAGGGGTGGTTTCCGCAGGGATGTTGCAATAACCATATATATTTTTGAAAAGCACTATTGATGAAGCATATGTCCATATGGATCAAAAAGCAAAAAACAAAAAAAAAATTTAACCCCCCATTTTATTTATTTTTTTTGGCTACAGGAGTTGCACTAGGAAATCGCTTTTGGTGTCCATGCATGGGTAATAATAACGTGCACAAAATTATGTATGAAGCATATTAATAAAGGGCATTGTGTGTGAGGTATTCTAAGAAAATTACTTTATTTATTAATTCTTCTTTTTTCTTGGGTGGTTCCGGGGAAAAAATGGGGGTGCATTATACAAATTTATAAATAGCACCAGTACATGGGTAATCGCTGAAAGTCTTTTTACTCTAGCATAAACGGTTCAGATGGTATAAATGGGGTTTTTTTAAAATGTAACACCCTGTAATTAAAAATAGGGCAATTACTCTTAAGTGAAACCTATACCAAAAAATCTGTCACTTATTTGTGAATAATCGCCGCAGGATTTCTTCTTAATTTCCGTTACAGTTAGGAAAAAATATATATTTTTTTAAAAACTTCTTTTTTAACAACTTGTCAACTTTGGGGCGCCACCCCCGCTAAACGGTGGATGATAGACAGATGCTGTCGGGAAATAAATCGTAGAAAATATAGTCCTCTTGATATTCCTATAAAAGAAATTTTTTGTAAAAGGTACAGGAAGGGCTACGTTCCGCAAAAACCACAAATTATCCCCTTTATAGGGGTGAAAAGGGGGTTCCGGGGCGAATTTTTTTCAGAAAAAGTTAGTCTTATAATAAGCACCCCTTGATATACCAGAAAAAAATAAAACCGGACTTGTGTCCATTTTGCAAGGTTCAACCTTTGTTTCCTACACTATCTTGAAAAAATCTATAATTTAAAAGCTGAATATATTTTCATGCTAGATATAAAAGAAAAATAAAACAAACAAAAAATATTATTGGTACTTACCTAAAATTTTGTCTTTGAGAATCTGGCATTCTTTAAGAAAATCTTCATCGCCAGAGTCATACACTTTAAGTAATGGGTGAGAAGTTGCTACGGGACTTAATTCCTCAGTTTTCTCTCCTTTGTCGACTACTTCCTCGAGTTCTGGTTTCTCCTTCTTGTTCTGTCCAACATAATTCTGAGGACTTTTCGGAAATATGTTGATTGGTACTGGACACCAGGCAAGAGATATAATGGGTTTGTCATGAGCTCTCATTTTATGCAGAAGTTTTCCATCTTCTATAATAAGTTTGGAAATATTTAATGGTAACAAGTATGGTACTTTTTATAAGAATAAGAAAAATTGTTAATAAATAAAGGATGCAACGTGTCAAACACACTCCACGTTTAGTCAATTATTCATCTTTGAAATAATGCTCACGATATTATTAACAGGTTGACTGCCAGACGGTCGTATACGACCGACAGTTCAATAAGTTCATGCCATGGCGGTCGTATACGACCGATTTGATACGGTCTATGATATAGTTCCTGTTTTGCCAGAGGTCGTAAGAGAAGCGGATTTATTGCAGTATTCGACCGCTGTGGCATGCAGTCGTCGCGTATACGTATCAGTTTTCATTTAGACAGAATATGAATATTGAATAGAATTTGGCAGAATATTTCAGTTGGTTGTCAGATGTACTTTTTTTAACTTTGCACCATGGACTTTTTTAAACATTTTTTTGTGGCAGTCAACCTGTTAACGACAGCTTTCTAAAATTTATTTTGAACGAAATATTTATTTTGAACTATTCTACTAAATCCTTTTAAATATACTGACGTAATGCCTCAACAAACAACCGCTACTTCTATCATCTCAGTTTAGAATTTTCAACATAGGATATAACATCAGCACATGGAAAACGCGTTCCAAGATTGCAGCTTTAATTTTGAATATCTTGTCGAGATATTTGGCACACATATTCGTGATAAAGATAGTAAAGAATGGCGATACAGAACCCAATTTGAGAAATATGTTAGTATATGGAAATCTTATATATAAAAATCAATTGCTGTTCGTGTGTCTCGCTAAAACTCGAGAATGGCATGACCGATTTGGCTAATTTTGATGTTGAATTATTTGTAGAAGTTAAGGGAAGGTTTACACGGTTTTATATAGTCATTTTAGTAGCCACCAAAATTGTTACATCTTTATGTATAAAATGCTCTTTTCCATAGTGTTTGTTGCCACACTCCTCCCAAACGGTTTGACCGATTTTTATGAAATTTTACGCTTATATTCGGCAGGACTGAGAATAGGTTGTTATCTATT
The DNA here is from genome assembly GCF_917563875.1 of Diabrotica virgifera virgifera. NCBI lineage: Eukaryota > Metazoa > Arthropoda > Insecta > Coleoptera > Chrysomelidae > Diabrotica > Diabrotica virgifera. The sequence goes on along the minus strand of NC_065445.1, from coordinate 173,393,114 downwards.
TTTCATACCCGTACGTCACAAGGGGGTTGTCCCCCTGATATTTTTTTTCTTAATTTTATATGATGTAGAACACAAAGATAAATACAACTCTAATTTTTCACTTTTCTATCGCTAACCGTTATTTTTTAATAGCCATCAAAATATCATATCTTCATCTTATATTATAAAATTGCTGTTCGTGTCTCTCGCTAAAACTCGAGAATGGCTGGACCGATTTGGCTAATTTTGATGTTGAATTATTTGTAGAAGTTCAGGGAAGGTCTATTCGGTTTTATATAGTCATTTTAGTAGCCACCAAAATTTTTACATCTATATGTATAAAATGCTCTTTTCGCAGTGTTTGTTGCCATACTCCGAAACGGTTTGACCGATTTTTATGAAATTTTACGCCTATATTCGGCAGGACAGAATAGGTTGTTATCTATTTTTCATACCCGTACGTCACAAGGGGTACTGATATTTTTTTTCTTAATTTTATATGATGTAGAAGAGATAAATACAACTCTAATTTTTCACTTTTCTATCGCTAACAGTTATTTTTTAATAGCCATCTAAATATCATATCTTCATCTTATATTATAAAATTCAATTGCTGTTCGTGTCTCTCGCTAAAACTCGAGAATGGCTGGACCGATTTGGCTAATTTTGATGTTGAATTATTTGTAGAAGTTCAGGGAAGGTCTATTCGGTTTTATATAGTCATTTTAGTAGCCACCAAAATTTTTACATCTATACAGGGTGTCCAGAAACTCTACCGACAAACGAAGACAGGAGATTCCTCAGATAATTTTAAGACAATTTAACCCAATTCACCTAGTACGAAAATGCTTCCTAAATGAGCTAGAGCTCTTTGAAGATGGCGTCATGTAATTAGTTTTTCTTAAATACCTCCAGAACGCTTCTATTTAGAAAAACGAAAATTGGTATACATATTTACTTTCCAGAAATGAATCGATTCCATCCATTGCGAATTTCTAGTACAGGTCATAGGCCTCCGTTTTGGGTAGGGCAACGGTTATTTTATCGCCTAACTTTTTTGTCTTTAATTTTTAAGCATTTTTGACTCTGAATTATTAAATTGTGAGTTATTCTAGTACTAAAAGGTACTCTTAGTTTAAGTCGATAGGATACATCGTTTTCTAGAAAAATCGATTTGAAAATTTTTTGTTCCTTGAATTAAAAAAAAAAGATTAAAAAAATCTATTTAGAAAGATGAAAACTGGTACATTTATTTATATTCCAGAGATTAATCGATTTCATTAATGGCGAATTTCTAGTACCGGTCATAGGCGTCCGTTTTGGGTAGGTCAACAGTTATTTTGTAGCATAACTTTATTGTCTTTAATTTTTAAGTATTTTTGACACTAGATTATTCAATTATGAGATATTCGAGTACTAAAAGTTACTCTTGCTTTAAGTTCGTAAAATACATCGTTTTTTTTTAAATTTTTTTTAACTTTTTTTTTCAAATTCCCAAAACTAAAAACTTTCAAATCGATTTTTCTAGAAAACAGTGTATCCTACCGACTTAAAGTAAGAGTACCTTTTAGTACTAGAATACCTCACAATTTAATAATCCAGTATCAAAAATGCTTAAAAGTTGAAGACTAAAAAGTTATGCGATAAAATAACCGTTGCCCTACCCAAAAAGGACGCCTATGACCGGTACTAGAAATTCGCAATGAATGGAATCGATTCATTTCAGGAAAGTAAATATGTATACAAATTTTCGTTTTTCTAAATAGAGGCGTTCTGGAGGTATTTAAGAAAAACTAATTACATGGCGCCATCTTCAAAGAGCTCTAGCTCCCTTAGGAAGCATTTTCGGACTAGGTGAATTGGGTTAAATTGTCTTAAAATTATCTGAGGAATCTCCTATCTTCGTTTGTCGGTAGAGTTTCTGGACACCCTGTATGTATAAAATGCTCTTTTCGCAGCGTTTGTTGCCATACTCCGAAACGGTTTGACCGATTTTTATGAAATTTTACGCCTATATTCGGCAGGACTGAGAATAGGTTGTTATCTATTTTTCATACCCGTACGTCACAAGGGGGGGTTGTCCCCCTGACATCTTTTTTTATTTTTTTGGACAAATTTTTTTTTCTTAATTTTGTATGACGTAGAAGGCAATGATAAATACAACTCTAATTTACCACTTTTCTATCGCTAACCGTTATTTTTTAATAGCCATCTAAATATCTTCATCTTATAATATATATAAAAATCAATTGCTGTTCGTGTCTCTTAGACCAGGGCGCATCTGTAAAAATATTAGTACATTTGGACGTTGAGAGGTGACTCAATTTTTTTTGCAGAAATTGCTTGAAAATAACTCAAATAATAATATTTGAGTTATCCTCCCTCTCAAAAAGGTCCGGAACATTGTTTAAATATTCAAAATGTCAAAAATGAAGGAAAAATTCGATATTTCTCTTCGTTTTTTGATTATAATTTTAAAAGTATTCATTTCCGAGAAAAGATGTACCGACATAAAAGTTGCGTAATTAAATTTCCTACAATATAGAGTTGGTTAAAAATTTAAAAAATAGTCACCCTTGTTGCAAAATAGCAATAATTGCGAAAAAACTATACAAAAACAAGTATTCGCATTTTACGTTTTTCAACCATTTATGCTACACTTAGGACCTTCATATTTCACCCAGAAAAACTTTATGATACAGTAAAACAATACTGTAAATTTCATTGAGATCGGTTCAATAGATTTTGCAATCCAGCTTTCGCAAAAAAAATTAATTTTTTCAAAATGTTACAGGACTGAAAATAAAGCAGATAGCAAGTTGAAATTTTTTGCTCATAGAAGTGTACTGCGCACTTCATTTGCAATTTGCAAAACTAAAATCGATTAACTACCACGGCGTCAGAATTTTTTTTTAAATAAACATTAATTATTGGTGCTACGCGCAGAACAGCGGATAGTTTGCTCTGATTGGGCATTCCAATGACCTTTGATAATGATTGATACATTTTAATTTTTATTACATTTCGATATAAATAAATAAATTTGTTTATTGCAAAATAAAAACACATATTCTATCCTTTGAAATATCACTTTTTTTAGCAAAAACTTTCTTTGTTCATATATTTTAACTTAGAGAATAAAAGTTTATTATTTTTAAACATATGCAATTGTTTAAACAATATTTCATAAACAATAATAAAATTAGTTTGATTTTTGTGGAATTAAAATATTAAAATACAACAAAATATAGAGTCAGAAAATAATATATTAGATAAAGATTGGAAGAAATTTTGGTGGAAATCAACTTGTGTGAATCGAACACCGCTGTCCTGCGCGTAGCACCAAAAATTAATGTTTATCTAAAAAAAATTCCTGACGCCGTGGTAATTGATCGCCTTTAATTTTGCAAATTGCAAATGAAAGGTACAGTACACTTCTATAAGCAAAAAAAAAATTCACCTTGCTATCTGTTTTATTTTCAGTCCTGTAACATTAAAAAAAAAATTAAGTTTTTTTTGCGAAAGCTGGATTGCAAAATTTATTTTGCAAAATCTATTAAACCGATCTTAATTAAATTTACAGTGTTGTTTTACTATATCAAAAAGTTTTTCTGGATAAAATATGAAGGTCCTAAGTGTAGCATAAATGGTTGAAAAACGTAAAATGCGAATACTTGTTTTTGTATGGTTTTTTTCGCAATTATTGCTATTTTGCAAAAAGGGTGACTATTTTAAAATTTTTAACCAATTCTATATTGTAGAAAATTTAATTACGCAACTTTTATGTCAGTACAACTTTTCTCAGAAATGAATAAAGTTATAATCAAAAAACCATTAAAAAAATCGAATTTTTCCTTCATATTTTGACATTTTGATTATTTAAACAATGTTCCGGACCATTTTGAGTGGGAGGATAACTCAAATATTATTATTTGAGTTATTTTCAAGCAATTTCTGCAAAAAAATTTGAGTCACCTCTCAACGTCCATCTCAAAACAGATGCGCCCTGGACTATCTCGGTAAAACTCGAGAATGGCTGGACCGATTTGGCTAATTTTGATGTAAAATTATTTGTAGAAGTTCAGGGAAGGTCTATTCGGTTTTATATAGTCATTTTAGTCGCCACCAAAATTTTTAAATCTATATGTATTATTGTGTTTTAAATTTTATCAATCAAAAGCGAAATGAAAATTAAATTAAATTTTTTTTAATAACGCGGGCACATAAGTTTGATACACCCTGTATATTGAGCTGTAAATATTTATTAGAATTTAGTTTGGATGTAAGTGGATTTCTCTTTTAATGAGCTTTCCGATGAACCATTAAAGACTTTTGTGAATAATTAAAGTGAAAAGGACGATGTATTTAGGTTTAAAATGAAGAAAGTTGTTTACTACGGAAACTATAGAATCCACAGCTGGATGTAATTATCATTTTCGAGAAAAGTGGTTTTAAAAAAGAAAGTTTGGAATTTTAATATTTCTTTCAACCCGAGTGAATGTTGTAGAGTTTCCCCGAAAGTAATTAAGGATGATCGGAATAAATTTGAAAACGACTGTTTGTTTGTCGAATGGAAAAGTCGATGTTTCTGATTCTTGGCAAGTTGGAAGGGGAAAGGTAGTTTGAATGATTGAGAGAGTTTGAAAAAGAGGTCATTATGTTTTTGGCATCGCTGAAGAGCAGTTCGACGTTTTCGTGGATAGATAGTTAGCAAATACCAGTGGCTGTTTGATAGTGGAGAATAGTGTTGAAAAGTGGAACGAGAGACAGATCAAATTGAGACGAAATACCTCTTTGATTCTGTATTATTGTGAGAAGCAGAGCAGAGAATTTTTGGAGTTTTGTTTGAATCGAGTACGTGTCAAATAAGGCCCGGCTTGTTGGAGAATTGGTGCTGGTATGCTGATAGTTTTGAAGCTGGAGAGCGGAGAGGGCTTTGATGAGTAGCCTTTAACATAGTCAACGAGGGAGAGCTGTTCTGGGTCACGAGAAGACATCAGAGTGAGTGAAGCAAAAGGTCAGTCAACTTATGTGAAAGATATTTTTATGTTCGGAAACTAAAATTTTGAGTAAAAGGCATATGAATTAAAATTCCAATATTTCTAAAAGTAAATAGGAAGTATAGCTAATCTTGCGAATACATAAATTTGTTTTGTTTAGTTTGTTTTACCAAAGTCATCGGGAACAAAACCGATAAATTGTTTTTTTTTAACTATAATAAATTTAAGTGGTAAAGATTTCATTCGGATATCTGTGTCCACAGGTTTTAGATTTGATAGATTTTAGAGTATTGATTTTGACAAATAAAAGACAATTCTGTATGTTTATTTTAATATTTTGCTTTATTTCTTTTCCCTATTTTATCCCGATTAGGATCAACTAAGAGATACTGAACCCACGAGAGAGGATAGGTATAACGTGAGATAATTTAGATTTTTTTTAATAGTATAAAAAGGCACCCTGAGATTTTTTATTCATTTTTATGTATGATTTGCGACAATTAAATAATTAATCAGATAAATAATAATTAATATAAAATTAAATAAAAAATTTAAAACAATAATTTAAAATTTAATAAAATGCAGATCATAACAGTATGTATAAAATGCTCTTTTCACAGTGTTTGTTGCCATACTCCTCCGAAACGGTTTGACGGATTTTTATGGAATTTTACGCCTATCTTCGGCAGGACTGAGCATAGGTTGTTATCTATTTTTCATACCCGTACGTCACAAGGGGGGTTGCCCACCTGAAATTTTTTTTTGACAATTTTTTTTCTTAATTTTATATGATGTAGAACACAAAGATAAATACAACTCTAATTTTTCACTTTTCTATGGCTAACCGTTATTTTTTAATAGTCATCTAAATATCATATCTTCATCTTATATATAAAATTCAATTGCTGTTCGTGTGTCTCGATAAAACTCGAGAATGGCTGGACCGGTTTGGCTAATTTTGATGTTGAATTATTTGTAGAAGTTCAGGGAAGGTTTATACGGATTTATATAGTCATTTTAGTAGCCACCAAATTTTTTACATCTGTATGTATAAAATGCTCTTTTCACAGTATTTGTTGTCATACTCACCCGAAACGGTTTGACCAAATTTTATGAAATTTTACACGTGTATTCGGCAGGTCTTAGAATAGGTTGTTATCTGTTTTTCATACCCGTACGTCACAACTCTCATAATAATGACGTGAAAAATACGAAATTAAGTAGGTAGACTCCTTGCTGAATTCCGAGAAGAACCGTTCTAAAAATTTTTCTCTAGCGCAATCGTTGTCCGAAATACAATATCTCAAGCCGTAGAAATATTCTGAGGACAGAAGAAGAACGAGCGACAAATTTTACAGAAGAGAAGTGGAACAGTTTAACTTTGGGACTCAAATTAGGCAAAATATGAATTTTTTAATTTTGCGAAATTTTCAAAAAATATCTCTAAACGGAACTTTTCTGACGAACCGTAAACAGGAGAAAAATTTTGTTTAATTTTATTTAATTTAAGTATTCTATTTATTTTCCTTTATTTAATTTTATTTAATTTTTTAATTCCATTTATTTTATTTTATTTAATTTTATTTATTTTTATTTGATTTTATTCGATTTCATTTAATTTTGGTTTGCTTCATTTACTTTTTTATTTAATTTTGTTTAGTTTTATTTAATTTTACGAAATTTTATTTAATTCTATTTAATTTAATTTTATTTAGTCAACACCTATAGAGTTGTAACCACACCGAACCCGATCATAAATACAGGGTTGTTTTGAATGCAGATAAAATAAAGCTGTTATATTCATTATAAGATAAACAAATTTAAGATTGTAACTGTGGCACTACAAACTTTATTTTGTTACTTCTAACTAAACTTTATTACTTCAAACATCATGTGTAATTAATTAAAAATAATAATAAATCCTCATTCACATCGAGCATTTTTTGATTATTAATTACGAATTCCTTTTGTTTATTTTAAGTTTATTGTATACAAAAGTTTGTTTTTATCTATTGAGCAGTACGAAGTCTACCAGGTCAGCTAGTTACTCTATAATTAAATAGAATACTACAAACACGAGCCTGTACTGCCATTAAGAACAAAAAAATACACTTTCTTCAAATAAACTTTTTTTATCCGATGCTTAGATTTTGTGTCACATTGGAACTACTAAAAATCGATTATCTATAACAGGAAATCGAATTTGATTGACTTGGCAACATTTAGCGCGCCTATGAGTATAATAATTATTGTTTTTGATGGTATAGTGTCACTGTCACTGTCGTACTGCCGACGCACTGTTGAAAATTCGCAGAACTTTCGAAAAACAAAAATATTGATGACGCTCTGATGGTGACTCTTGAACACTAAAACCGTTATTTTATATAGGTAGTTTTTTTTAATATCAATATTTGTAACATCGGAGAACAACTAGAATATCCAGTATTGTTCTGAAGCTATTTCTTTGTGACATTTATGTAATGTACTATTCTAATTGGGAAATAAGACACAATTTAACTTGAAAAATGATTTTAATGACGTGTCGACTTCCACATCAGAGGTCGTTATCTAAATAAAAAATATTAATAAATTAAACAAATTTTGTTGATTAATACAAAAAATTCTTCTAATAATTTAATTTAGGTAATCTGATTCATTCATATCGGCAATTCAGACATACATTATACATTTTAAAGAAGAAGACTTTAAAACGATATGGCGAATATCATTTTAAAGTCCAGGAATTCAATTATTTAAAATAAATTGCCAATTTTATCATTTAAATTTTAGTCCTACGCAATTCATAAAAATTGGCAATATCATTTTAAAGTCTTCTACTTTAAAATGTACAATTTATGTCTGAATTGCCGATATAAATGAGTCAAATTAAATTATTATAAGAATTTTTTTTACTAAGCAACAAAATTTGTTTAATTTACACTGGGGTGCAAAATTAACCGGACACCTTAAAAATGGGTAATTTTTGATGTCTCGAATTTCCTAAACCTCTTGTCCGATTTGTGATTTTTTTAATATATTATAGCGTTATTCTTTACCAATATCGCTGTAATAGTATTGTTGCTAAACAGTTAAATTTCATTGTATACCGGGTGTATCAATCAATCTGTGTTTTTTTCGCATCACCCTGTGGAATATTCTAGCATTTATAAAATACTGAAATTAAAATCCAACTATAGCCTCACGTTTTCTCAACATTTTGTTTTTTTATTCATTCGCATATATTGGATAATAAAAAAGTTAGGTACTTTAACAACTAGCCATGTTTTCATCAATACAGCGTGTTTTTAAATAATAATTGGCAAACTTTAAGGGGTAATTCTGCATGAAAACATAATGACAATTTGCTTTATCAACGATATGTCTGCAAATGCTTCGTTTCCAAGATAGGGGGAGTTGAAAGTTTTCTTACAAACTGACTATTTATTTATTGCTTTAAAACCGGTTGAGGTATGCACATGAAATTTGATGGGTGTTAAGAAGTAGTTATTGTACTTTTTTTGACATACAATTAAGAATTTAATATTCACCATTGGCGCGCATACGAGTAATATGAGGGCTTATATTACCCGTATGCGCGCCAATCTTGAATATTAAATTCTTACTTGTATGTCAAAAAATGTACAATAACTACGTCTAAACACCCACCAAATTTCATTCGCATATCTTAAATGGTTTTTAAGCAATAAATAAATTGTCAGTTTGTAAGAAAAATTTCAACACCCTCTATCTCAGAAATGAAGCATTTGCGGACATAGGTTTATAAAGCAAACTGTCATAATTTTTTATGTAGAATTACCCCTTAAAGTTTGTCGCACTTATTTAGAAACACCCTGTATTGATAAATAACATGGCTAGTTGTTAAATTTCCTAACTTTTTTATGGTCCTACTTAAGCGAATGAATAAAAAAACAGAATGTTAAGAAAACATAAGGCTATAGTTGGATTTTAATTTGAGTGTTTTATAAATGCTAGAATATTCCACAGGGTGATGCGAAGTTTAAGAAAAAAATACAGTTTCATTGATACACCCCGTATGCAATGAAAATTTACCTGTTTAGCCACAATATTATTACAGCGATATTGATAAAGAATAAGGCTGTAACATATTAAAAATCACTTAAATCGGACAACAGGTTTAGAAAATTCGAGACATCAAAGATGACCCATTTTTTAAGTGTCCGGTTAATTTTGCACCGCAGTGTATTAATATTTTCTAACCATCTCCGATGTGGAAGTCGAAGGAGATAACCATCTCCGATGTGGAAGTCGAAACGCCAATAGAATCATTTTTCGAGTTAAATTGTGGCTTATTTCCCAATTAGAATATCCAGAGGAACTGTGGAATGCATTTAAAAACCAAGTTAACGAAATCTCCACAAACAATGATTATAGAAGTAACTTATATAATAATATATGGACCGTTCACTTTTGTTAGAGTGTAGGTCGCTCAAATACTATGAGCTCTTTTAATCCATTTCACGCGATGGATTAGTCCGCAGTTTCCTTTAGGTCGTCGTTCATAGGTTGTGATGTTTCTTGTCTTCTCTACTATCTTCTTCCACTCTCTCCGGTCCTGAATCTTTTCTCTCCAGTTTGCAATTTCCATCTTTAATATATCGTCTAGCAGTTGATCTTCCCATCTTATTTTTGGTCTTCCTCTTGGTCTATTTTTTACTGGTTTCCAGTTCATTATCTTCCTGATCAGTTCTTCTACCCCTCTTCTTTGTGTGTGCCCAAACCATCTGAGCCTTTGTACTTTAATGAATTGTACTATCTCTTCTCCTTCAGTTATATTTATTATTTCATGGTTCATCAGCTTTCTATATTCCCCTGTTTCTGTCTTTACTGGGCCATGTATTCTTCTCATAATTTTTCTCTCAATTATTCTTAACTTTTCTTCGTCTTTTTTCGTAAGGCATATTACTTCTGCTCCATAGGCAATCTCTGGTCTAATTGCTGCTGTATATATTTTTGATTTTGTTTTTTTGCTCAGGTTTTTGCCCTTGAATAGTCGGTGATATTTCAATATACTCTATTACTTGCTTTAATTCTTTCGTTTATCTCTATACTCCTTCCGTTTTTGCCGTCCACCATCACCCCCAGGTATTTGAAGCAATCTATTCTCTGGAATGTATTTTCACCTATCTCTATTTCTGTTATTCTGTTTACATTGTCTCTTGTGCTAATAAGGTATTTTGTTTTATTCTGATTGATTATTAATCCTCTCGTCTTTGCTTCTTTTACCAGGGGTTAAAAGTGCCTCTTCTAGTATTTTTTTATCTCTTGCTACCAGTCCCAGGTCATCCGCATGTCCTATGATCTGTGTTGAGCTTTGAATAATTGTCTTTTTTAGCCCTGTGTCCCTAATTAATCCTTCTAGAGCGATATTAAATAGTGTTGTTGACAGACTGTCTCCTTGTCTTACCCCAAGTTCTATTTTGATGTCGTTTGTATCTCCCTCATTTGTTTTAACTTTTGCTGTTGAGTCTTTCATTGTCATTCTAGTTAGTCTTATTAATTTTGCCGGTATCTCCATTTTTTTCATTTCCTTTAATAATTGTTGTCTGTATATGCTGTCGAAGGCCTGTTGGAAGTCGATATAGTAAGTGTAATTCTGTCATGTTCATAGCTTTTTTCAATTGTTTGTGTTAGTACGTGTATTGCATCTACAATCGGAAAAATGAAAGAATACCCATGAACGATCACATTCTGCTTTATCTTCTTGGTTTGCTTCTTACGTGGGTGCATAGCAATTGACTATCCAGATGTTGGCTTGTTTATTTTCTATTCTTATGTAAGATATCCTTCCATTAACTGCTTTGAATTGTATCACTTTTTCCCTCATTTTTTTGTTCACCATAAAAGCCGTACCATTCGTTCCCTGTTTGTTTTCTCCCGAATAATATATGCTAAAGTTTTTCTTCTCAATTTTTCCTTCTTTCTTCCATCGTATTTCCTGTAGGGCTAGGATTTCTAGTTCGTGTTTTTTCATTTCAAGGGCTATTTCTTGCATCTTACCTACTGCTAGCATGGTTCTAATATGCCAGGATCCCATTCTAATGGGTTTCGTGCTTTTCTTCTTATTGAGCTTCTTTCTTTCTTTTGTGTGCATTATTTTGTTTACGTTAACCGTTTGCATTGCCGAGTCTATTTCCAGTGGTACTATCTTTTGATTTTCATCAGCTAGTTTTTTGGGAATGTTTCTACTTTACCGTCTTTTCTCCATCTCCATTTTTCATTACCATCCACGGTTAATCCATTGTAGTCCCTTTTAACATTTCTCCCCATGTCTCTTAATTCCTCACACTTTGCTCCTATTTTCTTCTGAATATTTCTTTCTAAGACTGTCATATCCTGGCTTATGAAAATCTTCTCCCCTTTGATATGTCTTAATTTACTTTTCTTCTTCATCACCTTATTTTTTTCTTCTAGACTTTCCATTTTCAATAGACAGGTTCTATCTCCCAGTTTAACTGCTTTCTCTATTTTTATGTTCCCTTCCAAGCGCTGTTTGATGAAGTATGTCATTTTTTCTTTTAGTGCAGTTTCATCATTCGTATCTATTTTTACACCCGTTATTACTAGATTATTTTGCTTCATTTCCTTTTCACACCGTTCTACCCTAATTTCCAAAATATTTAGCTTTTTCTTTGTTTCCTCGAGTTCTGTCTTTACCGTATTGTGTTCTTTCTTTAATTCTAGTATTTCATCTCTAAAAACCTTGTTTTCTTCCCTCGTTTGTCTCATTTCATTCAAAACTTGTTTCAGTAAGCTATTTGTTGTTTCTTGTTCTGTGTCCATTGTTTTCTCATCATGGTTATCTGTTGTTTTTTGTGAAGTCTTGGAGAGTTTTCGACTCTTCGTTGACCTTTCTTCTTCGTTATCTGAACCCTCATCTCTTGTCCTCATTTTTGTGCCATCATCCGTGGTTCCATCACTATCTAGACATGTTTTCATTTCCTTTTCCAGGCATCTGTCTATTTTCGGCGCCAAGCACTGTTTTCCACCTCAACGGTTCAGAGAGAACGATGCCTATCGTTTCACTGTGAGTCTGTTATTGTTTTTATTCTGTACTTAGAAATTCTTGTCAGTTTGGCAACGTCGCTTTAAAATCGGACAATAACTAATTAGATCTAATTACCGGTTCAATTATTGTTTATACTTCACTAATTACCAGTTAATAACCTTGTTTATTTGTTTTTAAGTCACTTAAATGTTTTTTTAATGTTTTACGGCCAAACCTTATCACTGTCATTCATGTATTATTTTAATTATACACATCGGCTTATTGCACTAAATTATTTTTCGTTGCAACTCTCGAATTTTCAGGATGATCAGGGACGAAATATAACAAAGTATTCTACCAGTCACTACCACGTTGCCACGTCCAAAATAAAACAATACTAATCAGTAAAGAATCAATCAGATGTAAAATCGAAACTGAAGGCATCAGTATTGAACAAGTAATCATAGAAGTAACTTAATCAAGAAAAATAAATGGATGACTTATAAAATCGAATGAACCAGAATATAGATATCTTCAGAGTAGAATTAAACGGGAGATCAAATTAGTCAAAGAAAGATGGATGAGAGAAGGGCGAGAAGAAATGGAGGATGTGATATCTAGGCATGACTTATTTAATGAGTACAAAAAAGTAAAACAAATAAGCAACATATTAAAAAAACGAGTTCTATCTGAACTAGTAATTGACATTCAGATGTATATTCAGATAACAACAAAATTATTGTAAATGAGAACGAAATAAGAAGTGAACGGCAGCTGTATACAGGGTGTTTCATTAATAATTGTCCATATAGTAACTGGAGAATCCTTAGCCCAAAATACGAAGATTTAACCTAAAACACTTAAATAAAATGTGGTTCCTTACTGAGTTATAGGGTGTTTTATCTAAAAATTTAAAAACTATTTTTGCTCAGCATTTTAAAACTGTTCGACGTATCCTTTTCATACTTGGCAGATAGTGCGAATACTATACACCCTACTAAATGATGATAAACAAACGTTTCTAGCTATTACCAGAGGCGTACGACAGGGGATAGTGAATGATTGACCCTTCTCAAATTCTACGGCACTGGAGGAATTATTATTTTAGTGCCATTTTTAGATTCTCCAATACTTTCTACGTGAATAATATACTCTCCATTGGTAACGATAAAGTCATTAGTTTTCGAGATATTTGAAGTTAAATATGAAACGGCACAGTTATTTTGATTAATTTATGATAATATGATTCATATGGTTAAAATTTAAAAATTGTTTGTACCCAGTACTTAAAAACTATTTGGCGTATCCTTATCATACTGGGCAGAAAGTGTAGGTACTGTACACCCTACTAAATTAAGATAAATAATTGTTTCTAGCTACTACCAGAGGCGTACAACAGGGGATAGTGGCTGGTTGACCCTTCCCAAATTCTACGCCACTGACGAAATTGCTATTTTAGTGTAATTTTTTGACTTTTCAATACTTTTTATGTAAATAATATACTCTTCATTCGGAGCGATAAAATGATTAGTTTTCGAGATATTTGAAATTAAAAATGAAGCGACACAATACATTAATCAAAATAACCGTTTCGTTTCATTTTTAACTTCAAATATCTCGAAAACTAATTACTTTATCGTTACGAATGAAAATTATATTATTTTCATAGAAAGTATTGGAGAATCCAAAAATTTAACTAAAATAGCAATTCCGCCAGTGGCGTAGAATTTGGAAAGGGTCAACCATTCACTTTCCCCCGTCGTACGCCTCTGGTAATAGCCAGAAACGTTTGTTTGACACAATTTAGTAGTTTGTACAGTACCTATACTTCCTGCCAAGTATGAAAAGGATACGTCAAATAGTTTTAAAATGCTGAGCAAAAATAATTTTTAAATTTTTAGATAAAACATCCTGTAACTCAGTAAGGAACCACATTTTATTTAAGTGTTTTAGGTTAAATCTTCGTATTTTGTGCTAACGTTTCTCCAGTTACTATATGGACAATTATTAATGAAACACCCTGTATATCAGAGTTGTTTGATGATGTAAGAAATAATATTAACGAATTCTATCAAAATTGTAATGACGATCTAGAAATCAACGGAGTAACCAGGATAAACCTAAGGGGGGTACAACTACTGGAAGGTCTCTGGGTGCTATGCAATTAAGGGGGTGCTAACCGTATACAGTATAGAGTGTCCCAATGGGGGGTTATAACCCCCCGAAACCCCCCGGTTACGGCACTGCCAGAAATTATGAAATCAGAGGTAGAACACGCTATAAAAAATGCTAAAATAAGGAAAACTTGTGGTCCAGATGATACACCAACTGAGTTGCTGAAGATAACATAAAAGTAGTAGTAAAACTTTTTAATGCAATATACAGGGTGTAACAAAAATACAGGTCATAAATTAAATCGCATATTCTGGAACCAAAAATAGTTCGAATTAACCTGACTTACCTTAGTACAGATATGCACATAAAAAAAGTTATAGCCCTTTGAAGTTACAAAATGGAAATCGATTTTTTCGAATATATCGAAAACTATTTGAGATTTTTTATTGAAAATGTATATGTGGCATTCTTATGGCAGGAGTATCTTAAAGAACAATTATAGTGAAATTTTTACACCCCATAAAAATTTTATGGGGGTTTTGTTCCCTTAAACCCCCCCAAACTTTGTGTACGTCTCAATTAAATTATTATTGTGGTACCATTAGTTAAATTTAATGTTCTTAAAACTTTTTTGCCTCTTAATATTTTTTCGATAAGACAGTCTTTATCGAGTTGAGGCTTATTTTTTAATATGTTTACATAAAGTTTTTATGGGGATTTTGTTCTTTTAAACCCCCCAAATGGTTGTGTACGTTCCAATTAAAATATTGCTGCTGTACCATTAGTCAAACACAGTGTTTTTAAAACTTTTTTGCCTCTTTATATTTTTTCGAGAAGGCACCTTTTATCGAGATATGGCTTCTTTTTAAATACGGTTCAAAATATACCTAAAAATGCAAATCATACATAAATTTTCATATTATTACCAAGTCTCCATAATCGTACTTAACCATATACAAATATGTGGTGGATTTGAAAAATATTCAAAATATCTCGATAAAAACTGACTTTTCGAAAAAGTAATAAGAGCCAAAAAAGTTTTAAAAATAATGTGTGTAAGTAATGGTACTACAATAATAATTTAATTGGAACGTACACAAAAGTTTGGGGGGTTTAAAGGAACTAAACCCCCATAAAATTTTTATAGGGTGTCCAAATTTCACTCTAATTTTTTCTTAAGATGCTACTATCATAAGAATGCTATATGTCCATTTTCAATAAAAAATCTTTAATAGTTTTCGATATATTGGAAAAATCGATTTTCATTTTGTAACTTCAAAGGGTTGTAACTTTTTTTGTATGCACATTTGTACTAAGGTAAGTTAGGTTCAATCAAACTATTTTTGGTCCCAGAATATGTGATTAGATTTATGACCTGTATTTTCGTTACACTCTGTATAACACCGGAGTGATTCCCACAGACTGGTTTTAGGTACATACTCTATCCCTCCTCCAACCATTATAACTTCGGTTAGCGATACCGTAGCGATGACGGTCGGGTGTTCAATGCTTTTTCCCTATCCAAAAAGAAGTGCTACACCTATATTATATACGCGGTGCGTGCGTTCTATACTATTTATATATACATACACATAATAAATATACGTACACAATTTATTTCGGCGAAGCGATGACGGTGCACAACGTTGCTAAAGAAGTTTTGACTTCAAAAACGTGCAACTTTAAAAGTTACAAGATTTTTGTCAATATTGTTACAGATTATTAAGGATTATAAAGTATTGGTCACGTTCTATAATGTTCGTACTCACTAAACATAAAAAATAATACAAAAATTCTTACTTCTTAAATCTGCGACAATGACCAAACCACTTTTTAATCCAAAAGCCGTAAGCCAATTTGCATGTGGACATGTAGATATACATGATATGGATACTTTCATTCCAAATAGGCCTTTATGGAGGACCTTAGTTTCATTATTTATGATATTCCATATTACAATATTGCCATCATCAGACACACTTATTACCCTATCATCTCCTGCAAATGTAATTCCAACAATTCTATTGTCAGAAGCCTAAAAAGTAAACACCTGTTTAGTAAACATATACAGTATATTTATATTGAAATTTATCACACAAAATAATAAATAAAATAACTGAATATAAATTTGCTGAACGACCCCATGTTCTCTACTTATATCTTTTATCTGATACGGGGGAAATTTATTCTTTGCAAACCATCTATTAAGCTATTTGCAAAAACTACCGCCTCGTCGGCGACAGGACTTCCAATAAAACAACCAAATGACATAAAATAGATAAACCCAAACTACTTAAAATACATAGAAAATAACTTAAAATGTTGAATGGGTTGCATATACTTATGTTGACTGGGTTGAAAATAACTTATTTGCAATAAGCTCCCTTAATTTTCCTAACTATCGAGTGTATTGAGTTGAATTTGCCGGTCTGTAGTTTAAATTTTATGTTAGCTAATGTATTTTTTGTTCCAACAATTTTTTTTCTGTAATTCTGGAGCGCATTACGGGAGGAATCCCCCGATCCCCCAGTAGATTTGCTACTGTTCAGTAGTTTTCTAAAGATAAGGCGGAACTGTAACTATGCTGCGATTGATGATAATTCTTATCTCGCTCTAGAAGCACATTTTCTATCGCACTTCTTCAGTTTTCTGACGACTTTGAGAAGGTTTTCTGAAGACGAAAATACAATTCATCTATTTTTGACCACGAATTCATATACAAGACGCAAGTATGCATGAAGAAAATGAGTCTCTCTTCTTCTAATAATAAATACTTTCGTTCACTTGACCGTGAATTAGTGCGCTTAATGTAAACCGAGCACCTGAATCCAATAAATTCAGAAGGCCGTAGCTTCGGAATAATAGTATTGCAGGTCCCATGGACTTTTTTAATCTACGCACTGAGAGCTATCATTGACTGAACTTTCGTTTTTGACCGGGACCACTTTTCATAAGGAGTGTTGTGGAATCCTTTAGAAAAAAAAATAATATCATCAGTTTCCATTGATTGTGATGTAGTACAGAAAGAGATGTAAAAAAAAAGATTCTGTGTGTGTACTTTGTACGCACGTAAGAAGTTATACTTCTATTCTATGATTTAAACGAAATTAATATACTTTTTATTTATATTTTATTTAAATATTAAACTAATTTATACTTACTACTTCTCAAACATTTTTATTAAAACAGTGCCAAAAATTAAAATAAAAGAATAAAAACACACAAACACATTAAAAATGCCACAAATGATTTCTGAACATTAATTGTCGGAAATTTTTTTTAACTAAATACGTATTTTCTGAAAATAAAATTATATAATAAATATACTTACAATCATAAAATGTATAAAAAAATAAAAAAATAAAAGTTTTTATTGGGATTCGAACCAGCTATCACCGCGGTTGGTATATTGGGGTTCATTTGCCTTAAACGCTTCGCCACGGAGGCAATGTGTCATTATGTGCGAAGATCGACTAACTAAACGGATTAAGCTTTTGACATTTTTGAGTTAAATTAAATTATTTTGATTTTGAATTGAAATGATTTAGAATTGAAAAAATACAACAAAACATAGAGTAAGAAAACAATATATTAGGTGAACATTGATAGAAATTTTGATGGTAATCAAATTATGTAAATAAAAGTATTACATACTATGTATTTTGGTAGGTTCAAATAGGTACCTGTTGCTTTTAAAAACTATTTAAATGTCACTACAATGAAATTGTACATGAATTGATTGACATGAAATTTGGCATACACATAGATAACAAGTCAAAGAAAAAAAGTGATATTGTGCCGATGTGTGCTTTTGCCCCATGGGTGAGTGTCACCCCCTTTTAGGGGTGAAAAATATATGTTCGAAATAAGTCCGAAAATGGATAAAATGACTAATTCTAAGCAACTTTTGTTCAATAAAGTTTTTTCACCAAGTTAATACTTTTCGAGTTATTTGCGAGTGAATATGTTAATTTTTGTACAAAATAACCACGTTTTCAGACGGTTTTTCGCAAATATCTCAAAAAGTAAGGATTTGGTGGAAAAACAATTCATATCAAAAATATAGCACGTAAAAAAGTGAAAAACTTGGTGTATATATTAGGTCACTGTACCAGAGAACAACAACCACAGAGAAACGACACGCCTTTGATCTTTCGTGGCTAAGCCGCCAACGACACTTAAAGCAACCAAAGCGACCAGGGAACCCATAGTCAGTGGGCATATCACACAATATAAATTCGTAAATAAAATTAAGCATTTATGTTGACTTTCAGTAAATATAAAATATTGCACCGAGAAAAAAGTTGCGTACAGGGCCGGCTTTTGTTGGCATTCTTTATAATAATGGAATTATTTTTGATTTACAAAAGGTTGCAAATATATCGCACAACGCAAAGTAATGGTGAAAATCATATTGATTGGAACAATGAAAATACCTTATTGTTTATCCTGATTTTGGCATTGAAAGACCAATAATAAAATATACCTATTTATTACGGTAGGTGTGACATTCACTGATTTTTTTTTGGCTTGGACTGATACAAGACATAATTTGTTCGTCGAGGTATTTCCTAATAAATTATATTTTTTAACATAGGTTATCGAAAAATAACACAGCCATTGTAACGGCTACGGAAATGTCACAAACTCTGAAAGTTCCAATTCTGTTTGGGTGACAAATGTTCGTGATCGATAACAAGAAACTTTATGTTAAAATCGAATGTCAATATTGTTCTTGTCTTGGAAACCTATCTAAAGTACATTTTTCCTTTAAAGTCGAATATCGGAGCAAACGAATAAAAACCCAAGAAGTACTGTAAGAGTATATTTATATAAATATAAATATGTAACAATCTAAAAAATAATCAAAAAAGTATTATACGAATCGTTACAATTACACCGATTTATAACATTACATACACTACATACATTCAGTATCATTGTAAATCCAAGATGTCCACCGCTATAAAATGGTGGATTACATATTTTTTCACAACTACTTCAACATGGGTATCAAATGAAAGGGCTTGACTATTAATAAAGATTTCATTATAGAAAATCCAAAATGGCCGCCAAAAAATGGTGGGTTACATATTATTTAATTTCACAACTACTTTAATATGGGTATTAAATGAAAGGGCTTGACTTCTAATAAAGAGTTCATTATAGAAAATCCAAAATGGCCGCCAAAAAATGGTGGGTTACACATTTAATTTCACAACTACCTGAATATGGATATCAAATGAAGGGGCTTGACTAGTAGAAAAGAGTTCATTATAGAAAATCCAAAATAGCTGCCAACAGAATAGCGTATTACATATTTTCGTTGGCATACTGTTATACCCCCATCTACTGTTTTTTTATTTTTATTGACTTCTAAAAGGCATTTGATCGTGGTAAATATTTTATATTGATCGAGGTTTTAAGAATCATTGGCAAGATTTCCCAATTATCACCCCAATTATTTCTCCAACAATTTTTAGTTTGAATAGTATTTTGTTTGCGTCGTTTAAATCAGAAATTGTCGTGTATATATATTTATATATTTTTTATATATTTTTATACTCTTTATATATTTTTATTTCGTAAAAATAGGATATCTTGGAGTGCGATGACATCCGAACAACATCTGTTTTGACCTGGTTGGCCCTTCGGAGACTTGCGTCTGTTATGAAATACATGCACTGACACCAAATTTATTATTTTTATTTTGAAATATCCCTTGCTTGGCAGAGAGAAGTTTAGTTTTTTTATGCATTACGTAGGGGTAATGTATATAAGGAAATGAATCACTTTCGTCATGATTTATTATCAATAATATTTCTTCTTCTTTAAGTACCGTGCCCAAATTTTTAGGCGTGGGTAGCTTCCATAACAATTTGCCGCTTTGTTCTCAATGTTAACATTACTTCAACGATCATGGGAAGTACAGAAACCAATTTACGTCTGCTTTATAGATTTCGAGAAGGCGTTTGATAGAGTTCAACATGATAGGTTGTTTCAATATCTATCTAGAAATGATTGGAATAGATGATAAAGATCTGAGACTTTTACAACATCTATATTGGAATCAAGAAGCTTCTATTCTGGTAGACGGCAAAGAAACAGACAAAATTTGCATTCAAAGAGGTGTCAGACAGGGTTGTGTGTTATCCCCAACTTTGTTTAACGTATACTCAGAAATAATTTTTAATGAAGCCTTGGAAGGACAATGTGGAGTTCGAATCGGGGGTGAAACTATTAACAACATCAGATATGCAGACGACACCGCGACCATGGCTGAAAACATCGAAGATCTTCAATTCCTTATAGATCGAGTCACTAGAGAATGCTCCAATAACGGACTTAACATAAATGCAACAAAGACAAAGTTACTTGTGGTTAGTAAACAAGACGTCGGCCCTATGCAACTAATTGTCAGTGATGAATCAATAACAAAAGTTAACCATTTTAAATACCTAGGATGTTGGTTAAACGAGACACTAAATCCGGATGAAGAAATTAAAACTCGTATAGAAATTGCAAGAGGAGCATTTATGAAACTTAGATCTATTCTGAGCAACTCTCAGTTGAACTTACAACTAAGAATGAAGTTCCTAAAATGTTATGTGTATCCTGTATTACTATATGGATGTGAAACCTGGATCATGAAGGTTAACATGATGAACAAATTAGAAGCCTTTGAGATGTGGTCATATCGTAGAATGCTCAGAATATCTTGGGTTCAACGCATTTCTAACAGAGAAGTCTTCAACAGAGTAGGTCAAGGCGAAGGTGACTTAATGGAGATGATAAAAAAGAGAAAACTTGAATATCTGGGGCATATAATGAGAGGTAGCAGATACAGGATGCTGCAGTTAATACTCAATGGAAAGATCGACGGAAAAAGAGGAATTGGTCGAAAGAAATATTCATGGCTCCGAAACCTTCGTCAATGGACTGGCTTATCGGCAGATCAATTGTTACATGCCGCACAAGATCGAGAACGATATCGGCAAATTGTTATGGAAGCTACCCACGCCTAAAAATTTGGGCACGGTACTTAAAGAAGAAGAAATATTATTGATAATAAATCATGACGAAAGTGATTCATTTCCTTATATACATTACCCCTACGTAATGCATAAAAAAACTAAACTTCTCTCTGCCAAGCAAGGGATATTTCAAAATAAAAATAATAAATTTGGTGTCAATGCATGTATTTCATAACAGACGCAAGTCTCCGAAGGGCCAACCAGGTCAAAACAGATGTTGTTCGGGTGTCATCGCACTCCAAGATATCCTATTTTTACGAAATAAAAATATATAAAGAGTATAAAAATATATAAAAAATATATAAATATATATACACGACAATTTCTGATTTAAACGACGCAAACAAAATACTATTCAAACTAAAAATTGTTGGAGAAATAATTGGGGTGATAATTGGGAAATCTTGCCAATGATTCTTAAAACCTCGATCAATATAAAATATTTACCACGATCAAATGCCTTTTAGAAGTCAATAAAAATAAAAAAAAACAGTAGATGGGGGTATAACAGTATGCCAACGAAAATATGTAATACGCTATTCTGTTGGCAGCTATTTTGGATTTTCTATAATGAACTCTTTTCTACTAGTCAAGCCCCTTCATTTGATATCCATATTGAGGTAGTTGTGAAATTAAATATGTAACCCACCATTTTTTTGGCGGCCATTTTGGATTTTCTATAATGAACTCTTTATTAGAAGTCAAGCCCTTTCATTTGATACCCATATTAAAGTAGTTGTGAAATTAAATAATATGTAACCCACCATTTTTTGGCGGCCATTTTGGATTTTCTATAATGAACTCTTTATTAATAGTCAAGCCCTTTCATTTGATACCCATGTTGAAGTAGTTGTGAAAAAATATGTAATCCACCATTTTATAGCGGTGGACATCTTGGATTTACAATGATACTGAATGTATGTAGTGTATGTAATGTTATAAATCGGTGTAATTGTAACGATTCGTATAATACTTTTTTGATTATTTTTTAGATTGTTACATATTTATATTTATATAAATATACTCTTACAGTACTTCTTGGGTTTTTATTAGTTTGCTCCGATATTCGACTTTAAAGGAAAAATGTACTTTCGATAGGTTTCCAAGACAAGAACAATATTGACATTCGATTTTAACATAAAGTTTCTTGTTATCGATCACGAACATTTGTCACCCAAACAGAATTGGAACTTTCAGAGTTTGTGACATTTCCGTAGCCGTTACAATGGCTGTGTTATTTTTCGATAACCTATATTAAAAAATATAATTTATTAGGAAATACCTCGACGAACAAATTATATCTTGTATCAGTCCAAGCAAAAAAAAAAATCAGTGAATGTCACCATACATATTCATTCAAAGCTTGACTTAACAAAGTATCTGGAAAAATTTCACAAAACGCAGTTAAAGCGTGAAGTCGACTATATAAACTGTTACTCTTATAACAATTTTGCTGAATAAAGTATACAACATTTCTATAATACGAAATAAACTGTAAATTGTCCAATAACGACACTCGTTGAGACACTAAATCAATGTTTGCTCTCAGGATCTGGCTTACATCATCTTCACATAAATAATATTCGATTCCATGTTTCTCGATAGTCAGGAACTTTACATTTTCCATTACCAATTGTCTTAGTTTGCAGAAATCACCACACTCTTCGATTGGATCATACTCATCGGAACAGGTGGGCAAAGGTGGTATGAAAAATTCTTCCATAATTTGTATAAACATCTCAATTAGGGTAGTCCACTCGAATGTGTTTAAACTGATTCTTGTACATTTACCATGTTGGTACAGAATAATGGATGGAAAAAACTGTCGAGCTGGAGATAGGCCAATTTTTATGAGAAAACATCCTACTGGATAGGTAGTTTCCAATAAATAATATGGTTCATTTTTGGCAGCTTCTTCATATTTAATTGTCAGCATTTTCCAAAAAATGTATGTCTACGCGGCGTATCGAAATATAGATCCTTAAACTACATCTGAACTAGTAATCCAACTGTTGTGTTTGCTATCCAATCCTAACCATTTAACATACATCTTATTGCCTTTTCGTCTAAGTACTTTTTCAACCAAGTCAATGTCGGGATTTTTTGTTTTCTGTAATTCTTCTTCCTAAAACCCGCCACTAATCGGTGTACCTTGCATGTCTTCGAGCAAATACGTTATAGGATTCGTTATCTTAACTTGTACAATTCTAAATAATTCTGTAGTCCAATTGGGCGTGTAGGCCTTTTCAAAGAAATGTTTTGCCTTTGATATACGTACAATGTCGCCAACTTTAAATCTGCGTGGACCGGCAATCTTTAAATGACTATAACTTTTGTGTAAAATCGCTTTTTCGTTGGATTTGTTGACATGAGATGGCTTGTATCCTGTTTTACTGTGCTTTGTATTGTTGTATTCCTCAGTGACTGCAGGTAGTGCATCTAGCCATTTGTATGATCCATGTAAACTGAAATGCTTGTACAACTTTGCTTTCAACGTTCTAATAACTCTTTCACAAATGGCAGCCTTCTTAACCGTGTAGGTGCTGTAATGATTAATTTCGTGTTTTTTCATTAAATTTTGAAATTTTCTGTTGTAAAATTCGGTTCCCTGATCAGATTGTAGGTTTTTCGGAACTCGTTGAGTATGGGCGAGAATATCCGAAAATGCGCGAGTAATTTCCTCACCTGTTTTGGACTTTAGAGGACATGTCCAAACAAATTTTGAAAAACAATCAACTACAACTAGTATTAGTTTGTAATTTTTATTTTGGTGCGCATAAGGACGCATTTCAGCCAAATCCATCTGCCACAAGTCATCGATTCCTTTGATTATTGTTCGTCGACGAGGATAGTTTTTTCGTGCTGGTTTATGCAACTCATACACCACCTGTTCCTTTTCTTTAGACATTTTCATAAACGACTTTCAATTGCTGTTAGGCGAGTATCTATATTCATCGAATGAAGGTTGTCTACTACATCCTGTAATGCCGCGTTCATTTCTTTTATCTTCTTTTCCATCTTCATATCGTATATCGCATGATGTGCAATGGTTTCTGCAGCAGATTGTATATTCTTATCCGTATCCTTTTTTTAGTGTATTCAAATCATCTTTGAATATTTTTTGCAACTTTTGCTCGAGAAGTGGAACTGTGGTTTTATGAAGCTCTTTTCTTACTTCGTTTAGTTCCATGGTTAAATTCTTTATATCATTAGTTTTTTGCTGCAACAACTTATTTACATTATTCTCCGTATCCTTTTTTAGTGTATTCAAATCATTTTTCATTATTTTCTGCAACTTTAGCTCGAGAAGTGGAACTGTGGTTTTATGAAGCTCTTCTCTTACTTCATTTAGTCCGATGGCTAAACCTTTTATCTCCCCAATTTTTTGCTGCAACAACTCACCATGTGTTTGAATTAATGGTGACTGTATGTTACGCAACTCATTTATTTGTGCATCAACGTATTTTTTCGTTGCAGCATCACCATTTTCTGATGGATCCTTGACATTGCAAATTTTCATATTTTCGGCATTAATATTTCCGTCAGAAGTATGTGGAAATGTAACTCGCGTCACATTTTGAGCGCTACCACCACCATCACCACCACCACCACCACCACGAGAATGATGACCGAATTTGTCGACACTCATAATGGAAATGATATTGTCATTCCCAGTTACTCTATTATATTAGCTTCTTTTAGTTCATTGATGGCGTTACACTGTAAATCAAACGAGAGTCATCGATAAGCCCTGATCCTTTGGAGGATGCAGCTGGCGAAGATAGCTGTGGAGACGCTGATTGAGATGATGTTGAACGAGTTGGTATACGACTTTTTTTTCCACGGTTTTTTCCATCCATTATTCTGTACCAACATGGTAAATGTACAAGAATCAGTTTAAACACATTCGAGTGGACTACCCTAATTGAGATGTTTATACAAATTATGGAAGAATTTTTCATACCACCTTTGCCCACCTGTTCCGATGAGTATGATCCAATCGAAGAGTGTGGTGATTTCTGCAAACTAAGACAATTGGTAATGGAAAATGTAAAGTTCCTGACTATCGAGAAACATGGAATCGAATATTATTTATGTGAAGATGATGTAAGCCAGATCCTGAGAGCAAACATTGATTTAGTGTCTCAACGAGTGTCGTTATTGGACAATTTACAGTTTATTTCGTATTATAGAAATGTTGTATACTTTATTCAGCAAAATTGTTATAAGAGTAACAGTTTATATAGTCGACTTCACGCTTTAACTGCGTTTTGTGAAATTTTTCCAGATACTTTGTTAAGTCAAGCTTTGAATGAATATGTATGGTATTATAGCAATAAAGTTGTAAATGATTTGGATAATTCTTAATAAATAATATTAATAAAATATGTTGTCTTTTATTTTTGACTTTAGAGAGTGTAACAGAGGGTATCAGAGGTCAGCACAGTGTAGCAGAGCGGAGCAGAAGGTAATAGAGATTAGCAGAGGGTAGCAGAGCGCAGCAGAGGATAGCAAGTCGAATGTCACGTAACTGTCACGTCCTACGTCGAATGTCACGTCCTACGTCATACCTCAAATGTCACGTTCTGCGTCGAATGTCACGTCCTACGTCAACCGACACGTCCTGCGTCGCATGTCACGTCATTCACGTCATATTTCACGCCAAATGTCACGTTCTGCGTCGAATTTCACGTCATTCACGTCCTACGTCAAATGTCACGTTCTGCGTCGAATGTAACGTCATTCACGTTCTGTGTCGCATGTCAGCGCTTTGCCACGTCCTGTGCCACGTCACACATAAATGTCACGTCATACGTCAAATGTCATGTTCTGTTAGGCACTATACGGAAAAGAAGAAGAATTGACAGTTAATATTGAACGTTGACAGAAGAATTGAAAGTTGGCTTCTGTGTCGCCATCGCTTTCACTTGACACCCCATACGTCAAAATCGGACCAATAGCAACGAAGATATCCTGTAATGCCGTTTTGGCGCTGCCGCCATCTTTGTTTTTGTCTCAACTTATTCGTTACCCCCTCCCCGTTCCAACAAGCTCTCTTACGCCACGATCGGACCAATAGAAACGAAGATATGACGTAATGCCCTTTTGGCATACTTTGATGCGCACGCCACATACTGCGTTCAACCCCCCTTTTTCATCCCCTTTCCAACGATACGTCACACGTCATCCTACGTTAAGCCGTTTGGCATTTATTAATATTTAAGGGTTGCGATTTAGGGGATGTGCCAGAAGTAACGTTGTCTATCTACTCAAATGAACTTAATTGTTATCACTTCACAAGTTTTTTACTCGCGTATGTATTGATCATACGACCTGTAAGTTTCATCGGTTCAAAGTCCTTATTTTTGAAAGAGCTGTAGTGACAAGGGCTTGAACGAGTTACTTATGACGAGTGTATGCAAATTTAGAAACACCGAATCTTGACCAATTTTTGTCTTACAGAAAAACAAATTAATACAAAATATTCAGAAAAGTAAAGCCGACTTTTTTATTGTTTAAGACTTTTGGTATCTCTAACAATTTTTAAGTTATTTTGAAAAAAAAGCATTTTTTTCAAAATTAAAATTTTTAAAAATTTTACCTTAAAACCAAATTTTTTCAAAAATAAGCATTTTGAATCGATGAAACTTACAGATTATATTATAAACACAACATAAGTAACTTGTGAAGCGGTAAAGATTAATTTCATTGAAGTTGCTAATTGGGGTGTGATCTTCCTGATTTTTTTTGCCAAAACAAAAGGGACCAACTTTATTTTGAGCGTAACTTGCTTAGATTTGATGCTAGAAATTTTTTTTATAAAAACAGAAATGCTTTTTTTTAACACTTTAAAAAAGTTGTAATGTGTTTTCCCCAAGAATGATTCATTATTTGGATATTTGACATTAAATTATTCTATTTGGAATTTTTCGAATCTGAACCTATTTTTCATTAGCTATAACTCTGCGTTTGCTAGATATAGAGACCTAATATATACACCGTTTTTTTCACTTTTTTATAGGCTATAGTTTTACCAAGAATATTTTTTTCGACAAAATGCCTACGTTTTGAGTTATTTGCGAAAAACCGTCTAAAAACGTGGTTATTTTGTTGAAAAATGAACATATTCACTTGCAAATAACTCGAAAAGTATTGATTTGGTGAAAAAACTCTATAGAACAAAAGTTGATTAAAATTAGTCAGTTTATCCATTTCGGGACTTATCTTGAACATATATTTTTTCACCTCCGAGATGGGGTGAAACTCACCCCTAGGGCAAAAGCACACATCGGCACCATATCACTTTTTTACTATGACATGTTAGCTATGCGTATGCCAAATTTCATGTCAATCCAAGCGGTTCTTTAAAATTTACAGCAAAAACCGTGAAAGAATGTACTAATAGAAGGACATAGTAGTTCAAATGTCGAGCATCTATCAAAACCCTTTTTGATAACAAGATTGACATATAGTCCAGAGAAATAAGATTTTTCTCGTGACACATCCCCCTCCAGGCCGAAACCAAATTTTTTGAGTAGTATGGACATCTATATTAATAACCTATATATTTCCTGCAGCCGATTTTGATGATATACATAGTTATAAACAAATGAAGATCAAAAAACGGTACATTT
This sequence comes from Diabrotica virgifera virgifera, assembly GCF_917563875.1. Lineage (NCBI taxonomy): Eukaryota > Metazoa > Arthropoda > Insecta > Coleoptera > Chrysomelidae > Diabrotica > Diabrotica virgifera. The sequence goes on along the minus strand of NC_065445.1, from coordinate 173,365,324 downwards.
TTGCTTTTTTCGTCTATTACTAAAAAGTAAGGCATTCTAAACAAATTTGAGAATAAGAAACTCATAAATCATATAAAAAGCTTCAATATGGCGTTCGCTGAATATGTCTATCCTTATTTGTTGCTTAGAAAATTGTAAAATTAGTCACAAATTTTGAAATTTTATAAATGTTCATAACTTATGTAAAAATTAAGTTAGAACCTTCCTATTAAACGGGATGCTGAGACTTCTTGTGCTTAAATTATATTTTAAATTTCAAAGCAATTGCTCAAATAGTTTAAAAGTTATTTCATTTGTTTTTCCCAAATTCATTTTTTTTTGCAACACTATAAGTCAGAAAATTATGAGGTTACAGTAACACTTCGGACAGTTTATGAAAGAAGAATATTTCTACTATTAACCTAATTAAAAAAATGACAAAAAGTAATTTTAAACAGTGGAAAATTATTTTGCAAAAAATGTCGATTTTTTGCTTACTTATAAACAATTAGAATATCTTTTTAACCGTTACCCGTAGAAAAATTATTTTTTCATATTTACAAAGATTGAATTTTTATACACATTTAGAAAGAAAAACAATTGTCCTAGGACAATTATGGACGAAGTTAGCACCCCCTTTTTTAATTCACATGTTCTTGCAAATTAATTTTGCAATATTTAGAATTATTTTTTGTCATTTTTTTAAATTAAATTAATAGTGTAAATCTTCTTCTTTCATAAACTATCCAAAGTATTACTGTAACTTCATCATTTTCTGACTTATAGTGTTGCAAAAAAAATTAATTTGGGATAAACAAATCAAATAACTTTTAAACTTTGACCAAATGCTTTAAAATTTAGGGTATCATTTAAGCACCAGAAGTTTCAGCATTACGTGTAATAAGAAGGTTCTAAGTTAATTTTTACATAAGTTATGAATATTTATAAAAACTCAAAATTTATGTTTTATTTTGCAATTTTCTAAGCAACCAATAAGGATAGACATATTCAGCGAACGCCATATTGAAGTTTTTAATACGATTTATGAGTTTCCTACTCTCAAATTTGTTTAAAATGCTTAACTTTTTGGTAATAGACGAAAAAAGCGAAAATTTACCGTTTTTTGATCTTCATTTGTTTACAACTATGTATATCATCAAAATCTGCTGCAGGAAACATATCGGTTATTATTATAGATGTCCATACTACTAGACCAGTAAGGATCTGTTTTTAGGTGGATGTGAGAGGTGGCATTCAGATTTTTGCGGATAAAGTTAGGTGATAACTTCGTTAATAATAATTGATTTATGCTCCTTCTCAAATATGTCCGGAACATTAAGAGGAAACAGTAGCGATCAACAGGTAGCGAAAACGCGTTCCAAGATTGCGGCTGTAATTTTGAATATTTTTTCGAGATATTTGGCACACGTATTCGTAATATAATAAAGAATGGCGGTACAGAGCCCAATTTGAAAAATATATTAATATGTGGAAATTACGCTGTAATTAAATACAATATTAAAAAACGAGCCTGTACCGCCATTAAGAACAAAAAAATACACTTTCTTCAAATAAAATTTTTTATCCGATGCCTAGATTTTGTGTCATTTTGGAACTACCAAAAGTTTTTATTTCATTAGTAGTTCCAAAATGACACAAAATCTAGGCATCGGATAAAAAAGTTTATTTGAAAAAAGTGTATTTTTTGTTCTTCTTAATGGCGGTACAGGCTCGTTTTTTTAATATTGTATTTAATTACAGAGTAATTTCCACATATTAATATATTTTTCAAATTGGGCTCTGTACCGCCATTCTTTATTATATTACGAATACGTGTGCCAAATATCTCGAAAAAATATTCAAAATTACAGCCGCAATCTTGGAACGCGTTTTGGCTACCTGTTGATCGCTACTGTATCACCTTAATAAAAAAAAATAAAATATTTAAAAATTTCAAAAAATTTCGTTTTTTTTTCTACTTTTTTTGCTTATAACTTAAAAATTATTCATTTTAGAACAAAGTCCTATAGGAATAAAACAAAGATAATTAAATTTTCTATCAGATGCGATTGGTTAAAACTGTCTTAATTTATCACCCCAATAAATATAAAATAAGGGGGCAAAACAAGCCTGTCCTTATTCAATGATATTCCATCACTTAGGTTACACTTGGAACCTTCCAAATTCGCATAGAAAATTTTTGTAATGTGCTAAAACCGTACACCAAATTTCATTAAAATTGACTTACTAGATTTTGCATAATAATTTTGCAGTCTAAACTTTTTTTAAAAAATTAAAATTTTTTAAAATCTTGCACAACAAAAACTAGAACATACAAAGATTTGTCAATTTTTTTACATATAAAGAAGTACTCCACCTATCTAATGCACTTTACAGAATTGAAACCGGATTATTTAAGCAGCCTCAGCAATGTTTTAAAGTTATAAACAATTTTTTGGCTTATAAACAAATTAGTGCTGTGGCCAGGAGGGGGTGCCACGGGCTCCTTTATTTAGATGGACTTACCCAAGTTTTTTTATGTATTTTGACCCCTAGAACAAGAATTTTTTGGGTAACAGTTGATCCGGATGTCGATAAGATTGTTATAAACAAATAACTTGAGGAATTACATAAAATCGATTTTTCGCAAAATAAAACATTTTTTGTATTTCTTGGGTAATTCTAAGCAAAAAATGTTCTTACAAGTTTTTTCGTAGGATGCATAGTTTTCGAGATAAACGCGGTGGAACTTTAAAAAAATCGAGAAATTGCAATTTTTGAACGCGAATAACGTTTGATTAAAAAATAAAATAGCAATTCTGCTGACAGCATTTGAAAGTTTAAGTCAAATTATACCGGTTTTAATTATTTGCCTTGCTAAAAATTAATTTTTTATTATTAAACAAAGCTATTTGTTTATAAGCAAAAAAATTGTTTATAAATTTAAAACATTGCTGGGGCCTCTTAAATAATCCGATTTTAATTCTGTAAAGTGTATTAGATAGGTAGAGCACCTCTTTATATGTAAAAAACTTAGCCAACTTCTAAATGGTCTACTTTTTGTTCAGAAAGATTTTAAAAAATTTGAACTTTTTTAAAAACATTTAGATTGCAAATTTATTATGCAAAATTTGTTAGGTCGATTTTAATGAAATTTGGTACACGATTTAAGTATGTTACAAATAATTTCCTAAGCGAATTACTAAGGTTCTAAGTGCCACCAAAGTGGTTAAACAATATTGAATAACAACAGACTTATTTTGCCCCCTTATTTTGTATTTATGGCTACATTGCAGAAAAGGTAATACCTTAAGACATTTTCTACCAGTCGTATATCATACAAAATTCAATTATCTTTATTTTATTTCTCTACGACTTTGTTCCAAAACGAATCGTTTTAAAGTTATAAGCAAGAAATTTTTAAATATTTTAATTTTTTTATTAATGTTCCGGGCATATTTGAGAAGGAGCATAAGTCAATTATTATTACTGAAGGTGTCACCTAACTTCATCTGCAAAAATCCGAATGCCACCTCCCACATCCAAAATAGACGTTTTTTCGCAGATCCTTACTGGTCTATACTCAAAAAATTTGGTTTCGGCCTTGAGGGGGTTGTGTCACCAACAGGGTATTTTTTTTCCTTATTTCTCTGAACTAATAGTTACCCTTCAAGAGACGTATGTGGATACTGAAGATAAGCTGAAGACAGTGGGGAGAATACCGGGATATGAAGCATTGGGAATTTGAATATAATTATGTGATCTGAAGCATTTCGAACAATTATTCCTCGAGAATTCTTCTTCTTAAAGTTCCATCTCCTATCGGAGGTTGGATATCATAATGGCTATGGTCACTTTGTTGGCTGCTGCTCTGAACAGTTGTAATGAACTACAGTTAAACCATTCCAAGGTTCCTCAGCCAGGAGATGCGTCTTCTTCCTTGGATCCTTCCTTGCATAATAATTTTCAGCAGCTCATATTTTTCTCCTCTGGTAATGTGACCCAAATATTCCAGTTTTCTTGTTTTTATACTGTTCATAATTTCTAACTCCTTATTTAAACGTCGTAGCACTTCAACATTGGTAATCCTTTGAACCCACTGAATTTTCAATATTCTTCTGTAACACCACATTTCGAACGCTTCTATTTTTCTTATGTGTTGTCTCTTCAATGTCCAAGCTGCCATTCCGTATAGTAATATAGAAAATATGTAGCATCTTAGAGCCCTCAATCTGAGAGGCAACTGAAGGTCTTTGTTTGTAAGCAGTGTCTTCATTTTTATAAATGCTTGCCTTGCAGTTTCAATTCGGACTTTAATTTCTTTGCTTTGGTCATTTTTTTCATCAACCCAGGTTCCCAGATATTTGTATGTCTTTACTTTTTCTATTTGGGTTTACTCTCTAGCATTAACCTTTTATTTCCATGTTGTGTTTTTGAGACAATATAGACAATAGAGACAAATAGAAGAATGTTATACACCATTGTGAAAAGTAAATAATAAAATAGTATGAAACAGAGGGATGGACTTAACAGTAGTGCTTATTAAAGATGATAGAAATGCAGGATTCCCAGTTGCTTTATTACTGTCAAACAGATTGGACCAACAATTTCACGAAGTATATGTATTACATGAGTAGTGACAATTTATGACTGATAAATAAAGATAATTTTCAAAAAACTTTAAATAATAATAAGATCTAGACAGAAATTCTTGCAAAACATTTTATGAGTGATAATGAACACACTATCGAAACAATAAGGGTCATATAAGAATCATCAGACAAGAAATATAATATAACCCATCTCTATATTTGCCAACTAAACATAGATAAACAGTAGATTGACATAGTTACTATTCACGAGATGCATGTGGATACCGAAGGTAAGCTGAAACCAATGGGGGGAATACTGGGATATGAAGCATTGGGAGTCATATTTAACTCTATTTATGGATATGCTACATATTCGCAGTAACATAGAATATGTAAACTTAGTGCTTGCCAGCTCAAAAAACGACATACATAACATAACTATAAAAGTTAAAGAGCTAAGAATAGCAAATGTGTAACACGATCTGTTTTGGCCCCCACTCTATTTAACTTTTATATATCAAACCTTCATACATCACAACATTCCTGCAAGAAAATTTGGATACGCTGATGATATAGCTCTAGCTGACCAACATAATAACTTTGAAGCTACTGAAATAACCTGAACAGATGATTTGTTCATTCTAAATTCATAAAGAAGCAAATTATCAGTGGTAATTACACGAGAGCTCTAAAATTATTAATTTGTATCCCGAGTACACTTTGCAGTTTTTTTATGTCAAATTATGTCAAAGTGTCACGAGTGCAAAACAAATCGGTAATTTTTAAGAGCTCGGGTGTAATTAGGTAAGATTATTTTTCATGAACAAAACTGTTTTTTAAAATCATTTCACCTAACATTTTATTGATATCTTCGCCTGAGTATTTGCTAAACCTGTTCATGATGATCCATTTGACAAGTTGTAAAACATTAATTCTCATTAAGGTCACTGAATGTTCATTTTTGCGTAGAAATGAAGGGCATCTGACGTAATACCATGACGACGGGAAATAATCGAAAAAAATTTCCGCTGTAATTTTTGTAGGTTTCTATTGATCAGAATCTCTATGAATGAAATAATCAACTGAAAATCTTTTTTACCAATACTTCAGCTCAAACACCAAAAGCATTCTACATACCTTCAAGTGACTTTAACCCATTAGCGCCCAGCATCCTCGTTTGAGGACAGTTTGTTTAGGTGGGGATATAACAAATTCTGCGTAAATATTTTGTGATTGCCTACCTCAGTGGTTTAGTAGAAGCACTATAAGTGTATGTATTCATGCTTTATTTTTATTTGACGAAATACTAGCTTAAGGCGAAAAGTACCTACGATTTTTAAGTTTACTGAACTATACTTACATCAGTGTGCATAAGTTTTTTATATACAAAAGTGAGTTTGAAAAATTTATATTTTTTATTAGGTTAGATCCATAACTTTGACAAAAAAATACAAATATTACTACCCAGTAAAAAAAATGTTAACAAAAATTATAAGAGTATTATGCGTCCTCAAATGAGGACTCTGGGCAAATTCATATATTTTTGTTGTTCTGAAGCTATTTTCTTGTGGCATTTTTACAATTTTAACTATTTATAATGGGAAATAAGCCACAATATTATTAAAAAATGATTTTTATTAACGTTTCGACGCCCAAATTGGGTGCCGTTGTCAAAATGCAAAATACTACTAACATAAACAAAAATGTTGTTGCTTAGTAAAAAATTCTTCTAATAATTTATTTAATTTGACTCATTTATATCGGCAATTCAGATACATAATAATATGATACATTTTAAAGTAGAAGACTTTAAAATGATATTGCCAATATTTATGAGTTGCGTTCCTGGGACGACTTTACTGAAAGATAGTTCATTCGATTACATGAAATCAACCCCAACTCAAGAATATCCGTCACAAAAAAAATCATAGCATGTGATCTGTCTTTAAAAAGACAACCACATGCAACGGTGACATTAAAATTCTCGCGTTAGAGATCTCATAGTAAATCACGAGGGAAAACGGTGGAATGCAGTAGGATGTGGATACCCATACTGAAAGAGGAAGTCAATAGAAAGAAAATACCACAATTAGTAAGTCAATAGTCGAGATACTACATATTTTATATTTTAGTATTACTTATATATCCATGTATTATTGATATTATTTATAATTTAAAGAAAATTATAGTAAAGTCAGAATTTGGTATTAATTTTGAGAGTAAATTAAATGTAAGACCAAATACTTACGATGTCGGGATAGTATCACGAGGTTTTTCCTGGTTTTCCCTCGTGATTTACTATGAGATCTCTAACGCGAGAATTTTAATGTCACCGTTGCATGTGGTTGTCTTTTTAAAGACAGATCACATGCTATGATTTTTTTGTGACGGATATTCTTGAGTTGGGGTTGATTTCATGTAATCGAATGAACTATCTTTCAGTAAAGTCGTCCCAGGAACGCAACTCATAAATATTGGCAATATCATTTTAAAGTCTTCTACTTTAAAATGTATCATATTATTATGTATCTGAATTGCCGATATAAATGAGTCAAATTAAATAAATTATTAGAAAAATTTTTTACTAAGCAACAACATTTTTGTTTATGTTAGTAGTATTTTGTATTTTGACAACGGCACCCGATTTGGGCGTCGAAACGTTAATAAAAATAATTTTTTAATAATATTGTGGCTTATTTCCCATTATAAATAGTTAAAATTCATATATTTTGTGTAAAAAGTCTACATTGGCATTTTTAGTAACTAATTATTTTCTTCGATTCTAGGATGAGACAAAAATATTTATTAAAGAAAATTATTAGAGAAAACCGAACTACAAAGCGTCCTACCAAACAATAAAAATACCTAGAACAGAAGCCTTGAGGTGCATATGACTGGTGCTTTGATAACAACAATACAGTAAATGTGTTTCTATTGGAACCAATTGTGATACGATTTTTCTCACGAACCAAGTTGAACAATGGAGTAAAAAGGAAAAAAAGAAAGTATAAGTTTCCCAACTATCCGCTATTTCCAATATATGGGTGGCGTGGATCACCGTGAATGGTTGTAAGAAATACACCATATATCTGTAAGAGGAAAAAAATGGTGTTGGTGTCTTATTACACGAATGATAGATATGGCTATCGTAAATGGGTGCATGCTATACAACGTGATATAGGTATAAGGGAAAAATATATCCATCAAAGAATTTAGGCGGCAAGTAGCTTATTCATATCTAATAATTGGACATGACGTAAGAATAAGCAAAGTCGTCCATTTAGCAGTCTTCCAAGTACATCAATAGCAATATCTCTGAAGACATTAGATATGATAGTAAACACCACATTGTAGCAAAACGAGAAAAACAACCAATATGTCAATATCAAAACTGTACGTCAAAACCGCGAACATATTGCTAGAAATGTAATGTAATGCTTTGCGTGTGGATTTGTTTTGAACAATTTCATAAAAAAATATAGGATTTTTATAAACATTTTTTAACTCCATATTATACATATATTACGAATATAATTTGAAAAACTGCTAAATAAAGTTATTTTGCTAAACTAAATTTTGTCCTTAAATTCCATAGTCATTGAGCGCAGCGTCCTCAAATGAGGACAGTTGTTTTTTCAAAAATGTGAAAACAAAAAACAAAAACTTTGATACCTCAAAATATATTACGAAACAAAAAATTACGTTAAAAATGCAAAAAAAAATTTGGGCGTTAACGGGTTAAACAGAATCCTTTTTAAAAACAATGTTAAAAATGCTAAACTAAAAGATACTAGCCTTGCTAAACAGCTCAGCAACGAAGGCTTGTTCCTGAGTGCCAAATGGTTCGATCTGCGAAATAAAAAAGCTCTCTGCTATCTACGAGATTCGATAGATCAATAAGAAATGACAACATTTGCACAGGCCATATTATCCGTTCAGAAAACCTATGTAAGTGGGTAAAACCCCTGACAGAAAACTGCTGCTGTGGAATTGAAAGCCAATCTAGTGAAAGAGTGTGAGCTGAGAGCTTATTCTAACGACCCAATTGGGCTTCTCTCTAACTCCCATGTCTCTTCAGTGACACATTATATTTTTAAAATGGTTTATACTATTACCGTTGTTTAAAAAATAATAGTTGGTAAACGCAATGAATAAAGGCTATAGCGGGATAAGATGGTCAAAAATGCCCCCGCACCGATCAGCGCCGCTACTTATGTTTTCGATAAAGGATATAAAATTATGCCCTCATGCAAATTTTTATCTTCCCAGAGGTCCTGAAACCTCTTAAATCGAGAAAAGAAGAATTTTTAGGTTTTATTTTTTTGTAAGCGCAATTTTAATTTAAAAAATCTAAAAAAATTCAAGATTCATAAAAAATATAAATTGGATCCAAAACAGCCTGCTTTTTTTCAGATTTTTGTAATAAAAAATGAGCCCAGGAAAATTTTTTGAAATTTTCAAAAAATTTTTAGGTTATGTAAATATGATTTGGCCAACTTGTAAATAGTATTTTTTTGTGTGTTTTTTATCGTTCTTTTGAATGGCAGAGGCAGAATTTTTAATATTGGAGCGGAAAGAACGAAAAAATTGAAAAAACCGTTTTTGGCTGTCTCGAGATGCATCTCGGGACAGCCAATTTTAGGATTTAGGATCCTGACTACAACAACAGAAAAAACGCTAAAAGTGTGAATTTTGTCATAAAATTTGGTATGTGGGCTTATAATAATATTTGGAACAGCTTTTCCAAATAACTTTTTTCGATATCTCTAATGCGAAGCAAATCGAATCGCATATCGAAAATTCACCCTGTTTGTGGATATAATATTATTATCAATTTGATAATTTATTGCAACTGATATAGTCGTATTTTTATACCTTGATTCAAAATATACATTTAAAATACTGACTAATTCACTAATTTTATCATAAAAAGTTCAAATTGATTGCATTGAAGTATTGAACCAATTAATGTGTAATAATAATTTATACAGGGTGAGGTTTATGTACGGAAACCCTCAATTATCTCGAAAACGGTTTGCACGATGTTTATAAATTTTGGTGGGTAGGGGTTTTCTAATGCGGCCGATATTATAGTGATAATTACATTGTTGTCAGATCTTCCGTTTTTCTAAAAATCTAATAAAAATTTTTACTTCAATTGGAATACCTTTTATATTTTTTGCGTTTTGAAGTCCTTAAAAAATACTAATTATTTTTCATGTTATATTCCCCATACCTAAAGGTCATACTTTCGGAGTTATTGCTACATTTAGTTAAAAAAAAATTAAACAAATTATAAAAATCAATTTTTTCGGCCCGGGTAGACATTATTTTACGTTCTTTGGACCATTGGGAACAAAAAAGTTCTTTTGTAATTTTTCCGTAAAGTTAATCGTTTTCGAGTTATAACCAATTTAAAACTAAAAAAAAAATCGAATAATGACGATTTTCAAGGTTCAAAAATACAAATCAAAAATATTATTTTTGTTACTACCCAGTATACAAATTCAAGTTCAGGCCTTATTTTATCAGTTACCAATAAGTCATTTAAGCTTGTTTCATTCTAAAATATTGTTTTTTAGTTGTTAATGCAGCCCCCGATCGCCGTCCTCTCATATGCGCTTCACTAACAATTATTAAAAAGCAATGTTTTAGAATAAAACGGGCCAAAAAAGTTTATATCGAGCGCCTAGAAGAAGGGCTTAGCTTGAATTTGGGTACTCAGCAGTTTCAAAAATAATATTTTTTATTTTCAAGGTTCAAAAACACAATTTTTGAACCTTGAAAATCGTCAGTATTCGATTTTTTTCAGTTTTAAATTGTTTAGAGCTCGAAAACCATTAACATTAGAGAAAAATTACAAAAGACCTTTTTTGGGTCTATAATATGAAAATATAACATGAAAAATAATCGGTATTTCTTAAGGACTTCAAAACGCAAAAGACATACAGGGTGTTCCATTTGAAATAAGAAAGTTCATTAGATTTCCAGAAAAAACGGAAGATCTGACAACAATGTAATTATCACTATAATATCGGCTGCATTAGAAAACCCCTACCCATCAAAACCTATAAAAATCGTGCAAGGCGTTTCCGAGATAATTGAGGGTTTTTATACATAAAACTCACTCTGTATATTATAATTCATCATCATCATCATCATCAGCCTCTCTCAATCCACTGCTGGACATAGGCCTCCCCTGTTTGTCTCCAAAGTGTTCTATCTTGTGCTTTTTGTATCCAGTTTTTTGTTGTCTTTCGTAAGTCGTCTTGCCATCGTATTGGTGGTCTTCCTCTGCTACGTTTATCGGCTCTTGGTCTCCATTCAACTAGTTTGCGAGTCCATCTTCCGTCCTTCATTCTGGCAACGTGTCCAGCCCATTTCCATTTTAAGTTACAGCTTCTTTCAATGACGTCTATGACTTTGGTCTTAGCTCGTAGATCTTCGTTTCTAATCCTGTCTCGCAGAGTGGCCCCTATCATTGATCGCTCCATTCTTCTCTGCGCTACTCTTAGTTTTTGTGCGTTTTTCTTTGTGAGCGATAATGTTTCTGCACCATAGGTCATCACCGGTAGCACGCATTGGTCGAAAACTTTTTTCTTCATGTTAGTTGGAATGTCACTCTTAAAAATGTCCCTAAGAGCTCCGTATGCTGCCCATCCTTGTATTATTCTTCTGGATACTTCTGTTGTTTGATTGTCCTTACCTATCTTAATTTCGTGACCCAGATATATATATATATATATATATATATATATATATATATATATATATATATATATATATATTTGTCTACCAGTTCTATTTGTTCATTCTGTATTTCAAGGTGTTTACTTGGTACTAAGTTCGTCATATATTTTGTTTTTGTTATATTCATTTTTAAGCCTATTTTATGACATGCCGTACCAAGTTCTTCCAACATTTTCTTTATTTGTCCCAAATCGTCTGCAATCAGGACTATATCGTCTGCGTAGCTTAGGTGGTGTAGCATCTCTCCGTCCACATTTATTCCTTTATCACCCCATTCGAGGGTTTTGATCGCTTTTTCTAGAGCCGATATGAAAAGTTTAGGTGACAACGTATCCCCTTGACGGATACCTCTTTGGATTTTTATTTGTTTGCTGTTAGCGTGTAGTTGTATCGAGCTTGTCGCATTTATATATATATATATATATATATATATATATATATATATATATATATATATATATCCATATATATATATATCCATATATATGTATCCATGTGACTTCCAAAGTAGATTCTCGTAATACGTTGTTACTTCATATATACCGTTATGACTTCCGATTTCGGAAGTCACAACGTTTTGCCTATATTTTTACGAATTTGGCTACTAGATGGTATCAGAAGGCTTATATTAAAAATTTCGCTGGAAGTCATATCGTATCTAACATACTCATAAGATCAGATTTTAGTTCGACTGTATATCACCAGCGCTAGTGTCGCTCCCGTGCTACTATACAGGCTATGTACACAACGCGTAGCGTCTTCCGTATACCACACCGCTCGGTGTGACTTCCGTTTTTTGGCAACCCTGTGTAACGGTTTCCAGACATTTATCTGTTGTAGATTGGCGGTCCTAATCGTACTTAGTGTTTTGTGTGCCTTTTGTTTTTAAACATGAATAATAGCATATCTGCTTTACTTTTAAAGTTAGCCTTAAATGAAGGTACAATAAGTGATTATATATCTCTATAATTATATATTTTCTGTACTTATTTTAATCTATAATATTTACTTACCTATTTACTTATATAAATTCATTTTTCTCGTGTTTTTGTTTACTTCCTTTTTTACAATGAACTTCTAATTTAATCTACACTCACCGGCACGAAAAACGGGCACCCCAAAAAAATGGGTAATTTTTGATGTCTCGTATCTCCCAAACCTGTTGTCCGATTTAAGTAATTTTTTTTAATATGTTATAGCCTTATTCTTTAACAAAATAGCTATGATAATATTGTTGATAGACAGGTAAATTTTCATTGTATACCGGGTGTACCAATCAAACTGGGTTTTTTTTCTCAATTTTCACAACACCCTGTGGAATATTCTAGCCTTTATAATATATTTAAATCAAAGCCTAACTATAGCTCCAGGTTTTATTAACATTCTGTTTTTTTATTCATTCGCTTACGTTGGATAATAAAAAGTTAAGGACTTTAACAACTAGCCATGTTCTTTATCGATACAGGTGTTTCTAAATATAAGTGCGACAAACTTTAAGGGGTAATTTCTGCATGAAAAAATAATGATCGTTTGGCAAAAGAATTTTATATTTGCAAGCATTTGCGGACATAGCTTTATCAAGTAAACGATCATTATTTTTTCATGCAGAATTACCCCTTAAAGTTTGTCGCACTTATTTAGAAACACCATGTATTGATAAAGAACATGTTTAGTTGTTAAAGACCCTAACTTTTTTATTATCCAACATAAGCGAATGAATAACAAACAGAACGTTAAGAAAACCTGGGGCTATAGTTGGGTTTTAATTTCAATATTGTATAAAGGCTAGAATATTCCACAGGGTGTTGTGAAAATTGAAAAAAAAAACCAGTTTGATTGGTACGCCCAGTATACAATGATAATTTACCTGTCTAGAAACAATGTTATTACAGCGATATAGTTAAAGAATAAGGCTATAGCTCAGGGGTGGGCAAAAGCCGGCCCGCGGGCCGGGTCCGGCCCTTTCGCTTACTTTGTCCGGCCCGTTGAAAAACCCCGCAAGTACCTAATCTTTTTAATCCCTTTTATGTGATTTTGTTGAAATCAACAGTAATAGTTTGCATAGTGTTCACATAAATTATTAAATATATAAATAATAGAGAGTATTATAATTACGAACAGCCTTAGCTAACTATATTTTTAAAAACTGTTTAATTGTAACTATTTACTTTAAATTTCTTTTAAAATATAGGGAAATCCCCGGAGATTCATAATTGTTTATTCGGTATTAATAATCGTATTTAACTCTCAAGGTCTCAAGACAAGCACTCGGTGTTTGGGTATCTATTTCAACCATATCACTGACAGTTTATGATCTAAATACCTGAGCACTTTGGTCCCAATAATATGATTCTTTATTTATTAAATCTGAATTAAGTATGGTTGTTTGGAATACCTACTTCAGCATAAAATTCATTGTTACCGATTTTTGCCGAAGTTTTACAACTACATACTTCGAAAGACGCGTATAAGTTTATTTTGATTTAGCACTGGTCATATTTCCTATTACTCCTCATATTTCTTTTGATACAGTGTGTTATTTTGCAAATATATAATAAATTGAAAAAGTGGAGGACATTTTGTAAGTAAAATTTGAAAACATTGTTTTTATTTTATTGTATTAAAATATTTATTTGTAAGCATTTGCAAAATGATACAATCTAAAAAAAGAAAAGTTGATTTGGAATGCAGAAATTTTAATGAAGCATGGACAGAAAAATACCTTTTTACGAACATTGGTAAGAAAGCAATTTGTTTAGTTTGCCATTAAACCATTGCTGTTTTCAAGGAATATAATTTAAAGAGGCATTTTACATCAAAACATCCAAAATATGCATCGTTTTCTTTAGAAGAACTTAAAAATGCTGCAGACAACTTAGCAAAAAACTTAAATAAACAACAAAATATTTTTAGCAAACAAAGTAACATCGAGAAATCTACCACACAAGCAAGTTATGTTATTGCACACAAAATTGCTAAGTTATGTAAACCTTTTTCTGAAGCAGAATTTGTTAAACAGTGCATGGTAGAAGTGTCGGAGATATGTTGTCCTGAAAAAAAACATATTTTTGAAAATTTAAGCCTGTCAAGGAGAACAATAGTACGACGGATCGAAAATATTTCAGGAAATTTACTCGACCAGCTAAAAACAATAATTGCTGATTTTACATATTGTTCTCTGGCGTTGGATGAGTCCTGTGATATTACTGACACAAGTCAATTATTAATATTTATTCGGGGCATTAACAAAAAATGTGAAATTCGCGAGGAACTTCTTAGTGTGCATCCAATGAAAGATACAACTACCGGTGAAGACTTCTTTAACGCTGTTGAAGAGTGTTTAGTTAAAGTAAATTTACCTTGGAACAAAATAGTAAGCATCACTACGGATGGCTGTCCTAGTTTAACAGGGAAAAATGTGGGCTTACTAAAACGAATCAGCGACAAAGTAAAACAGTTGCAGCCAGAACAAGACATATTATTTTTACACTGCATTATTCATCAAGAAGTGTTATGTAGAAAAGTTCTAAAATTGAATCACGTCGTTACTGTTGTGACAAAAGTTGTAAATTTTATCCGGGAACGTGCCTTAAATCATCGACAGTTTGTTGAATTTTTGAAAGAAATTGAAAGTGACTTTTACGAAATTCCTTACTACACTGAGGTGAGATGGCTTAGCATCGGTAAAGTTTTGGACAGATTTCAATATTTGCTTGATGAAATAGTATCCTTCTTGTCGATAAAAGAAAAACTACATGATTTTCCTGAATTGCAAAATGAGGCATGGCTGTAGATATTGTAAAATATTTAAATGAACTTAATGTAAATTTACAAGGGAAAAACCAGTTCGCTTTCAATATGCACTCAAATGTCAAAGCATTTATGATAAAACTAAACTTATTTGCTGAGAACTTTAATAAAAAAATATTAAACCACTTCCCATCATTACAAACACGACGAGAATTATTGAAAAATTCTGATTTTCTTAAAAATAGTTCAGTAACACAAGACCTGCATACTGAATTCCAAAGAAGATTTCAAGATTTCAAAGCTATTGAAAAACCTTTGTCATTAATTAGTCAACCTTTCAATTTCGATGTGCAAGAAGCTCCTGTTGAAATTCAGCTAGAATTAATTGACTTACAGGCAAATAATTTATTAAAAGAAAATGTTCAATCAAACGAATTGAGTGCTTTCTACGGTGCTTTGAATACAGAACATTTTAAACATTTTTTAAACTATGTTCAAAAATACCTAGTTTTATTTGGTTCGACATATATTTGTGAAATAACTTTTTCGTTGATGGTTTCCACGAAAAATAAATATCGATCACAAATTACTGACGAAAATCTACACTCGGTATTAAGGATTGTTACAAGTGATTTGGATCCCAATTTTGAAGAAATAATATCACATGAACATTCGCGATTTCACGTTTCGCATTAACTATTATAGAAGTTATACTTATAATGAGTATTCTATTAATTTTAACGTTTAATGTTTGTCTTTTTTTTATAATTTTATTTAATATTAGGTATATTTACAAAATATGTATCAATATAAATTAATTTGTATCGTTAAAATATAAATAAATAAGAAAATAAAATCTTTCAATAACTGATTTATTTAATTACCATTAATTTATTATTATTCTTCTAACGCCGACTCCACTAATGAAGGTTGGCTAAAACACCATTGCAAATTCGTCTCTATTTTCTGCTTTTCTTAAAAGCGTCTGTGTGTTTAACCCGGTCCAGTCTCAAATGTTTTCAGTCAGAATATTTGTCGTCTACCAGGACCCCTTTTTCCTTCGAACAACTCGTACATATCATTTCTGAGCATGTGCCGTAAATATGCTGTCTGTCTCCTTTTAATGGAGGTCAAAAGTTCTCTGTCTCTTTCCATTTCGTGCAACATCATTTTGTTCGTATATGATCGGTCCATGGTATTTTCTAAATTCTCCCAAAAAGCCACATCTCAAAAGCTTCCGGCTTTCTCATTAAGTCAGCATTAACAATCCAAGCTTCGGCACCATAAAAAAGAATAGAGTGGATATACAACATTTTATCAACTAATATCAGATTTGCAGATTGAGTCTTTGGTGACTCAGAAATGTCCTCATCTTCAAAAAGTCTACCCTCAATTGCTCTATTCTTGATCGAATTTATGATTTCGAATTAAATCTTCCGTAATCCAGACTCCTAAGTAAGTATTTTATTTTGTCCACTTGCTCAATATCTTCATTTTTTTATCCGGTTCTTTTTCTGGATCTTCTTATGATTTAATATAATGACCATTTTTTTTTCAATTACGTGACATATTTTACTGGGCACAAGTTTTTCGCATGTATTCCCAAGTAGGACAATTTATTATTACCATTTTCTAATTATTAACAGTCAAATTTCTTTGTCCAAATGCTTTAAAATAATACTTGTAGTATTTATTTCTTGGGCAGGGAATAAACTACACCAAAAAAATTCGCGTGGGCACAGCGTACATATCCGGTATAGTCCTCCGGCCCGAGAGACATTTTGAAACTTTCATTTTGGCCCGCGCTTAAAAGTAATTGCCCACCCCTGCTAAGCGGTTTTTTAAAATTTATGGGTTTTGCAATATTTTACCGTCAGCGAACGGACTAATAGTAGAGGATCCGATATAAGGCCGATCTGCATCGATCTATTTAATGGATAACGTGTGCGTGAAGTAACAATGTATTTTAAACGGGATTTACTTTTTCGCACTGTTTTTTACACACTTTCATATAATCAAATATCCTTAACTTTCGCGTTGTCATGGTAATGACATAATGAGCAATAAATTACAAAAAAAAATTTGACAGTTTTGTGGTTTGAAAGAAATTAGAATGTTTAAATAAGTTCTAAAAATTGTAGAATAGGAATGAATTCCAGTGATGAAGAGTTACAGTTTTTTTATTTGTTTATCGTAGATAAAATATTGTATGAAACTGGGCGTGAAGTACTTTTTGCGAACTTAAGCGATGTATAGCACTCGCTCCGTTGTCGCTTGTGCTCTAAACATCACGTGCATTCGTAAAAAGCATACTTCACGAACTGTTTCATAAATAACTATTTTCATATATTAAAAAAAATGTTTCGACCCGGGTAGATATTATTCCAGATTTTCAGATTTCAGCACAGTGTTAGATGGTTGGGGCATATATGGAGAGCAGGTAGCGTAACAACTATAAACTCAATTTTACAATGGAAACCCGGAGTTAGAAGGAGACGCGGAGGAACTAGAATAAATGGTTACAGGAAGTAAAGGAAAATTTATATAGGGCAGGAATTAGAGACTAGCAGAAAAAGACAGAGGATAGAAAGAACTGGAGAAGCACAGTCAATAGTATCGAGTAGCAGACTGGGTCTAATCTGCTCTAAAAAGATGGATCTAGATAGCTTTTTAGCAGCTCAACCCCACCTGGTGTATTTAGCCATTTAATTTTCTTATTACACATTATTATTGGTACATCAAAAATTAAAAGGACGGTGCCTGTAATAAAATCTAAAATTCAAAATTTAATCAAGAAAAATAATAAATATTAAAATTTCCTATAAGTTCAAATTTATTTATTAAAATTTTTGATATAATTTTCATAAATAAATTACTTACTAATAACACTTTTTTAATTAATTCCAAAAAATCCATTTTGCAGCAATAATAAAATATTAGTATTTGTAAAATAAATATCAATCATATCATAAATAATACAGGTTTACAAAAAAAAACTAAATTTCGGACTATTTGACGAAACCATGTTACAAGGGGGTTTTTGGGGTGGCTGATCACGAATCCGGGGTCCGCTCACCTCTTTCACGCCAGGTAAAGGTCATTTCAAGGTCAAATCAAGATAAATCGACAGTCGCTCTGAGAAAGTATATTAGGGCGTTTTTGGTGTCGCTGATGACGAATCATTAGTCCGCTGACCTCTATCACGTCTAGTTCAAGGTCAAATCAACATAAATCGACACAATCGCTCTGAAAATATAGGGGTTTTGGAGTCACTGATCATGAAAACTGCGGTCCGTTGAGCTCTACCACGTAAGGTAATGGTCATTTCAAGGCCAAATCAGGACAAGTCCACAAAACTGATTTGACCTTGAAATGACCTTTACCTGTCGCGGTTGAGCTCAACGGACCCCAGTTTTGTGATCAGCGACCCCAAAAACCCCCTAATATACTTTTTCAGAGCGATCGTGTCCATTTATCTTGATTTGACCTCGAAATGACCTTGAGCTAGACGTGATAGAGGTCAGCGGACACAAATTCGTCATCAGCGACCACAAAAACCCCCTAATATACTTTTTCAGAGCGACTGTCGGTTTATCTTGATTTGACCTTGAGATTACCATTACCTGACGTGATAGAGGTCAGCGGACCCCGGATTCGTGACCAGCGACCCCAAAAACCCCCTAGTCATATGGTTTCGTCAAATATTCCGAAATGTATTTTTTTTGTAAACCTGTTTAATCAAAAGAATATCAATCTTTTAATTTAAATAGACAACTTTAAAACATAGAACTGCATTCACAACTGTATTCACAGTAAAAGTTTCAAAAGATCACACATTACGCTTAAAGTAAGAGGTAAATCAGCAGACGAGTCGTTGTGACTTCCAAAATATGACAACACCGCTGGAAGTGACAACGCACCTTGAACTACCCTATATATGGAAGCCATAACGTATGCTGTACGCTTCGGTATATACGTATATATATACAAAATTTATTTTGGTAAATCCTTTCCCCTCAATAGGTAGACCCATTTTATAAGCCCCCCTTTTACCAAATACACAATTTTTAAAAAATAATTCCTAGTAGAAAAGGTGGAAGTCGGACAGCCTCTTCTGTATACCGGAAGTCACAACTTAACGTGCATCAATATATATATATATATATATATATATATATATATATATATATATATATATATATATAATATATATATATATATATATATATATATATATATATATATATATATATATATATAATATATATATATTGATGTGATCTTGATTATTGATATGAGATAATATTCTTATATGTCATTTAATTTAATCAATGCATTTATAATAATCTAATTAATTTACCAGATCACATATCAATATGTTTTCAATCTCAGGGCTTTTTATAAAATTAATTACTTACTTACGTGGCTTCTAAGTATTTCTCAATGGTTCCTAATCGGGATAGGAAGGAAAAGAGTAAAATAATACACACATATGGGTTACAATTATAATCAAAATATGGTTTATTTTATTTAAATGGCAATCACTGCTTAATATTTGCTATATCTTATTATTCTTAAACATAACATTTACACATGGGAATCTTATTTCCTTTTGGTTTCCAATTGAAAGTTTTTATTAACATTTAACTATTAGGATTTATTAGCAACAATTCTATTTATGTTTGATGAAGCTTTTCTGATATTATTGATTATGTTCTTCAATTTTAAGTGTGGTATTTAATACGAAAAACCCATACATTCATGTCCAAACAAATGAGACTGACCTTTTTCTGGTGAACTGAGAATGTCTTCACACAAGACCCGTTTCCTGCTATCCTTGGCTGCGATCAAAACCTCGTCCTGGCTTCCAATAATGTTCTCCTTTGAAAACTAGCTCGTATAGCTCCCGTTCCTGCTTCTGTCGTGATGCCGTGTTTCTACCTTTTTCGAAACTTCAATCAGCTACCGGGACACTCTTGGCTCAAGGAGGTTCTTTTACTCTCAACCTGGCCTACCTCTCGTTCCACGATAGATACTCCACACTCACGGAACTACACCGGCTTTCTCACTCTCCGTACACTACCGTCTACTACTGGACTTCACTTCTCGACAGCTCAAAACATTCTGATCTCTATTTGTCATTCATTCCCCTACTTTCTAAATATCCCTTCCAGATTCACAAATCAACCTTCCACCACCAACGCTCATTCGCAGTCTTCCTCAAAACCAATTTTTAATCTTTCTAAATATGCTTAATGGTTTTCAAAAAAAAAATAGTTAATTCCCATTCTAAAATTACTTTCTACTATTTACAAAATTTAATGACCTATTCTCTATTTCCACTAAGTCTTATTTAGCATCGGCTAATGATCGAACCTTCCGCGAACAACGATAATGACCTATTATCGATTTCACTTGAGTTTTATTTAGCATAGGCTAATGATCGAACCTTCCGCGAACAACGATAATGACCTATTATCGATTTCACTTGAGTTTTATTTAGCACATTGTCACGAGTTTCGTTTAATCACTTCTTAAAATTAAATATAACAATTTGTTGTACACAGGTTGTTCTAAATTTATATGCCCGTGGTTGAGAAAATTGAAAATATTTTATATTAAATTGAATTCTGTTTATAATTATCAAAATTTAATTTTCATATCAAATAGAAATATAACAAATTCCCGCCTTGTATTCGATAAAATTTATCTGCATTTTTAAATAAATTTTCTCGAGGCAAAACCAACTCCCTGTATATTTCCTTACTTTAATCTACGTCTTATATCCTAACTTACTATCTACTTCATGTATCTGTCTTTTATTCGTGATATTTGTATACATCGTGAATATTATAAATTCCTCGGATCTTTTCCGAGTTCCTGTGCCTCAACTCATAACTATTTATCCCATTTTCATTATTCACGATGTACGGGCCTTCAAAAACAGGCATCAACTTTGCGCAAATGCCCCCAGGAAGATTTGATACTCGTAATGCCCTCACGAGTACTTTTTCACCCTTTTGGAAAGTCACTGGTCTTCTTTTTCTATTTTGTTCCTGTCTTTGGATATATTTTTCGTTGCTTCGCCGTAATCTTCTCTGTACGGTTTCAATCACCTGTTGATATTCTTTTGGCTCTTGGTCTTCCCATGGCCTTATCGGCAGTACACCCTTCATGATGTATTCTGGGGTCTCTTTTGTTACTGTGCTCGGAATTGTATTTAGATACCTTTCTATTTCCGCCATTTTCCTGTCCCAGTGGCGATGTTGACCATCTGTTGCAATGCGAAGAAATTTCGTCACTTCCTGTATGAATCGTTCCGAAGGATTACTCTGTGGATGCCTGATGCTGACAAAATTTGTCTCTATTTCTCGTTCTCGAAGTTGTCCCTTGAAACGATCATTTCGGAAATACGTTGCATTGTCCAGTAGAATCTTTTTTGGTGTTCCTACTATGGCTATAAAATTGTCGATTTTTCTTAATATTTCTTCCCCCTTTGTGGTGCGGCAACTATATAATTTTACGTATTTTGAAAACACATCCACCATTACCAGAATATGTTTGTTCCTTTTAGTGGTCATAATTAGATCGCTTAACATATCTATTGCTACAATGTCTAGTTTGTTTCGGGCTTCAATATTTTTGGCAACATTTTCGTTTTTGAAATTCCGACTCTTATATTTTTGACATACATCGCACTTCTGGGTAATTTCCTTTGCAATGCGGTAATCCTGTCGGCTGATGTAATTTTCCCTAAAAACGAGCCAAACTTTTCTGCTACCGATATGCCCATTGTCCTCATGTAATTTCTTTATTATCTTTTCGGCCAATGTCTGTGTCACTAAATATAGTTCCTTTCCGTCTATTCTCTTAAAATATATGTTATTTTCTACTTCCGCTCTTCTTTTTTCTCTTTCCTCTAGGTCTTCCTGGTTTGTCCTTATCTCATTTAACGAATATATCCCTTCTTCTTGTATTAATCTATTTAGTCCCACCTGTAGAGTAATTGTTTCCTTTTTTCCGGTGTCCTCATCCCGTGTTAGAGCGTCGGCTATTATGTTGTCTTTCCCTTTTATATATCGGAACTCAAAATCATACTCCTGTAATAATAGAATGCCTCTATGTATTCTATTATTTACTAATCTATTCTTCATGATATGTACTAAAGCTGCATGGTCTGTTTCGATTGTGAATTTTGCACCCAATAAGTAAAACCTCAATTTGTTTACGCAATATAGTACACTGGCAAACTCCAATTCTGTAACACTATATTTTCTCTCATGTGTTTTAGTCACTCGAGATATAAAACATATCGGCACTTCTTGGTCGTTTTGTATTTGAGACAGAACTCCTGCAAATTTTTGTATGGACGCATCAGTTCGGAGTATAAAAGGTAAATTGTAAATGGGGTGGTATATTTTCGTTCCTTTTGCGAATTCTCGTTTTAATGTTTCGAAAGCTTCCTCCTGTTCTTCTTTCCAATTCCATTTTATTCCTTTTTTAAGCAATTTTATCAGAAGGATTTCCTTTTGGCTCAAATCGGGAATCAGCTTTTTAAAATAATTTATCGTGCCAAGAAAACCTCTCAATGTTTTCAAATTCGTTGGTCTTGGGTATTCATCTATGAGCTTGACTCTGTCTTCGGCTAATCTTACTGTTTTGGTGTCCAATTGAAAACCCAAATAAATGACTTCTTTTTGAAAAAATTGACATTTTTCAATGTTTAATTTCAATCCCGCTGTGTCCAATTCTTTCAGAATTATTTCTATGTGTTCCAGATGACTCTCAGTATCTTGTGAAAAAATTAATAAATCATCGATATAATGAACTATGAAATCTTCATGGCGATTCAAAATGGTATGTAGAGCTCGGACGAGTGCAGCACAAGCACTCTGCAATCCAAATGGCACTACCTTAAACCGGTAGACAATACCATCAATAGAAAAAGCGGTGTAGTTTCTACACTTTTCAGCTAACGGTATCAACCAAAAACTGTGTTTTAAGTCAATTTTCGAAAATATGTGTGACCCGGTGATTCTTCCAAAAATGGCCTCGATGTTTAGAGGTGATTCATATTGTGATACAGTGTGCTGGTTGATATTCCTGGCATCTAAACATAATCTCAATTCTCCATTGCTTTTCTTTACTATCACAATCGGGTTAACATACGGTGAATCACATCTTTCGATGATTTGATCTTCCAACATTTTATTTATTTCTTCTTTCACCTCTTGTCGATACTTGTATGGAATCGGGTAAGTCTTTGATCGAAAATTTCCCAAGTTTTTCACCTCAAATGAATGTTCGTACTTTTTAGCCACTCTGTTTTCCTCATTGATCAAATTTTCGTAGTTTCTTAACATCAACCGCAATTCTTTTTCTTTCCCTTCTCCACATATCAATTTTCTGTCTTTTTTCTCAGATTCTTCACACATGTTTACCGTGCATTCTGCATCCTCGTTTGCATATACCTCCTCTTCAAATACCACTGTTTCAATCATATTCTTTTCACTTTCATTTTTTAGCTTTATTTCTTCTTCTCCTGAGCTCGTCTCTTCTTTTGAGGAATCCCAGGTTTCCTTTGTTTCTGATACTCTCAAATTTTCTTCTTCTGGGCTCAACTCTTCTTTTGAGGAGCCACAGGTTTCATTTTCTTTTATCTTTTTCTGACCTTTTCTCTGACCGATATTCTACACGACGTGTTTCGAGCTCATGTCAAGCTCTCGTCAGGAACATCTAGGTGGATGGTCGAGGTGTAAGAAAATGCTTTTGGCCTTTCTGGTAATAATAAAATAACCAGACTTCAGTACACTTGGTACGACATCTATATTAATTAAACGAAAAGATTTCTCTGGTATACAGAAGAAATCTTTTCCGTAGCGGACGCGAAAATGTAAATTTCAAAGTCTTCATAAAAGACGATGAACGACAAAAGACACCTCTTTGTGTCACAGATTTGTCTACAAAGCCACGTTATTCGCTACACATTCGTCAATAACGGAGAAGAACCGTGATATGAAAGGAAACGGCAATTGCATTTTATTTCACTTCGACCACCACCGATATTCTACACGACGTGTTTCGAGCTCATGTCAAGCTCTCGTCAGGAACATCTAGGTGGATGGTCGAGGTGTAAGAAAATGCTTTTGGCCTTTCTGGTAATAATAAAATAACCAGACTTCAGTACACTTGGTACGACATCTATATTAATTAAACGAAAAGATTTCTCTGGTATACAGAAGAAATCTTTTCCGTAGCGGACGCGAAAATGTAAATTTCAAAGTCTTCATAAAAGACGATGAACGACAAAAGACACCTCTTTGTGTCACAGATTTGTCTACAAAGCCACGTTATTCGCTACACATTCGTCAATAACGGAGAAGAACCGTGATATGAAAGGAAACGGCAATTGCATTTTATTTCACTTCGACCACCACCGATATTCTACACGACGTGTTTCGAGCTCATGTCAAGCTCTCGTCAGGAACATCTAGGTGGATGGTCGAGGTGTAAGAAAATGCTTTTGGCCTTTCTGGTAATAATAAAATAACCAGACTTCAGTACACTTGGTACGACATCTATATTAATTAAATGTTCCTGACGAGAGCTTGACATGAGCTCGAAACACGTCGTGTAGAATATCGGTGGTGGTCGAAGTGAAATAAAATGCAATTGCCGTTTCCTTTCATATCACGGTTCTTCTCCGTTATTGACGAATGTGTAGCGAATAACGTGGCTTTGTAGACAAATCTGTGACACAAAGAGGTGTCTTTTGTCGTTCATCGTCTTTTATGAAGACTTTGAAATTTACATTTTCGCGTCCGCTACGGAAAAGATTTCTTCTGTATACCAGAGAAATCTTTTCGTTTAATTAATATATATATATATATATATATATATATATATATATATATATATATATATATATATATATATATATATATATATATATATATATATATATATATATATATATATTACATATTAGCCTCGAATATCGGCTATCAATGCGGCTGTCGTTTAGTGCTTCTATAACACTGTCGAGTTCAACTGAGTCGAATGCTTTGTGGAAATCTACGAATGCTAAAACTAAGGGCTTGTTATATTCTATGGATTTTTCGATGAGTTGTTTTATTGTTTGGAGGTGATCGTTGGTTCCAAAGTTTGCTCTGAATCCAGCTTGTTCTCTACTTTGATACAGGTCTAATTTCTTGTCTAATCTTGTGGTGATTACTCTCGTGAAAAGTTTATAAAGATGGTTTAACAGACTGATTGGTCGGTAATTTTCCAGATCAGTTTTTTCTCCTTTTTTGTGCAGAAGAATTGTTTTGGCTCTATTCCATTCAGATGGTATGGATTTCTTTGTCAAACATAGATTAAAGAGATCTTTTATTTTTCTCATTAGAGGTTCACCGCCATTCTTAACAGCCTCGATCACTATTCCATCGTCTCCTGGTGATTTATTGGATTTCATTTTATTCATCGCTTGTTTAATTTCACTGAGAGTTATTTCTGGCATGAGTTCAGAGCCTTGATTTAATATTGTTTTGCTTATTGCATCTTTTAGCTGTGTTTGGTTCATCCGTCTGCTTTTATAAAGTTCTCCATAGAAGTCTTCTACTATTGTTAAAAGCTCCTCTCTATTTGTTGTTATTTCGCCCTTTTTGTTTTTTAATTTAATGATCTGACTTTTTCCATTATTTAGTTTTCTTCGCAGACTTTTTAGGCCTTTATTATTTACTATGGCTTGTTCGACTTTAAGTGTATTATACTTTCTTAAGTCTTTTCTATTGCTTTCTTGACTTCTCTGTTTATCTCTCTTTTGATCTCCATTTGGATCATTTCTTTCTGTAATAAGATTTCTTTGTTTCATTAAATTCCTGGTGTCAGTACTAAGTTTTTCTTCGTTCTTACTTCTTGGACAGTGTTTTCTCATGCTTTCTCCAATGGCTTGCGTAATATGTTGGTTTAGTGCATCTATGTTTTCGTTGAGAGTTATGTCTGTGTTGTTTCTCAGTTTGGTTTCAATGTTTTGATATTCTTTAATGTCTCTAGGTTGAGTCCATATTGGTATTGGTTTCGTATTTACTAATTTGCGTCTCTCTTGTTTTGTGCTTATTTTAACTGCTGCTCTTACCATTCTATGGTCACTACCAGTGTTGAATGCATTTAGGACCGTTACGTCTTGGATGATTTCTTTTTTGTTTGTAATTATGAAGTCAATTTCGTTTTTAGTTTTATTATCTGGGCTTGCCCAGGTCCATCTTCTATGTGGTTTTTTATAGAAAAAGCTATTCATTTGGACTAGATTATTCTGAAGGAGAAAACCAATTAAGGTCTCTCCTCTTTCATTCCTTCCATTTAGTCCAAATTTTCCAAGTGATGTTTCTTCTGGACATGCTTTGATTCCTATTTTCGCATTGAAATCACCACATATTATCACGTATTGTGTGGGTACGTCGTTTAGGGCTATTGAGATATCGTCGTAGAATTCTTCGACTTCTTCACCTGAATGGGTGGTTGTTGGTGCATAGACTTGAATTATTTTAATACTGTATCTTTTATTGAGTTGTAATGTTAAGTAGGCAACTCTGTTCGATATTCCTTTAATAGATGTAATTTTATCGCTATGCTTTCTATGTATAAAAAACCCAATGCCTCCCTCTGATGTTTCTTCATTACCCATACTGTAGAAAAGATGCCCTGTACTTCGGGTCTTCAGACTTTCTCCTTTCCTTCATACTTCGCTGACTCCTATTATGTCCCATTTGATATTTGACATTTCACTTTCCATCTCTGTAAGTCTTTCTTCTGACAACAGACTTCTCGCATTGTAGGTAGCAATATGCATCAATATGTGTTTTTTGGATTTTGTCGTTTGCGAATTTTTGCCTCCCCCAGAATCCTTGAGGCAGACCTTATGAGGTGTGGGACTTACCATTACTGATCTACCCACCTGGGGTTCACTTTTCACGATTTGTTTGAAATTCGCCATGACGGGGGTAAATTTGGCAATTAAAACACCGCGCTTGCCTTGCGTGTTGGTGAGTTTCTAAATCAGCCGCCCACTCTGGGTCAGACGCTGTTTGCAGCCGCCCATTCTGGATCAGACGCTGCAGGTTTGGTTTGATTCTATAGTAACCCTAAAATCGAGGGTTGCCACTTCCGCCATCCGCCATTCCTGCCATATTATAATTACATACTATAATAATAATATATTAATACACATTAATTGGTTCAATACTTCAATGCAATCAATTTCAACTTTTTATGATAAAATTAGTGAATTAGTCAGTATTTCGAATGTATATTTTGAATCAAGGTATAAAAAATACGACTATATTAGTTGCAATAATTTATCAAATTGATAATATAGTGTGTCGCATTAAGATGAAGACACCCCTATATTTCGGCTACCGAAATATATACAGATTTGAAATTTGGCACAGTCATACAGGTTGATGGTTTACAATTTTTAAAATAGTCAACTGAAATTTAAATTTTAAATGCAATCTACTGCGAATCCACAAACTGGGTGAGTTTTCGATATGCGATTCAATTTGCTTCGCGTTAGAGATATCGAAAAAAAAAGTTATTCCAAATATATAATAAGCCCACATACCAA
The DNA here is from genome assembly GCF_917563875.1 of Diabrotica virgifera virgifera. NCBI lineage: Eukaryota > Metazoa > Arthropoda > Insecta > Coleoptera > Chrysomelidae > Diabrotica > Diabrotica virgifera. Next base: position 173,337,628 of record NC_065445.1, on the reverse strand, counting down.
ATTTTATGACAAAATTCACACTTTTAGTGTTTTTTCAGTTGTTGTAGTCAGGTTCCTAAATCCTAACATTGGCTGTCCCGAGATGCATCTCGAGACAGCCAAAAACGGGTTTTTCAATTTTTTCGTTCTTTCCGCTCAGATATTAAAAATTCTGTCTCTGCCATTCAAAAGAACGACAAAAAATACACAAAAAAATACTATTTAAAAGTTGGCAAAATCATATTTACATAACCTAAAAATTTTTTGAACATTTCAAAAATTTTTCCTGGGCTCATTTTTTATTACAAAAATCTGAAAAAAATCAGGCTGTTTTGTATGCAAAATATACATCCTCTTGAATTTTTTCAGATTTTTTAAGTTAAAATTGCGCTCACAAAAAAATAAAAGCTAAAAATTCTTCTTTTCTCGATTTAAGAGGTTTTAGGACCTCTGGGTAGCTAAAAATTTGCATGAGGCCATAATTTTATATCCTTTATCAAAAACATAAGTAGCTGGGCTGATCGGTGCGGGGGCATTCTTGACCATCTTATCCCGCTATAGCCTTTGTTTGATTCCAATTGAGGGAGTCACCAGATATCACCATAATTTCTGTCAGGGTTGCAATGTCACACGCAACTGCGATAAATCCAAAATGCATAGACACCAAGTTGGATACGACCCCATTCATAACACACTAACTTGCATACATATAACTCGCATCTAAGAAAAATAAATATACGGAAGAATATATTTAGAAATTGAATTAATGATGTCATCATATTATACATTATACATATACATAATATAATGACATCATCCAACTTGGTGTCTATGCATTTTCGATTTATCGTAGTTACGCGTGACGTTGCGACCCTTGACAGAAATAGTGGGGACATCTGGTGACTGTCTCAATTAGAATCAAACAAATTTATTCATTGTGTTGACCAACTATTCTTTTTTAAACAATGATTACCATGTATTGTCAAATGTTATAGACGTTCAAAATTATAATAAAACAAACTTATTTAAAATTGTGTACCCAAATATTTGAAAAACATACTTACATGTTTGTCATGAGACTCTAACTTTTTATCAGTTTCCAGATTCCATAACTTGACTATTTTATCATCAGATGAAGCTGCAAATTTTTTAGAAGGGCCCCAATTTCTATTTATGCTCACTGATAATACTCTAAAACAAATTCATTTTATTATCATATGTATATTATTGTTCTTTCATACATGTTCTAAATTTTATCTTATTGCATTGTAGAAATTCTTGACAAAGGAAAGAAACGTTTCCGAAAGCTTGAATATTGGATAATAGTGTACTTTAAGGGGATGGGTACGTATTTTCGGCTGCAATGCTATTCAAATAGGGATTCATTTTTTTCGAATCCTGAGAAAACTAATAAGTATTTTTGAAAAATTTAAACGCAGAATGAAAGATTACGTTATTAGCGAGGGCCGAAAGTCCCTGAGAACTTCTATAATGTTTATTTTGATGACACAGCAATATTTGCAACTGAAGAGGATCCAACAGCTGCAGTATTAAAACTTCAAGAACACCTAGACCAAATTGGACAGTGGTTAAAGAAATGGAAGATAAAAGCTAATGAAACTAAGTCAACACATATAACTTTCACACTAAGGCCCAAATATTAGCCTTAATCAAGTCAACATACCACAACAGAATATCGTCAAATACCTGGGGCTTCATCTTGATTCTAAATTAAAATGGAAACAACACATTTTAAAGAAGAAGAAATAAATTGAGTTGAGAGTGAAAGAAATTAATTGGCTTATAGGTAGAAAATCTCGACTCTCAATTGAGAACAAACTGCTGATTTATAAAACAGTCATCAAACCTATACGGGCGTACGGTATAGAACTATGGAGTTGTGCCAGCAAATCAAACACAAAAATTATCCAAAGAACTCAATCAAAAATTCTGCGCACCATCGCAAATGCCCCGTGGTACATTTCCAACCAAACCCTTCATAGAGACCTAAACATCCCGTTAGTCAGCACAGTAATTCAAGAAAGAGCCAACAGACACCACGAGAAATTGGAAGGCCACCCCAACCAATTAATATTCCCACTACTGCAGCCACTAAACAACAGAAGATTGCGAAGATTATGACCCATAGATCTTCGGTGAAACTGAGGTGAAACCGCTGGGTGATGTACCTCATAACGCCATTTTAGTGTACAATACTGTATTTGATATAAGCTATTGTACTTGTTATCAAATTAACTCATAGAATATGTAATTCTGATTGTTAATAAATGCTTACAAAAAAAATATCTCATTCAAAATAAACTTTTTATTTATTCTAAGGGACTTTCGGCCCTCGGTAATAATTTAGTCTTTCATTCTGAGTTTACATTTTTCAAAAATATTTATTCACTATCTTTGTCTTAAAACGCACTCAGTCGAATAAAATATTGTCAGCATATTGTCAGTCAGACAGTGACAATCAGTGACAATTTTAAATATTTGACATGGCATCGGGAATATTTTGAGTTGTTGATTAAATCATGCCGCGCGCACTCTAGTAAAAAAATGTAATCGTATTTAGTTTCCTTCCAATTTTACAGAGGCGCTGCTGTCGGTATCGTGATTGGTGGAACATGACTTTTGACAAATCTTGCACTGACTAGAATTTGTACGGGATTTTCGAGAGGACGCGTGCCGCCAGAGATCCTGCGCTGTCTGTGTTGTGTTCAGTCATTATGGTCGGTTATTATTTTGGGTTTGTAGTTTGTTTGTGTCACCATAAAAAGATATTCAGTCGTGTTTTTTGCTATTTTTGTTACTTTGTAATCGAGAACCTTTTTAAAGGTAAGTTTTTCTGATTGTAAAGTAGAGATTTTCTGATTGTAGGTACCTACTGTTTATCCAACAGTTTTAAAATAAAATACACATTTTATTTCGCGTTTTGTTGTTAGGTCTAATGGCTCCGATCAGCTGTTGTGTGCAGACAGACGGTGGAAAAATTCAACAAGTAAACACATCTATTTAATCCAAATTACATACTCATATTTCTATGTAAAATGTCACATTATTGTATATAAATAAATAATTAAGAAACAAAAGTTGTTTGTGTTTTACCTTTATTGTCCACTTGAATAAAATATTAAATATTGGAAGTACCGTATGGAGGCTATGATGTACCTAGCATGGAGGATAGATTACGCTACCCTTCCTATCCAATCAACAACAAGAACGTTAAAATTTCACACCTATCATGTCGAAGCTACAGACCACTTATGTGGAGGCCAGATTTGTAGTATACTTCCAATTAACCAGGTGCTGAAATGGCGCTGAAATACGTGACATATTTTTTGAAGAGTAAGATCGCGTTCTACCCAATCACACAACACTTTTATCTATGGATTAAATAATGTTGATATAAAGTGTATTGATAAATAATTAATTTAAGACGTGAACTTAATAAAAAGTTATTTATTGTGTATTATTTGTGGAAGATCCAAGCAGAGAATACATCAGGATAATAAAATATATTTATTCTGTGATCCAAGTATTTTGTTGTTAAAGATGTTCAAAATTGTAAGCGTTTCATAGTAACAATATATTACTAAAAAATCACTTTAACACTTTTCCTCTTTTCTTGAGTATTGTTGAGTATTGAGTATTAGTTTTTGTTGCCCATATAAATTATTACAATCACTGAATACATAGTTAGTGAAAAAATTATCACATTTATTAACTGAATTAATAATTTGCACTTATACAAATTTTATTTTTTATTTAGCGTATGGACTTTCACAGTACGATAAATACACAACTATAATATGTATTATTAAAACACTAAAATATAATGAATGAATCTAAATATAAATGTCCAATTTACATAGCCATTCAATTGCTTCTGGGGAGCATTCCACAAAGTCCTGGGGGTTTCCGCGGTAGGCACGATTTAGGCAATCTGAAACACAATGACTTATGGTCTGTCTAGGTGATCCACAATCGCACTGTGGACTTTCCGCACGACCCCAATTGAACAGAGAATCAGGGCCTCGATTTGTTACTCTTCGCTTCGTTATCGAACGTATTCGTTTCGTATACTATATAAACAGATACGAAGCGAATACGTTCGATAACGAAGCGAAGGGTCAAAAATCGAGGCCCAGCACATTTACCATGTCCGGTACGTATGCGATTAAGCCTCGCCCAGGTGGACCGGGACAGACCCGATCCGATGAAACCCTGGGTTGGGGTGGATATCTGAATATAGTCTGCTGCTATTGTTGGCATCCATCTTGTGGACCATTGCCTTTGTATATCATAGGAATCACCAATTGTTCGGGCAGATCTGATTGGAGGATTTCTAGACCTCAGTCGCTTGTGCTCTTTTGAGATGTCTTTTATGTCTTGATGGATTGGTAATTGTATGTTGGCTACAATTTTCTGGTACTCTCTCACTAATGTTGCTGTACGGCGTATATCTGGTGGAGCAATATTGCTCAAAGTAGGCAGCCATTTCACTGGGGTTGATTTTATTGTTCCAGTGATTACTCTCATGGTTTGATTAAGTTGGGCATCGATTTTGTTTGTATGTGCACTATTTAACCATACTGGTGCACAATATTCTGCCACTGAAAAATCCAAAGCTAGAGCAGAGGTCAGAAAAGTATCTGCAGAAGCACCCCAAGTTGTTCCAGCAAGTTTTGTTATTATATTGTTTCTTCTTCTCAGTTTACCGGCCGCGTTTGTAAGATGGCTTTTGAAGGTGAGTGTTCTATCAAGTGTGACGCCTAGATATTTGGGGTTGTTGTTATGTTTGATAGCTGCATCATTTAGAGTTACATTGAGAGTACCGCCCGCAAGTTGATTCGACAGGTGAAAGACACAGGTTTCAGTTTTGCTTGTGTTAGGACGTAAGCGCCAGTTAGATACTTAGTGTAGTTAGGTCCTGGTTTAGAGCTCGTTATCCAGCTTCCTTACTATTATCTTGGAAGCTAATGGCCAGGTCGTCTGCATAAGCGAATTTTCTCGATTTTGTTTCAGGTATATCTGCCGTATAAAGGTTAAATAATAAAGGAGCTAGCACTGAGCCTTGAGGTAAGCCGTTAAGTTTTCTAACGTTACTTCGTGCATCATTTATATATACCTGAAACAGTCTGTTAGTTAGTAGATTGTTTATCAGCTGACAAGTTTTGAGACAGGGTGTGATTTTCATCAACTTATAAATAAGGCCCTCTCTCCACACAGTGTCATAGGCAGCCGTAAGGTCTATAAATGTTATGGCAGATTTTTCACGTCTTTCAAAGCCAGCTTCGATGAATGTAGTTAAGGACAGCACTTGATCACAGCAGCTTCGTCCTTTTCTAAATCCAGCTTGCTCAATTGGTACAGCGTCCTCAATGGTGTTACATATTCTATTATATAAGAGTCGTTCTAGTAATTTAAAACAGCAACTGAGTAAAGAGATAGGCCGGTAACTTTCAGGCAGCTTGTTGTCTTTGCCAGGCTTCTGGATTGCGAAAATTTTTGTTCTTTTGGATTCTGGGGGTAGTATAGCTGTAGTCACAATGTCGCTAAAGAATTCTTTGAGCCATTGTCTTGTTTTTGTACCAGTGTGGACTATAAACTCAGGATATATTCCATCGCAACCAGCTGTTTTTCCCGTTTTGGTTTGGTTAAGCGCTTCGTTTATTTCATCCAATGAGAAGGCACGTGAGTATTCTGATGCTGCGGGGTATTTGCTTTAAGTTGTTTTTACCATCGATGTATGAGTTTTCTCAGATGGAGCTCGAGAGTTCTCAATTATTCTATTGGCTATCTTATTTGGCTCAATTGTTGATTTGTTTAAGTGTTGTGCTCTGCTTGCTTGGCCCAGTTTGCGGATCAGTCCCCATGCCTTCCGACTGGAACGGGAAAAATCAATATGTTCTACGGTAGACTTCCATTTATTGAGTCTAGTTGAATCTAGTGACTTGAGTAAGTTGTCACCAATTTCGGAATCTTCTGATTTAAAAAATTCGTCATATAGTTTTTGGCTTTCTTCCGTCCAGCCTGGGATGTACTCCTTTCGGAAACCTCGGGGGATATGTTTTTTGGCGATACAGATAACCATTCCTAAAAAACGATGATAATTGTTGGCCTTCAGATCAATGAAGCGAATGCAGGTGTCCAGCTCTTTGGTAATTTCAGGCCAATTTGCTTTGTTAAAATTCCAACGGGGTCTTAGTCCAGAGAAATAAGGTTTTTGTCGGGACACTTGAGCAGCCAGGTTGCAAATGGATTTTTTGGATACTGTATACCTAATAAATTATAAATACAAAAATGCCCGTTACAGTTCGGACGAGAATTTTAGTTATTAACAAATAAGCGTCAAAAATGGCAGTTTTTTCGTTTAAATCGCTACAGGTAAAAATTGGGTGATTAAATATCTTATTTAGAGTATTTATCTTTTAGTAAATGGGCAAAGGTTAAAAATGGCAGTTTTTTAATTTTCGTCCGATCATTTGTTGCTTCGCTAATTGCAAAATAAGACTAAAATTTCGAAAATAAAAAAATTGCTATAACTTTTGCGAAAATGAACGTAAGACTTTTATATTGCATGAAAAGTTGAAACAACCAGTATATATCATGCAAAAAAAATTTCAAGACGATTCAATTAGTTTAAATTTTATTCAATTTGTTTATCCCAAAGAGCTTTTTTTGCAATGTTATTGTTCAGAAAATAAGAACGATACAGCAATTCTGTGGAAGCCACATAAAAGAAGAACACTTATATTTTCACAGCATTTAATAAAATCCATTAAAAGTCATTTTTATCATTCCGAAAATATTTTACTAAAGTAGAGTCATTTTTCACTCAAAAACAATTTGAATAGCTTTGTTAATATTCACTGTAGAGTAAATCTACTTTGGGATTTCAAAAGCTGGTATTTTTACACGAATTTTCAAAACAAAAACTTTTCTCCTAGTTCAATTGTGGTCAAAGTTAGCCACTTTTATTATTTAATTCAGTTACTTCTAAAAAAATTCTCCTGTAACAGTGTTAGTTACCATACTCCTCCGAAACAGCTTGACCGATTTATATGAAATTTTACACGTTTATCCTGCAGGACTGAAAATAGGTTTAAACCTATTTTTCATACCCATAATTTATAAGAGGGATTGCCCCCCCGACATTTTTTTATTTTTTTTGGACAAAATTATCTACCTTAATTTTATATGGTGTAGAATTAAAAAATACATACAATCCTTAATTTTCACTCTTTTATTACCAACCCCTATTTTTTAATAGCCATCTATACGATTTTTTAATAGCCATCTATAATGTATAATTTACATGTATAAAATTCTCCTGTAACAGTGTTAGTTACCATACTCCTCCGAGACCGCTTGATCGGTTTTTATGAAATTACATATGTATATTCGGTAGGTCTTAGAATCGGTCGTAATCTATTTTTCATATCCCTGAGTAATAAGGGGGTTCCCCCTAACAATTTGTAATGTTAGGTGGGGATATATGTACAGCTGGTTGCTAAAAAAACTGATACGACTCTTAGTAAGATTTGATCATTTTGAGCAGTGTATGATTGGTCTGACATTATATTATATTGGGAGTAACAGTGACAGTATGTAAATAATAAGTATTTATCCTTCAAAATATAATCAATTAAATATAATTAAACTCATATTCATTATATCACACCTCATCAAAAGCTTTTTACAAGAACATAGTCAGCGATTTTGATATGCCTTAGATCCAGACTACATCAAGATCGCCTATAAATCGTGCTGGTAATTGCCTTGCAGCGAGACCAAAAACAAAAAGAAGAGGAAGAAGAAAGTACACTGCTCAATTTTCTATAAAATATGCTTTAAGAGTCGTATCAGTTTTTTTTGGAACCAGCTGTACATAACGTACTCTACAAGACTACGAGTATGGTCGAAGCGAAGATCGGTGGGATATGCGCATTTTATCAATGAAATTCGATATTTGTAAGACATTCCAGAAGCCGCTACAGATAAAATGTTTTAACAACCTATTAATCATTCAGAATATTACTCGACGGATATTAGTACAGTTAAAATAATTAAGACGATACCGGACAATAAGTATTTAATGAGTGAAATTTAAAGTTTTTTTTACTTTAATGACAAAAAAAGCAAGCCCATTAGCAGAACCCAATTAAAAATTATTTTGCACATCATATTTGAAACAGTATTTGGTTGAAAAATCTCATTTTTGTTGTCAAACAAAAATATATTAATTTGTTTGGACTAAATTACAGTTGTGTTTATCTTAAAAAGGATATGTTACTATCAACATTCACACAGTGTTGCCAAACTACATTTTGTTATTTTGAGTGGAAATTTTCCCAGCGATCTCCGAGGGTACAATAGGTACATACAAATTTTAAAAAATGATGATCAAAATCCATCAACATGCTCCGGAGATATCAATTGCAGCATATGTTTAAAGAATCAATTTCATTTTTTGAGTGCACGGATTTTAATAATTCCCATCCACCGACCACGAATCGATTTCGTTAGGACGTAATTTTTAAACCTTTATTAACCGCTTTGTTGAAGTTTAACGTTTACTCAAACTTTTACACATAAACTATATACCTTGAACTTCAAAATGGCACTAGTTAGGTTGCTTAATTGTTATAAACAAAGTAGCTGTGAATTACATAAAAAAGTGGCTAACTTTGACCGTAATTAACCTAGGCGAAAAGATTTGTTTTGAAAATTCGTGTAAAAATACCAGCTTTTCAAATCCTAAAGTAGTTTTAGTCTAGAGTCAATATTAACAAAGATATTCAAATTGTTTATAATCCAAAAATGACTACTTTATTAAAATATTTTCGGAATGATAAAAATTACTTTTTAATGATTTTTTAAACACGTTGAAAATATTTATACATTCTTCTTTCACGTGGTTTCCACAGAATTGATATATCATTAAAATATAAAGGAAAAGATTCCTCTCATTGGCTGTATACCATAATAAAAAACTTACTAAGGAAGTAAAACTTCACTTGTAGGTAGATGGTATATATGGTATATCAATATACCATCTACCTACAAGTGAAGTTTTACTTCCTTAGTAAGTTTAATATATCATTTTTATTTTCTGAATAATAACATTGCAAAAAAAAGATCTTTGGGATAAACAAATTAAATAAAATTTAAACTAATCGACGAATCGTTTTAAAATTTTTTGTGCATTATATGGACTGTTTGACTTAACTTTTCGTGCAATATGAAAGTCTTAAGGTCATTTTTGCAAAAGTTATAACAAATTTTTTATTTTCAAAATTTTAGTTGTATTTTAAAATTTCCGAAGCAACAAATGATCAAACTAAAATTCAAAAACTGCCATTTTAAACCTTTGCTCATCTACATACATAAGATATTTAATTACCCTATTTTTACCTGTGGAGATTTAAACGAAAAAACTGCCATTTTTTTTGTTTATTAGGCAATCTGTTATAACATATAACAATAGGCACATTTTATCTGAGAAATAATGACATGAAGAGAGATTGTGACCAGCGCCACACATCTCTATAGAGATAATATTAAATTACTGTAATACATAAATATATTAACTTAGCTACTGTAACAATGTTAATGTCTGTGCGGTAAATCTAATGGTGTCTGTCTCTTTAACCGTTTTGTTTCCTGACTGTTGTCTAACAAATTAATTGCAAGCACATTTGCGTGGATTTCAAGACGTACGATGTATTTTGCACTTAACTCCACTATCACTTCACTGACGGTTTTCTTTTCCAGATCATTGTAAATATCCCTGTTAGTAACAAACCACAGAGCATCGATTATTGAACGTAACACCTTGGACTGGAATCTCTCAATTATGGATACATTCGACTTGGATGCTGTTCCCCAGAGCTGCAGACCATATGCCCATACTGATTTGAATATTGTGTTGTAGACTAGCAGTTTATTTCTTGTCGTGAGCTTAGACTTACGCCCTAGAAGCCAATAATGCTTACTAAATTTTATGCCCAGTTGTTTCCGTTTGTTCCATATGTGGGTTCTCCAGGTTAATCCCCTGTCCAAGTGCATGCCCAGATATTTTACAGAGGTAACTGAGGTAATTACCTTATTATTTATTGTTACTGTAGGTGATTCACCGTGACATTTTGTAAAAACAATATGGTTTGATTTTTGTTCATTCAATTTAATTCTCCAATTTTGTGCCCAAGTATTTATTTGATTTAATACTCTCTGGAGTTTTGCAGCAGCTTCGACAGGATTTTTGTGTACTGCTAGGATTGCAGTATCGTCTGCAAAGGTGGTGGTCGTTGTATCACGATTTGTGGATAAGTCGGCTGTGTAAATCAGATACAGTTGTGGTCCCAGAACGCTTCCTTGCGGTACCCCTGATCTGATGGGATATAGTTTTGTATAGGCTGACTCAAACTTCGCTCGAAAGTATCTTTCTGATAAATACGACTTAAGGAGTGTATATAGTTCATTTGGTAAGTTCTTTTTCAGTTTATACAACAGTCCTTGATGCCAAACTTTATCAAAAGCCTGGCTAACATCGAGGAATGCTGCTGAACAGTAACTTTTTTCTTCAAAGGTTTTATTTATAACGTTGACCACTCTGTGAACTTGTTCGACGGTGCCATGCTCTTTCCTAAAGCCAAATTGGTGGTCGGGTATCATATTTCTGTCTGTTAGTATTTGTAGAAGTCTTTTTTCTATTATTTTTTCCATGATCTTAGACATTACTGGCATTAAACTAATTGGTCGATATGAAGTGGGCTCATTTGGAGGTTTTCCTGATTTTTGTATACGGATAATTTCCGCAATTTTCCATTGGATTGGGAAGTGTTTTAGCCTTAGTACCGCATTACACAATTGAGTTAGCATTTTAATTGCTTTGGTAGGTAGATTTTTAATTACCTCACCTGTGATTAAGTCATAGCCAGGTGCTTTCTTTTTTATTAGATTATTGTTGATTATGTTTTGAACTTCTTTGGGTGAAGCGTGTAGTGTGTTTTCTTCTGTCGGGGTTTGGTTCTGTAGGAAATTGTAGATTTCTTGATCGTTATTTGTTGCAGCAGCTGGTATAGGTTTGAAAACTTCTTCTAGGTATTCGCCGAAAGTTTCTGCCTTTTCATTGTTTGTTCTGGCCCATGTTCCGTTGGATGTTCTAATTGGTGGGATATGACGATGTTGCTGTTTTAATTTTTTTGTAGCCTTCCATAGCGCATAATCGCTGGCATCTGACGGCGTTAAATTTTCTAGGTATTCTTGAACGCTGTTATTTTTTAGTTGTTTTAGTAGTTCCTTCAATTGTCGTGCTGCTCTATTGAGCCTTAACTTGTCATCTGAATGTCTAGTTTGCTTCCAAGTTCTACTCAGATACCTTTTTTCAATTATTTTTTCTCTGACATTTATTGGACAATTAATTTTTTGTTTTGCTTTTGTTGGTGGAGGTGTTGATTTCCATGCCATTTTTGACCCTTATTTGTTAATAACTAAAATTCTCGTCCGAACTGTGACGGGCATTTTTGTATTTATAATGTATTAGGTATATAGTACCCAAAAAACCCATTTGCAACCTGGCTGCTCAAGTGTCCCGAACAGGGTATATTTTTGCCTTATTTCCCTGGTGTATCTTGGCGTGAATTCAAGGATAGGAATTTGTAAGTCTATTTCGATTATGACAGGTCGATGTTGTCTGCGAGGGAAACTAGGCAGTACAGTTCGGGAGCTTGGGAGTGGTTGCAACTGTGAGTTACTCGAAACCCAGCATAGATCGGGGTTGTAGCCTTTGCGCCATCTTTTAGAAAAGAAAGTACATAGTTTTATCTTTTAGACTATGGATAAGGTGAATATTGTTTTCTTCGGCCCACTCCAGGAGTTTTTCCCCATTTTCATCATTGTTTTCATATCCCCATTTGTTATGGTGACTGTTAAAGTCCCCTATGTAAACTGTAGGTTGGTTGTCCTCAGCTTTGATTACATTTATTGGCCATTTAGTTAATGGTGGTTTGTAGATGTTCTTTATGGTTATGCCATCCATTTCTGTAGAGATTATAGATACACTATTTTCGCAGCTGCAGTCCGTCACCTTGGAATTTTGTATACTGTTATGCACGTAAGTTGCTGTGCCGTAAACATTGCTGTAAGTGGCTCCAATCATGCTATATCCTGGAATTTTACCTCTCTTAAGAAGCTCGGTTTCTAATGGTGCGTGAGTTTCTTGAATGGCTATGACGTTAACGTTATTTTCGATTAGTAATTTTGAAAGAAATTCAGATTTTGATCTACTAATTCCCTCTATGTTTATCTGACATATACAAAAGGTTGATCCGATACGTCTCGTCAAATGGTGTTGATAAACACCTATGTAATTTTCCATATTCCTATATGGAGATTCCTTTTCTTTATCGTACTGGTTGCCAGGAGAGCACAGCGGCTAGTTTGGCGTCCAAAAATTATACAAATAACAGTTATCCAAGAACATTCGTCTTTAAAGTTAACCATGGCATTGTCAAGAAGAATGACGTTCTAGTAATGTTTACATATACATACCAGTGTGAATTTTATTACACGTAATTTGCCGTGTAAAGACAGAAAAAGTAGGGATAGCCGTAAAATATTTGCGAATTATGTACCCATGGCCTTAAAGAAAGACCCTTTTATCGCTTTATTAATTGATGCTGAGCTTGTGTTTTGTCCCTAAACTCTTTCTGTTAAGCGCGCACCACACTCTCGGCGAAGTTACTTCGCCAAAGTTGACCGAAGTCCGAAGTACTGTCACTACACACTCGTTTTACTTCGCGAGGAACACATTCACGCCGAGCGATAAGGACTTCGTTCCTTTGACTTAATCGCAGAGACCGCCACCGAATGGAAGTAGACCAAGGCACATCAAAGTAGCACAAGGTGGCTGTCTACACTCTTGTACTTGTTGAACTTCGATCGACTTCGGCGAGAGTGTAAACGGCGTTTTAAAGCAAGCACCACACTCTCACGAAGTTACTTCGGGAAAGTTGACCGCAGTCCGAAGTACCCGTTACTCTACACACTCGTTCAACTTCGCGAGGAACACATGCAAGCGGGGCGATATTGACTTCGTTTCCGTTGACTTGGTCGCAAAAACCGCCACAGAATGGAAGTAGCCCGAGGCGAAGCGAAGTCGCATAAAAAGCCTGTCTACACTCTCTTACTTGCTAAACTTCGATCGACTTCGCGAGTAGTATATTATAGTGAACCTTTTAGGGGTGACAGACACGCGAGTAATTTATTGCACGCCTATATTTTTAATAATTAAGCAAATTGACTATAAATAACTAAATAGTTTATTAATGTTGTCTGAAGCTATTTTTTTTTTCTGAAGTTATTTCCTTGTGGCATTTTTATAATCAACTATTTTCAATGAGAAATAAGCTTATTGTGGTTATTTCCCATTGAAAATAGTTGAATAGTTTATTGTTGAAAGGAGACAAGTTACATTTTATAAGTTTTAGTTTTGAGAAAACGGTAAAAAACTACATATTCTAAGCTGTCCTAAATTATTTTTGATTATTGGTTTTTGAGTAAACCTAATTATTTATAGGTGGTTTTCTTCCTCCTGATGGAAGTATTTTGTTTGTTTATGCTTATGCCTACCTTGTATTAAATTAGAATAGATCAAAAACAAGTCATATATTTCACATCATAATTTTGACAGCGTACCGCACTTACAAAAAAATCAAATTATTCTTCTATTTGACAAAACCTGATCAAAATAATAATCAAACTCTACTAAAAAACATAAAGATTTCAGCAAAATTAAGTAGACAGAAAATAGAAAATTTAATCAAGAGGACAGTTTCTAAGGTTTTTGCTGAATATACTTCTCACAGTAGGATACGCTAGGATACATGCATAACCATAATTAACCAACATTTGCAAAGTATGCAAAATATCTGGTTTTCCTTTTCTTACAGTATTTGCCATGCTTTTTTAACTGGAGGTGAATTAGGTAGATTTTGTGTAGACATTCCAGAGTATTTCATAACAGCTTATCAAATAATGAGAAAGTAATTCTGAGGATGCAGGATAACTTTTTACTAGGTCTATTCCAAATTTTTTACTAAATTGTCTTTGTTGTTTAGTATAATATTCTCTATTAGGATTATTGTGTTTGGTAATTACAAAAGCCTTTCTACTAGCGATATTTAGGACCCCATAAAAATTACAAGTGGCCGTTGTTTAATATTTCTAGACACATTGTAAGGTGACGCCATTTTATGTACAATATCTACTCCACACTTGGTATCAAAACTTATCAAAACTTAACAAAAACGAGTCTGAATATCAACTTAATGAAAAGAAAACAAAAGAAGTATTGGAAAAAACTTGTGAGTTAATTGATCTTATTGAAAATAATGGTACACTAACAAACAATCAGCGTCAATGGAGCGATGTTGTAAAAACGAAAAAAACCGAACCACTTATTATAAAACCAAAAAATCAAAATCAAAATTGTTTAACAACAAAAACTGTATTAGCACAAAAATTTAGTCCAGTTGATATAAATGTGTCGGTTGAAAATGTTAAATCTTGTGCTAAAGGGTCGATTGCAATTCATTGTAATAATAAGGAGTCTTTGGATAATTTGAAAATTAATGCTGAAAAAGTTCTTGGAGCAGATTATGAGATAAAAATTGCAAGTATATCTAAACCTAAGATCAAGATCATAAATGTCCACGAAAAAGGCATTGAAGATATTGACAGCTTTGTTGATAGTTTTAAAAAACAAAATTTGACTGACAGTATAGAAACTTACATTAAAATATTACGTAAATATAAATCGAAAACTAATAACCGTAATGCACTTAATGCAATAGTGGAAATTTCAGCAGATATATTTAATTATCTAATTAATGAAAAGGAAAAAATACATATAGGATGGAATAGCTACAGATTTTTTGAACACGTAAATATTATTCGTTGTTTTCGGTGCTGGAAATTTGGACATTTCGCAGATAAATGTACTTCACAGGATGTTTGTCCATTATGTGGAGGTCAACACAAAAAAGATGAGTGCAGAATTACTAACGATAATTTTACTTGTGTTAACTGTAAATATGCAAATGAAATTCTTAAACTTAAACATGTTAATTATAACCATAATGTATTTGATAGAAATTGTAGTAGTTATCAAAGACAGTTATTAAAAGCCAAAGAAAGAATAGGGTATAATATCTAGCCATCAAAGACGCCTTCAAATATTACACGCACAAATAAAAAGTGTACAGATAATCTTCTTCTTTCTTGTATTAATGCTGAAAGTTACTATAAACATTGCGATGAAATCAAACTTTATGTTCAGGTATATGATCCACACATTTTATGTTTAACGGAAACTTGTATCACTAGCGATTTTTCAGATTCTGAGCTAGAGATCCCTGAATATGTAATGGCGCGTTGTGATTCTAGTAGTCGTCATACAGGAGGAGTTCTAATTTATACGAAAGAATACATAAGAGTCAATAATATCAAAACATTTATTATTGACCAGAGTTTGTGGGTTTTGTCTTTGGATGTTGTAATTAATGGATCATATTATGGAATAGTGGGTATTTATAGATCGCCAAGTGGTATAGGTCTGGATCCCGCGTATGAAAAAAAAGTTGATTAATAGCAAGCTGAAAATTTGTTAATAGCTTAAGGGTGTCTAGTCGGATAAACTTTGATATATGGGAACACTGGAACAGGGGAAGTTTTAATTGTGGAACAAGTTAAAAATTTGGAACGGTCACACCACGAAAACAGCACATTTATTTTGTCCGACAGAACAGACTTAAACTCTCCGAACAGAGATTAAACTCATGCAAAAATTAGACTGCTATTTATCACCAAATGGGCGTTTTAATGAGTGGAACATGTAGAATATGTCAAATGACAGGTATTATGACAGGTGATTAATAGCAGTCTGATTTTTGCATGAGAGTTTAATCTCTGTTCGGAGAGTTTAAGTCTATTCTGTCGGACAAAATAAATGTGCCGTTTCCGTGGTGTGACCGTTCCAACTTTTTAACCTGTTCCACAATTAAAACTGCCCCTGTTCCAGTGTTCCCATATATCAAAGTTTATCCGACTAGACACCCTTAAGCTATTAACAAATTTTCAGCTTGCTATTAATCAACTTTTTTTTCATACGCGGGATCCAGACCTAGTAGTATAAGTGAATTCATTGATGTATTTTTCAAGTGGATGGATGATTATTATGAATCACATAGTAGTTGTAGTATAGTCATTGCTGGAGATTTCAACATACATTATGATACAAACTGTCAGGGTAAAAGTAAATTGAAAGAATATATAGAAAATAATGGAATGCAGCAACTTGTAAATGAATATACAAGAATTTTTAAAGATTCAAAATCTATGATTGATCTTGTCATAAGTAATGACTATACGTTAACTGCTCATGTAGAAAAAAATTACATAATATCTGATCACTGTATTGTCCATGTGCTCAATAATAAAGTAACTAAAAGTGAAGTCATTGAAACAAAACAAATTCGTTCTAAAATATTATATGATAATATGGTAAACATGTTGATTGAAAAAGATTGGGCATATTCTTCGGTAAACATCGATGAGGTTACTGATACTTTCATCAGTAATATCGTAGATGTTTTGAGTTACCAGTCTGGATTTAGAAATTCTCATTCATGTGAGACCGCATTACAGTTAGTTGTCTCAGATATGAAAAGTATTTTAGATACGACAGGGGTCGGTATATGCGCAGTTTTTATAGATCTCAAAAGAGCATTTGAAACAATAGATCGTCATAGACTTCTTTTGAAATTAAAGAAATATGGTTTTAACGGGACAGTTTTTAATTGGCTGGAAAATTATCTGTCATATAGGTACCAAAGGACTAAATTAAATAGTGAAATGTCAAATCCACAGTTAAATGATATTGGTGTGCCGCAAGGCAGTGTACTTGGACCTCTACTTTTCATATTATACATTAATGATTTGGGAAACGTATTAAGTAAATGTAAAATTCATCTTTTTGCTGATGACACATTAATATATTTTTATGGGGAAGATTTTGTTGATGTAGTGGACACGATGAATCGTGAATTGCATTTATTAACTGAAAGATTTAAGTTAAACAAATTGAAAGTCAATGAGTTAAAATCCAAATACATGTTTATTGGTAATAATACTCTTTTCGGGAAATTCTTAAGTTTGGATGTTCACATTAAATTAAATAATGAAAAAATTCAAATGGTTCAGGAAATAAAGTATTTGGGATTCATATTGGATAGGGAACTAACTTTTAGTAAACATGTTGATTACATTTGCAGAAAGATAGGGAAAAAATAGGTTTTTTTTTCGAAGAGTATCACCATTTTTGACATTTCAAACTAAATTAACAATTTATAATTCGTTAATATTACCTTACTTTTTATATTGTTGTTCATTGATTTATACAGGATGTTCTAATTATGACAGGCTTCAAAATCTCCAAAATAAGGCTATGCGAGTAATATTGAGATGCAATCGATATACTCGAATTCAAGATATGCTGAAAACTTTAAATTGGTTAAAAGTTCATTTTATGTATGTCCAATCTATGACATTCTTATTTAAGATGGTAAACCATTTATTGCCTGAGTATTTGAACAGTCAGTTGGTCCCGATAGCAAATGTTCATGAGCATAGCACTAGAGCTGCAAATTCAATAAATTTTTATGTTAGAACAACCAACAAGTCCAGTTCAATGAAAAGCTTGTTTCATAAAGGAATTGTACAGTTCAATAATATACCTTATCACATTAAAAATAGCCATAATGCAACTATCTTTAAGAGATTATTAGTCCATTATATTAAAACTAAGACCTAGAAACCAATTGGCAATGTTTGTTGTACTTCCAGTGTTTTTATTTTTACTTTATTTTCTCTTTTTTTGTTTATATATTGAATGTTTCTGATTAATTTAATTTGACAATGCTTATTTCTTTATTTGTTTAGTCTCATGTTTTTAATTTTTGTAATACTTAATGATAATTATACAGCGCTCCTTGCCTTGACAATTCTTATGTAATTTGTACAGGTGTGGAGTGCAATGTTTTTGTTTTGTGTATTATCTATTATGATAAATAAATAAATATCTATCTATCTATCTATCATTATAGAATAAAATCATTTATAGCGTGTTGCTAGTATCGTCTATTCAGTCTGCTATATCAGTGTGATGAAATGATAATACAAATGAGGAGGTGTCAATCAAAACCAATCTTCTCCACATTAAGAAGTTTTAGGGAAATCGCAAAAAACGTATTAGTAAATAAACTTACAGCGAAAATCGGTTAAATTAGTATACAGGGTGCGCCAAACCTCTGGTTTTCTTTGATTACGGCTAAACTATGAGATATACAAAAAAATGTTTATAACAAAACTAATGTGTATCAAAGAGGTCTATATTCTAAAATTATTTTTGATTATACAAGGTGAGTCAGAACGACGGTATGAACTAAAGTTGTATTTTTTTAAATGGAACACCCTGTATATTAAATCATTTTTGAATATATTATTTAAAAATATGAAAAATTTGTATAAGGTCTTATAGGCCTAAAGTTAATAATTTTTGAAATATTTACATTTTTATTGAAAAAAATGGTAATATTTATAGGGTTGTGGATTATGTTTCCAAAGAAATAAAAATTTAAGTGATTGGTCAAAATTTTTAAAATATAGTGTTATTTTTAAATAATTTAATATTTTTTACTTTTAGCCATAAAATATACAGTGTGATCACTATTTGCAAATACAAAATTTTTTATTTTTTTTTAAATGGGACACCCTGTATATTAGTTTTGCATTTTGTAGTAAATATTACAACCTTTCTTTTGGTATAAGGTTGTATGTACCTAGCATGTTTCGTTTTGTAGATATTTTAAAAAAAACTATAGATTTTACGTTTTTGCGGATTTTTTATTTAAAAATTTTTTTGCAAAAAAAATAATTATAATCTGGTTTTAGAAACATACACTAAAATATAAAATATGAAAATAAAAACGTAATTAAAGATTAAAATAAATCGTATGCTAGTACAATTCAATTGAATTTAATAACTTTAAATTATTTTACAAAAAATATTTTACCATTTTAATGAATGCATAAATTAGTTACTAAATTAAATAAACAACCAAATTTTAAATCAACCGTAGTAATTTTTCTACTACAGCAGCTTTCCTGTACCAAATTAATTGTTAGTTAAATTGTATTTAGTTAAACTTTTAATTTACCTTTTAAATTTACTTACATACATCATACATCTTGAGAATATAAAAATTATTATAAAGTATGCTTTAAAACAGCTGAATGTTAAATGTATCCGCCAAATTATTTATTAATATAAATAGTATTTACTGGTGTCACAAAAGCTGGTAATACTTTGGTAGTTGAAATTTTTGTAACAATTTTTTATATTTTAAATTTTAATTTTTTAACCGAAAAATTTTTGGATATGACATTTGTTTTGGGCGAAACCATTAGAAATTATTACCAGCTTTTGTGACACTAGTAGGTACATAGATACTATTTACTTCTTAATATACTTCCATAACGTTCATTTGTTTCAAAGCATACTTTATACGTTCTCAAGATGTAGGTAAATTAAAAAGTTATTAACTGATCTTACTCGTAAATACAGTATAACTAACAATTAATTTGGTACAGGAAAGTTGCTGCGGTAGAAAAATTACTACGGTTGATTTAAAATTTGGTTGTTTATTTAATTTAGTAACTAATTTATGCATTCATTAATATGGTAAAATATTTTTTGTAAAATAATTTAAAGTTATTAAATTCAATTGAATTGTACTAGCATACGATTTATTTTAATCTTTAATTACGTTTTTATTTTCATATTTTATATTTTAGTGTATGTTTCTAAAACCAGATTATAATTATTTTTTTTGCAAAAAAATTTTTAAATAAAAAATCCGCAAAAACGTAAAATCTATAGTTTTTTTTAAATATCTACAAAACGAAACATGCTAGGTACATACAACCTTATACCAAAAGAAAGGTTGTAATATTTACTACAAAACGCAAAACTAATATACAGGGTGTCCCATTTAAAAAAAATGAGAAAATTTTGTATTTGCAAATAGTGATCACACTGTATATTTTATGGCTAAAAGTAAAAAATATTAAATTATTTAAAAATAACACTATATTTTAAAAACTTTGACCTATCACCTAAATTTTTATTTCCTTGGAAACATAATCCACAACCCTATAAATATTACCATTTTTCTCAATAAAAATGTAAATATTTCGAAAATTATTAACTTTAGGCCTATAAGACCTTATACAAATTTTTCATATTTTTAAATAATATATTCAAAAATGATTTAATATATAGGGTGTTCCATTTAAAAAGATAAAACTTTGGTTCATACCGTCGTTCTGACTCACCCTGTATAATTGAAAATAATTTTAAATTATAGAACTCTTTGATACACATTAGTCTTGTTATAAACATTTTTTTGTATATCTCATAGTTTAGCCGTAATTAAAGAAAACCAGAGGTTTGGCGCACCCTGTATATCATTTTATTTAGTGAAATTAACTTATTATAGTAAATATTTCAAATCTGAAAGTATAAATAAACCTGTAAATAGGTTTAAAAAAAAGGACATGTTCTTATTTGATTGGATTTCATGGACATGAGCTTTTTTGTTTGAAGTCTTATGGGACATGTTTGATTTTGGTTGCTCTTCAGTAAGATGGAATGGAATATCATTCTATAATGTTTACTTTTTTATGATTTTTATTAATATTTTAATCACGTGACCAATCCATGTGGCCAAATCCGGGCACTGCTATTAGCTAAATGGACATGTGGTTTTATGATTGAAACTAGCTGTGGACATGATCTCATTTGATTTGGGATCCTAATATTGTGTATTCATTTTAAACAGGACATAATTTTTTTAACTGAAACCTAAAACACCCACAGAATAGGATCCACCATTATTATTATGAAACAGCTGCTAACTCATTTTTGATTTTTATGGACATGATTGACACCTCCTGAAATAATGAATAATACATTTTTATTATTTTTGGGTACATGCGATGTCACTTTCATATGTGCTCCAAAACCAAAAATAAAGGATCCTACAGGGCGGCCTTTCAGATTGGTCATAATTATTGAGAGCCAAACCCTTTTTTTTGGACTGAATAATACCCACAGCTGTACGAAAAAAATTACATTAATGAGCGATGGTGGTTTATCCGGACAAATTTTTTTTTCTAAAACATTTCTGAAACATTTTTTTTTATTAAATTTCATACATATACAAATATTTCTAGCATGGGTTGCCTATCAAAATTGTGTCATAGCTATCCTTAAGGGGGGCCATAGGGGTTGAAATCAATATTTTAGGCAATTTTTTTACCCGTGTTGAGCTGGCCCCCCCCACTTGCAAAAATTAAAAAACAAATAGCCCTGAATTATGAGCTATTTATGAGCTCTCATATTTCGCAAACTAAAAATTTTGAGCTCGTTCCACTGAGCAGGAATTTAATACCCTAGTGGGGGGGGCTGAGTCAGCCCCCCCCACTACTTAAAAATAGGAATATTGAATCGGTTTTTGCGGCAGAATTACGAGCTATTTATGAGCTCTTGAAATTATATAGTTTCGATTTTTGAGCTCATCCCCTTCACCCCCAAACAACCCTTTAATTGATTTAACTTAAGAGAAAGATGCTGAGAAAACTTAAAATATATCGTATTGCGAATATAATTCCTATAGCTTATATACTCTAAGAATAAACTATTAAATCAAGAGCATTTCGATTATTGAGCTACAACCCCTTCGCCAGAAAACCACCCTATCTTCCCGGCTTAAGAGAAAGTTGTACTTAAAATGCGTTAAACTAATTATTTGGCGACTACATAACATTTAATAATTTATAAGCTTCCAAATTACGCGCATTTAGATCAGTAAATTGCAATTTATTTTGTATAGTGCGGTCACTGAAGGTAAAAATAAACGATTACCTTCAATTTCGGTGAACCTTCATCGATTTTCACGAAAATTGGTCAGTGGTTAGAGGATACGTCAAGAAACAAAGGTGACATGGTACCACCTTGCGCCTTTACCCTGAGGGTGGATACCGCCCCTTCTCGGGGGTGAAAATTATTTTATAAAAAATAACTGCACAAATCAATAAAAGAACAAATTAAAAGCAAAATTTATTATATAAAGTTAATAAAATAAGTAAATATTTTTTAAGTTATTAAAGATCAAAGATTTTAATTATTTGTGAAAAAAATGCATGTTTTGAAGAGGTTTTTTGTAAATCACTAAAAAACTGTAAGTTTTTACAAAAAAGTTAATAGTAGTTTAATTCGTATAGCTTATATTCTAAAAATAAACTCTAAAATCACGCGCCTTTCGATTATTGAACTACAACCCCTTCGCAAGAAAACCATCCCATATTCCCGGCTTAAGAGAGGGTTGTACTTAAAATAATTTAAATTAATTATTTGTCGACTATATATTGTTTAATAATTTATGAGCTCGCAAAATATACGCATCTCAATTATTGAATTGCCATTTTCTTTCTATAGTGCAGTCACTGAAGGTAAAAATCAACTATGACCTTCGATTTCGGTAAATCTCCATTCATTTTCACGAAAATTGGTGAGCGGATTTTGATACTATCAACTTTTTCTGGATCTTATTTTTCATAGGTATTTCTAAGTACTTCTAAGTGTTAGATAAACTTATACCTACAGTAGGAAAAATGAAAGAATACCCTTGGACGAACATATAAAACACGCTATATTTTCCTGTCACCGTGTCACACAAAAAACTGGCCAGCGCAAGTACATGTAATAATTATTGTTACATGTACTTGCACTGGACAATTTTCTTTGTGGAACGGTGACAGGAAAATACAGCGTGTTTTATATATTCGTTCATGGGTATTCTTTCATTTTTCCGACTGTATGTGTTATAAAATGCATCTCTTTCCCGTTATTTAAGCTTGAACCCTTAGATTTGAACAGTCGCGGAAAAAAATATACATTTAATTACCAATAACTTACTTTAAATTAACATTAAAGGGTTTTTCAAGTAAGCAATTTATTATATTTTTTATTAGCTTCAATTTTAGTGATGAAAACTTTTTTGTAAAAACTTACAGTTTTTGAATCATTTATGAAAAATCGCTCTAAAGCATGCATTTTCTTTCCAAAAATTAAAATATTTGATCTTTAATAACTCAAAAAGTATTGATTTATTTTAATCACATTATATAACAAATTTTGCTTACAATTTGTCCCTCTCTCGATTTGTGGGGTTATTTTTAATAAAGTAATTTTCACTCCCGAGAAGGGGTGACATATACCCCAGGCTAAAACCCCAAGTTGTTATTGTCAATTCGTGAAAATAAATGGCGATTTACCGAAATCGAAGGTAATAGTTGCTTTTTACCTTCAGTGACTGCACTATAGAAAGAAAATGGCAATTCAATAATTGAGATGCGTATATTTTGCAAGCTCATAAATTATTAAACGATATGTAGTCGAAAAATAATTAATTTAAATTATTTTAAGAACAATTAAACTATTATTAACTTTTTTGTAAAAACTTAAAGTTTTTCAGTGATTTACAAAAAACCTCTCCAAAACATGCATTTTTTTCACAAATAATCTTTAATAACTTAAAAAGTATTGACTTATTTTATTAACTTTATATAATGAATTTTGCTTTTAATTTGTTCTTTTATTGATTTGTGCATTTATTTTTTATAAAATAATTTTCACCCCCGAGAAGGGGCGGTATCCACCCTCAGGGTAAAGGCGCAAGGTGGTACCATGTCACCTTTGTTTCTTGACGTATCCTCTAACTACTGACCAATTTTCGTGAAAATCGATGAAGGTTCACCGAAATTGAAGGTAATCGTTGATTTTTACCTTCAGTGACTGCACTATACAAAATAAATTGCAATTTACTGATCTAAATGCGCGTAATTGGGAAGGTTATAAATTATTAAATAATATGTAGTCGCCAAATAATTAGTTTAATGCATTTTAACTACAACTTTCTCTTAAGCCGGGAAGATAGGGTGGTTTTCTTGCGAAGGGGTTGTAGCTCAATAATCGAAATGCTCTTGATTTAATAGTTTATTCTTAGAGTATATAAGCTATATGAATTATATCCGCAATACGATATATTTTAAGCTTTCTCAGCATCTTTCTCTTAAGTTAAATCAATTAAAGGGTTGTTTGGGGGTGAAGGGGATGAGCTCAAAAATCGAAAGTATATAATTTCAAGAGCTCATAAATAGCTCGTAATTCTGCCGCAAAAACCGATTCAATATTCCTATTTTTAAGTAGTGGGGGGGGCTGACTCAGCCCCCCCCACTAGGGTATTAAATTCCTGCTCAGTGGAACGAGCTCAAAATTTTTAGTTTGCGGAATATGAGAGCTCATAAATAGCTCATAAATCAGGGCTATTTGTTTTTTAATTTTTGCAAGTGGGGGGGGCCAGCTCAACACGGGTAATTTTTTTTGAAACTATGGTAGAATTATTTTATTAGGCATATTCAGTACAATTCGTAGATTATTTAAGAAAAAATTCAAGGAAAAATATTAAAAAATAAGCCAACGGCGGCAAATTTTTGAGGACACCTGAATTTTGCGGTGGACATCAGAACTCATCATTGGATCATGGTAAACAATAAATTCAAAAAGATTTTATTAGCTTATGAGTTTTTTGAAGTAACGCTGTCGAATTTCTTTTTAGTTTTATCAAATTTTGACTTTTTGATATCACTCAGAATTCAAAAAAACTAATTTTTTTGCAAAAAAGGTGAAAATCAACATATTTATTATTGTTAAACAAAAACTAAGCTCAAAACAAAAAATATCTCGACAGCGATACCTCAAGGAATGTATAAAGAAAATATATACAAAATTCCAGGTGTCAAGCAGTTTTTGAGTTACAGTGTCTACAGCCTTCGAAAAAAGCACTTTTGAGGAAAACGCTTTTAACCTTTAACTACCCGCGCATCAAGTTATAACATAACTACACGCGTGGCGTACTTTGTACGCCACAAGAAAATACACTTAAAAACAGCGGATTTGTTTAATTTTTTTTGAAAAAATACACTTAGTTCTTTGTTATAAACCTTATTCGGCATCAGTGAATACTTGGAGTTCCTTTTCAGTAAGCCAATTGGGATTTATAACTGGAATCATGGAATAACTGGATTCCATGATAAATAAAATTACTAATAAAAAATTTTTTTAAATGTGATTTTTTACAGGAGAAAAAGTATTGTTTATAAAGAAAAAGTATTGTTTACAAAGAAAATATATTTTTTGCCATAATAACTAAAAAACAATTAAAATATACCAACCAACCAATTAAAATACACCACCGTAAACAACAAATAATAAAATGTAAATTACGATCTTTCCAGAACGCCGATTATAGCGAAACTAAAACCAAATTGTAAAGCACATTCCAGTGATAGGTTAGAAAAATAAGCAAGGTCAAAAATTAAATTTTTAAATATATTTTAAAGTACGCCAGCACGTGTAGTTAAAGGTTAAAGTATGGTCAACTTTTTTTTTCAATTTCTTTTTTTGTCTGCCAAATCGTAAAGTTATGCACACCGGAATATGTGTTTAAATCGCGGAGTAATTTACAACAGAAAATGAGAACAGCTGCTAACAGTTTCTCACTTCACTATGCTCAAGCGCCCTGGCGTGAACTTGCTGCAAAGCGAGTCGAAGGTAGAGAGGTAGGGAGATAGTATTTAATATCCCTACCTTTGACTCGCTTGTTGAACAACGGTCAACAGCTGTTCTCATTTTCTTTTGTAAATTACTCCGCGATTCAAAAGAATATTCCGGTGTGAATCATTTTACGATTTGACAGACAAAAAAAATGAAAATAAAAGTTGACGATACTTTAAACGCTTTTTCCTCAAAACTTCTTTTTTCAAAGGCTGTAGACATTGTAACTCAAAAACTACTTAACCAACCCACCTGGAATTTTGTTGTATTTTCTTTAGACATTCCTTGAGGTAATGCTGTCGAGATATTTTTTGTTTTATGCTTATTATTTGTTTAACAATAATAAATATGTTGATTCTCATTTTTTTGCAAAAAAATTCGTTATTTTGACTTCTGAGTGATATAAAAAAGTCGATAAGACTAAAAAACTCTACAGCATTACCTCAAACACTCATAAGCTAATAAAATCTTTTTGAATTTTTTGTTTACCATGATCCAATGATGACTTCTGATGTCCACCACAAAATTCATTATATGTATTTTGAGGTGTCTTCCAAAAATTTGCCACCTTTGGCTTATTTCTCAATATTTATCCTTGAATAATCTATGAATTGTACTGAATATGCCTATTTAATTTAAAAATAAAATAATTCTACCATACTTTAAAAAAATGTGCTTGAAATATTGATTTCAACCCCTACGGAACCCCTTAAGGATAGCTATGACACGATTTTGATAGGCAAACCATGCTACAAATATTTGTCTATGTAAGAAATTTAATAAAAAAATGTTTCATCCGGAAAGCAGATTGGCGCAGATAGACCTGTATTGGGACTGTGCAAGTTGCGCAAAGCGACACCTATTTCTACGCTCTGCACTTTTATTCGCACTTTTAATTGTATTGACCAATTACGTTAGTCCTGGTTGCTGGATAATTGTCAAGGCCATAGCCCAACAAAATAATAAGAAGAAAAAATAAGATTCAGGTTATGTGATGAAAGCGTAAACAATTGTATGTAGTAAATAAAATTAGTTATTAAAATGCAGTACTGCAAGCAAAATACAATTAATTAAATTTACCTTTATATAATAATTGCATATCATATCAATATTGTGGAGCAACATATAATTTTTCTCTTTCAATGACAGTAGATATGAAATGTACGTCAATTTGACAATTTCAATTGACAATATGAATTATTTAAGAAAGTTGCAATATTTCTCCGCTATTCGCGCACGATCGTTTCACGTATCCCTTCCAAGTACTTGCACACCGCGAATATGGATATTAGACTATAGGCAAACCTACTATAGGCAGACCTACTGAAAATCCTGACAATATAGGCAAATTTTGAACAGCCATATCTTAACCAATTTTTGTCTTACAGGAAAACCAAAATATTCAGAAAAGCAATACCCTCATTTTTTTACCCCTACTAGAGATTTTTGGTATCACCAAAAATTCTTTATGTTTTAAAGATAAATTTTTTTACTTTAAACCAAATTTTTTCAAAAATGAGCACTTTGCACAGATGAATCTTACAGACCTTATAAACAATACAGAAGTAAAGTAACTTGTGAAGCGGTAACGATTAATACTTCATTTGGGATGTTAATTAGTATAATTTGTATGATTTTTTTTTACCAAAAATAAAGGGACCAACTTTATTTTGAGCGCAACTTACTTACTTTTGCTGCTAGAAACTTTTTTAAAAAACAAAAATAAAGCTTTTTTAAAACACAGTTGTGGTGAGTTTTCCCCAAAAAGTGCTTCATTTAAATATCATTGTCATAAAAATAAATCGTTATTATTTGTGAAGTATTCTTTTTATTTTTTCACACCCTTTATGTATGTAAGAAAACTAACGGTCTTTCTGAAAGCCCAATCTAAATAGTTATACTTGAAGAGGGGGCAACATAATTGGAATTGCATGAGGGCAGTCAAATTGTTAGCTGCGGTTTTGACTAAGATATTATGTTGGATTCAATACATAAGTTGATGAAGGAATTATGCATTTTTATTTTGGCATTAATATAAATTTCTGCTTTAGGTCTTGCACAAATATAAACTTTCCTTTTAACTATTAAATCTTTATCAACTAGAAACAAGCAAATCTGTAATTTTTCTGAAACACAATATGATTAGAGGGGGGGGGACTATGGTATAACTATTTTCAATTCAAAGGGGACTATGGTACAATTCAAAGAATTTGCAAAAAAAATTTCAAGACAATATTGAAAAATAAGATAAGAGTGACAAATTTTTACAGGCACCAAATAAAAATGTAGTTTGTGGTGAACATCAGACTGGATCATGTGAAACAAAAAATTGAAAAAGATTTTTCTAGCTTATCAGTTTCTCAAGGTAACACTGTCAAGTTTTTCAGTTTTAACATATTTTAACTTTTTATCACTCAGGTATCAGGTATGCTTTTTCTTATGAGGATCTTTCAGTGCGTCACAGTTTTTCAATTACTTTCTAACGCATTAAATTGTATGTGACAGAAAAAAAAAATGCACGTCGGTGATTACATTTCGTCGGTGACATTTATAACATTTATTCTAGTTGTCAACAGATGGCGCTATAATCGAAAAAAAATTATTTACTAATTATATAATATATATCTATGAATATAATCTGTACAATGTACAGTCGGAAAAATTAAAGAATACCCATGAACGATCACATCCATCACTTATTTTTTATTTGCTGTCTTATTCTATAAATAACAAACATTTGTTATAGAAAAAGACAGCAAATACAAAATAAGTGATTGATGTGATCGTTCATGGGTATTCTTTCATTTTTCCGACTGTATAAGACTATACAAATAAAAAAAATACCATTTTATAAATGCAATAAACAATTGATTTGTATTTATGCCAAATTGCAAATAAAATGTGACAACTGTCAGATTTAACTAAAATGTCATGTTAGAATAAATGTCATAAATGTGTATTATCACGGACTTACCTTTTTTTCTATCATTTGTGACGCACTGAAAAATAAAGAAGTCAAAATAACGAAAAATTTTTCGTCAAAATATAGAAAAAAGCGATAAAAATTGACATATTTATTACTTTTACACAAAAAAAATGAGCATAAAACAAAAAATATCTCTACAGCGTTACCTCACTAAATATGTGAAGAAAATCTATGCAAAATTTGAGGTGGATCAGTCCACAAGTAGTTTTTGAGTGACAATGCAGCCTTTGAAAGAAGTACTTAGTTTTGAGAAAATTATGTTTAAAGTTTTGGCAACTTTTATTTTTAATTTCTTTTTGTCTGTCAAATCATAACCGGACATACACCAAAGCACACTGGAATATGTTTTTAAATCACTGAGTAGTGTCTATGAAAGAGAAGGGGAACAGCTATTGAATGTTTCTCACTACGCTCAAGCGTGCTGGTGCAAAGCCGAGTCGAAGGTAGGGATATTCCGTAATTTTGCTCCGATCAATCTGAAATTTTCGAGTATTCTTGAAGATATTATGTACTTTCATTTAAAATAATAAAAAGATAGAAAATTTCAAAATTTTTAAACCATATCCCCTTGATTTTCATTTTAATTTCCTTAGTGAGAATCATAGAGCAATAAAAACAAGGTGAGAACTAATAAATAACTATTAAAACTATGGTGAGAACTAATAAATAATGAGACTAATGTTGTATCCACTATATCACTATCAAGATTTGTTCTGCTGGCTGGGAAACTAACATAAACTAATAGGACTAACATTTAGACACCCTAATTATAATATAGGACTAACATTTAGACACCCTAATTATAATATCATATCAAATGAATCTGCAAGACATAGAAAAACATGTAATTCAACCTGTAGAGTATTCTTACCTCTGGGCATGTGCTCTTGAAATAATTCTAACATTAGCTGCCTGTTCAGTATCTTTATTTTGTTCTATAATGATTAAGTCATTTCTGGATCCATATATTAAGGTATTATCAGGAGCACATGCAATAATTTTTTCCTCAAACCAGTTAGGTGAGGGAGGAACAGTTACTGGGTTCATTTCTTCCTATAAAATAAAGAATAATACTAAGTCTTAGTTTTTGCAAATTGATTATTCTACCTACAAAAACTTGTATGTCAATGTATTTATATTTGAACAACTGTAAAAAATTATACCGGCAAGATAGAGATTTAACTACAAATTAGTACAAATGCAAATGCCTACAAGTAGTCAATTTGAAATTTGAATTGAAGTTTGTACGTTTATTAAGGTTAGGTTAAACCAGTGATGGTTCATAGCTTAGACAAGGAAAAAAGAGTCTCTTTCCTTGTCTAAGGTTCATAGATATGGTTCATAGATATATAATACCCTAGATTGCGCCCTGCCATCTTAAAATGGGTGACGATTGCGACAGAGATAAATAAGGCTATTTGGTCGGTAGTCTCTTTCTAATTCAAGGGGAGTATCGACGACGTCACCATCCTACTATTTTAAGTATTATTTATTAAATGTTATGACATAGTCCGTTCTTTGACGGTAAAATATTGCAAAATCTCTAAATTTTAAAGAACCGCTTGGATTGACATGAAATTTGGCATACACATAGCTAACAAGTCAAAGAAAAAAAGTGATATTGTGCCGATATGTGCTTTTGCCCTGGGGGTGGTTTTCACCCCCTCGAAAAAATATTCGTCCAAATTTATTTTATTTTTATTTAGCGTATGGCTCTATCACAGTTTTTGTATAAAAATAAAGATCACAATACATTAAAAAATAATAATAATTAATTTTTATAAACGAAAATTTAGTTGATAAATATATTGAATCGATTCATTGGTCGCCATTAAAAAATCGGACCAATTGCCACTGTACGATCTGATGGGGCATTCCTCCACCAAATGCTTAACCGTTTTCCGAGAAGGTATTTTTCCCCATCTAAAAAGTGAGTCAGAGCACCTACCACAGTTGGTTCTAATTCTATTTAGTGTAGTCCAGATCCGTCTTGGTTGATTGAAGCCCTCTGGTTTGCTTGTAATACATGGCATATTTCGGATGTCAGGTGGAGCATTCTTCTCCCAATCTTCTTGCCAACGGTCGGTTATTTCGAAATTCCTTTCAATTAGTATCCTTGCAGAATCCAGAGGGTTTTTTCTTGAACGAAGCCTACTTATGTCTCTGTCGTTAATATCAACGTGAGAGCGGAGTACAGGATCGGCGTTAATTTTTCTATACTCCCTGACAAGAGCATGTTCTCGACGGATTTGTGAGGGGGCTATGTGGCTTAGTGTTGGTAGCCAATACGTTGGTGTGGCCTTGATTGTACCTGATATAATACGTAAAGTCTAGTTTAGTTGGGCATCAACACGTTTGGTGTGTGGGCTGTTGAGCCATACCGGTGCACAATACTCTGCAACTGGATACACGAGTCCCAGTGCTGTCGACGTAAGTGTATTCGCTGAGGAACCCTATGTGCATGGTACCGCATAACTTTTGTATAATATTGTTTCGTGTTCTAAGTTTTGCCGTCGTCTTTGTAAGATGTTCTTTAAAGCTTAGCGTTCTATCGAGTGTCACACCTAAATGTTTTGGGTATTTAGTATGATTGAGAAGTCTGTCTTTAAAGTGGATTTTTAATTGGTAATTAGCCAATCTGTTGTTTAAATGAAAGCATGATACTTCCGTTTTGGACGTATTGGGCTGTAATCTCCATTGTCGGAAATATCTCCCGAGGATAATCAGGTCGTTTGTTAGTATTTGTTCAGTAGTCTCCATTTCTTCATGGCTCGTAGCAAGTGCCCAGTCATCTGCATAACCGAACTTCTTTGATATGGTTTCAGGCATGTCTGCTATATAAAGGCTAAAGAGTAGAGGGGCCAGCACCGATCCTTGTGGAAGACCATTGTTCAGTTTCATTTGGTCTTATCGCCCATGATGACTTGAAAACTTCTATTGCAAAGCATTGTATTAATGACATCAGTAATCTTTCTGCATGGAATCGCTCGCATTAATTTATATATTACCCCTTGTCTCCACACGGTATCGTACGCTGCTGATAAATCGATGAAAACAGTACATAGATGTTTTTAGTTGTTTTTGAAAGCCTGTTTCTATGTAGTTAGTCAGTGCTAGGACTTGGTCTGTGCAGCTGCGGTTTGGTCGAAATGAAGTCAAAAATTCGTCCAAAAAAAGTCAGGAAATGGATAAACTGGCTAATTTTAAGTAACTTTTGTTCTATAGAGTTTTTTCACTAAGTCAATACTTTTCGAGATATTTGGCAGTGAATATATTCATTTTTTCAACAAAATAACCACGCTTTTAGACGGTTTTTCGCAAATAATTCAAATAGTAAGTATTTTGTCGAAAAAACATTCTCAGCAAAAATATAACCTGTAAAAATTTTTAGAAAATGCTGTATATATCAGGTCTCTACACCTAGTAGAAGCAGAGTTATAGCTAATGAAAAATAGGTTCATATTCGTCAAATTCCAAATGGAATACTTTAACGTGAAATAACCAAAAATGAAGCATATTTTTGGAAAACTCATTACAACTTGTTTAAAGTGTTTAAAAAAAGCTTCATTTTTGTTTTGTAAAAAAAAATTCTAGCATCAAAATTAAACAAGTTACGCTCAAAATAAAGTTAGTCCCTTTTGGTTTTGGTAAAAAAATCGAGAAAATCACCCCCTAATTAGTATCTTAAATGAACTTAATCGTTACGACTTCACAAGTTTCTTGACTCGTGTATATATTGTTTATATGATCTGTAAGTTTCATTGGTTCAAAGTCCTTATTATTGGAAGGGCTGTAGTTAAAAGGGGTTGAACGAGTCACTGATCACGAATGTATGCAAATCTAGAAACACCAAATCTTAATCAGTTTTTGTCTAACAGAAAAACAAAAAAATACATGATATTCAGAAAAGCAAATCTAACTTTTTTGTTTTTCGAGATTTTTGGTATCTCTAACAATTTTTAAGTTATTTTGAAAAAAAGCATATTTTTCAAAATTTAAATTTTTAAAAATTTTACTTTGAAACCAAATTTTTTCAAAAATAAGCATTTTGAATCGATGAAACATACAGATCATATAAACACAACATAAGTAAAATAATTTGTGGAGCGGTAACGATTAATTTCATTTAAGTTGCTAATTTGGGGGTGGTCTTCCCGATTTTTTTTGCAAAAACAAAAGGGACCAACTTTATTTTGAGCGTAACTTTAAAAATAATGGGTTTCCCCAAAAGTGCTTAATTTTTTGGATATTTCACGTCGAAATATTCTATTTGAAATTTGGTGAATATGAATCTATTTTTCATTGGCTATAACTCTGGTTCTACAAGATCCAGAGATCTAACACGTACACCATTTTTTTACTTTTTTATAAGCTATATTTTTGCTAAGAACGTTTTTTTCAACAAAATACTTACTTTTTGAGTTATTTGCGAAAAACCGTCTAAAAATGTGGTTATTTTGTTAAAAAATGAACATATTCACTCGCAAATAACTCGAAAAGTGTTGACTTGGCGAAAAAGCTCTATAGAACAGAAGTTACTTAAAATTAGTCAGTTTACCCATTTCCGGACTTATTTTGGACATATATTTTTCACCCCCAAGAGGGGGTGAAAGTCACCCCCAGGGCAAAAGCACACATCGGCACAATATCACTTTTTTTCTTTGACATGTAAGCTATAAGTGTGCCAAATTTCATGTCAATCCAAGCGGTTCTTTAAAATATAGAGCAAAAACCGTGAAAGAATGGACTAACAGTTCGGGCGGGTGGTGACGAGAAATGGTCTTTGGTTCAGAACGTGGATAATTTGGATTCGAATCCCGTACCAATGTTTACTTTTTTTATTTTTTATTTAATCAATATTGCGTTTATTAGATATTATTACATCTCTAAAGTAAATCTATGCAAAGAAATATATGTATAGCAAATAAGAAAAACTGTGTAGGTACCTATAGATTTTAAAAAATATAAAAGCCAATGTTATTTTTTTAATAAGTTTATGGTAGAATAGAAGGTATAAAGTAATTGTTAAATATTCGTACAAATTACCAATAATTAATATTAACATAATGTACCATCGATTTATTATAATTAAACATTATTTTTATTTATGAAACTATTGTTATAATTTTTTGAAAAGGTAGAAGCAAAACAAACATCATTCACATCATTCGAATAAGGCCCAATTTATATTAATAGCGAACGACTTTTATTTTACTATGCAGTTCACAAATTAATATTGTAGGGATAAGTGAACTTATAGTGAAGTGGAATTTATTTTTTTCGGTGAGAAATATCTAAATGTAATGTTTATCTAATTTTTGTGTTTTAATTTTATTTGTCCGTAGAAAGAATGACTTGTCCTATACATTGTATAATATGTCTCAAATGATGAATAAATACCCATTTAAATATTTTTTGTATTATTTTTATTACAAAAGAAATAAAAGTACAATTCTACTGTTAACGTATTTTGTTTACAGTAGAAAGTTTTTAATAATTATTAATGTGAGGAATATAAAGAATCCGTCACGAAGATAAAGACATTTTCTACGAACAACTAGAACAAACGACCCAACAAGTAAAAAAGGCGATATCCTAATAGTGATGGGCGATATGAACGCCAAAGATAATATTAATTTAGAAACCGTAATGGGCAAACATGGCCTGGGAGTGATGAATGAAAATGGAGCACTTTACAAATTTTTGTTCCAATCATCGTCTAGTTTATTGGTGGAACCATCTTCCCACATAAAAATATTCACAAGGTAACATGGACTGCACCTGGTCATACAAGAGAAAACCAAATAGACCACATCGCCATATCAAAAAGATGGAGATCATCTCTTCTTGATGTACGAAATAAAAGAGGAGCAGACATCGCAAGTGACCACCATCTGTTAATTGGTACCATTAAAATCAAGATGGCAAAAAACAAAATCACAAGAAACAGCAACAGACCCACATATCATCATCATCAACTAGCCTATATTTGTCCACTGCTGAACGTAGGCCTCCCGTAAAAATTTCCACCTATTTCTATCTTGAGCTTCTTGCATCCAATTTGTGGTGATGCGCTTGATATCATCCGTCCATCTAGTCGGTGGTCGTCCTCTGCTTCGATATGCCTCCTGCCTTGGTCGCCATTCCAGAATCTTTTTGGTCCATCTGTCATCCGTCAGTCTGGCAACATGTCCTGCCCAAGCCCATTTAGCCATGGCTATTCTTTCAACTGCCTCCGTGACTCCTGTTCTTCTTCTTATTTCTAGGTTTGGTACTTTATCTCTGATGGTAATACCTAACATTGATCTTTCCATAGCGCGTTGTGTAACTCTTATTTTATTTATTGTTCTTTTTGTCAGAGTTAGTGTTTCTGCACCATATGTAAGAACCGGCAAAACACACTGGTCAAAGACCTTTCTTTTTAAACAAACTGGAATATTAGACTTGAAAATGTTATTTAATCTACCGAAGGCAGCCCATGTAAGACCTATCCTTCTTTGTATTTCAGTTGTCTGGTTATCTCGGCCTAAGCGAATCTCATGTCCTAGATATTTGTAAGCTATTACTTGGTCGATGCTATGACTCCCAATCTGAATTTTATCGCTGACTACAAGGTTGGTCATAAATTTTGTCTTTGAGGTGTTAATTTTAAGACCAATTGTTTTTGACACTTTATAGAGCGTGTGCAGCATTTTTGTAGCTTTATCAACTCTATCAGATATTAAAACGATGTCATCGGCAAATCTTAGGTGGTTCAGATCCTCCCCGTTTATATTGATTCCCATATTATCCTCTCCTTCCATTTGCTTGAACATATATTCAAGAACAGCTGTAAACAATTTCGGGGAGATAGTATCACCCTGTCTAATTCCACGTTCTATTCTAAATTTCTTGGTATCTTCATGAAGTCGAACACAAGCTGTACCAGTTTCGTAGATACTTTTAATCAAGGCGATATATCGGTAGTCAATGCGGCAGTCCGCCAATGCTCGAAGCAGTTTATGATGATCTATAGTATCGAACGCCTTTTCATAATCCACGAATATAAGAAAGATAGGCTTGTTATACTCTGTGCACTTTTCTATTAGCGTTTTTATAACTTGTAGATGATCGTTTGTTCCGTATCTGGAGCGGAACCCAGCCTGTTCACAAGGTTGGTAACTATCCAGTTTGTTCACAAGCCGTTTTGTTATTATCTTCATGAATAGTTTGTATGTATGGGAGAGCAAACTAATAGGTCTGTAGTTCTTCAGATCTGAAATGTCACCTTTTTTATGCATTATGGTTATTATTGCATTATGCCACTGAGAGGGGGTTACGCCTCTTGTCAAACAAACATTGAACATCTTTTTCAACACATTTATTAACGTTTCTCCTCCTTCTTTGATGTGTTCAATGACTATCCCATCTTCTCCAGGTGATTTATTGTTTTTCATCTCCGAGAGAGCTGATTTTATTTCCTCTGTTGTGATGTCTGGGATGTCTTCTGAGCCTACATTTTGAACTTTTGGTATTTGACTTTGATCAGGATCTGGAAGTTCTTCTCGCTTATACAATTCTGAGTAAAAATCTTGAGCAATTTTTAAAATATCTTCCTTATTTGTTGTTATTTCTCCTTTTTTATTTACAAGTTTACAAATATTTTTCGATCCTTCAGTCATTTGTCGGCGCAGTACCTTTAAACTCTTATTTTTATCAATGGCGTGAGTTATGTGTTCAGTGTTGTAATTTCTGACATCTTTTCGAATGGATTTTGTGATATCTTTGTTTAACTGTCTAAGTGCTGCAAAATTTTCTGTGTATTTGTTTTTCAATTCTCTTCTTTTGTTTATAAGGTCTTTAGTAGCTTGAGTAAGTTTATCTATCTTGTTTTTTCTTTTTTCCTTATATTTGCTATGAGCGTTTCGAATCGCACTGTTTATTCGCATGTTTGTCACCTCTATATCTAATGCATTTTCATTTAGATGTTCTACTTCTTTCAGTTCTGAAGTTATGAGATTCTGATAAGCTACACTATCTTCTATCGATTCCCATTTATTAGAAGGCCTCTAGACCTAACTATTAGAAGACCCACATATAATCTAAACAAATTAAAAACTCTTCCAGGAAAACACATGTTTAGGGAGGAGCTTCAAGTAAAAACAAGAGAACGTGAAGTAAATAGCTGGGAAGATTTGGCAAATGTTCTGACAGAAATAGCTGAAGACAAACTGGGCAAAAAAGAGAAAGATAGAAAGGAATGGATATCAGATGAAACTTGGAATCTTATCGAGGAAAGAAAACAACGAAAAAAATATATTTTGCAAGCAAGAACTGTACAAGGAAGAACGAACCGACAACAAGAATATGAAACACTAAATAAAGCAGTTAAAAGGAATGCAAGAAGAGACAAAAGAAGGTGGGCTGAAGAACTGGCAAAACAAGCAGAAACAGCTGCACAACACTATGGTGGCTCCTAGCTTCTGTGCCACCTTAGATAATTAAGGGTTGGTTACCCCCCGACCATAAGGGTTGATGTAGTAAATAACTCTCACAGTTAATACATTTATTTATACGTTGCAGTATTTAACGGTAAGTAGCTGGTGGTATAATATTTGATTAATGCGATGTTACCCGCTGGAATCTCAACTACCAATTGAATAATCTTTTCTCCGTGAAAGTATAATTAAAAGTCGATTGTCGTGTTTATTGTTTTGATAGAACCAAAAGTGAGAGTGATATCGAAACTGCTGACTGGACTAGATTACAAATAACATATATTAATTATTATTGCAACTTGACCTTGTATCAAAAACCGCATGCATTGATGTGGTAATTTAGGTCAATCGTATTTATTAAAAACAAACATATTTGTTTTTACCACGGGCATTTAATTATTAAAGAATTTGTCTTAATAAGATGTTTACTGAGATGCGGTGTATCCCAATACATCTTCCTTTCCTTCCGAAAATTTTCTGACTACGGAAAAGAAAGAAAATTTTTCTAATAGTACCACCAATTGCTTACTGCGTTTTACTAAGTACAATATATACATTTTTTCCTATAAATAATAATTAAATACAAAAAATAAAAGTGAAAATGTTCGTTATCAACATTGTTCCCGTTCCACTTGTCACTTACGGTGTTCTCGGATTGTAAGCATATAATCTATTCTTATGTATTTCCCTGATTTTATTGTTTTCCAATCTGATCTTACAATTAACATTATTTACCTCTGTTATTGTGAAGGGGCCTACATAAAGACTATCAAACTTACCATTCTCTTCCCTTTTTACCAGGACTAGGTCTCCTATTTTAAAGTGTTGTGGTGTTGCTTTGCGCTTGTTATTTTCTTGTCGCTCTTTTTTGTGTTTTAGTAAGAAGGTTCTAGCTCTCTCGTGTGCGCTTTGTAGTTTGTAGCGTAACTCATTGTAGTAAGCATCTATATTGTAACATGGTTGAATCTCCTGTGTAAGGTCTTCTGGTAGGTTAACCTTCCTGCCATATAACAGTTCAAACGGTGTGTAACCATGATACGCGTTAGGGGTTGTATTGTAGCAGTATGTGAACATCCTGCAACACACATCCCAATTTTCTCTGTCTTCGTCTATGAATGCTCTTACGTACTCGTTTAATGTTCTGTGTAGTTTTTCGCAACTTCCAATGGACTGTGGATGGTATGCCGTTGAGAAGTTGTGCTCTATTTTTAGTAGCTTTGTTAGTTCCTGCATTACTTCATTTTTATATTCTGTGCTTTGGTCTGTTCTTATTTGCTTCATGAGTCCGTATGTTGGTATGAAATGATCAAAAATTCCTCGGGCTATTGTCTCTGCTTCTTTATTGCACACGGGTATACTGACCGCGTATTTAGTAAGCTCACATAACATTGTTATACAGTATCTATTACCTTCGTTACTTTTAGTGAATGGACCTATCGTATCTATGTATACTATGTCCCATGGTTTGGAAGAAGTGTCCGATATCACGAATTCCTCGACATGTGTTCTTTTCGATTTGTTAATTTGACATTTATGACATTGTTTAACGTATTTTCTTACGTCTTTTTCCAAATTTTTCCATCTAAATCTTGCTTTTAGCTTCTTTATGAGTCTGTTATTTCCTACGTGTCCTCCAAACATCGAATGATTATGATATTCTTCTATTAACCTGTGTTTTTCTTTGTCATCTTCTATTGTTTCTGGTACTTCACATATGTATATTTCTACATTCTTCAATATTTCGTTTCCTTGTTTAATAAATTCCTCGATTGTGCACACTTTAAAAATAATATCGTTTACGTATATTTTTACTTTACGTACTGCATTCTCTACCGCCAGCTTATCAAGCTGTGCCAACATTTGGTTTAAATCAAAATGATTGAATCCTGTGGCTATGCTCTTGCTGCACTTTATTTTGTTTTTGACCCTAATGCTCAGTCTTGGTGAGATTAGTTCTGCTCCAAAAGACAAAATTGGTAGTCTATGCGCCTCTAAATTATTTAGTACCTTTCTTACTGTCTGTTTGGGGGCTTCTGGCTGTAGTGCGAGTTCACTTTCTGCCTTCGTTTGCCTTGCTTCCTTCTTCTTTTCTCTTGCTTGAGCTCGTGTTATAGCTAATATATGGGTATTGTCTATGTATAGGTTCTTTAGTTGATGTAATGTTATTCTTGAAAGGCTGTCTGCGTAGTTATTTTTCCCTGTTATGTATTCTATTTCGAAATCGTATTCCTCTAAATCTAATCTGATTCTTGTAAGTTTCGAAGTTGGTTCTTTCATTGCGAATAAATGTGTTAGTGGTTTATGATCCGTTTTTACTAAAAATGTTGGTGCTTCATATAAATAACATTTGAAATGATTGATTCCCCAATGAATCGCTAGTAATTCCTTAACGATTATAGGTTTATTACATTCTCCTTTATTAAAACTTCTTGATGCGTATGCTATTGGTAGGTCTATTCCGTCTTGACTTAAAATTGCTGAACAACTCTCGTTGGATGCGTCTGTTGTTAGTATGAATTATTTATTGAAATCCGGATATTTTAGGATCGGTGGCTTTATCAGAGATGATTTAAGCTTATTGAATGCTTTGTCACATTCTTCTGACCAAAAAAATTCTACTCCTTTTCTTGATAAACTGTTGAGTGGTCTGTATATTTCAGCAAAATTTTGAATAAAGCGTCTATAATAGTTACAAAATGCTACGAATCTTTTTGTTTCTTCCGCTGTCTTAGGTGTCGGGTATTGTTCAATCGTTGCATATTTCGCTTTGTCTGGTGATACTCCTTCCTGAGAAAGATCATGTCCTAAATATGTTACTTCTCTTCTAAAAAATTGACATTTTCCTGGGTTAAGTTTCAAATTGAATTTTCGACATGTCTCGAATGTCTTTTTCAGGTTGTCTAGGTGATGTTTTTCGGATATTCCTATTACTACTATATCGTCCATGTAGAGAAATGCTTTGTCTGGTGTTAATCCCGAAAATGCTATTGACATCATCCTTGAAAAGCTATTTGGGCTTACATTTAATCCAAAAGGTAATCTGGTAAAGAATAGAATAGAAGTATGCTTTATTGTCACTGAAAATACAAATTTTATGGACAAAGCTTAATTAAAGTCAGAAAAAATAAATAAATAATATCTAACAATAACAATAACAAATACAATTTTCTGAAATTTGATAAATCGTCAATATAAAAAAAATATACCTAAATACAAAATATAAGTTAATAAAGTAAAGAAAAGAAAACAAAATCGATATATTTGCAACAATTTATAGAAATTGCAAAGTGAATATACAACAAAGTAAACTATTTATAGACATAGGAACTAATAAGTTTAGGCTGCTGCATGTGACACCCAAATATAGATAAGTTTGGTTACTTGTACATTACTGTAATTTCTTAGTTAGTCATTCAGAAACTCTTCTACTGAATAATATGGTCTTTTAGATAGATGAGCTTTTGTCATTTTACGGAACTTGGGGAAAGATGTTGCAGATTTGAGTTGTAAAGGAAGATGGTTGTATAGTTTTTTTGCGGAATATAATATAGATTTCTTTACTAACTCAGAGGACGGGATCGGTAAATAGACATCAAAATTTGAATTTCTGGTGGAGTAGTCATGACGAGGCCTTGCTGGAAAGACATGCATGTGTTTACGAATTAAGCAAACAGTTTCTAAAATATATAAAGATGTAAGGGTTAAAATGCCGTGATCTTTGAAGTAACTTCTGCAATGTGTTGTTCTTCTGAGGCCAAACAGATACCTTATTGCTCTTTTTTGTAATTTGAAAATAACATCTAACTGGGCAGCTGTACTAGAACCCCAAAAAGGAAGACCATATCGAAGATGAGACTCGAACAAAGAAAAATATGTTAGTTTAGAAGATGCTAAATTGAGTTCTTTCGAAACAGATCTTATAGCATAGCAGGCTGAGGCGAGTTTCTTACTTAACACATCGATATGAAGGGACCATTTGAGGTTGCTGTCTAAAAAAATACCAAGAAATTTTACAGAATCAACGGTAGAGATCTGGCTGTTATTAACAAGCAGGGGTTGAAGAGCACTTTTATAGGATAATGCTACTGTCTTATCCACGTTAAAAGAGAGTAAATTAGAGTCAGACCAGGTTTTTATCGTAAGCAAATCAGAAGTTATAGTTGCATGAAGAGATGCAATAGTTGAGTTGCTCCAAGTGATACTGGTATCATCAGCAAAAAGAAAAATTTTTCCATCGATTTTTAAGTTAGTGATGTCATTTATAAAGATAAGGAACAGTAGAGGACCCAATACTTAACCTTGTGGTACTCCACATACAATGTTTTTGAGACTAGAGTCAGTATCATTTGCTCTAACTATTTGTTTCCTATTATTCAAGTAAGATTGGAACCAATTCAAAGAAATACCTCGAATCCCATAGAAATTTAGTTTTTTAATCAAAATGTCGTGATTTACACAATCAAAAGCTTTGGCATAGTCACAGAAAACAGTGGCAGTATAAAGATTATTGTTTAGTGCTTGGTAAACCTCATGAAACACAGAAAACAAGGCATCAGTGGTACATTTATTAGTTAAAAAGCCGAACTGATTTTGGGATAAGATGTTGTTATCAATGAGAAAGGACATGAGACGGGTTTTTATGAGTCTCTCAATAATTTTTGAAAGTACCGGTAGTAAGGCAATAGGTCTATAGTTGCAAGCATTAGATTTTTCACCACCCTTATGAAGGGGAATAATAATGGCTATCTTTAGGCACTCTGGGAATTTGCCTCTTTCAAAGGAATCATTAATTAGTGAGACGAGGTTTTCCAACACATTTTCTGTGAGATTTGAGAAGATTTTTATGGATAGTCCATCAGTACTACAGGATGATTTGCTTTTGATACTATTGATAGTTTGGATCAGTTCAGTTATATCGATTGGTCTTAAAAAGAATGCATTCGAGAACACTCCTGAATTGGGGAGATAGGAAATGGGATCTTTTTGTGGCAAAATAGTAGAAGTTATATTTTTACTCACATTAACGAAATATTCGTTTAGATTTTCCGGGTCTGGAAGGGCAAATGTTTGAACTGCGTGAGTTCTATTTCGAAGATCGTTTATTATGGACCAAGTTTCTTTTGCAACACTTTTAGAGCTTTCCATACGATTTTGATAGTAGGCTTTTTTAGCTGATTTGATGAGTTTTAGATAGGTTACCCTGTACTTGGTGATATATTGAGTGACAGAGACGTTGGTAGCAAATTTCTTGATATACAATAGTGAGCGCATATTTTTGGCTGATATGCGAATACCTTTTGTAGCCCAGGGTTTGTGATGTTTTGGCTTAATTGAAATTAAAGGAAATGCCTTATTGAAGATAGAGACAAGCTTTTCTATAAAATCTTTGAAATTATAGTCCACGTCCGCAGAAGGAAAATGCCACTCAGAAGTTAAGCATAAATTTTGAAATTTATGAAAATTCCCAGCGGAAAAAATCCTACCTAAACGTCGGGTTTTCGAGGAGGGTTTGCTGAAGATGTTAAACTTCGTAAATACTGCTTCATGATCTGATAATCCCGCATTAATAATTGTAGAGCAGACATCAAGGGGTGAGAAATCTGAGACAATATAGTCAATTATGGTAGATGAAGTTTTTGTAATCCTTGTAGGAGAATTAACGTGCATTGAGAGACCATATGATTCAAATATGTTGACCAAGGACATTTGGGTAGCACAAGCAGCATCATAATTAATGTTGAAGTCCCCGCATAGAATTTTTCTGCTTCTATGAGGCAAGTCATCTAACAAATTTAGCAGGTTCTGAAAAAATAGTTCCACAGGGGAGTCAGGTGATCTATAGATGCAAATAATGTAAAGATTAAGATTTTTATTATAAACTAGGGAAAACTCAAAGAAGGCTTCATTTAACAGGAAGTCATATTTTGTAATCAGAGAAAAATCATTATTTCTAGAAAGAATTAGGGTGCCTCCATGAGCTGAACTTGGACGATCATACCTAGCAATTGTGGTATATTTTTCTACAAAAAAAGGCTCGTTGACTTCAAGCCAGTGCTCTGTAACCGCAACTATCGGGGGAAATCCTAATTCTTCCAGAAACAAAAATAATTCGTCAGTTTTATTTCTTATAGAACGAATATTAATCAGAACCATACTAAAGTTGTCATCACTAAAATTATTCGAGGTTTCTAGTTCCTCAGAACACGTCGTGTTATTTAAAAATTTCGTCTTGGAGAGCTAGTAGAATAATAATTTCGGTGACATTCCCTTGATTTTTGTAGATGTATGATTCTTTCTGAACTTAGAAAGGACCTATAAGCAACAAGATCAGCTTCCACCTCAGCTGGACCAATTCCATAGGCATCGTTAAATTCTAGAAGAATTTTTCTTAGTTCCTCAGTCTTGGTAGGTAGTCCTTCGGAAGCCAAAAATAGTTTCACACTGGTGTTGGTATATCCATCACAAAATACTGAGGCAGGCTGGTCGTGTAGGAAAGCAAGATGTAGCTTAATTGCTTTTAATATATCCGGTTCCCTTAATCTTGCTAGAAGATATCGACTGTTTGAGTTATTGGTTAATCTAACTCTTGGTGGTGTTAAAGGATCCAAATTTATCGATGGTTCCAAAATATCTTTCTTAATGAAATTAATTTGGGAACGGAACGGATCTTTAGATTTGCAAATTTCGATGGCCTGCTTGTCAGTAAGTATATTTGTGTTTTGAACTTCATTTTTGTTTTTACTTAGAATGGTAATTGGATTTTCCAAGCTAACTGGGCTTCTGATGTGCTTCGGTTTCATATTTGCCTCAGATGAAGTTGTTGGTTCGGAGCATGAGGATTCTGTAGACCATTTAATGTTTACACCAGGTGGCCAAATTTCCTTATTAAATAATAAGTCAATAGATGTTTTAGACTTAATACCTATTTTGAATGAGGACCCTGTTGTTGTGTTGGCATCTTTAAGAAGGGCATAACATCTTATATATTCCTTGATACCTAGCTTCTCTTTAATGTAGTGAACTATTTGAATAGGAGTGTAAATTGGGGTTAAGTTGCTAATAACGACAAAGTGGCATTTATCTTCTGCACTTTTTGATTTTGTGACTGGACTAGCTTCGAAATGTTGAGTGTCTTCGGTTTGAGTACTTGAAGTGGCATACACAATGTCTCTCTTCGATACATCTTTCTTCGTTGGTATAGCAGGTAGTTTATTTGAAAGATTACTCATTTGATTAGATATTTCACTTACGTTTGAAGAGAGCCTATCTAGTCCCAATTTTATCTCAGATGAATTTGAATCTTGGACTTGCACCTTAATCGTGTCATTGGAACAGCCGAAAAAAACTGACGATATATTGAAAATATC
Source organism: Diabrotica virgifera virgifera (assembly GCF_917563875.1). Taxonomy (NCBI): domain Eukaryota; kingdom Metazoa; phylum Arthropoda; class Insecta; order Coleoptera; family Chrysomelidae; genus Diabrotica; species Diabrotica virgifera. The sequence goes on along the minus strand of NC_065445.1, from coordinate 173,293,009 downwards.
TTGTTCCATCTGCCTTATCGATTTTAAAAGATATTCAGGATTTAGCAGGTTATTTAATTTATGTATCTCGTCAATTTTTTTCGTAATATAGTCTAATTTGCCGTCATTTTTGGTTAATAAATCATATGTCTCGATGAAAATTGGCAAATTATCAGTGAGTTTTTTTGTAACTTGAATTAAGGAGTCAAAATTCTCTTGTGGTATTTGATTTTTTGAAAGATTGTTAATTTTTTCATTTAGATATCTGAGACTAGGCGAATCACATAAAGTACAGAAAAATCTTAAATGAGAATTTTTTGGGTCCAGTAGAGTTTTTGCCGTTGTTTTATTGAGACCAGAACATTTGATGCAAAAATACCGTTTACAATCTCCATGGCAACGTATCTGATATTTTTCGTTTTCAGAAAATTCAGCTAAGCAAATTTCACAATTTTTGGACGTCATGGTGTCAAGGTTAAATATTATACAAATATTATATAAATTGAAATGCTCCATTTTCTGTGCTAAACGATGTGTATTTTCTCGATGATTTTTCTAATGGTATCTGGTGAAAACCTGATATTAAGTCTATAACTGAAAACCATTTTGCTCTTCCTAGTTGATCTAGTATCGAGTCTATCCTTGGTAAAGGAAATTTGTCTGTGACTATTTTCTTGTTCAGTTGTCTAAAATCTATGCATAATCTCCATGCTTTATTTCCATCTATCGCCTTTTTCGGTACCAGCCCTACTGGGCTGTTGTATTCTGATGTAGACGGTTCTATTATTCCTTGGTCTCTCAGTTTTTGTACTTGTCGGTTTAATTCCTCTGTTTGTGCATGAGGTGTCCTATAGTTTTTAATGTATACCGGAGTTTGGTCTTTAACTCTCAGTTTCTGCTCGTAGAAGTTGTTACATGTTAGCATGTCATGCCTTAGGGCGAATATATCTGAATAATCTTCACATAAAGATATTAACTTATCGCGTATGTATTCTGGAATGTCTAACTTCAATGATTCCCGTAATTCCTTTTTCCTATCCTTGCTGTCGTTGATCAGTCTATATATGTTGAATAATTTAATGTCTAATGTTTTGATTGCGTTTGTCTCTACTTTTACTGTTTCGTAGGTTGTGTTCAAAATTTTTATGTACGGATTATTACTTGAAATAATTGCTCTCGCTATGAATATTCCTGGTTGTATTTCCTGTTGTTCCACTATCCTGTCGTTCTTCAGCGTTTGAAAAATTTTTACGACTCTGCAAATTTCACATCTAGGCGGTATTACTATCGTGTCATTATCTATATTATCCAAAATGTTTGTACTAATGTAACAATCGTTGTCCTCTTTAATGTGCATTTTAAGGTTAGCGTAGTCTAGTATGCATTGAAAGTTTGAAATAAAGTCTCTCCCAATGATTCCGTCGGTTGGAATAGGAAAGCTAGGTTCCACTAACTGAAAGATATGCTCAAATCGAGGTCCTTTTACTTCTAGCGTTGTTTCAACTTCTCCCATTGTTTGTAATTCTCCTTTAGTTGCTCCTTTTATATTCGCTTTTGTGTTTGGTTTCACATGTTCCTTCATAAAATCTTGTGAACATTTCAGTATTGAAATATCAGCTCCTGTGTCTATGATAAAGGTATTTGTGTTTTCTAGGACTCCTGTTTTCATTCGTACAAAATTCGTTAGGTTTAAATCGAAGTTGTAAATATTATATTCCACTTCTGACTGTGTACTTTCCTTGTTTCGTTCATTCAAAACCCCAACTGCTGGTTTTCTGGTTCCTCTTGGCTGTCTTCTAACTCAAGTAGCCTTACGTTTCTGTTACGTCCTCCTCTCTGGTTCCCTCTGTACGTTTGGTTGTTGAATTGTCTATATCCTCTGTTGGAATAATTCCGTTGGTTTCCTGTTTCTTCTCCTTCGTTCCGTTGTCCGAAGTTATTTCTTCTTCCTCTGTCGTATTTGTAATGTATCCTCTTCGGTATTGCTGTTGTCCTCTCCTATTGTCATAGTTCGTCCTATAATTGAATACTCTTCCCTGTGTGTTTTCCTCTGTCGTATCAATCGATAGAAATTTAGATACTACTTCCTGCGGTGTTTTGAAGTTACCTGCCTCCAGTATTAACTTAGTTCTATCCGTATTAACATTCCGTTTCATTGTTGCTACGACTGTTTCCGTTGTGTATTTTTTCGCTAGCTTTTCTTTGCTAACTTGTCTATTATCGTTTTCGGAGTGTCGCCTCTTAATTCCTTCTTCAGTGCCGCTGCTATAAGTGGGATCGTATCCTCTGTGGTTATCAGGTTTCTAGCCTTATTAGTCAATCTTGTTTTTATTAATGTTATCGCTGTTTCTTCATGTCCTTCTGCTATTTTTCCAAGTAACTCTAATGCGTCCAAAAATGGTTGTAGTTTCCCTGCGCTTCCATAAAACTCGTTGGGCAATACCTTGCTTGCAATATTCAAAAATTCGTTGATTGTCAGAGCCATGTTTAATATTTTTATATCTTGTTTTATGTCGCTTTTTCCCTCTTTTATTTCCTCGTCAATTTTTTCCTCTATCTCCTCGTCACTTTTTTCTTCTTCTACTTCTTCGTCGCTTTGTTCTTCCTCTATTTCCTTGTCGATTGGTTGGTGTATTGAACTTGGAACTACTGTTCTTACGTTTACAGCTTGAAATGAGCGTATAACTTTGTCTCTTATTTTTCCGAAATATTTGTTGCACGCTTCTCTTTGTTTGTCCGATAGCGCTTCCCAATTTTTCTTCGTTAAATGTGTGAATTTGTTATACAATTTAATTAGCTGTGTCGTTACTTCTTCTTGTATATCCTTAGATTTAGGTACTTTCTTCTTCAAGACCCTTCTACTTTGTCTTGTTACTTCTTGCGTAATCTCCTCAACTATTTTGACGAAGTCTTCCCAAGTAACTTTGTTGCTACTCATTTATTCATAATTTTCCTTATTCCTGTACCCGTAACGAACGCATAAATTTGACAGTCTTACGAGGTATCGTAAATATATATGTATATAAAATGTTATGTCAAAAATAGTAAAAATATAGTAAATTGCAATAAAAAATCATTATATCAATCAATATAAATCACCATAAAAATCAGTAGACCAATAAAAATGTAATAAAAATCAGTAGGTAAAATAATAAATGTATAAAAAGTCAGTAAAGATAAAAATATAACAATATGCTAGTAAATATATAAAAATCAAATAAAAATCAATATCAAATAAAAATGTATCATTACGTCCTATAAATAACCATAATATTTGTAAAAAAAATTCCTTATAATACCAATAAGGTAATAGATAGATAGATAGGTAGATAAAAATAGGTAAAACTTAGATTATGTATGTTAAATTACGATTATATTACGTTATTATATGGTTATACGAATCAGGAGTAATATCGTGGAAATACCATAAGAATAGCTAATATGGACTCACCACTTTAAACGTTTGTGTTCGTATCACCAAAAGTCCTCGCTGCACGTTCCATAGCATTGTCCATTGTCCCACGATGTTCCATCTCCATACCAAGTTCCATTTTCCATACCATTGTCCATTTAGCTCCATGTCAGGCCTGATGTCTCCATCCTTTTCTGCATACCACACTGTTTTCTAGAGTGGTCGAGGTGCAAGATCCTCAGCCATAGACGTTTTGTCCATACTCGTCCCGTTTACCAGTCCTGTGTTCTTCCCTGGTTCTGGATCGCCATATGGTGGCTCCTAGCTTCTGTGCCACCTTAGATAATTAAGGGTTGGTTACTCCCCGACCATAAGGGTTGATGTAGTAAATAACTCTCACAGTTAATACATTTATTTATACGTTGGAGTATTTAACGGTAAGTAGCTGGTGGTATAATATTTGATTAATGCGATGTTACCCGCTGGAATCTCAACTACCAATTGAATAATCTTTTCTCCGTGAAAGTATAATTAAAAGTCGATTGTCGTGTTTATTGTTTTGATAGAACCAAAAGTGAGAGTGATATCGAAACTGCTGACTGGACTAGATTACAAATAACATATATTAATTATTATTGCAACTTGACCTTGTATCAAAAACCGCATGCATTGATGTGGTAATTTAGGTCAATCGTATTTATTAAAAACAAACATATTTGTTTTTACCACGGGCATTTAATTATTAAAGAATTTGTCTTAATAAAATGTTTACTGAGATGCGGTGTATCCCAATACAACACAACAGGACTAGAGAGCTGTACCAAATTACTAGACGATTAACAAAAAATGGGCCAAACTGTTCGAACATTGTAAGATCCAAGACAGGTGAATTACTTACTACAACGGATGACCAAGTAGAGAGATGGAAAGAGCACTTTCAGGAGATGCTAGGCACGCCCAGGGATAACGCAGATGAAATTGTCGAAAACCCGCAGAATATAGACTTGCATATATCTTGCGAGTCCCCTTCCAAAACGGAGATAATAACAGCTATCAAATCTCTGAGAAATAACAGGTCCCCGGGAATCTATAACATTGCTGCCGAACTACTTAAAACTGACCCGCATCTAACCGCTGAACTTTTGCTCCCCATAATCCGAGAGGTGTGGGAAGCAAACCGCATTCCAGCGGGCTGGAAAAAAGGTAACATTGATAAACTTCCAAAAAAGGGCAACCTCACACTGTGCAAAAATTGGAGAGGAATAACCTTGCTTACCGTCATAAATAAAAATTTTACGACCATCATACACAAAAGATTAACAAACAAGGTTGAATTTCGAGCGAATCAAGCAGGTTTTAGACCAGAATCTTCCTGCATAGATCACATTAATACTGTGAGGGTAATAATGGAACAATCGGTTGAATGTAACACACCTCTATACATGGTTTTTGTTGATTTCGAACGTGCTTTTGACATCCTCTCTCATGCTGCTATATGGAAAATTTTAGAGCTAAGAAACATTCCTCATAAAATAATTTCCATTATAAAGTCACTGTACACTGAGGCGACGTGCAGCGTGACACACAATGGGATCAACAGTGACGAATTTGACGTACTTACTGGAGTCAGACAGGGATGTGTGCTTTCTCCGTTTCTGTTTAACATAGCTCTAGACCAGCGTTTCCCAACCGGTGGGTCGTGACCCACTACTGGGTCGCGAGCGGATTTCAGGTGGGTCGCGGCGTGGCTCTTACAGTAGCTGAATACCGTAAATATATAACATCATGGGTGAGGGATGGGTCGCGAATATGAAAAAACATCAGAAGGTGGGTCGCCACACATAAAAGGTTGGGAACCACTGCTCTAGACTATGTTCTCTCCAAACTAGACTTCGACACAAAAGGGATACAATGGACGTTAACCACACGCCTAAGTGATCTAGAATACGCCGACGATATCTGCCTGTTAGGACAAAGGTTCCAGGATGTGGCCGACCAATTGGAAACACTATCCACTGAGGCCAATAAAATAGGTTTAAAAATCAATATTGGTAAAACCAAATCCATGAGAATAAATGCAAGGAACAACACGCTATTCAATATCGACAACAAGCAGATTGAAAATGTGGAAAACTTCACGTACCTTGAAAGTGTCATAACAGAAAGCGGAGGTACAGAAGACGATATTCGTATGAGGATACGAAAAGCTCAACAAGCATTCAGCATGCTTAATATTGCTTAACCCTGTTTGGAGGTCTGGGGAATATACTACAAGGACAAAGATCCGAATATTTCAGTCAAATGTTATGTCTGTTCTCCTCTATGGATGTGAAACCTGGAAAGTGACAAAATCCCTTACAGACAAATTGCAGGTCTTTGTTAACAAATGTCTACGAAGAATTGTTATTTATTAATTTATAGTATGTATTCCAATATTAACTTACTATACATACATTTATTATCTGTTAGATATACTTAGGTCCATTTTCCAGATGTAAAAATATCTAATAAACGCAATATTGATTAAATTAAAAATAAAAAAAGTAAAGTTAGTATGGGATTCGAACCACGATTATCAGCGTTCTGAACCAAAGACCATTTCTCGTCACCACCAGCTCGAACCGTCAAAACATAATATTCGATAAAGTGGGATAGTCACGTCGTCGATATTCCCCTTGAATTAGAAAGAGACTACCGACCAAATATAGGTATATATAATATAGCTCAACAGGCCTTAAAGGCCCATGGCTTGGAATTTCTCAACGGTTTTTCTCCATTTTCTCCTGTCCTTGGCCGCAGTTCTTCAATTTGATATCCCGATTGTTTGCAGGTCTTCCTTACATGCTTCTAGCCACTTTTTCCTGGGTCGTCCTCTTCTCCTCTTTCCTTCCCCTCGCAGCAGCGAGTCCTTTGCCCACCTTCCGTCAGCCATTCTCGCAAGATGACCTAACCAACTTAGTCTCTTTGTTCTGACCATCTGGCTTGTTTTCTGGTTTCCGGTACAGCTATCTGATCTCTGCATTTGTTCGTCTCCTCCAAACGTCTTCATCGTTTTTTACTCCCCCGAATATCTTCCTTAGGACACTCCGCTCCCAGACGTTCAGCATATTTTCTTGGTTTTTGTTCATGACCCATGTTTCGCTCCCGTAAAGAACTGTGGGCTGGATCACTGTTCTATAGAGTCTTAATTTTGCCTCTCTGGAGATGTTTTTGGCTCTTAGTAGTTTGTGTAGGGCTCCGACTGTCTTTCTTCCTCTCGAGATTCTTTTTTCAATTTCCTGGCTTTCTTCTCCTTTACTTGTTAGCGTTACTCCAAGATACTCAAACTCCGTCACCTTTTTGAAGCAATACTCTTTATTCTCGTTGTTTGTGGTAGTTTTCGTTGTGTCTTCATCTGAGGTCTGTCCCATTTCCATATACTTTGTTTTTTGCTCATTAATTCTCAATCCATACTGCTTAGCCTTTACTTCAAAGAGTTTGAAAATCCTCAGCAGTTCCCTTTCCGTTCTTGCCATTAGCACTACATCGTACGCAAAGGCCAGAACCTGGTTTCTGTTGTCAAAGATCATACCTTTCGTTCGTATTCCACTCTCTCTCAATATCGCCTCCAACAAGAAATTGAAAAGTACTGTGGACAGCGGATCTCCCTGCTTTAATCCCCTTTTAACTTCAAATTTTTCTGATAGGCTTCCTTCTATCCTTACTCTGTTGTCGGTCTTCACTAAGGTCATTTTTACGAGTCTGATCATCTTTTCCGGAATTCCAAGTACTCTTAGGGCCTGGTACAAACGCCTTCTTATCACAGAATCGTAAGCTTGTTTGAAATCTATAAAGAGGAGGTTTAACTTTAACTGTTGCTCGTATGTACTGCTCTGAATCATTTTCAATACGAATATTTGATCTATGGTGGATCTGCCCTTTTTGAATCCTCCCTGGTATTCACCAACCTGCTCGTTTAAGTGCCTTTCCAGTCTGCTTCTTACGACTCTGGCGAGTACCTTATATGTTACGTCTAGGAGAGTGATACCCCTATAGTTTTCACACACTGCTCTATCTCCCTTCTTATGAATGGGACATACTATGGCCTCTCTCCATACTTCCGGCATTTCCTCTCGCTCCCAGATTTTCGTCAACAGGCTACATACTCGCGTTATAAGTGCTTCTCCCCCATGCTTGACCTTGATTAATTCTGCAGTAATACCATTGCTACCTGCACTTTTGTTGTTTTTCATACTATGTATGATTTCTCTTATTTCTTCCCCGGTTGGAGTCTCTACTGTTTCCACCGGGCCTCTGACTTCGTCGGGGACGTCGTCGATACTCCCCTTGAATTAGAAAGAGACTACCGACCAAATAGCCTCATTTATCTCTGTCGCAATCGTCACCCATTTTAAGATGGCAGGGCGCAATCTAGAGTATTATATATCTATGGTATGCGGCGTATGCGGCATATGTGATTGTGGTTAATCAGGTACTTCTAAAATCTATGATCGTATATGTAGTATGTAGACAACACAGAAAACAATTATGAGCATAGCCTAGATTATTATACATGCACAGATCTACCGTTTTCGTGATAATTTTATTGTGTCTCAAATTTTACAGACAGACATTCTGGATCTGGATTTAGATTTATTTATATTAAACCTGCTGACATCAAAGAATCTAAAATTCAAGATACACTACACTGCACACTGCTATCTCTGTTAAAACTAGTTAAAAGTTTATACGCACAATGTTTTTATTGGCACACATGCACATATTATTATGCTTTGGCACAAATAGGTTTACCTATTTTCTATTTTATTTTTCTCTCGAAAATGTAGTCAAAAATATTTATTTTTTGGACAATCTGCTGAAAGATATAGGGATTTTCATTCACAGTCATTTGTTTCGAACCAGTGATGTGGAAGGGACCAGGGAGAAATAAAAACAGCAGCGCCCCTATGTGTGTGCATCCAGTAATCATCCAGTAATGGTCCAGTTCCAGTTGGTAAAAAGAAAGCACCCATGAGACAGTACGATGTTGGCAGTCCTATGTAAAGAGTAGCAATCGACACTGCAGGTCCATTTCCAGAAACCGATGCTGGAAATAAATACATCCTGGTAGCCATGGATTATTTTACGAAATGGACCGAGGCCTATCCATTACCAAATCAAGAAGCTGCTACCGTTGCGGAGGTAGTTTTTAAAGAATTCTTCAGCCGATTTGGTGTTCAGTTGGAGATCCACTTCGACCAAGAGCGAAACTTTGAGTCAGCTCTTTTCCAAAACATTTGTAAATTGATTCGTGTCAATAAGACCAGAACGACACTCCTGCATCCTTAATCAGATGGAATGGTCGAGAGGATGAACCGAACGATGGGTAAACACTTATCCAAAGTTGTATCTGAACATCAGCGATATTGGGACCAGCATATTCTTTTATTCCTGGTGGCCTACCGCTCGGCCTACAGGTCAGTCACCAACCTGCCTGATGTTGGGTCGTGAAGTTCGTTTGCCCTGCGACCTAGAGTTTGGCTGCAGACCTTCCGAGGAACATGTTGCGGGCGACGAATACGTCGACCGCCTGAAGTTACGAATGAACAACATTCATGAACTTGCACGACAACACATCCAAATAGCCAGTGACAGAATGAAAGATCAATATGATTCTCGATGCAAGCATGAAAGCTTCGAAGTAGGTGATCTTGTCTGGCTTTATAATCCACAACGTCGTCGAGGTTTGTGTCCTAAACTAGAAAGACAATGGGAAGGTCCGTATGAAGTTAAGAAGAAAATAAATGACGTAATGTACAGAACTAAGAAGTTGTCAAACGGTAAACCAAAAGTTATTCATTCACATAAATCGTCTTGCACCATACGCTGGCTCAAATGAAACAGAACCGAGTCCTCCAACAGGAGATGAAAGATGCTGCACAACCAAGTTTTAAGGAATTTATGTCAAATTACGCAGAGAGAAAGAGTGCTAGATTCGGCGTGACCACAGAAGTTCAACAAGATCTGTTTATTGTTCCAGAAGACGTCTCTCTAGCCCACTGTGTCGCCCAAGATCTCGAGATGACTAAAGGAATCTCGCCCGGATTCAATAGAAAGTTCGGCCGCCTGGACGAGTTAAGAAATCAGCAACCTAAAATTGGAAGAGTACTGCGATTGAAAGATGGTCCTCGATCTTTGCTGTAGGTATATGGTAACCAGAACGTCTTATACGGACACGCCCAGCTACGAGAACATATGGCGTGCTCCAACTAATTTGAAGAAAATCGTGTGTAATTATGACATCAAAAATTTGGCTTTACCAAAAATAGGCCATGCAGTAGAAAATCTGGATTGGAAGATTGTGAGAAGCATGCTTGAAGTGATCTTCAGAGAAGCCTGCGTACGAATTACTGTGTGTTGCATTAACCCAAGGATGTCGTACCCTTCAAAGACAGTAGACTGTTACTTCTTCTTGAGGGGTGTATGCAGAGCTGGAGAATCCTGTAGATTCTGCCATCCTGGGCCTTCATCTAGAGTTGCTGATCGGGACGCTCAGGTCTTAAGAAGGGAGCAGTGTGAGAAATTACCGACCGCAAATAACAAGTTCCGTCTCGACAGCTCGTCACGTAAGGAGACATCTGTAACAATGACTCACCGAACGAGTGAGGAAACGATTTCTCGTGAATATTCGACAGTCAAGGCCACGGATTACTAGTGATGGGCGGTTTCGTTTTTCTGGAACGTTCGAGAAAATGTCTGGTATTTTGTATTCAATATACAGTATGGTGAAGATGAAAGGAATAAATTCGTTATTTCGTAAACCGGCGATTTTAAGGAAAAATCTTAAAACAGGTCGATTTTTATTTTAAAATTATGATATTTTGACATATATGTTATACTAGTGACGTCATCCACCTGGGCGTGATGACGTAATCGATGATTTTTTTAAATGAGAATATGGGTCGTCTGCTAGCTCATTTGAAAGGTTATTCAATTATCTATTCAGTAATATAAATATTTACATAATTATTTATACAGGGTGTCCAAAAATTTTTTTAATTAAATTATTTGACAAAAAAGAAGGATGTATGTAATTTATTTAGTTCAAAATACATTTTACTGTTCGGTAAACAGAAAATAATATTTATTTAAGAAATAAACATTGGTTTTCTATTAAATTCAATGTTCAAGCCAGCTCCCGCCAGCCACTTGCCTCTTGGAAGTTTGAACATTTAGTTTAAGCGAAAAGCAATGTTTATTGTGAAATAAACATTTTTTTCTGATTTGTGACAGCAGTAAAATGTATTTTGAATTAAATAAATTACATACATTCTCCTTCTTTTTGTCAAATAATTTAATTTAAAAACATTTTTTTTACACCCTGTACAAATAATTCGAATAGAGAATTACATAACCTTTCCAATGAGCTGGCACACGCCCCCTATTCTCATTTAAAAAAAATCATCGATTACGTTATCACGCCCAGATGGATGACGTCACTAGTATGCCATATATGCCAAAATATCATAATTTAAAAATAAAAATGAACCTGTTTCGGGATTTTTCCTTAAAGTCGCCGGTTTACGAAATAACGAATTTATTCCTCTCATTTGCACCATACTGTATAAGGAACGAATTTTGTAAATAGAGTTAGTCTGTAAAATAAATTCGTCTGGACAGTTATATAAATAAAGTCGTATATAAATACGAACCGCTAGTTTCATTAAAATTATAAGTTATTACAGTAAATATTGCTACACTATTCACGACGCTTTTAGAAACACACTTGTAAGAAGGCAGATCTGAACGAATATGGTTGTGTTGCCAACATAAATGGAGAGAAACTCAGTCATTTGAGTTTCGCAGATGACATCGTCCTTATAGCCGATCGTATAGATGATGCAATAATAATGTTAAAAAAATTATATCACGCTTACTTAGAGGACGGCCTAAGGATTAACATGAACAAGACGCAAATAATTACTAATCTGGTGCTAAATCGTAATGTTGTTGATGGAAGGAATATTGAGCAAACTGCTTCTTATAAGTACCTACCTACTTGCGACATGAAATTCGGTTGGGCGGGCAGAGATAACCAGACATGTGAGCTCCACGTCGCATAGGATAAGCCTGGGCAGCGTTTGGTAAATTAAACTATGTATTTAAATCTGACTTGCCTATAGACCTCAAAAGGAAAATCTTTGACCGGTGTGTGTTACCTGTACTCAAGTATGGAGCGGAAACACTAACACACATAAAAAAGGTAGTGAACAAGATTCGCGTAACTCAGAGGGCTATGGAGCGTCAGATGTTGGGTGTCTTCCTGAGAGACCGAATCCCAAACAGACGCTGTCAAAAGAATCGCATCGTTAAAGTGGAACTAGGTAGGACACGTCGTCGGATTATCAGACAACCGATGGACAAAAGCAGTAGCGTACTGATAGATCCGCGGGCCCTGGTTCCAGTTATGATGCGGGCCCCCGCCCAATAATGCGCCCCCCCAATTATGCGGGCCCCCCGCCCAATAAAAACACACATTTTATATTAAAAGTTTTTAATAAACATTAAATATAAATCGTCATATATTTTTTATAAAAACTCAGCTAATTTAAAACAGTAAATTAATATTAATGCTATCGTTTTTCATACCAACGGAAGTTCTGATACGTATTAGTTTATACACTATAAAGTATAATATACTAAAAGTATATATACAGTATAACAATACCTGTTAGTTCAGTTGTCCTTACTTTTGTTTTAGACCAGGGCGCATCTGTAAAAATATTAGTACATTTGGACGTTGAGAGGTGACTCAAATTTATTTTTTTGCAGAAATTGCTTGAAAATAGTTCAAATAATAATATTTGAGTTATCCTTCTACTCAAAAAGGTCAGGAACATTGTTTAAATAATTAAAATATCAAAAAATGAAGAAAAAATTCGATTTTTTCTTCATTTTTTGATTATAACTTTAAACATATTCATTTCCGAGAAAAGTTGTAGTGACATAAAAGTTGCGTAATTAAATTTCCTACAATATAGGATTGGTTAAAAATTTTAAAAATTGTCACCCTTATTGCAAAATAGCAATAATTGCGAAAAAACCATAAAACTACAACTATATTATGCTACACTTAGGACCTACATATTTTACCTAAAAAACTTTATGATATAATAAAATAATACTCTGTGAATTTCAGTAAGACCGGGTCAATAGATTTTGCAAAATAAATTTTGCAATCCCGCTTTCGCAAAATAAATTATTTTTTCCAAATGTTACAGGACCGAAAATAAAGCAAACAGCAAGTTGAATATTTTACTACTTATAGAATACTTTACCTTTCATCTGCAATTTACAAAATTAAAATCGGATAATTACCACGACGTCAGGAATTTTTTTAAATAAACAATAATTTTTGGTGCTACGCGCAGGACAGCGGATACGTTTGCTCTGATTGGGCATTCCAATGACCTTTGATAATTATTGATACATTTTAATTTTTAGTACATTTCGATATAAATAAATAAATTTGTTTATTGCAAAATAAAAACACATACTCTGTCTTTTGAAATAACACTTTTTTTAGCAATTTTTTTGCTTTTTTTCTTTGTTCATATATTTTAATTTAGAGAATAAAAGGTTATTATTTTTAAACATATGCAATTGTTTAAACAATATTTCACAAACAATAATCAAATTAGTTTGGTTTTTGTGGAACTAAAATATTAAAATACAACAAACTATAGAGGAACAAAATATAGAGGAAGAAAATAATATAATAGATAAAGATTGAAAGAAATTTTAGTGGAAATCAACTTGTGTGAATCGAACACCGCTGTCCTGCGCGTAGCACCAAAAATTAATGTTTATTTAAAGAAATTCCTGACGCCGTGGTAGTTAATCGATTTTAATTTTGCAAATTGCAAATGACAGGTACAGTACCTACTCTTCTATATGCAAAAAAAATTCAACTTGTTATCTCCTTTATTTTCAGTCCTGCGACATTTTGAAAAAATGAATTTTTTTTGCGAAAGCTGGATTGCAAAATTTATTTTGCAAAACCTATTAAGCCGATCTTAATGAAATTTACAGTATTGTTTTATTATATTATACAGTTTTTCTGGAAAAAATATGAAGGTCCTATGTGTAGCATGAATGGTTGAAAACGTAAAATGCGAATACTTGTTTTTTTATGGTTTTTTCCTCCATTTATTGCTATTTTCAACAAGAGTGACAATTTTTAAAATTTTTAACCAATCCTGTGTTGTAGGAAATTTAATTACGCAACTTTTATGTCAGTGCAACTTTTCTCGTAAATGAATACTTTTAAAGTTATAATCGAAATACGAAGAAAAAAATCGAATTTTTCCTTAATTTTTTGACATTTTGATTATTTAAACAATGTTCCGGACCATTTTAAGTGGGAGGATAACTCAAATATTATTATTTGAGTTATTTTCAAGCAATTTCTGCAAAAAAATAATTTGAGTCACCTCTCAACGTCCAGCTCAAAACAGATGCGCCCTAGACTATTTATATTTATTTCAGTTATCAAGAATTATTACTTAAAAGTAAAAGCTAAAGAATGATGATGCTATAAATACAACCAAAAGAAGCATCTTTCGTCGAGGTAATTGTCTTGGGATTACGGATTAGGCATTTTTATAACCTTGCCAAATGTATAAAACTTGCAATGACTGTGTCAATTTGCAAAATTTTACAACTTTCTAGTTTACAACTAATTCATGAAACGTGCAGATATAAATATAAGTTTTTGAGTTAAAAGGTACCTACAGGCGGTAATTCTTTACATGTGTTGAAACCAGAACTTGCTCACTTTCTTTTAGTAGGTAAAACAAGTACAGAACCTTCCAAAAGTTAGTTTTCCTTGTGTCTATTATTAATTTTGTTTTCAAATTTTTTGATAAATAGGTATTCTTCGTTTTTATTTATAAATAACTACACAAAAATAAAAATTTATTAAGAAGTTACATTTTCTATTGTGTACTTGTGTAGTGAGCAAAGAGCGTGCTAGAGCGGGCCCCTGCGGGCCCGGGTCCTGGTTCCGCGGAACCATGCTCAGAACGCCACTGGACAAAAGGTATTGTCGGGTGGATGCCACGACAAGAAGTACTACGGAGGGATGGCCACCAACCAGATGTACCGACGATCTGAAGCGTAATGTTATTAACTGGATGCAAGCCGCACAAGACAGATACAGATGGAAAGAGCTGAGGGAGCTTTATGCCCAGAAGTAGACGCATAAAAGTTGATGATGATAAGAGAATACTAAGGTAGATAGCAGATGTAGCAGGACGACAACAAACCAAGTTTTTGTTAAAAAAAAATGAACATGATTTGATAGTACAAAGTAAAGTACTGGTTGAAGCGCAGTTGCCAATACTACTTCACAATTAGTCTATTCGGTAGGGATACACCGGTCACGGATTAATAAAGAAACAAACGAATCGGCAGGTCGATTGTAATATTTTAGGTATACCAGTAACATAAGCGTATACTTCGGGTGCGTAGAGGGCCAATATCTATTTAATTATTGAATTTTTAGTAATTTTTTGATTAAAATTTAATAAACAGGATAATTTAAGGAAAAATAATAAGATAAATAATAAAGTACAATGCACCTTCGTTAGAAATACGTTTCTTAGCAAAAACTTAATACTAACTTAGGAGTAAGATTATGCAAAACACCTGACTAGAACATTTTCCCGAGCAGATGCGTACTCTCTATACAATATGATTTCAAAATTGCCGTAATTAAATTATCTGCGCAAAAATTTGACATGCACCTTTTAACGCAGTTTTTTATGCTCTTTTAAAATATACAATCAAATTTTCAAAATTTCAATATACAGGGTGTTGGTTCAAGGTCACAATTACTTTGTATTTTTTTCTTAATCCAGCCCTGGATTTTTCTTGTTATCAGTAATGGGGTCGTTCAAATGTGGTAAACAAGTATTGAATATTTTTAAAATGAGTATTTATTCATTAACTTTAATAATTTATAACTAAAAGTTAATAATATCTGCTTTTTAATGTCAAAGATCTTAAAAAATTCAATATAATTTCAAAATTATAGTCATAAAATTGTCTGGCCGAAAAATTGAAGCGAACAATTAAACTTACTTTTTTGTGCTCTTTTCAAATATGCAAACAGATTTTCAAAATTTCAATATACAGGGTGTTGTTTTAAGGTCACAATTACTTTATAATTTTTTGTTAATCCGGACCTGGATTTTTCTTATGGTTAGTATGTCGGTCGTTTGGGTTTTGAATGAGACATATGTGTACCAAATATCAAAAAAATATACAGGGTGGTTCTAAAGTTATGGCTTAGGAAAGAAATGGGCAAAATCGATAAAACACCCTGTAACTCGGTTATAAAAGTCGGTAGGGCAAAAAATGTAATATATCTAGAACCGGCTCGGTGACCTCTATTCACCAGTAAAGTATTTCCGTTTCCCAATGAAACACCCTGTATAAAACCATTTTAGAGATTAAATTAAAACATCAACAATACAGCAACGTTTAGCCTTCTACCTTTTATAAGTTATAATTTGTTTTATTTTTATTATATTGATATTCATGCAACAATTAATATTAGGTATATTGATTTTTGGCTACGGATAATGAACTGTTATAAAGAATCATGAAATTATGTCGTTTAGGCTTCTGAGGTTATACAAACACCTAAAATTTAAAATTATTTGATTTATATAAGAACCCCCTCAAATAAAAAATTACTGCGCCCATGTGTAAATAGTCAAACTACAGCGGACCAGTAAATTCTTTCATTTCTTTCTTAATCCGTGACCGGTGTAAGCCTACCGATTTAGCATATGCCGAGCATGTGGTTTTATAAATAAGATCAGAAGGAGAACTTAAGGAAATTAATTACAAACTTTTAGAAACTGGCAAAAGAGAGTGAAATAAAAATAAGTAAGACCGAGACCAAATCGAAATACATATCAATGGGAAAAACGATAAATTAGAGAAATTTGGAAATTAACATAGAAGTAAAAATATTTCGAACTTTCGAACAGTGAGCTAATCTTATATTTAAAGTAAAAATCACAAATTGTAAAAATGACCATCAAGAAATAAACAGCTGTAAGGAAAACCATAAAATAAAAAACATATCATGTATTTATAATATACAGGGTGTAACAAAAATGCAGGTCATAAATTAAATCACATATTCTGGAACCAAAAATAGATCGATTGAACCTAATTTACCTTAGTACAAATACACAAAAAAGTTACAGCCCTTTGCTTTGAAGTTACAAAATAAAAATCGATTTTTTTCCATATATCAAAAATTCTTAGAGATTTTTTATTGAAAATGGACATGTGGCATTCTTAATTATAGTGAAATTTGTGCACCTCATACAAATTTTATGGGGGTTTTGTTCCCATAACCCCCCTAAACTGTTTTAAGAGATAAGGAATTTTTATCGAGATGTGGCTTTTTTTAATATGGTTCAAAATATACCTAAAAATGTAAATTATAAATATATTTTCATATTATTGTCAGGTCTCTATAATCGTACTAACAATTGTACAAATATGTGGTGGATTTGACAAAAATATTCAAAATATCTCGATAAAAACTGGCTTTGCGAAAAAGTTTGCTAAGAGGCAAAAAAGTTTTAAAAATATTGTGTTAAACTAATGGCACCACAATAATAATTTAATTGGAACGTACACAAAAGTTGGGGGGGGGGGGGGGGTTTAAGGGAACAAAACCCCCATACAATTTTTTATGGGGTGCACAAATTTTACTATAATTTTTTGTTAAGATTTTCCTGCCATAAGAATGCCACATGTCCATTTTCAATAAAAAATCTGTAATAGTTTTCGATATATTGAAAAAAATCGATGTTCATTTCGTAACTTCAAAGGGCTGTAACTTTTTTATGTGCATTTTTGTACTAAGGTAAGTTAGGTTCAATCGAACTATTTTTGGTCCCAGAATATGTGATATAATTTATGACCTGTATTTTGTTACACCCTGTATATTATACAGGACTTTGTGACAAATTATCATCCTGTATGTATAAATAAATAATATATCACATATTAATGTATGAAATATTAATATTTTTTGTAATCAAATAATTGTACATACCATAATCATTGTGAAATTTGTAAAATGCGACAGAAATGAATAACTGTAATCAGGATCAAACATTGGATATTCTGGATTATCTCCAAGAAAAGTTTGATAATCCATGATCTGAGTATCACAAGAACATTTTTGTCATCCTAAAGTAGTACATGCTCTGGAATATACGGTTAGGCACTTCTGTTATTAACCACTATAATAGTACTAAAATATCTATGTACTTAACACACCAAATATGTATATAACTTTCTAATGTTTATCGCTGTTGACAAAATTATTGTAGATTCAAAGTTCAGTAAATTTTAATATTTGTAAGTTCTATTGCACTTTCTAATTGAAACAAGTATAATTTTATTGATGAGACTTTAATTTGTAGGCTTTACATGATATAAACTGGTTTATATTTAAAATATACTAATATTACAGGTAGGTAATAATTACATTTTAATTTATTTTAAAGGAAACAATTATCGATAAAAAATGGAAAATCAAATAAAATAGTTATTTATTATATGAGGGGCAAAAATGGAAAAAAATTCACCGACTAGATGGCATGTGGAAAACACCTATAATCATCAGCCAGTGCTTCCAAAAGTAGGTACGATATTGCAAAAAGTGGTTACCTACTGTGAAAAGGATCTCTCAACACTCCTTATGGAAAAGTGGCCCCGGTCAAATTTAACGAAAGTTTGGTCAATGATAGTTTTCAATGCGTAGATTAAAAATGTCCATAGGACCTAGGTCTGAAAAGCTATTATTCTGAAGCTACAGTCAAGTTAACGAAAATGTAGTTATTGAAAGAAGAGAGTCTCATTTTCTTCATGCATATTTGCGTGTCGCATATGAAATCGTTGTCAAAAATGATGCATCGTATTGTAGAAAACATGGCTTCAGAAATCCTCAGAAAAGTACTCAAAAAATTGAAGAAGAGCGATAGAAAATGTGCTTCTATAATGACATTAGAATTATCATGTTTTCATGAATGCATCACACTTATCCAATACCAGTATAGCTGTAGTTATGCCTTATTTTCAGAAAACTACTGTTTTTGATAGACATAGCTTGAACATAGTTTTTGATAGACAAAATAGTTGAAGAGACATAAACCAGATTTTACCATAACCATTCAAATTGACCTTCAAATCGTCCGATTGTAGATGTATTGAACCACTTCCTCAAGTTTTGAAACTAAAATATTCTTCTTCTTCCTTGGTCTCTCTTTCCAAATATCTTGCCATGAAGAATGAGTCGCAATAAGCCATATTTATCTATATTCATTAATCAATTCCAATTTGCCCTCTTTGATTGTGTTAATAATCTCCTATTCCTTGCCCACTCTACGTACCGTAGGACCTGAACATTAGTCACACGATCAACCCATGAAATGTTTAAAATGCCTCTATAACACCAATCTCGAAGGCCTCCAGTTTTCTTTAAAAAGATTTAGAAAGTGTCTAGACCTCTACTCCGTATAATAACGTCGAAAATATTTTGTATCTGATAACTGAGATTTTGGTACAAGTTGTAAGTCGAAACTTTTGAAAAGAGATTTCATCGACTTCATCGCTACGAACGCTGATCTTGCTTTTCCTATGCGTTGTTTTATTTCGAAAGAGAGGTTCGATTAGCTGTTTATGTTGGTACCAACAGGGCCTATTTTACCGCTAGGTCCATGAGGCCCCTGCCCCGGATCCGCATTTTAATGGGGTCCGAAAAGATGACTAAAAGAATATTTTTAGTCATCATCATTATCTTTGCTTTATCTCTATGCGGGGTCGGCTTCCCTAATTGCATTTCTCCACACAATTCTCTCTTGGGTCATATCAATGTTAATCCCCTTTACCAACATGTCCTGCCTTATCGTCTCCCCCCAGGTCTACTTTGGTCTTCCGCTCCTATTCCTTCCAGGAATCTGCACTTCATTTATTCTTCGTATTGGGTGATTAATGTCTCGACGTTGAACATGAAAAAACCATCTTAACCTATGCTCTCTCATTTTGGCATCAATTGGTGCCACACCTAGACTTCCCCTAATATACTCATTTCTAATTTTATCCTTTGTCACTCCACTCATCCATCTAAGCATTCTCATTTTCGCCACATGCATTCGTTGTTCCTCTTTCTTTTTCACTGCCCAACATTCAGTTTCGTACATCATAGCCGGTCTTATGGCTGTTTTATAGAATTTTCCCTTCAGCTTCATTGAAATTTTTCTGTCACACAACACACCACTCACTTCTTTCCACTTCATCCATCCAGCCCTAATTCTACTGCATGCATCTCCATCTATTTCTCCATTACTCTGTAATACTGATCCCAGGTACTTAAAACTATTGCTTTTTACAATCAGTAACTCCATCTTGAAATAAACATTCCAAATACTCTGTTTTTGTCCTACTAAGTTTTAAACCTTTTTCCTCCAGAGCTTGCCTCCACTGTTCCAGTTTTTGTTCTAAGTCTCTTTCACTATTTCCTACTAACACGACATCATCAGCATACAATAAGCACCATGAAATGTTACCCTGTAATTTCGCTGTTATTTGGTCCAAAACTAATAAGAATAAATACGGACTAAGCACAAAGCCTTGGTGCAATCCTACTTTCACGTGAAATTTATCAGTCTCTCCCACACCTATCATAACACTAGTCGTTACTCCCTCATACATATCTCTCACAATCTTTACATATTCACCACGGACTCCTTTCTTATTGAGTGCCCACCACAGAATCTCTCGAGGAACTCTATCATATGCTTTCTCAAGATCAATGAATACCATATGAGTGTTTGTTTCTTTACTCCTGTATTTTTTCATCAACTGCCTTATAATGAAAATTGCATCTGTTGTTGATCTGCCCTGTATCCGTCTATCAATTACTCTTTCCCATTTTTTCATGGTGTGGATAAGCAGTTTTATAGCCCTGTAGTTTGTATATTGTTGTATATCTCCCTTGTTTTTGTAAACAGGTACCAGTATACTGCTTCTCCATTCGTCTGGCATTTGTCCAACTTCCATAATTCTATTAAATAGACCTGCTATGGGCCATTCCACGAACATACGCCTGTTTTGGATTACTTCGACAACGAATATTTTACTGTGCAACATAAGAAGTACGAAAGTAAATGACGCTAATAATTATTCCAATAAACAACAATGTAATTTGCAATTTACTTTCGTTCTTCTTATTTTGCACAGTAAAATATTCGTTGTCGAAGTAATCCAAAACAGGCGTATGTTCGTGGAATAGGGTATAGCCACCTTGTTCCTGTCTCTCCCAATGCTCTCCATACTTTCCCAGGAATATCATCTGGTCCTACCGCTTTTCCTTTCTTTATTTTTTTGAAGCGCTTGAGCCACTTCCTCGTTTGTTATTTTGGTGACCATGCTACTGTCTCCGTTGACTCTACAGGCTGTCTGTCAAATTCTTCATTTAATAAGCTGTCAAAGTACTTTCTCCATCTCTTTTTGACATCCCTTTCGTGAACTAGTCAGTGGCGGCTCGTGATTTTTACAATAGGGGAGGCTATACCTAACTGTAAAATATCTAGACAAATTTGCACTAGCAAAAAAATGCGCCAAAAAATGTAATTTAAGGCCCCATATTTTGACCATTTTTTATTTACATTTCATAATATCATCCTAATTCATAATTTCATGATATCATATCATTTTAAAAATAGTTAGTCTATTAGTAAAGGTTTACTATTTCACCAAAGTTTGTGTCGTTTATTTGTTAACAATTCCATCTATTTTTAAATAGATACCTATGCATATCAAAATAAATACAGATTTGAAGTTTTGCAGTCCATACATAATGAAGCTTCAAATTTTTTAAGATCCTCAACTGAATTTTTTTAATTCTAAACGCGGCCTACTGCGAATTCAAAAACACGATAAATTACCGATATTTTGCTTTGAGTTAGAGATATCGGAAAAAGTTATTTGAGCAAGTTGTTCCAAATATTATTATAACCCCACATACCAAATTTCATAACAAAATTCGCACTTTTAGACTTTTCATTATTTTTAGTCAGGACCCTAAAATTCGTTGTCCCGAGACGCACCCAACCACCCAACGGAGCTGAGAAACTACTCTGCCTCCCTTAGTATATCTCCGGGCAGCGTGTGATGGCGCCGTAGATGCCACTGTTAGGAGACCGGGTCTCCTTAAACGCCTGCTGCGCTGCACGGAGCATTAGCAACGGAGAATGCTGGGCTTCTCGGCTCCGTTCATGCATCTCGGGATAACCCAGGGTCCTGCCTACAATAATATGTAATAAAACTGAGACGCGATCATGCGTTCTAATGCTAATGCTCCGTACGTATGGATAATTAGTGATAATATGGAATTTACACGTTGTATAATAGTGAGAGTAATTGTTGTTTTCGCGATTCATGATAAACAAAACAGTATAGAGTGTGTAAAAAATTTATGGGGAGGCTGAGCCTCCCTTGCCTCCTCTGACGAGCCGCCACTGGAACTAGTATTTTATTATTTTCATCTCGGATACATCTAATCTGATTAAAATCTTTTGCTTTCTTTGCTCTCTGTTTGGCTATTTTATATATCTTCGTTTCGCCTTCCCTGGTATCAAGTTGATCGTATAAGGCGGGTAGCATATTTACAGATGCTAGCGTGTGTAGACACCAGGGTGTTGAAATCAGTTAGGGTTTGGAAAAACAGTACATTTACAGATGCTAGCGCGTGTTGACACCACGGTGTTGAAACCAGTTAGGGTTTGGAAAAACAGTACGTTTACAGATGCTAGCGTGTGTTGACACTATGGTGTTGAAATCATTTAGGGTTTGGAAAAACAGTACATTTACAAATACTAACAGATTTGGACACCAGAGTGTTGAAACCAGCTAGCTTTTTAGTCGTTATACATGCATAGATGCTAACGGCTATTGACATTGAATTTATTATATACCTACTGGCGTGGAAAAATATTTAAGTGATTTAGGTATTAATAAATAATTTAACGTTGTTGGGATATAAACAATAATATATTAACACAAAAGAACATCATAAAAAATAATGTTGTTCTGAAGCTATTTCCTTGTGGAATTTTTATAATTAACTATTTAGATGGGAAATAAGCCACAATTAAATTGAAAAAAATAATTTTTTTAACGTTTCGACACCTAAATCGGGTGTCGTTGTCAAAATACAAAATCCTACCAAATTAAACAAAAATGTTGTTGCTTAGTAAAAAATACTTTAAAATGTATAATATATTATGTCTGAATTGCCAAGATAAATGAGTCAGATTAAATAAATTATTACAAGAATTTTTTACTAAGCAACAACATTTTTATTTAATTTAGTAGTATTTTCTATTTTGACAACGACACCCGATTTGGGCATCGAAACGCCAATAAAATTATTTTTTTCAATTTAATTGTGGCTTGTTTCCCATCTAAATAGTTAATTATAAAAATGCCACAAGGAAATAGCCTCAGAACAACATTATTTTTTATGTTCTTTTGTGTTAATATATTATTGTTTATATCCCAACAACGTTTAATTATTTATTAATACCTAAATCACCTAAATATTTTTCCACAGCAGTAGGTATATTTTATAAAATCATTGTCAATAGCCGTTAGCATCTATGCATGTATAACCACTAAAAAAGCTAGCTGCTTTCAACACTCTGGTGTCCAAATCTGTTAGTATTTGTAAATGTACTGTTTTTCCAAACCCTAATTGATTTCAACACCCTAATAGTGTCAACACACGCTAGCATCTGTAAACGTACTGTTTTTCCAAACCCTAACTGATTTCAACACCGTGGTGTGCCGTGGTGTCAACATGCGCTAGCATCTGTAAATGTACTGTTTTTCCAAACCCTAACTGATTTCAACACCCTGGTGTCTACACACGCTAGCATCTGTAAATATGCAGGCGGCATCGTATATGCTCGTCAGATTAGTACGTGTTTTCAAGTGGCGCACAAACGGCACGCACACGGCGCACCACGATCTAACTTCTGTCGGTTTTTCAACAAACGCTTTGATGGTTCGCAATACGTATTTGGACGGGTTTGCGAGTGGTTTGTTGGTTTTGGCGCGCCTGAGTTGAATATTTGTTAGTAATGGAGTGGTCGGAACTGTCGGAAGGAAATATCAAACGTACTGATGTTTACCGTGGAAAATCATTATTGTGGGATTCTCAAGAAAGGACCATTTAAAGAAACAACTTAAAGCCGATATCTGAAGGGAAATAGAAGCTGAAGTAAAAAATATACGTGCGGACCAATGTAAAATAGGTCATTTCATTGTTGTCTTCTTACCGGCGTGAGAAATACAAAATAAGATAAATTGGGCATAAGCCACAATTCGAGTTTGAAATCAAGTTTACTTGACGTTTCGACTTTCACTTCGGAAATAGTTATCAATATCAAAAAAACATTCATAAACTAAAAATTTAACTTTGTTGCTGGTGAAGCAACGGAGTTGGAACAAGCAGATATATTATAATTATTGGTTCACCGGAAAGTGAAAAAGCTAACGCACAACTTGGAAGAGCCTATAGTTTTCTCACTTCGCTTCTGGTGAAGCAACGGAGTTGGAACAAGCAGATATATTATAAATGTGTCAACGAAAAGCGAAAAAGGTAACGCACACCTTAGAAGAGCCTATAGTTTTCTAACTTCGCTTCTGGTGAAGCAACGGAGTTGGAACAAGCAGATATAAGTATTATAATTGTGTCACCGGAAAGCGAAAAAGTAACGCACAACTTGGAAGAGCCTATAGTTTTCTAAATTCGCTTCTGGTGAAGCGACGGAGTTGAAACAAGCAGATATATTATAATTGGGTCACCGGAAAGCGAAAAAGGTAACGCACAATTTGGAAGAACCTATAGTTTTCTAACTTCGTTTCTGGTGAAGTAACGCAGTTGAAACAAGCAGATATATTACAATTGTGTCACCGGAAAGCGAAAAAGTTAACACACGGCTTGGAAGAACCTATAGTTTTCTAACTTCGTTTCTGGTGAAGCTACGCAGTTGAAACAAGCAGATACATTACAATTGTGTCACCGGAAAGCGAAAAAGGTAACGCACAACTTGGAAGAACCTATAGTTCTCTAATTTTGTTTCTGGTTGTTTTCTGGTTGTAGGAACAAGCAGATATATTATAATTGTGTAGCCGGAAAGCGAAAAAGGTAGTCCCTGAAATGTTCAGGACTGAAACAATCGCTTAGCGAAAGGCCATACGGGCGATAATTTACGGCATAAGAGCAGTAAACCTAACGAGACATTGGTTGACTAACCAATTGTAGATGAAATAGTTAGTCAACCAATGCCTCGTCAGGTTTACTGCTCTTATGGCGCCGTAAATTATCGCCCGTATGGCCTTTCGCTTAAAATTCGAGAATTTTTACGATTTTATATCAGGAGATCAGAAACGCGAAAGGGTTGACTTTATTGGAAGATGATAAGTTCATTCGATTACATGAAATCAACTTTAACTACAGAATATCCGAAAATCAGAAGAAAAAAAATCAGACAATATCAGAAAAATCATAAATGATTACAGTGAAATCTTCTGTTAGTGATCCCATAGTAAATAACGAGGAAAAAAACCTCATGATTTGATCCCGACAAGGTAAACATTTGGTCTTACATTTAGTTTACTCTCAAAATCAACACGGAACGTTTGAAATATTTTATTAGAGATATTTTTATCTGTTTATTTGGAACGTCAAATAAACTTTATTCAAACTCAAACTGTGGCTTATTTCACATAAAATAGTAAATTGCATAAGATGCCACAAGAAAATAGTTTCAGAACAATACCAAAATAAGATGTAGTAGAAGTACAGGACAGAGACATGATTATCTACAATTACTAAACGTTCGTAAGTTTCCTCTGGATCGCAGAAGGTTCGTCAAAATGAAAAATTTTAAAGAACAATAACCGCGCCATGAACGCGCGGCGCTCACACGGCGCGGAGTTCGCGGCGCGGATATCTATTTCCGCCTTTAGGTTTAAATACGCTTCTGCTTTGGTTTTTGCTACTGCTATTTCCGCTTCCTTTTTCACCACCATATAGTTTTGAAGATCTGTGTCGGATCTGGTTTCTTGCCACTTTTTGTATACTTTTCTCTTCTCTTTTATTTTTCCTTGTACTTCGTTTGACCACCACCAAGTCTCTTTATCCTCAAACTTTTTCCCTGACGTTTTCCCAAGTATTTCAGTAGTAGTCTCTCTAATACTACTGCCGGCCATTTTTCTCCAAATTGTATTAGGGCTTCCTTTCATGTTCCTGCATATTTTTTCTACTATTCTTCTCCTGATGAGATAAAAGAATTGATATGACATAAAAGAATATTTTTGATGAAACAACAAAATAAATTTTCAAAATTATTCCATTTTACGAACAGGGAATGATAAATGATAACAAATTAGGTTAGAGCTATATTCGTAAACAATAAACCGTTCTTATCATAAAACTATTCGCGATGAAAAGCAAAGTATCTGACCTCTGGTGGAGTAAATTTAAACTACTATAAGTGGTATAAACAAACCAGAAAATTGTTGATTTGAATGGAATTTGGTCAATATTAAGAAATTTTTAGTAAATTTTAGCATGATGAGTACATTAAAATATTTTAAATTAAATCGGTATTGTTCTATTCCTCGATTGAATGTTTGTTTATACCATTTATATCGGCCATTTTCCTGCATTCGACCTGCCCTCTATATTCTGTTTCAATCGCGAATAAAACTGCAATCAGAGTAGGTAGATTGACTTGTCGGCATCAATAACAATAAGCAAAATTTAGATACCAATCCGAACGGTATATTGTGATTGCGCGCAGCGGTCAAATACCTCCTGGGGTACTCTACACTCTAATACCCGAAAGTTAGTTTTGGACCGAAGGGTTAGGTCTTCCTCCTTTGAAAATTGTACTGTATAATATATAATGGGTGGGTTGTGATTGCGCGCAGCGGTCAAATACCTCCTGCGGTTCTCTCACTCTGTTACCCGCAAGTTAGGTTTGGACCGAAGGGTTAGGTCTTTCTCCTTTCTGACCGCTGCGCTCAATTCCAATCTGCCCTATATAATATATATAATATATTATTTTTTTAATTAATTAATTTTTTAAAATTAGCAAAATTTCCGTTCAAAACGAATAAGAAGTAAATAAAAGTTAGACACCCTGTTGAGAACCCTGACGGCTGCGCGCAATTGCAATCTGCCCAATCCGAAGGATTAAAAAGAGGGAGGATTAACAAGAGGCATTGTCACGTATTGTCATAATGTTTATTCAAAATGCACTTTTAAATTTGATATTTAGTTTGATGTTTGATGCAATTTTTTGCAAAGATAATAGGTCTGGATACCGCGAATGAAAAAAAAGTTGATTAATAGCAAGCTGAAAATTTGTTAATAGCTTAAGGGTGTCTAGTCGGATAAACTTTGATATATGGGAACACTGGAACAGGGGCAGTTTTAATTGTGGAACAGGTTAAAAATTTGGAACGGTCAGACCACGAAAACGGCACATTTATTTTGTCCGACAGAATAGACTTAAACTCTTCGAACAGAGATTAAACTCTCATGCAAAAATCAGACTGCTATTTATCACCTGTCTTAATTCCTGTCATTTGACATATTCTACATGTTCCACTCAATAAAACGCCCATTTGGTGATAAATAGCAGTCTGATTTTTGCATGAGAGTTTAATCTCTGTTCGGAGAGTTTAAGACTGTTCTGTCGGACAAAATACATGTGCCGTTTTCGTGATCTGACCGTTCCAAATTTTTAACCTGTTCCACATTTAAAACTGCCCCTGTTCCAGTGTTCCCATATATCAAAGTTTATCCGACTAGACACCCTTAAGCTATTAACAAATTTTCAGCTTGCTATTAATCAACTTTTTTTTCATACGCGGGATCCAGACCTATAAGGTATTGCTTGCTTGTATTAGTTTTCAGTCCTGTACTTTTTAAATTAGTTCAACTAACCTCTTTATTAATCACATTAGTCGCTTTATTAAATTTCTTTAAACACATATTTTTCTTAACTAAGTAATCGTTTTGTTATTATCATGAGTTACAAACATTTAAGTGGCAGTGAAAAACGAAAAATGAAAAAATTAAGAGAACAGGAACGGCAGGTACAAAAAGATGCAATATTATCATATCTTACACCTCAAAACAGTGCGCAAAAAGGAAGTTCGTAATTCCATCCTGTTCTTCTTCTTCTACGGCACTACAGCCAAAATTGAGCCTTGGCCTCCTTTATTTTTTGCTTCCACCCTTGTTTATCTGGGCTGCTCTTCTCCATACACGGACTCCTAAAAATGCTGGTGCATCGCTGCTTACTGTGTCTTCCCAGAGCTTTCTTGGCTTTCCAACTAGTCTCCTTCCCTGCATTTTAGCATTCATTGCTCTTTTTGGTAGCCTATCCTCTCCCATTCTTATCACATATGTCCGGCCCATTGCAATCTTTGTATTCTAATGAAGTGTGACAGGGGTGTTTCCTCATAAAGTTGATAAAAGCTCGTTGTATCGAATTTTGAAGATTCCGTTTTCCCTCACAGGTCCTAGTATTCTCCTCAGTACTTTCCTTTCGACTGTGTCCAGTTTGTTTTTGTATGTTTCTTTCATAACCCATGCTTCACTGCCATAGTCGAATTAAGATTTTATAGATTCTCATCTTTGTATTTCGGTGGACACTTTTAGACCGAAATAGGTATATGGAAGAGGGCAAAATAAGCTCTATTTGCCTGCGTTATTCTTTTCCGTATTTCTCCATCTTCTGATCCATGGGCATATATTCTACTCCCAGGTATGTAAACTTTCCAATCGTTTTAATGTCATCTTCATGTATAATGTTTTGTGGGACTATATTTCTTCTCGTCTGTATCATTATTTTTATTTTTTCTGTGTTAATTTCCAGACCTAGCTTGTTCGTTTGCGCTTTTAACTCTGAGCATGTTTCCTGTGCTCCTGTTGATGTTTGCTCATAATATTAATATTATCGGCATAAGCGACCAGTTGAACGGTTCTATCGGTTCTATCTAACGGTTCTATCTATAGAGGGAGCTCGCATACCAAAAGCAATATCCGAACGATATATGTAACACGCAACATCCCATATAGTCCAGACTGTATCGTCGCCCCCGTTAGGTAAATTATTTCGATCCGTTTTTTTTGCCCAAACGTTTTTACTTAAAAAGAGGTCCTTAACAAATGCACAGGGTACCGGGAGGTGCGCGGTCAAAAAATTGTTTAAACAATTTTTTTAAACAAATTCAAATAATAAATTTTTTCACTTTGTACCAATTCTAGAGTCTTTGGGACATTATGAGCAAAAAAGGTCTCTTATGATTTTTCTCTAAAATTAATTGTTGTCGAGTTATACGCGATTTAAAATTTGAAAAACGCGAAAATGGTTATTTTCAAGGCTTAATTATTCGGTTAAAAATTATTATTATGAAAGTGAGAAAGTGGCTAAATCAAAGTTTAAAGCCCCTTCCCCTACATGATCCTGAAGAAATTTGTGGTATTAATGTATTACTAAGATGTTATTTTTAATTATTAACAATAAGCGCTAACAGCGTATTGAGGCGGCCGTCAATGTGAGTGCGAAAAAAAGCCTTGGTTTCCTCGAAAGCGGTACCGACAAACTGCGACCGTAACACTGCGATGAATGTCGTCAGATTACGGTGAAAAATTCAAGGTTCTTCACTGCGACAATGAAATGTGCAAACTCAGCAAGCGGTGGCTTCCAACGCATCCTTGAAACCACCGCTATTATTTTGAGTGGTACAGTTTTTTATGACGTCATTCATCGCAGTGTTACGGTCGCAGTTTGTCGGTGCCGCTTTCGAGGAAACCGAGGCTTAACACTGCGATGAATGACGTCATAAAAAACTGTACCATGCAAAATAATAGCGGTGGTTTCAAGGATGCGTTGGAAGCCACCGCTTGCTGAGTTTACACATTTCATTGCCGCAGTGAAGAACCTTGAATTTTTCACCGTAATCTGACGTCGGTTCGGCTTTTCGAGTTATTCGCGATTTAAAATGTTGATTTTTCGACAAAAAAAACTACGTTTTTCTACGTTAGACCGTTTTTCTAAAATAACTCAAAAAGTAAATATTTTATCGAAAAAAATATTTTTAGCAAAAGTGTAGCCTATAAAAAAACGAAAAAAATGGTGTACCAGTAAAATCTACAAATTGAGTAGAAGCAAAGTTGTAGCTCAAGAAAAATACGTTCTTATTCGTCTAATTCCAAATCGAATACTTAATTCAACGCGAAATCACCGAAGAAAGAAGCGTTTTTCGGGAAAATCTTATTAACATTATTAAAGTATCGAGAAAAAACTTATTATTTGTTTTTTACAAAAGTTTACAGCATCAAAAATAAACGAGTTATACTGAAAAAAAAAAGTTGGCCCCTTTTTTTGGTAAAAAAAAATCGTGAAAACCTCCCTCTATTTAGCACCTTAAATGAAATTAATCGTTTGGCTTTACCATCTATTTTAACTGTATGTGTATTGTTTATATGTCTGTAAGTTTGATTGGTTTGAAGTGCTTATTTTTGAAAACATTTGGTTTTATAGTAAAAAAAATTTTCTAAAAATTTTAAAAAAAATTTCTTAATAACAATAACTTAAAAAGTATTAGTGATAAGAAAAATTTAAAGAGTAAAAAAATGTAGGTTTTGCTATTATAAATATGCTAGTTTCATTTTGTTTCTCCGTAAGACTCCGTTAAAATTGGTTAAGATATGGCTGTTCAAAATTTGCATACACTCGTGATTAGTGACCCATTCAAGCTTTCTCAATTATAACCCTTTCAAAAATAAACACTTTAAACCGGTGAGACTGACAGATCATATAAAAAATAGACAGGTAAATAAATTGCTTGTAAAGCGGTAGCGATTAATTTCATTTGGGGAGCTAAACACGGCGAGATTTTCATGATTTTTTACAAAAAAAAGAGGGCCAACTTTCTTTTGGGCGTAACTCGCTTATTTTTGATGGTAAAACTTTTGTTAACAATTAAAACAAAGCTTTTTATAACCACTTTAAAAAAGTTTAAATGGTTTTTTCCCGAAAAGTGCTTAATTTTTCGGTGATTTCACCTTGAAATATTCGATTTGTAATTAGACGAATTGGAACGTATTTTCCATGAGCTACAACTTTGTTTTTATTTGATTGATAGACTTTACTGATACACCATTTTTTTGGGATTTTTATAAGCTACACTTTTACTAAGAATATTTTTTTCGATAAAATATTTACTTTTTGAGTTATTTGCGAAAAACCGCCTCAAAACCTAGTTTTTTTGTCAAAAAATCAACATTTTCAATGGCAAATAACTCAAAAAGTATGGACTTACGTAAAAAACTCTATAGAACAAAAGTTGCTTAAAATCAGTCAATTTATCTATTTCCGGTCTTATCTTGAACATATGTTTATTCACCCCCGAGAAGGGGTGACTGTCACCCCCCAAGTAAAAGCAACCAACGGCACAATTTCAACTTTGAAGTGGAGGATAAGTAGAACCTAAATCCAAATTTTCATGCAATTCGGAGTTGCCCTGAAAATTACACGGTATCGCCGAATATCCCGTTCATTTACTGGGCTATAATTGTTTAAATATAAATCGTATTTATTGTTAATAAAAATTTAAATTTCTGGTGCAACTATATTTCTATTAAATAATTAATACATTCAAAAAAGCATCCTCCCACCCTTTCCGTGGTATTCCTTTTGGTCTTGAGCCCTGCATTTTACTATCTAATACTCTATTCGAAAATATTTCGATTTCCGTTCTTACTACATGACTAGCCCATCGAGTCCCCGAAGTTTAAAGAATTATCAGATCAATGTCCCTTTGAACAGAGTGCATGGTTTTACCTGGTTCTCCATACTCCGTTTTCTTAATACGTCCAAATATCTTCCCTGGGACTTTTCGTTCAAAGACTTCCAGCTTTATTTTTGTGTTTTCGTAACATACTATTGGTCTAATAATAATAGTTTTGTAGACCGTGATTTTCGATCCCCAGTGTCTGTTCTGGGAGTAGAATACATGAGGGAGTGAAACATAAGCTTTGTTTCACATTTACTATTATGTAATTCTTCCTTGAATTTCTGGTTTGAGCATTCATATTATGCTAGTACGATTTGGTTATCATTTCTCGATGAGCTGTCGTATACTTCTTCTAGCTCAGGGCTTTCCAAACTTATTCGTACTGGGACGCCTTTGGGACTTTGCTATTTTTTTGCGACGCCCCTCAACCCAACCCCCAATAATACTTACCAATTTTAGTACTAGCCTAGTAACAGGTTATCATCATCATCATCAGCCTCTCTCAATCCACTGCTGGACATAGGCCTCCCCTGTTTGTCTCCAAAGTGTTCTATCTTGTGCTTTTTGTATCCAGTTTTTTGTTGTCTTTCGTAAGTCGTCTTGCCATCGTATTGGTGGTTTCCTCTGCTACGTTTATCGGCTCTTGGTCTCCATTCAACTAGTTTGCGAGTCCATCTTCCGTCCTTCATTCTGGCAGCGTGTCCAGCCCATTTCCATTTTAAGTTACAGCTTCTTTCAATGACGTCTATGACTTTGGTCTTAGCTCGTAGATATTCGTTTCTAATCCTGTCTCGCAGAGTGGCCCCTATCATTGATCGCTCCATTCTTCTCTGCGCTACTCTTAGTTTTTGTGCGTTTTTCTTTGTGAGCGATAATGTTTCTGCACCATAGGTCATCACTGGGAGCACGCATTGGTCGAAAACTTTTTTCTTCATGTTAGTTGGAATGTCACTCTTAAAAATGTCCCTAAGAGCTCCGTATGCTGCCCATCCTTGTATTATTCTTCTGGATACTTCTGTTGTTTGATTGTCCTTACCTATCTTAATTTCGTGACCCAGATATATATATATATATATATATATATATATATATATATATATATATATATATATATATATATATATAACAGGTATATAATCTTTGCTGAACAGTTAGGAAACAAGGTTGAAATATTGGGGTAGCAGCAATCTCAAAGAAAACTCTTTATAATAATTCCAAGCTTTCGATAATGTTTATTATCATCTTCAGGAAACTACAAATATAAATATACAGTATTTAACAATTAGTCTAACTAAAATCAATAAAAATTGTTATCTTTGTGCCATATTATATATTTATATTTGTAGTTTCCTGAAGATGATAATAAACATTATCGAAAGCTTGGAATTATTATAAAGAGTTTTCTTTGAGATTGCTGCTACCCCAATATTTCAACCTTGTTTATATATATATATATATATATATATATATATATATATATATATATATATATATATATATATATATATATATATATATATATATATATATATATATATATATATATATATATATATATATATATATATATATATATATGCTTTCTGTTGTTTTCCGGGTTTGACTCCGCGTTGAATAATTTTGGTTTTGATAAAAACCATTATTTTGACGACGTTTCGGCAAGATCTCACTTGCCATTGTCAAGTCAGGTAGTTCCGCTTCCGCTGCTGCTTGAAGTAAACTGAATTTTTACTCACGATACCGTCGCTTATGTAGTTGATCCTGATGCTGCTTGCCCTGCGCGAACTCTGGCTCTTGTTATTGGTCCGGTGTAGGTTGCAGTCGTCGGCGGGATGTTACGCGTGGATGTTGCGGCCTGATTTATTTTGGTCTTTTTCTTCAATACCGTTTTCCAAGTTGTAGGAAGCCGTTGCGCATCATCTCTTTGGTTTAAGCCGTTGGGATTTCTTTCAATTTCTATCGATTCTCTGATTTCCCGTTTTCTTTTTATTTCGATGTTAGCTAACATCGTTGTTTGGTTCAGGTTTATTGTGTGTCCTGTATTTGCGACATGTTGCGCCAGGGATGACGTGGTTTCTCCCCTTTCGATAGCATTTCGGTGTTCTTCTCGTCTTACCTGGATTCTTCGGTTGGTCTGTCCAATGTACGACTTTCCACAATCCCCACACGGAATCTCGTATACACCTTGGCTTTCTAACGATATTTTGGTCTTTGGTGTTGGTAAAATAGTTGAGATCTTTCTGTCCGTATTAAATATCGTTTCTATGTTGTGTTTTCTCAGCACTCTCCCTATTTTCTCTGTCGTACCCTTCACATATGGCAGAATGGTTTTGCCGATCGGCTTATTGTCTTCTGTAGGGTCCTTATCTCTTCTTCGAGCATTTTGAGCTTTTTCGATGTTGTATGTTGAGGAGCCGTTTTTTCTTAACGCTGTTTTCACGTTATGCATTTCTTCATTTTGATGTTCTTGGTCTGTCAGTCTTTCGGATCTTGTAATCAAGGTTTTGATGACTGAATGCAATTGTGCAGGATGGTGGTGTGAAGCAGCATTTAGATATCTATCGGTATGTGTCGGTTTCCGATACACTGTATGGCCTATGTGTCCGTCTTGTTTCTTTATTATTAACACATCTAAGAATGGAATTTGATCGTTTTCTTCCAGTTCCATGGTAAACTGAATTTTATGGTGGATATTGTTGATGTGTTCTAAAAAAGCCTTTAGTTTTTCTTCTCCGTGGGTCCAGATAATAAAAGTGTCATCCACGTATCTAAGCCACAGTTTGGGTTTGTATTCAGCTGTTTCTATTGCCCGCTGTTCTATTTCCTTCATAAACAAGTTCGCTATTACTGGTGACAGTGGAGAACCCATCGGTGCTCCCTCAATTTGTTTATATCTTTGTTCCTTATAGATGAAATAAGTGTTATTTAAACAGTGTTTGGTTAGGTTTAGTGTATCCGGTGTTATTGGATACTTTTTGCTTATGATGTCCAGTGATTCATCTATAGGAACATTTGTGAAAAGTGAGACAACATCGAAGCTGACTAGCAAATGTCCCGGCTCAAGAGTCACCCTTTTATACGCTCGATGAAGTGGCTCGCGTTCTTGACGTAAGACGGCCCAACCGTCTTTGTGTGACTCTTGAGCCGGGACATTTGCTAGTCAGCTTCGATGTTGTCTCACTTTTCACGAATGTTCCTATAGATGAATCACTGGACATCATAAGCAAAAAGTATCCAATATCACCGGATACACTAAACCTAACCAAACACTGTTTAAATAACACTTATTTCATCTATAAGGAACAAAGATATAAACAAATTAAGGGAGCACCGATGGGTTCTCCACTGTCACCAGTAATAGCGAACTTGTTTATGAAGGAAATAGAACAGCGGGCAATAGAAACAGCTGAATACAAACCCAAACTGTGGCTTAGATACGTGGATGACACTTTTATTATCTGGACCCACGGAGAAGAAAAACTAAAGGCCTTTTTTAGAACACATCAACAATATCCACCATAAAATTCAGTTTACCATGGAACTGGAAGAAAACGATCAAATTCCATTCTTAGATGTGTTAATAATAAAGAAACAAGACGGACACATAGGCCATACAGTGTATCGGAAACCGACACATACCGATAGATATCTAAATGCTGCTTCACACCACCATCCTGCACAATTGCATTCAGTCATCAAAACCTTGATTACAAGATCCGAAAGACTGACAGACCAAGAACATCAAAATGAAGAAATGCATAACGTGAAAACAGCGTTAAAAAAAAACGGCTTCTCAACATACAACATCGAAAAAGCTCAAAATGCTCGAAGAAGAGATAAGGACCCTACAGAAGACAATAAGCCGATCGGCAAAACCATTCTGCCATATGTGAAGGGTACGACAGAGAAAATAGGGAGAGTGCTGAGAAAACACAACATAGAAACGATATTTAATACGGACAGAAAGATCTCAACTATTTTACCAACACCAAAGACCAAAATATCGTTAGAAAGCCAAGGTGTATACGAGATTCCGTGTGGGGATTGTGGAAAGTCGTACATTGGACAGACCAACCGAAGAATCCAGGTAAGACGAGAAGAACACCGAAATGCTATCGAAAGGGGAGAAACCACGTCATCCCTGGCTCAACATGTCGCAAATACAAGACACACAATAAACCTGAACCAAACAACGATGTTAGCTAACATCGAAATAAAAAGAAAACGGGAAATCAGAGAATCGATAGAAATTGAAAGAAATCCCAACGGCTTAAACCAAAGAGATGATGCGCAACGGCTTCCTACAACTTGGAAAACGGTATTGAAGAAAAAGACCAAAATAAATCAGGCCGCAACATCCACGCGTAACATCCCGCCGAAGACTGCAACCTACACCGGACCAATAACAAGAGCCAGAGTTCGCGCAGGGCAAGCAGCATCAGGATCAACTACATAAGCGACGGTATCCTGAGTAAAAATTCAGTTTACTTCAAGCAGCAGCGAGAAGCGGAACTACCTGACTTGACAATGGCAAGTGAGATCTTGCCGAAACGTCGTCAAAATAATGGTTTTTATCAAAACCAAAATTATTCAACGCGGAGTCAAACCCGGAAAACAACAGAAAGCACATATAGCTCCCGCGGAAACTTCAAGTGTAACATATATATATATATATATATATATATATATATATATATATATATATATATATATATATATATATATATATGTCTACCAGTTCTATTTGTTCATTTTGTATTTCAAGGTGTTTACTTGGTACTAAGTTCGTTATATATTTTGATTTTGTTATATTCATTCTTAAGCCTATTTTATGACATGCCTTACCAAGTTCTTCCAACATTTTCTTTATTTGTCCCAAATCGTCTGCAATCAGGACTATCGTCTGCGTAGCTTAGGTGGTGTAGCATCTCTCCGTCCACATTTATTCCTTTATCACCCCATTCGAGGGTTTTGATCGCTTTTTCTAGAGCCAATATGAAAAGTTTAGGTGACAACGTATCCCCTTGACGGATACCTCTTTGGATTTTTATTTGTTTGCTGTTAGCGTGTAGCTGTATCAAGCTTGTCGCATTTTTATATATATTACATATTAGCCTCGAATATCGGCTATCAATGCGGCTCTCGTTTAGTGCTTCTATAACACTGTCGAGTTCTACTGAGTCGAATGCTTTTTGGAAATCTACGAATGCTAAAACTAAGGGCTTGTTATATTCTATGGATTTTTCGATGAGTTGTTTTATTGTTTGGAGGTAATCGTTGGTTCCAAAGTTTGCTCTGAATCCAGCTTGTTCTCTACTTTGATACAGGTCTAATTTCTTGTCTAATCTTGTGGTGATTACTCTCGTGAAAATTTTATAAATATGGTTTAACAGACTGATTGGTCGGTAATTTTCCAGATCAGTTTTTTCTCCTTTTTTATGCAGAAGAATTGTTTTGGCTCTATTCCATTCAGATGGTATGGATTTCTTTGTCAAACATAGATTAAAGAGATCTTTTATTTTTCTCATTAGAGGTTCACCGCCATTCTTAACAGCCTCGATCACTATTCCATCGTCTCTTGGTGATTTATTGGATTTCATTTTATTCATCGTTTGTCTAATTTCACTGAGAGTTATTTCTGGCATGAGTTCAGAGCCTTGATTTAATATTGTTTTGCTTATTGCATCTTTCAGCTGTGTTTGGTTCATCCGTCTGCTTTTATATAGTTCTCCATAGAAGTCTTCTACTATTGTTAAAAGCTCATCTCTATTTGTTGTTATTTCGCCCTTTTTGTTTTTTAATTTAATGATCTGACTTTTTCCATTATTTAGTTTTCTTCGCAGACTTTTTAGGCCTTTATTATTTTCTATGGCTTGTTCGATTTTAAGTGTATTATACTTTCTTAAGTCTTTTCTTATTGCTTTCTTGACTTCTCTGTTTATCTCTCTCTTTTGCTCTCCATTTGGATCATTTCTTTCTGTAATAAGATTTCTTTGTTTCATTAAATTCCTGGTGTCAGTACTAAGTTTTTCTTCGTTCTTACTTCTTGGACAGTGTTTTCTCATGCTTTCTCCAATGGCTTGCGTAATATATTGGTTTAGTGCATCTATGTTTTCATTGAGAGTTATGTCATTGTTGTTTCTCAGTTTGGTTTCAATGTCGTTTTGATATTCTTTAATGTCTCTAGGTTGAGTCCATGTTGGTATTGGTTTCGTATTTACTAATTTGCGTCTCTATTGTTTTGTGCTTATTTTAACTGCTGCTCTTACTATCCTATGGTCACTACCAGTGTTGAATGCATTTAGGACCGTTACGTCTTGGATGATTTCTTTTTTGTTTGTAATTATGAAGTCAATTTCGTTTTTTGTTTTATTATCTAGACTTGCCCAGGTCCATCTTCTATGTGGTTTCTTATAGAAAAAGCTATTCATTTGGACTAGATTATTCTGAAGGAGAAAACCAATGAAGGTCTCTCCTCTTTCATTCCTTCCATTTAGTCCAAATTTTCCAAGTGATGTTTCTTCTGGACATGCTTTGATTCCTATTTTCGCATTGAAATCACCACATATTATCACGTATTGTGTGGGTACGTCGTTTAGGGCTATTGAGATATCGTCGTAGAATTCTTCGACTTCTTCATCTGAATGGGTGGTTGTTGGTGCATAGACTTGAATTATTTTAATACTGTATCTTTTATTGAGTTGTAATGTTAAGTAGGCAACTCTGTTCGATATTCCTTTAATAGATGTAATTTTATCGCTATGCTTTCTATGTATAAAAAACCCAATGCCTCCCTCTGATGTTTCTTCATTACCCATACTGTAGAAAAGATGCCCTGTACTTCTGGTCTTCAGACTTTCTCCTTTCCTTCTCACTTTGCTGACTCCTATTATGTCCCATTTGATATTTGACATTTCACTTTCCATCTCTTTAAGTCTTTCTTCTGACAACAGACTTCTCGCATTATAGGTAGCAATATGCATCAATATGTGTTTTTTGGATTTTGTCGTTTGCGAATTTTTGCCTCCCCCAGAATCCTTGAGGCAGACCTTATGAGGTGTGGGACTTACCATTACTGATCTACCCACCTGGGGTTCACTATTCACGATTTGTTTGAAATTCGCCATGACGGGGGTAAATTTGGCAATTAAAACACCGCGCTTGCCTTGCGTGTTGGTGAGTTTCTAAATCAGCCGCCCACTCTGGGTCAGACGCTGTTTGCAGCCGCCCATTCTGGATCAGACGCTGCAGGTTTGGTTTGATTCTATAGTAACCCTAAATCGAGGGTTGCCACTTCCGCCATCCGTACCGTACCGAAGCTCCGCTTCTCCGCCGTGGCTGCCGTTGTGGACTTCATCCGTAACCCTGGACAAGGGACCCTAAACAGGTACTAGTTTCCCGGGTCAGGAAACCCCCGGAATCTGTGGGGGCAGGGATTGATTTAATTTCCCTGATAGGACTATCTTCAAGAATTTAAAGAGTTCCTACCCGCTACCCGCAGTAACAGGTTATAGTTATGACAAAAACACAATTTGAACATTTATAATTTTTACTAGAAATAATTTAATTATTAAGAACGAAATCGAAACATAGGCACAAAAATAAAAAAGGGATATTTATTTATGTAACTGGCTGGTTAATGTGAGGGACGTGCTTGCTTTTTTGAGCACAGCTTATGAAACCGGGGCTCCAGTTTGGAAATTACCACTCACATTTCTTTTTCTAAGTTTATGTTTGACCTGTACTTATTTTTAATTACTGCAACTGCAGAAAAGCGCGTTTCGCACAAGTACGAAGTTACAAACAGCAATAAAACCTTTAATGCAGCAGTGCTGATGGCATGATATTCATGAGAAACTGAGCTCCAAAATTCAAACAGTTTTTCTGAATTCAAAATTCAGTGTGGACGACTGAAAAGGGTTTCTGACCTAATGATATTACTCCAGATCATCGGGAAAATATTTCTCAAAGTGTTCGCTCAATGATAACATGTGTTGTGTAAACATATTTTTTAAAGCGAGGGATCGAGGATTAGTATCGATTTTTCGTGTAGAATACCTTGTAAAGCAAGGAAACAGTCAATTTCTTGATCTTCTAATTTTCTCTTCCATAAGAGCAACTTCTTCTAAAACCCAGTAATTTTATCTGCCAATTGCATGATATGAGTATTGTTTCCCTGCAAAAACTTACTAAGATTATTTAATTTGTTAAATATGTCGCAGCACAGAGGTGTGCTAATTTTATTATAAACTCTGAATTAATAAAGTTTTGGGCATCATTATGTGATTCTGTGTATGTAGATACGTGTAAAATTAATTTCTTAATTCGTATACACGTTACACGTGCGAGCACGTTGCCTTTGGACAGCCAACGAAATTTGCAATAATAAATTAAAGAGGAGTCAGGGGCGTCATTTGATAGTGGGCAGGGGGGGCATTTGCCCCCCCCTAACCCTGAAAATTACTGAAATTTACAAAAAATAGATCAATTTTGTATTATGTTTGCATATAAATGTATTGTATATATAATGCTTGCCCCCCCCTATCAAAATTTCAAATGACGCTCCTGAGAGGAGTGCTGGGCCCCCACATCTTCACAAAGTTTATGGAAAAGTCTTGATTTCACGGGTCGTGTTTTAATGTAGTTCATTTGTTTAATAATGCTATCCATCACGACACTTAAGTCAGGTGTAATGTTCTTTGCTGCTAAGACCTCTCTATGTATGACACAATGTGTCCATTTTACTCTTGGAGCCTTGGTTTTGATGAGAGCTTGTAGTCTCCTCCATATACTGTCCGTACACACGCCTACACAGTTGTCCTAGTTAATATTATTTTCAGCCATAATATATGAGTTTAAAATCTCGAATAAATCAGTAGCTTTACAACTTTCACACATTTTTCTGCAAACTAACAAATCCTCACATATATTTGTTTCTTGTATGTACCGTATATAACATATCAATTGAGCATCAGTCGCCTCGTCCAGTTGAATGGCAAATAAACCTGAAAGTTTCCCCAGAATTTGCTCATTAATATCTTCTGCCATGTCGTGAATACGACGAACAATTTTTTAAATAATTTCGGATAATCCAAGGGTCTATCGACTTGATGTTATATTTTTTATTTGATTTATTTATTAATACATTGATAGAGAGAGGAAACTCATATGGGAAAAATATATAAAAAATCTCTTTGCAGACGAGAGGCCTGAGATAGAAGTCGTTAATGAACAAGTGATAGATATTAACAACCTATCTGGTCCCGAGATCACAATTAAAGAAATTACTAGAGCAATAAATACCTCGAAAGACGGGAAAGCAGTTGGACCTGATAAAAGTCCTGTTGAGTTACTCAGATTGTTAGATGAAGAGGGAATTACGATACTCCAAAGATTTTTCAACCAAATTTATAAAAAAGGAAAATTCCCTGTCCAATGGCTTGTATCTACCTTTATACCTTTGCCAAAAAAAGAACAAGGCAACAAAGTGTCAAGAGCACCGACTAATAAGTCTGATGAGCCATTCTTTAAAAATATACCTTAAAATTCTTCACTACAGAATCTCCACAAAATGCGATAAGGTTATTGGTTGCTCACCATTTGTATTTCGAAAAGGCCTGGGTACCAGGGAAGCACTAGTTGCAACCCAAGTGCTAGCTCAGAACTGCTACGATCAAAGGAAAGATGTAATGATGTGCTTTATAGATTATGAAAAAGCCTTCGATCGAGTACAACATCATAAACTCGTACATATACTAAAACAACTCGACATAGATCAAAAAGACATTCGTTGCATAGAGGCTTTACTGGAGTCAAACAGCTGTCGTCAAGGTGGATAATGAAACAACGCAAGCTCAAAAAATTCATAGAGGTGTAAGACAGGGATGCATTCTCTCCCCACTACTGTTCAATCTATATTCAGAAAGTATCTTCCAGGAAGCTCTTGAGGAATGCGAAAGCGGCATCAAAGTGAATGGTACCTGGGTCAATAATATACGATATGCGGATGATTCGGTCTTAATAGCAGACAATATAGAAGACCTCCAAAACCTTCTTAATAAAATTGGAGAGCATAGCGAGAACATGGGACTTAGCATCAACATAAAAAAGACGAAGTTCCTTATAATCAGCCGTCAATTATGTCAACATCAAAATGCAAGACTAGCATATAACAACCAAGATGTAGAGCGCGTAAGAAAGTTTAAGTACCTGGGAACCTGGCTATGTGAAGACTAGATGTCGGATATGGAAATTAAATGTCGGATAGAAAGAGCCAGAAGTGCATTCATGAAATTCAGAAACGTCTTTACGAACTCTGACTTTGACCTAAACCTAAGATTAAGATTCACAAAATGCTATATATGGTCGGTGCTCCTATATGGCATGGAAGGATGGACTTTAAAAATAAACACAATGAATAAGCTAGAGGCATTTGAGATGTGGATCTCTCGACGAATCCTTAAAGTTCCCTGGACCGCAAGAATAACAAATGAAGAAATCCTGAGAAGAATTGGTACAGAACGACAACTGATGTGCACAATTAAACAGAGAAAAACGGCATACCTGGGACACATAATTAGAAATGAAAGATATCAGTTTCTGCAAACCTTAATTGAAGGAAAGATCAAAGGAAGAAGGGGAGTGGGCAGGAAGAAAATGTCATGGCTCCGTAATGTCAAACAATGGACAGGACTAAAAAACATAGGAGACCTAATACATACTGCAAGGGACAGAGAAAAGTGGTCAAACGTGATTGCGAACATCCATTAGTGGATTGCATAAGAAGAATAATATATATTTTCTGTATTAAAAATCCGCGATGACACGCGACGCCCCTGGGACAACGCCGCGACGCCCCAGGGCGTCGCGACGCACAGTTTGGGAAGCCCTGCTCTAGCTGTTCGTAGAACTGTTCTTCTTCTGATGGGCAGTGTAATAGTACCCAGGGGAGCTTAGGATGCTAAATTTGCAGGTACCAAAGCGTCATGGTCATGAGGACCTATTGGGTTGTGAAGATTAGGCCCTAAAAGCAAAAAAGGTAAGTAATGCGTAATGGAAATCCCTATCTATCCACAATTCGAGAAAATGTCTTGAATAAAAGTTACTTATTTTTACGTACGGAATCCAAATCTGCAATAAAAAATGGGGGTTCTTTTTTAAGATTTTAAAGTTACCCTCCACCTCAACTCCATGGGGTGGAGTGGGGGGTCGCGTTTAATAGATTTTTGAAAAATATTGAACACGTGTATTTCAGTATTTCGATCTGATCTTCATTTCGCGAAATATTCGTCCGTCTCGCTACTTTTGGCACAACCTGTATATGGTTTTATCTACATCGCTCCATGAAAATCGTCAGATTATATGTTTTTCGTAATCCTTAAAGAATTTCCTTCAAAATAAAAAAAATCAATCGCGCTTCGAGTAGGTTTTAAGATTCAAGGGTATAACTTTGCGACTCGCTCATTTCTATACGCCGCGCTCAAATCGTCAGATTGTTAATATACAGGGTGTTTCATTAAGAATTGTCCATATCGTAACTGGAGAAACCTTAGCACAAAATATGAAGATTTAACCCAAAACACTTAAATAAAATATTCTTCCTTACCGAGATACAGAGTGTTTTATTACAAATGTTCTAAAATAATTTTAGCCCATTGTTAAAGAACCTTTTAATATTTTTTGTTCAAACTTGACACAGTTTACACATATTAGAATACTTTAACTAGTGTTAAAAGACAGTTTCCGCCGTTGCCAGAGGCGTGCTGTAAGGATATATACCTCCTTTTCGCCCCCCTTCCCCCTTTTAATCTACGCCACTGTCGTAATAATCGTTTCAGCATGTTTTTTTGATTCTTGGTTACTTTCTACAATAAATATCATCCTTTTGTCTCAATACGATAGTAGTTTTTTGCAAGCTTAGTAGTTTTTAGATTTTTGCGAAAAAGAATGCAAGCAGAATTTTTTATTTAAATAAGAATGTTAGGTTCTTCAAATAATGTTTGGAAATGTGTTAAAAATAGTCTTTAATTTACATCAGGCGTAATGTTACATATTAGTATTATAAGTATGTTTGAGCGTTTTGACCTGTGCCCAATGCAAGCGTTTTGAATCATTTGATACGTATAAATTGCCTGTTTCTAGGCGCGCCTACTCGTTCGATTTTAAATGAGAGATGCATTGAACACATTTCTCAAGCACTATGTGTTTACTTATAGCTTTGTTTAACAATAAAAAAATTAATTTTTAGCAATGCAAATAATCAAAACCGGTATAATTTGACATGAACTTTCAAATGCGGTAAGCAGAATTGCAATTTTATTTTTTAATCAAAAGTTATTCGGGTTAAAAAATTGCAATTGTTCGATATTTTGAAAGTTCAACCGCGTTTATCTCGAAAACTATGCATACTACGAAAAAACTTGTAACAAATTTTTTTGCTTAGAATGACCCAAAAAGTAGAAAAAAAGATTTGTCTTGCTAAGTTTAATCGCTGTTATGTAATTCCTCAAGTTTTTGTTTATAACAATCTTATTGACATCCAAATCAATTGTTAATAAACATTCCTTGAAAAAATATTTTTTTTTTCCAAAAATGTATTTTTTTAATCCTATCGTTAATGATCACAGAAAAAGTTAAAGTATATTATAATAAATAAATTATTTTTATTAAATAATGATTTCAAAAATGAATAACCATTTTCAATTTTGTTGTAAAACTACTTATTTATTGAACATAATTTATTTATTAAAGTATACCTACCTTAAGTTTTTCTATTAATAATGATAGTATGATTACAATAAATGGATTTTTTAGAAAAAAAAATTACTTTTTCAAAAATTGTTTAAAAAAATTAGACTGTTTATTAATTAATAAATGTCTAGACAAATTGCATATTTGTAATGTACACAAAAGTACATACAAATTAACAGAAGAATGATCAAAATCCATTGAGTAGATCCCAAGATATAGAAAATGATAATAGTTTTAAGTTGCTTTTTTAGTTTTTGAACTCATGCATTTGTCGGCTCCGGGCAGGTAGCTGACAACTTTTTTAGTTATTGTTGACCTATAGGATGAAAACCTACATGTTTCTTGCCTAGAGTTCGCGTCCGTTTTTAAATTATTAACAATTTAGTGCAATCAAAGCAGTAGCTCCCCCTTCACTTATCATGACTAGTCACCATTTGAACTACATTTTTAAAAATTCGAGTAAAATATCACCTTTTCGAATATTATGTGAAAATATGTTTTCTACGGACAATATTTTCAAAGTTATTCTAAATGTTTATAAACTAGGATTTTTTACTAGGTATATTAGATAATTTTTTATCTTTTATTAAT
This sequence comes from Diabrotica virgifera virgifera, assembly GCF_917563875.1. Lineage (NCBI taxonomy): Eukaryota > Metazoa > Arthropoda > Insecta > Coleoptera > Chrysomelidae > Diabrotica > Diabrotica virgifera. The sequence continues at coordinate 173,248,314 of NC_065445.1, read as the reverse complement.
ACATTTTTATAGTATCACTTTTCTACTTTCATTTAGCAAACGCAGAATTGTCCTATCTTCATTATTTTCTGTCATTTGTTATTGCAAAACAAAGGTCTCTGGGATAAACAAATAGAATAACTTTTAAACTAATTAATGGATTGGTCTCATATTTTGAGGGTTTGTTATATACCTACAGTTCTAAGTTAGTTTTAGTAAAAGTTATTAATACATATCGATTTTCAGTTATTTTGCAGTTTAAGAAGCAACAAATTAACTTTTTTACTTTCAAAAATCGGCATTTTGAAGGTTTTTCAATGTTCTAAAAAAATAAATTTTGTAATTTTATGTCAACTATTTAGCTTTTTAGTTTAGTGCCAAAAATGGAAAAAATCGCGTTGATTGCACTAAATTGTTAATAATTAAAAAACGGACGCTAACTCTAGGCAGGAAACGTGTAGGTTTTCATCCTAGAGGTCAACAGTCAACAATAACTAAAAAAGTAGTCAGCTACCTCGATATTTCAGTGTCCCGAACATGGTTATTTCTTGCTTATTTCCCTGGAGTATATCTGTGCGACGACACGAATCTAATCTAATTGTAATAATACAGTTTGAAAATCCCAACTCTAACTCGATGTCCTACTGTAGATAAGTCAAATCACCCGTGTTGAGCTGGCCCCCCCCACTTGCAAAAATTAAAAAACAAATAGCCCTGATTTATGAGCTATTTATGAGCTCTCATATTCCGCAAACTAAAAATTTTGAGCTCGTTCCACTGAGCAGGAATTTAATACCCTAGTGGGGGGGGCTGAGTCAGCCCCCCCCACTACTTAAAAATAGGAATATTGAATCGGTTTTTGCGGCAGAATTACGAGCTATTTATGAGCTCTTGAAATTATATACTTTCGATTTTTGAGCTCATCCCCTTCACCCCCAAACAACCCTTTAATTGATTTAACTTAAGAGAAAGATGCTGGGAAAACTTAAAATATATCGTATTGCGGATATAATTCATATAGCTTATATACTCTAAGAATAAACTATTAAATCAAGAGCATTTCGATTATTGAGCTACAACCCCTTCGCAAGAAAACCACCCTATCTTCCCGGCTTAAGAGAAAGTTTTACTTAAAATGCATTAAACTAATTATTTGGCGACTACATATCATTTAATAATTTATAACCTTCCAAATTACGCGCATTTAGATCAGTAAATTGCAATTTATTTTGTATAGTGCAGTCACTGAAGGTAAAAATCAACGATTACCTTCAATTTCGGTGAACCTTCATCGATTTTCACAAAAATTGGTCAGTAGTTAGAGGATACGTCAAGAAACAAAGGTGACATGGTACCACCTTGCGCCTTTACCCTGAGGGTGGATACCGCCCCTTCTCGGGGGTGAAAATTATTTTATAAAAAATAAATGCACAAATCAATAAAAGAACAAATTAAAAGCAAAATTCATTATATAAAGTTAATAAAATAAGTCAATACTTTTTAAGTTATTAAAGATCAAAGATTTTAATTATTTGTGAAAAAATGCATGTTTTGGAGAGGTTTTTTGTAAATCACTGAAAAACTTTAAGTTTTTACAAAAAAGTTAATAATAGTTTAATTCGTATAGCTTATATTCTAAGAATAAACTCTTAAATCACGCGTCTTTCGATTATAGAGCTACAACCCCTTCGCAAGAAAACGACCCCATATTCCCGGCTTAAGAGAGAGTTGTTCTTAAAATAATTTAAATTAATTATTTTTCGACTACGTATCGTTTAATAATTTATGAGCTTGCAAAATATACGCATCTCAATTATTGAATTGCCATTTTCTTTCTATAGTGCAGTCACTGAAGGTAAAAATCAACTATTACCTTCGATTTCTATAAATCGCCATTTATTTTCACGAATTGACAATAACAACTTGGGGTTTTAGCCTGGGGTATATGTCACCCCTTCTCGGGAGTGAAAATTACTTTATTAAAAATAACCCCACAAATCGAGAGAGGGACAAATTGTAAGCAAAATTTGTTATATAATGTGATTAAAATAAATCAATACTTTTTGAGTTATTAAAGATCAAATATTTTAATTTTTGGAAAGAAAATGCATGCTTTAGAGCGATTTTTCATAAATGACTCAAAAACTGTAAGTTTTTACAAAAAAGTTTTCATCACTAAAATTGAAGCTAATAAAAAATATAATAAATTGCTTACTTGAAAAACCCTTTAATGTTAATTTAAAATAAGTTATTGGTAATTAAATGTATATTTTTTTCCGCGACTGTTCAAATCTAAGGGTTCAAGCTTAAATAACGGGAAAGAGATGCATTTTATAACACTTAGGTACTAAATACTTGTCGAAGTACTTAGAAATACCTATGAAAAATAAGATCCAGAAAAAGTTGATAGTATCAAAATCCGCTCAAAAATTTTCGTGAAAATGAATGGAGATTTACCGAAATCGAAGGTCATAGTTGATTTTTACCTTCAGTGATTGCACTATAGAAAGAAAATGGCAATTCAATAATTGAGATGCGTATATTTTGCGAGCTCATAAATTATTAAACAATATATAGTCGACAACTAATTAATTTAAATTATTTTAAGTACAACCCTCTCTTAAGCCGGGAATATGGGATGGTTTTCTTGCGAAGGGGTTGTAGTTCAATAATCGAGGGGCGCGTGATTTTAGAGTTTATTTTTAGAATATAAGCTATACGAATTAAACTACTATTAACTTTTTTGTAAAAACTTACAGTTTTTTAGTGATTTACAAAAAACCTCTTCAAAACATGCATTTTTTTCACAAATAATTAAAATCTTTGATCTTTAATAACTTAAAAAGTATTTACTATTTTATTAACTTTATATAATAAATTTTGCTTTTAATTTGTTCTTTTATTGATTTGTGCAGTTATTTTTTATAAAATAATTTTCCCCCCGAGAAGGAGCGGTATCCACCCTCAGGGTAAAGGCGCAAGGTGGTACCATGTCACCTTTGTTTCTTGACGTATCCTCTAACCACTGACCAATTTTCGTGAAAATCGATGAAGGTTCACCGAAATTGAAGGTAATCGTTTATTTTTACCTTCAGTGACTGCACTATACAAAATAAATTGCAATTTACTGATCTAAATGCGCGTAATTTGGAAGCTTATAAATTATTAAATGATATGTAGTCGCCAAATAATTAGTTTAACGCATTTTAAGTACAACTTTCTCTTAAGCCGGGAAGATAGGGTGGTTTTCTGGCGAAGGGGTTGTAGCTCAATAATCGAAATGCTCTTGATATAATAGTTTATTCTTAGAGTATATAAGCTATAGGAATTATATTCGCAATACGATATATTTTAAGTTTTCTCAGCATCTTTCTCTTAAGTTAAATCAATTAAAGGGTTGTTTGGTGGTGAAGGGGATGAGCTCAAAAATCGAAACTATATAATTTCAAGAGCTCATAAATAGCTCGTAATTCTGCCGCAAAAACCGATTCAATATTCCTATTTTTAAGCAGTGGGGGGGGCTGACTCAGCCCCCCCCACTAGGGTATTAAATTCCTGCTCAGTGGAACGAGCTCAAAATTTTTAGTTTGCGGAATATGAGAGCTCATAAATAGCTCATAAATCAGGGCTATTTGTTTTTTAATTTTTGCAAGTGGGGGGGGCCAGCTCAACACGGGTAGTCAAATCTTTAGTTTCTGCAAAATGTGCAATATTGAAGTGTTCAATGGCCTACCGCCTTTGCCCAGCTGCCGGCGGCCTAATAATCACTAAATTTATGACTTCCATGCTTTTTGAATCAATAGTGTTAAGATAACAGAATGTTATGTTTGTTTTATTTTTGTTATGAATGCAATTTGTTTTATTCTATTTAGAAATGAATGCCCATTTCTATTTCATTGATGGATGAACATACATACTTGTTATTCGATTTTAATTTTTATATACAAATATTTTTTGTACAGTATTCTTACCGCCCTCTCACAATTTGCCGCCCTAGGCAACTGCCTATATTGCCTAATGGATAAAGCAGCCCTGATTCTTATTGAATGTAGTTTAAAATACATAGTCTTATGGAATCCATTATCTTTAAACGCAAATAACTTAAAAACTACTTACTTTATCGCAATAAGACAAAAGAATGATATTTATGTCAAAGGTAACAGGAAAAAAAATATGCTAAAATGATTATTATGACAGTGGCGTAGATTATGAGGGGAAAAGGGGCGAAAATGAATTATATATCCCTGCAGCACGCCTTTTTAGTAACAGCGGAAAACTATCTTTTAAGACTAGTTAAAGTATCCTAACATGTATAAACTGTGTGTCAAATTTGAACAAAAAATATTTAAAGGTGCTTTAACAATGGGCTAAAATCATTTTAGAATATTTGTAATAAAACACTCTGTATCTCGGTAAGGAGGAATAGTTTATTTAAATGTTTTAGCTGAAATATTCGTATTTTGTGTTACGGTTTCTCCAGTTACTGTATGGACAATTCTTAATAAAACACCCTGTATATGTTACAGATCAAGTTGATTCTCAGTTAGAGTTGACTATTACTAGTTCGAGTCAACTCCAACTAAAAAAGGCAGCAAGAGTTGATTTGAAAAACTTAATTCAACTTTTACTAGTTGAAGTAGACTTATCCTAACCCTTGTTAGTAAAAGTAGATCGCCGGAAAAATAGAATCAACTGTTACTAGTTTGAGTTGACTATTCCTGGATCGATTCAGTAAAAATGTAAATTATACGAGTATACTCTCACCTGCTTTTTGATGAGTGTGCGTCTCTTTGTTTTGACCGTTTCAAGTACTTATCACGATTTGAACATATCCAGTAACATTTAATTTCTAGAATCGGTTGTTTGTGTCAATCAACTCTTACTAAATGGCATTAGGAAGAGTATACTTTTTCTAGGTCTGATTCTCCAACTGGATAATCAACTTGAACTGTAAGATATAGGTACACTCTTCGTCGTGTACTTATTTACCTTGTCTTAATCTGAAGCGCTCGAGTTTTTCTTAGGTTTACGGTTTGTTTGCGTGTGGGAGTGACATTAGGCAATTTCCGCGATTGTTGTATGTTGACCAGCCAAAAAGATCACCAGGTCCTAAGATTCTTATGGCCTGTTGACTTCCTAGCTAGCTGGTCAGCAATGCGGTTGCCTTTACTTCCGTTGTGTCCTTTAACCCATCTCAGGATGATGTTGTTACCATCCGAAACTTGGGCTAGTCACTCATGACACTCCATTACTAGCGCTGATATGATACGTGGTCTATTCAGGGTTAGTAGCGCTTGTCTGCTGTCTGTGCAGATTAGGTTTTACCGGCTATACCTATCCGGGTTACCTCTTTTGCGGCTATGGAGATACCAGCCAGTTCAGTCTGAACTACGCTGGAATTTTTGCCCATACCCCATTGTATACTAATATTCAGTGATCTGAAGTATATCCCGCATCCTGAGCCTTCTTCTATTTTGGAGCGATCGCTGTAGGTGTAATATGCATTTGCCACGTTTGACTTCCTATGTTGTCTTGTTTCGATTTTGTAGGGTTTGTCGAAGACAACCGTAGGTTTAATGGAGCCGGCTCCATGGCCTGCATGTATCAGGGGTAATGCCTCCAGCTCACCCCCAGAAACGACATCTCAATTGTCCCATTCCTACATCTAGGTTTACATCGGCTGAGCGCAATCGCATCATCGTCAGCAGCGCCACCTCTTTGATATATATGTCTAAAGGGGTGATGCCAATGAGCAGGTCCATTGTAGCAGTTGGTGTTGTTTTCATGGTACCTGTTATATTTAGGCAAGTCATCCGCTGATATGGTTTAGTTTGTTGATCGTTGTTGCCTGTAACACTTTTGGTACCCAAGCAATAGCTCCGTAAGTTAGCACTAGCCTAATGACAGTAGTGTAGATCCAGGCGACCACCTTGGGCGAATGGCCCTAAGTGCGTCCGACCGTTCGCCGATACTGTTCATAGGCAATATATGCTTTTTTAGCTCTACTATCTATGTAAGTGCGAGTTCCATGTTAACTTCCTGTTAAGGGTAATACCAAGGTATTTCACCTCTTCAGAGAAGTTAAGACTGCAGTTTAGAATCTTTGGGGATATTAAGCCAGTGATCCTTCTTTTTCTGGTGAAGAAAAAGTTCCATCTCTGTCTTTTTTGGATTTATAGACAGTGAGTGTTCCTTTTGCGTTCCTTCCCAGTGAGTGAGAAATATTGTGCTTGGAAACCACGCGACTATAGTCGTAGTAGAGGAAGACCACAAAAACGATGGCTAGACGACATCAAAGCAAAAATGGGGAGAAACTGCCACCAAATAGTACAAGACAGAGAAGAATGGAGAACTCATGGGGAGGCCTTTGTCCAGGAGTGGATGAAAACAGGCTGAAGAAGAAGAAGAGTGTTCCTTACACCATGTTTCTATTAGTCTGAGAGTAACTTGTAATCTCTCACACAGTGTATTCTCAAAATTACCGTTTTGCAAAACGGCTATGTCGTCTGCATTGGCTATTGTCTAGAAACCGTTCTTGCTGAGTTGGCCAATCAGGGTATCCAAAACTATGGGAAAGGTATTAAAATACACATTGAAATTGCCAGAACCGGTTTTGTTTACAAGAAAAAGTTTCTATCTCATCCGAAGTTGGCCATACAGGTAAGACTTCGGACACTTAAGTGCTATGTTTAGTGCTTACTGTTGTATGGATGTGAAACATAGCTGATGAAGCAGGCAGATTTAATAAAGCCGCATTTAATGACCTTAATCGCGAGTGTCACAAATCCATGGTTGCTGTATCAAAAATTTAGTAGGGATCTGAAAATTACGTTAGTACTATCTTCTTCTTCTTTTTGTATAAACATGACTCTGTCTGTTTTTTCAATATGCGTCTAGTAAGTTGTCGTTCCATCATTTTCGTGGTCTTCCCACTGATCGTCTTCCTATTGGGGAACCGTCTCTCGCTGTTCTGACTATCCTATTTGTTGTCATTCGGCTTATGTGGTGATTCCATTCTATTCTTCTGTTTCTTACCCATTATTAATGTTATACACCTTGCATCTCCGTCGTATATCTGTACTTCTAGCTCTGTCCCATAGACTCTCACCATCGATTTTTCGAAGCGTTTTCATCTCTGCTGTTTCGAGCAATCTTTTTGTCCTCTCTGTGTAGGGTCGTGTTTCTGCCGCGTATGTCATTATTGGTCTGTCCTGTAAATTCTGCCTTTCATTTCTTTTCCGATATTTTTATTTCTCCATATTGTGTCATTCAGGCAGCCTGCGGCTCTGTTTGCTCTATTCACTGAATCTTCCACTTCTGTTTCGAGCCTTCCGTAGCTAGATAGTGTGATGCCTAGGTATTTAAACTCCATCACTTGTTCTATTACCTGACCTTCTAACTCCAATTTTAGTTACCAGTCTTAAGAAAAATGCATACCCTGCCAGAGCTCGTACAGCTTACCTCGGACATATCATGCGCCACACCGAGTACGAACAATTAATTTTGGAGGGAGAGATAGATGGACGAAGAAGTATAGGTCAACAGTAGGAATAGTGGGTAAGAAATATATGAGATTGGACGAGCAACGAAAATAACCTAATAGTCTAAGAGCTTGGAGCGGATTTTGTGCGTGATAAGTAATATGGAAAAACTATACGGGGATATGTTGAATTAGTTGTGTACATGACTTTCCCCAACGGCCGGAAACCAGAGTGGGGGACAAGGGCAGTTATAAGGGGTCAAAGTCGCGGATTTTATTATTTTTTTTGTGATGCTCATGATCGAGATAGTGCACCAAAATTTGGGAATAAGTAGGTCATGAGGTAACTAAATAAAATCTCCAGGGGTGGAGTGCTGCGTGGCCGACAAGAGGGTGGGGCAGGGGTGAATATAAAAAATATAAGGGCTTTTTCCGACGTTCGTGATTGAGGCAGTGCACCAAAATTTGGGAATAGGTAGACCATGACATAACTAACTAAAATCCCCAGAGGCGGAAACCAGAGTTGTGGACGAGGGTAGTTATAAGGGGTAAAAGTCGCGGTTTTTATTATTTTTTTTGTGACGCTCATCATGGAGGTAGTGCACCAACATTGGGGAGTAAGTAGGTCATGACGTAACTAAGTAAAATCTCCAGGGGCGGAACGCTGCGTGGGGGACAAATGTTGGGCTGCGTCACAAAAAAAAATAATACAAACTGCGACTTTGATCCCTTCAAACTATCCTCATCCCCAACTCTGGTTTCTCCCTGGGAGATTTTGCTTAGTTACGTCATGATTTACTTACTCCCAAATTTTGGTTCACTATCTCGATTACGAACGTCACTAAAAATCCCTTCTAATTTTTATATTCACCCTTGCCTCCATCACTTTGTCGGCCACGCAGCGTTCCGCCCCGGGAGATTTTACTTAGTTACGTCATGACCTTTTAAAATAGGTAGAGGAGCCCGACAAGGATGTATTCTATCTCCAAGTCTTTTTAATTTCTATGGGGAATATATAATGAGAAAAGCACTTGACAAATGGAATGGCGGTATTTCTATCGCAGGAAAGAAGATCTCAAATCTCAGATATGCAGATGATACAACATTAATAACTGCATCCGAAGAAGAAATGTCGAGCCTACTGCAGCTAGTCGAAGAAGAAAGCAATAGATGTGGTCTCAAGATCAATAAACAAAAAACAAAAATTATGATAGTAGATTATTCAAATTCACTTCAGCCAACAGGAGCCTTAGACCAGTTTGAAGTGGTTAACGAGTTCAATTATCTAGGATCCTACATCAGTAATACAGGATCTTGTGAAACAGAAATACGTAGGAGAATAGGCATGGCCAAAAACGCTATGAGTCGATTATCGAAAATCTGGAAAGATCGCTCCTTGTCGAAGAACACCAAAATAAGATTAGTACGTGCCTTAATTTTTACCATATTTAATTACGGATCCGAAACATGGACAATGAAATCGGACGGCAGAAAAAGGATTGACGCCTTTGAAATATGGTGCTGGAGAAGAATGCTTCGGATCTCATGGACGGAACACAGAACAAATCACTCAATCCTCCAAGAGCTTAATATTCAGACTCGACTTTCCTCTATTTGCCTCTCCACCGTCTTAAAAATTTTTCGGCCATATTGCAAGAAGAAGTGATGATAATCTTGAGAGACTTATAATTTCGGGAAACGTTGAAGGGCGCAGAAGTAGAGGTCGGTCACCTACTCTATGGACGGATCAAGTACAGAAAGCCAGTGGAAAAACATTCTCTGAATCCATGAGGGAAGTTCAGGACAGAAGCCGATGGAAAGAGATAGTTGCTCGTATTATAGGGAATCACGACACTCAACAATGAGGAAATGACTGAGGAGGAGGAGGCATGACCTACCTGTTACCAAATTTTGGTGCACTATATCGATCATGAGCGTCACAAAAAAAAATAATAAAAACCGCGATTTTGACCCCTTATAACTACCCTCGTCCCCTACTCTGGTTTCCGGCTCTATGGATTTTACTTAGATATATCATGGTCTACTTCCCAAATTTTGGTGCACTACCTCAATCACGAAGGTCGCAAAAAACCCCTTATATTTTTTATATTCACCCCTGCCCCACCCCTTTGTCGGCCACGCAGCGTGCCACACCTGGAGATTTTACTTAGTTACGTCATGACCTACTTATTCCCAAACTTTGGTACACTGTCTCGATCATGAGCATCACAAAAAAAAAATAATAAAAATCGTGACTTTGACCCCTTATAACTACCCTCGTCCCCCACTCTGGTCTCCGGCTCTGGGGATTTTACTTAGTTGTGTCATGGTCTACTTACTCCCAAATTTTGGTGCACTATCTCAATCACGAACGCCGAAAAAAAACCCTTTATATTTTTTATATTCACCCCTACCCCACCCCTTTGTCGGCCACGCAGCGTTCCGCCCCTAGAGATTTTACTTAGTTACGTCATGACCTACTTATTCCCAAATTTTGGTGCACTATCTCGATCATGAGTGTCACAAAAAAAATAATAAAAACCGCGACTTTGACACCTTATAACTACCCTCGTCCCCCACTCTGGTTTCCAACCGTTAGGGAAAGTCATGTGCACAATTAATTCAACATATCCCCTTATACCCAAGTAGCAATTTGTCGACGTGACAACGTTGTCTACCGCGTGGCAACGTTTTTATTGCCTAGAAGACGACCCTATTCTGCACTAATTTGGTGGACGATTTTTGAGTTGTCTTGACGTTGCCTAGGCAACCTCCTACGTAAGCTACATCGTTTCGTAAGCGTTGCATAAGACAACTGAAGTGACTATAAAAAGCGCCTGCGCGTGCAATGGTTGCTCAAGGAGTCATACTGGTTATGTTTTTTTACCTATATTTTTAACACCTGTATGGTGAATGCGAAAACCAAAAAGTAAACTATTTTGACATCGTATTAGGTATTGAAATTTATATAAATACATAAAAGACTTATTATCTGATGTGAAATTTATAAACGCATCTCAGATTACCGTCAAATATGGATATTTCACCTTTAAAAAACACACGCGCTCCTTTTTTATGACATTTTTGACAAAAAATATGCAAATTTAAAAAAATTAAATTTTAATATAAAAGTCCAAATTTATGTTAAAGATGTTCTGTATAAATTTAATGTATTGATGGTGCTTTTAAAGGTATCAGAAAATGCCTGCAGTTTTTCCATATTACTTATCACTTATCACGCACAAAATCCGCTTCTATCTCTCCGACTATAATATACGTAGCCCAGGATAGAAACGAATTTACCGTAGGATATATTCTTTGGTGAAGAATGCAGCTTGGTGAAAAATTTAGAATGAAAGCAAACAAAACAATATTTTAACCAATCATGTTTATTGTTCGAAAAGATAATATAATAAAAATATGACTTAACAAATATATTTAAATTCTTGCCAAAAACTAACAATTTTTAGATTATACTTATGGCTTTTGGTATTGGTTCGATTGTAACTTCTTGATATCGAATGGTACAGATGTTGACTTCTCTCGACCTGGGCTAGATGTACGGCCTCAGGTCAATGCAGCTACAGTCTTGGTGATGTTAATCGCTGCAGTGTAGTAGATATGCATCTTGGTTGCAGTTGTCAGCCTTGTAGTGGTACATCTCTGGCGATGGGCTTTATGCTGAAGGCTCCGGAAGGGAGAAATATTTGATTCATTTTCAAAAACTATAAGATAAAATACATATAAAACATCAAGAAGTAAAAAACCAAAAACGAGCCCCTGCCAAGTAATCGTAAAACGTAGCAACTGGCAAAGGAATGAAATAAAATAAATACTGACGGGGCTACTTAAATAATTTGATTACTAAAAGCATATTAATAAATGAAATGAAATATTCAAAATTAAGATATCAAGTCACGTGGAGAGTCGAGGTTAGGTATAGAAACAAAAAAGGTTATAAATGGTACAGTATGTCACAAACTACTAACCCCAAGAGAATAGGGTCTGATAGATAAATAAAGCTAATATTTAAATTTCATGCCTTTTTAAGAAATAAGTCTTCCCTACCATTTTCAGTTTGTCAGCGAGCGGGGATGAAGTGCCACTGTCATGACAGTGCAACGTAGGAGGTGGCAGGCATGTTCCGTATTAAGACAGATATCTACAGAGTAAGGATATATGAAGTACGTTCAGTATGATGATTTATATGTTAGATGAAAAGAGATAATATAGTATATAGAGGATAACAAAAGAGGGCGCCAACGAGTTTTTAACGCAGAAAACAGGTAAAACAAATAGAAGAAGATTATTACTAATGAAATATTAAACAAAATAAAATAGAATAATAATTATTTAAGAATAAAATAGCAAAGATGTGACGTTTATAACGTTACATCCTGTTTCAGAAAAGTTGAGTATATGGGTATATGGGAATATAAGTATTAGGTGTAAGGTATGTATTTATCCATAAGAATAAAATGTATCAATTGATATATGGGGATATAATGTTTTTTTTTTTGTTTAAAAATTATCTTAAGATTGATGAAAATGAACCATCATGAACGAAAAGAACAAACAACGATGAGACACGTGTTTGAAGCTATATAATGTTTAAAATATTAATGTTTAAAGTTATATTTAAAGAATTATTGATCTTAATAAAATAGATCAAATGCAATATTCAGAAAGAATATCTCGGATTCTAAAAATAAGGTAAAAGATACCTACATTGTAATTATAGTAATTAACCTATTCCGTGAATTTCCTTGCAAGGATTACTTTCAGAACCAGAAATACCGTAATTGGGATATCCTTAATTTAAATATTTTAAAACTTTTTTGCTCTTACTGCGATTATTGCTGTATATTTAGATGTAATGGATCAATAGTCCGTTAAATATTTCCTTAATATCTCGCCAAGTTCATAGACATTGTCATTATATATAGCGACATAAAAGAAATAGCGATATAAATATTTGATTAAAGCAGTCAGCGCTGTATTACGATTTATCCTTTATATTAGATTGACTTTTCATAAAGATACCGTGTTATAAAAAATGCATAATCAATACTTTGAAAAATAAAAAGTAGCTAGGTATTATCTACTTAAACGATTTCCAATACTTTGTATACAAAAAAACAAGTAATTTAATAACAAAAAAATGTAAAATAAATGAATTAAACTAAGCCTCTTTGATAACGGGTAAACCTAGAAACACGTGTCAGGGGATGGCAAGAGACTCGAATTGAATCAAAACTAAATCGTCTATTTTTATTTTGCTTCATGATATACTCGGCTGGAGAGTACAAAATGATGGCGATTAAGACGGGTAAACTGCTGATGTTTTAGTGGAATAAATTCCCAGCATCACCTGATGGCATGAACATGCCTCAGGTTAACAGTTTACTTTAATCGTTATTGACACTGAATTATACTACTTTTACTCCAGATATTCGCTTTTTCTTCAAATATTAAGCAAGATTCCGCTGTTAATTAAATCGAATAGATAAAAAGCTACTTGATGATTTTCCTTTTCCACTTATGTTTGCTGTTGTTGGCTACGTTTTAAACTTCTTTAGTTCTTTCTTTCCTATTCCTATCTTACTCTTAAATGTCTTATCCATATGTTGGTTTTTAGATCTCCTAGTGATACTACTAACCTTATAACCAGTATATTTATCAGTCAACGCTTATAATATGTTTTCTTCAGAAATATTCTGTTCTTGGCCGTTCTCGATTTCAGCTATCATAAACACAAGCCTTGCTAAACGTTCTTTTATTGGGTAATTCAATAATTTAATTTCTCAGCATAGTCTACCATTATATAAATCAAAATACTTCTGACATGTTATATGTCCCATCATGATCTGACGATATTTAAAAGAACAATATTTTATTCCATGTCCATAGTGTAGTTTTTTAACGCAGTAATGACGATTAAAGGATTAACATTTTCAACGTTAACTTAACGTTTAAAATAGCAAAATTATTATTTTAAACATCTTACATTATGTATCTGCTGGAAAATTGCAACTCTCTCTCCCTCTCTCTCTCTCTCTCTCTCTCTCTCTCTCTCTCTCTCTCTCTCTCTCTCTCTCTCCTGTGGCGCTACAGCTGAAGTTGTGCCCTTGCCTCTCCCAGTATCAGCCACCAAGTATCTCTGTTCTGGGTGCTCGTTTTCCGTTATCCACCCAATATCTCTTTAGTATCGGTTCGCATTTCGTCTATCCGCCTCTTCCTTGGTATTCCTGGCCGATATTCTACCATAGGTCCTACACTAAGCGTTCTCGTTCTACTATGTGTATTTGGTATAGAGGGTTCTTTGTAGGTAATATTGATACAACTCGTGGTTGAACTTTGTTATCCACATACCATTGTGGCAGATGGGTACCAATATTCTTCTCAATTTCTTTCTTTCAAAAGTATCGACTATTTATGCATAGGGACTACGAACACTCGATACGAATCGTATCCGCCATGTTTTACCGTAAGGCGCTACAGGAAAACATGGCGGATACGATTCGTATCGAGTGTTCGTAATCCCACGCCTGGTCTTTTCTGTCATGAGTCATGATTAGTGTTGCCAGGTCCGATTTGTTTTTAATCGGTACTTAAGAAAAAACAAATCGGGATTTAGGGTTGTAGATCGGGACAAATAAACAACAATAGCCCAGTAGTAAATAAAAGTCTCTAGCATTAAAACTAAGCGAGTTACGCTCAAAATAAAGCTGGCTCATTTTTTTGGTAAAAAAAAATCTCCCCCTATTTAGCACCGTAAATAAAATTAATCGTTACCGCTTTACCATTTACGCTATATGTGTATTTAGTCTGGGCTGATTATCGGAGAATAGGCCATTTTTGGGAAAGTTATTTACCAGCAATTTTATTGCTGCAATCGAATTATAAAATCCTATATATTAATAATATAGGTATGCAAAGTCCTCAGATAGTGTGCTACTTTTTTTATAAACAAAATGGCGCACGAAAATCGTGTTTTTTTCAATTATTGCTCTATAATTCCGAAGATTTTAACTTTACAACAAAAACACCAAAATAAAAATTCACCGTGATTAAATTCTGCATAGAGACGCGTTTCTCCCGATCTGCTCCGACGAAAATTTTCCTCGGAAAATGCGGGTTTTCCCAACAAAATCTTTAAATTTCAAATAAAGTTTTAGATAAGTAATTATCTACCAATAATTAAATAATTTGGTGACTTAAAAGCCTTTTTGGTTTAGATTATAGTTACAGAAGCTGATGAAAATTAAACGAATATTTTAGCAACAATTCAATTGTTAATTAATAATTTACGGTCGCAATAATAACCAAAATAATTATGATACACTGATCAAGCTTTGAAATCTTATAAAGATGAGATGCCTATTTAATATTTTGTCGACAAAATATGAATTTTTTATTTTTTTGCATAATCTTTAAATGTTAAAAAAAATAGTTATAAACAAATTAACGTTTCTCAGAAAGTTTTTATTATATTATAATTTTAAAAAATAGCTAAAATGCGCATTTTAAATATCTTTAAAATAAATGCTTTAAAACTTTTTTGTAACCATTTGTAAAAAAGTTATGAAACAGCAAAGTAAACATACGATTACTACTGTGTTTATAATATTTTTTAATTCTTTCAAAGCGTAGAAGTGAGTTTAAAGTACAAGCTAATTATTTACAAAAAAATATCGATTATCAGTTTAATAGTTATATTTTAATTAAAGATTATAAATATATTTTTTTGTAATTTACACGCGCGAAAGTAGAGTAACACAGTACTGTAGCTAAAATTTTCACTCGGAGCGACGACCGGCCGCGTGATGTACACTTTTAATAAATAATGCATGCTGCGTGTCAGTCGCTTCGAGTGAACATTTTAGCTCCGACTCTGTATCAGGCCTACGTTTGCGCTAAAAATTACAAAAAAAGTATTTTTAATCTTTGATTAAAATATAACCATTGCACTAATTTTCGACATTCTTTGTGAGTAATTAGGTTGTACCATAGACTAACTTTTAAGCTTTGAAACAATTAAAACAAATTATAAACAACGGAGATTTGGTATATCTACTTTGCTGTTTCTTAACTTTTTTGCAAATGGTTGGAAAATTTTTTTAAAGCATTCATTTTCAAGACCTATGAAATACGCATTTTAAGTATTTTTTTTAAATTAGAATATAATAAACAATTTCTGAGAAATCTTAATTTGTTTATAATAATTTTTTTTAAACATTTAAAGAATATGCAAAAAAATGAAAAATTTATATGTTGTCGACAAAATATTAAATAGGCATCACACCTTTATAATCTTTCTAAGTTTGATCAATGTCTCATGATTATTTTGGTTGTTATTGCGACTGTAAATTGTTAATTAACAATTGAATTGTTAAAATATTCGTTTTATTTTCACCGGCTTCTGAATTTATAATCTATAACAAGAAAGCTTTTATTTCACCAAGCTATATTGATAAATAATTACTGGCCCAAAAAATTTATTTGAAAATTCGAGATTTTGTTGGGAAAACCCACGTTTTCCGAGGAAAATTTTCGTTGCAGCAAATCGGGAAAAACATGACTCTATGAAGAATTTAATTGGAGTGAATTTTTATTTGAGTGTTTTTGGTGTAAAGTTAAAATCTTCGGAGTTATAGGGCAATAATTGAAAAAAATACGATTTGTCGGCGCCATTTTGTTTATAAAAAAAGTAGCACACTATATGCGGACTTTGCATACCTATATTAATAATATATAGGATCTTATAATTCGATTCCAGCAATAAAATTGCTGGTAAATAACCTTTCTTTGTACTTTACTAATTAGACCAGCGTATTATAACTATTTTTTTTTCAAAATTGAAAGATTATGCAAAAAAAAAGAAAAATTTATATTTTGTCAATAAAATATTAAATAAGCATCTCATCTTTATAATCTTTATAAGTTTGATCAATATATCATGATTATTTTGGTTATTATTGCGATCGTAATTTGTTAATTAAAAATTGAATTGTTGCTAAAATATTCGTTTAATTTTCACCGGCTTCTGGAATTACAATCTATATCAAGAAAGCTTTGATGTTACTAAGTTATTTAATTATTAATTAATAATTACTTACCTAAAACTTTATTTGAAAATTAGATTTTTGTTAGGAAAACCCGCATTTTCCGAGGAAAATTTTCGTCGGAGCAAATCGTGAAAAACATATCTCTATGCAGAATTTAATTGCGGTGAATTTTTATTAAGGTGTTTTGGTTGTAAAGTTATAATCTTCGGAGTTACAGAGCTATAATTGAAAAAATACGATTTGTCGGCGCCATTTTGTTTATAAAAAAAGTAGCACACTATCTGCGGACTTTGCATACCTATATTATTAATATATAGGATCTTATAATTCGATTCCGGTAAATAACTTTTCCATGAATTTTGCTAATTAGCCCAGAGTAATTGTTTATACGATCTGTAAGGTTTACCGATTGGGAGTGCTTAGTTCTGAAAAAAATTGGTTTTATAGTAAAAAAAATTCCTAAAATATTGGCAAATGCTCTTTTTTTCTAAATAACTTAAAAAGTATTAGGGATACTAAAAATCTCAAAGAGTAAAAAGTAGGTAGGTTTTGCTTTTATAAATATGATAGATTCATTTTGTTTTTCTGTTAGACAAAAATTGGTTCAAATATGGCTGTTCATATCTTGCATACACTCGTGATTAGTGACTGGTTCAGGCCCTTTTAATCATGTAAAAAATACATAAGTAAAGTAAATTGTTTGTAAAGCGGTAACGATTAATTTCATTTGAGGTGCTAAGTAGGGGGAGATTTTCACGTTTTTTTTTTACCAAAAAAAGGAGTCAACTTGATTTTGAGCATAACTCGCTTAGTTTTGATGCTAGAAACTTTTTTAAAACATAAATATTAAGGTTTATTAAAAAATTTTTAATTGGTTTTTCCCGAAAAGTGCTTCATTTCTTGGTTATTTCACGTTGAAATATTTGATTTGAAATTTGACGAATAAAAACGTATTTTTCATGAGCTACAATTTTGCTTTATTTTGCTGGGTCTATAGACTTTTTGAGTTATTTGTGAAAATCACCTGAAAACGTGATTTTTTTGTCGAAAAATAAACATTTTCATTAGTAAATAACTCGAAAAAAGAAAAGTTAAAATTCTATAGAACTAAAATTGCTTAGAATTAGTCAATTTATCCATCTCCGGACTTATTTTAAATGCGTGGTTTATTTTAAAAGCCGTCCAAATTTTCAAGCAATTCGGAGTTGATCCTGAAAATTACACGATATCGCCCTATTTCCGGTTCATTTACTGGAGTACAAGGTGTTTCTATAATCTGTATTTAATCCTACATAATAATCAGACGAAATTACAAAAAAAAAATCGTAGATTAAGTAAGTTATTTATTTTTTTGTTAAAATTATATTTTTCATTAGATTTTACCGCTTTTAGGCGTTCCTTGTTTTTATAATAGTTATAAAATTCACTGCAAGTCCTTCTGAAATTGGTTTTCGTGGGTGAAAATCGGGACATTTAGTGTCCCGATTAGGTACAAATCGGTACGCGTCCCCAGACCCCTGAAAATCGGGACATCCCGCGCAAATCGGAACACCTGGTAACGCTAGTCATGATCTATGTTTCTACGCCATATGTTGTTATTGGTCGTAAGATAGTATTATAAACTTTACTGCCCTGTGGATGTTTTTGGATCTAAATACCTGCGACAGAGAGAAGAATTGCTTTGTTCACAAGCAGTATCCGCTTCCGCATTTTAGCCTCCTCGCTGCCGTCCTCAGTTTTATGCACGCCTATATATGTGAGCTGTTTTACTTCTTCAATAGTAGCGTCATCTATTGCCAACTTTTGCAAGTTTCGTTGTTTTCTTGCTTGCATTAGAGGCTTTAAATTTATCTACGTTGACGCCTAGCTAGCCTTATTTCTTTCAAATTTTTTTCAAGATAAAGTTCTGTGATGTCTCTTGTAGTTCGTATCAACAAGTTTACATCATCTGTGTACATCACAATCTGCTTAGATGTATTAATCAATAAATCTTTTGGGTTTACGGACATACCTAGATATACAGCGTGAGGCAGATAAAGGGCCTATTAGAAATATCTCGAGAACTAAAGGTAAGAAAATCATTAAAATTGGAATACAGGGGTTTTGAGGTGTGAACTATTTAATGAAAATATATTGGTCTCTTTGCTACTTCCGGTTATACCTGAAGTTGATTGTAACTTCGTTTTTTTAAATAGAACACCCTGTATATTTTTACATTTTTGGATTTTACTCGATTTCTTCTTTCTTTAAATATAAGGTTTTGTAATATTATACAGGGTAGGTTAAAAGATAATTACGTTTTCTTATTAATTTCGTAGCAACATTCACACCCTGTAGGATTGTAGTAGTTTGACATAATAAACTCTATTTATGTTCAAATGATTTTTAATATAGTTTAATTTTTCGGATTTATTGGTATAGTTAAATTTTTCATTTTAGTATACAGGGTTGGTCAAAACTCGGAATGAGTATTTTCTGAGTTTTCTTAAATGGAACACTCTGTATTTTAGTATTGTAATGAAATGTTATTTTATGGTACTTTTTAATTTCTTAAGCATTCACTAAACCTAACTGCTTTAATTTGTGAGTTATTGGTGATTCAAGCCAAACATTAATTGCAACACAAAATGTGAAATTGTATTAGGTTGGCCGTGAAAATATTCAATCACAAATAATTTTTGTAAATAAATATATATTAATCTAGACTGATACTTAAAATTGCCAATAATAGTTAAGCTATCAAAATACCATCGAAGTTAAGATTGTTGGTGCGATTACCAATTAAGCACAAATTAAAGCAGTTAGGTATAGGGAATGCTTAAAAAATAAAAAAGTACCGTGAAATATCATTTCATTACAATATCAAAATATAGGGTGTTCCATTTAATAAGAAAACTCAGAAAATACTCATTCCAGTTTCGACCCACCCTGTATACTAAAATTAAAAATTTAGCTATACTAATAATTGTTAACAATAGTAGACTATATTAAAAATCATTTGAACATAAATACAGTTTATTATGTCAAACTACTACAATCCTACAAGGTGTGAATATTGCTACGAAATTAATAAGAAAACGTATTTATCTTTTAACCTACCCTGTATAATGTTACAAAACCTTATATTTTAAGAAAGAAGAAATTGAGGAGAATCCAAAAATGTAAAAACATACAGGGTGTCCCATTAAAAAACGAAGTTATAAGCAACTTCCGGTATAACCGGAAGTACCAAGTAGATGAAAATATTTTCATTAAATAGATCAGTCTTCAAAACCCCCTTGTTCCAATTTTCATAATTCAGTTACCTTTAGTTCTCGAGATATTTCTAATAGGCCCTTTATCTGCCTCACCCTATATATTCAATAGAATTGAAGCCAGTCCAACTTCCTGTTTCAGCCATTTAGCTATCTGGAACATATCTGTCAATTGATTTTAAGCCATATAGTAGCTTGAACTAATTTTACAAATTTCCTTGGTATACCAAATTCTTGCAAAACTAAGCATATTTTATCTCTGTTTATGTTATCATAGGCTTGTCGAAAATCTACAAAGATTTGGTAGATATTCTCCTTTTCATGAACATTTTTCAGTGCGTCACAAATTATAGAAAAAAAGGTAAGTCCGTGATAATACACATTTATGACATTTATTCTAACGTGACATTTTAGTTAAATCTGACAGTTGTCAAATTTTATTATCAATTTGGAATAAAACCAAATCAATTGTGTCTATTGCATTTATAAAATGGTATTTTCTTTCATTTGTATAGTCTTATAAATTGTACAGATTATATTGATAATAGTATTATTTTATTTAATAAATAATTCTTTTTTGATTATGGCGCCATCTATCGACAACTAGAATAATCACCAAACTAGAATAATTACCAAAGTATTCACAGACGTGCCTTTTTTTCTGTCACATACAATTTAATGCGTTAGAGAGAAATCGAAAAACTGTGACGCACTGAAAGATGATCATGAGAAAAAGAATATCAATTATACAGAGAGGGGCTCAATTATGGAATAAATTTATTTTCTCTAAAATGGACGATTTTGGAGAAAAATCCCGAAACAGGTCGATTTTTATATTACAATTTTTTGGAATATATTTCATACTAGTGATGTCGTTCATCTGGGCGTGATGATGTAATCGATGATTTTTTTTAATAGGAATAGGGGTCGTGTGGTACCTAATTTGAAAGGGTGTTTAACTATTTAGTAAGATAAACATTATAATCATTATTTATACAGGGTGGCCAAAAAATAATTTTTGAATTAAATTAATTGACGCAAAAGGAAGAATGTATGTAATTTATTTAAGTCAAAATATATTCTATTGCTGTCAGAAAATAAAAAAAAGTTTATTCCGTGAATAAACATTGCTTTTTGCTTAAATTAAATGTTCAAACTGCCAAGAGGTAGGTGAGAGGTAGTTTGGGATTTAATTTAAGCAAAAAGAAATGTTTATTTGTGAAATAAACATTTTTTTCTATTTTATTACAGCATTACAATATATTTTGAGTTAAATAAATTACACACATTCTTCTTTTTGCGTCAATTAATTTAATACAAAAATTATTTTTTTGGTCACCCTGTATAAATAATAATAATGATGTGTATCTTACTGAATAGAGAATTGAACACCATTTCAAATGAGCTACCACACGACCGCTATTCCTATGTAATAAAATCGTCGATTACGCCATCACGCTCAGATGGATGACGTCACTAGTATGAAATATATACCAAAAAATTGTAATTTAAAAATAAAAATCAACCTGTTTCGGGATTTTTCTCCAAAATCGTCCATTTTACATAATATATAAAATCGGGTCCGGGTATTAATTTAATTAACATGTAAAAAGACTAATGGACAGAAAATAAAATATTTATTGAAAATATAGGAACAAAAATCGAAAAACTGGAAAATAATTTTTCCATCCTGCTTTTATTGCTGCATTGTCACTGATAATTTGTCCTTCACCATTTCTAACAAGATTAGTGCATGGTTTATATCCCTCTGTCAGTTGTTTCAGGAATTTATATGTTCCTCTAGCGTCTCCCTGATTGAAATCTTCCTTCATTCTTAGTATTTTGGTTTTTGTGTCTCCTCTCAGTCCTCTTCTTTCCTCTGCATATTTTGTATGCTTTTTTCAAATTTTTCGCACCTTTCTCGTATTCTTCTTTAAGTAAAGTATATTTTACTTATTTTATTTATTGCTTGTTTACTTTCTTCATCAAACCAAAGTCTTTTCTTTGATGTCTCACATTTATCCTTTTAATTTTATTCCATTCTTATTGTACTGTTTCCACTCTCTGTTCTAGGAGTTCATTATTCAGTTCTCATAATCGTTTTTCTTTTCTGCATTTTTCAGGTTTAATTTTTCTGTCTTTGTGTGTTTGTTCTTCTCCTGTGTGGTTATGTGGCATTTAATTTGTACCAGAAGGTGATCCGAGCCGAATATAACTCCTCTCTCCTCCTAGCTCTTGTACCTATTACATTTGTTACCGCTCTTCTGTCTATTAAAATATAGTCCAGTTGATTGGTTGTTTGACCATTCGGTGAGAGTCATGTGACCTTATGGATGTCTCGTTTAGGGAAAAAGGTTGAACTTATGATCATTCTCTTGATAGCAGCGAAGCAAGGTTAATAGATTAGGGCCACCTATCTATGAACCTTGGCAGCGAAGTCTGTTAGTAGGCTTCAATTTTTATTAGTTGTCTAATGGGGGCTATGCTTACCTATTGTTGCCAGCATTATATCTCAAATCTTAAACTAAAAGCTCAGCATCCGATGCTCGGTATCTTTTTCTTGACGTGTAAACGTTCCAATTTATGTATGGTATCTTGGATTCATTTAGGAACTGATATATCTTAAGATATTTACTTTAATAATTAAAATCTGATAATTATAAAAATATGATCATTAGTATCATACTTTTTTTAATAAACTTTAAAAATGAAGACTCGAGGAATCTATTATGATTTACAAAATACCTTAATTGTTTTACTCTTCGGAATAAACAAACTGAATTATTTATAAACTATTTAATCAATCTGACTGAAATTTAGCACTTTTATATCTAATTAACTGCCACAATTTTGGGAGGTTATATTACATGCCATTGTGCAAAAAACAAAGTTATCAACATTTATAAATTGCTGCAAAAATAAGGGTTTCCTTGCAATAATTATCTCGATCATTTATGTATTTTAATATGGAAATTCTCAAAATTAAAAACTTTTTATGATCTAGCTAGAACATTTATTTGAATAATTTTCTCTAAAATGTTTGTTACCATGTCTCAGTGTGGCCCATAAGGTGTCTCATTGTGGCTTCTACTTGGGCCACAATGAGCCACTTGCAATGATTTTTAAAAAACTTTATGCAACTGATTGAAATTAATCACTTATCATCAATTTCAATGTAAAACGTAGAGAAACAGTCAACGTTTCTAAAATACTATATTTGAACATAATCTGTATCTCTCTCTTCAATCCTGACCCCCCGGAGGGAGTGTAGTGGTCGACGTGATGTCGTGTATTGTCCGTCTCCAAAGATCTCTGTCTCTGGTCAATGGTCATTTCTTTTAACTCATGCATAGGTCTTTTGCATATTCCTGTAATCTGATCGATCCATCTTGTTGGGGATCTTCGGCCTTCCACCTTTTCTTGTATAATGAGTCTTTCCATGTTTTCTGTGTTGGCTCTCATAACATGTCCAAAGTATTTTAATTGTTGGAGATGGACTTTACTGGACGGTCGGTCCAAGGAATTCGTAGCATTCGTCTCCAACAGAACATTTCTGTTTCCAACAGAACATAATCTGTATACTGAAAAAAAAAATAAAGCGAATTTTGTGTTATTGTGGCCCACCCTCCCCTACTCTCTATTTAATTTTTAAACTTTTCAGAGTTTTAGAACATTTTCTATCGACACTCAAACTTTATATTAAAGGATCGGAAACCGTTGCTTTAGTTATCCAAAACATCTTTCAATTATTACACTCTATTTCTACGTATTATTACGTTGCTTTGTAAATAAATTATTATAAACAATCTGTGCAGAAGTATTCGGATTTCTAAAAGGCACCATAACCCACGGTGCTACGCCGTAACTTCATCTCCAAAAATTATTGCATTTGACCTCCTAAACTCATTTTTAGCAATGTTACACATTTGTGAGTTGCTCCATATCTGCGAGTCATGAACATCAATATCTGTTTGGTTTTGGGGCTATCTAGCAAGTAAAATGAGTTCACTGAAGATGGACTGATAAGTCCGAAAACTTTCTGAACGACTAATGTAATCCATTTGTATTTTTAATTTTTGATTAAATTCTACCAATTATATAAAGGAGTTTTTACTTAATGTTAAAAGTTATTTAACTATATGGTATACAGCCAACTCTCGGGAACTATCCTGTTTTAATTAACCAATATCTTCTCCCACTTCTGTTTGAAATCCCGGATTACCTACATCAGTGGTGCTCAGACTTGTACTGCGAGGGATCTACCACATAAACTGCAAGCGTCCAGCGATCGACTGCTAGGAAAAAAGCAATTTTGAAAATAAAAATCTTTATTGCACATTTCTATTTGATAAAAAGTTGTAACTACATCGAGTTGTAGTTACAGCAATGTTTTTCATCTTAATTTTATTTGGATGTTCGTCAGTTAGCCGATTATGACACTTTAATTTTACCACCTTCATTGGGGAAAATGCAGACTCTCACACAAGTACGTCGATATAAAGAATGATGTGAGCTGAAGAGCTACTTGCCTCAAAGAGGATTTGTTAGGGGATATGAAAGACCAAAATTTCGTATCGGTCGCTTTGGACCTTTATTTTCAGTATCTCATTTTGGAAGGAAATGATCTCCGTATTGAAAGTAACGGATATTTCAGTGGCAATTTTTTCCACGTCTTCACAAGAAAATGAATTAGACATGAATGTTGCAATATCTGTCAGTTTTTAAAAATTAGCGAAGCTTCTTTCAAAGTCTCTACGAATTTCTTGCAGCTCCATCTCATAACAAACATAATTCAAATGAGCGATTACCCTTTTTTCAACAATGGAATGTTGTTTAACTCCTTTCTCTTCCTTTGATCTATCAATAATTTCAATTTGTTGACAAGAGTCAGAAAGTGTGGTGAGTCAGCACAGTCCCCGCCTTTTCCCATTTGTATTTTTATCAGTGAATCGTGATCGACTTCCAAAAACTTTGGCGATCGACCGGTCGATCGCGATCGACCCTTTGAGCACCGCTGACCTACATAATATCTTAACAATACTTCTCTCAAAAGTTATTTGAAAACTGTTTAACATTTTCTTTATTAAATCGATATAATACTTTAAAGTCACGATCACACGTATTTCTTCTTGGTTTATAATATTTTTTTGAACTCAAATGAAATATGACCTCAGCCATATAGCATTGCCACGATCAAACTGAAGTCTGGTAACTAATAGACTACAAATTTATGAAGTAGAATCTCCTAAGAGCATGAAGATATTTTTATTCACATCGAAAATGAGAATATTCTCAACGAACTGTATATAACAGTACCTACTCAAGCCGAGTATCTGCCTCTGTTTTCTATTCATACCAAGTGGATTATTTACTCTAAGCTTTGAAGTATAAACTACATTCTCATTTCGACTCATCTGTAGGTGGCGTCAGTTAAGGTCCAGGTTTCAAAGATATCAAAAGCATATATAGTCCATGTGGTGAGACCGCTCCCGTCTGGAAAAATTTCTGATTCGGTTTCTTTGTGGATTCCTATTCAAAAATGTCCCCTTTAAACAAATCTGAAGGGTGCCGGGCGAAATTTTTGGGCAGAAATTGTTTAACAATTTTTTTAAACAAATACAAAAGATCACGTTTTTTTGCTCCGGAAAATACATTTTTGGGTTTTGTGGTTCATTCTGAACAAGAAAGGTATCTTGTAAATTTTCTCAGAATTGATAGTTTTCGAGTTATAGGCGATTTAAAATCTGAAAAATGCGGAAATACGCATTTTCGAGGCTTAAAAACTCATATTCAAATTAGTATTTTTGAGGTTGCGAGATACTTAAATTGAAGACTAAATATGCAGCTTTAAAATTCTGAAGAGTGATCGCGTCTAACTTTAATTTATACCGTTGTTTTTTTAATTGCTAAATATGCGTGTTTATCCGATTTTTTGCCGGTGCGGCTCGCTCCGTTTCAAATATCTCCTATTTTCTCCCAAAAAATATTTTTTCTAGATTCTTTGGGACATTCTAAATAAAATAAGTTTCTTGACATTTTTCTCAAAAGTTAATAGTTTTAAAGTTATAAGCGATTTAAAATCCAAAAATGCGTTTTTTTGTCATTTTTCGGATTTTAAATCGCTTATAACTTAAAAACTATTAACTTTTGAGAAAAATGGCGAGAAACTTATTTTATTTAGAATATCACAAAGAATCTAGAAAAAATATTTTTCGGAGGAAAATAGGAGATTTTTGAAATGGAGCGCGCCGCACCGGCAAAAAAATCGGATAAACAAGCATATTTAATAATTAAAAAAAAACAGTATAAATTAAAGTTAGACGCGATCACTCTTCAGACTCTTGAAGCAGAATGTTCAGTCTTCAATTTAAGTATCTGGCAACCTCAAAAATACTAATTTAAATATGAGTTTTTAAGCCTCGAAAATGCGTATTTTCGCATTTTCAGATTTTAAATCCTCTATAACTCCGAAACTGTCAATTTCTGAGAAAAATTACAAGATACCTTTCTTGTTTAGATTGACCCAAAAAATCTAAAAATATATGTTTCAGAGCAAAAAACATGATCTTTTGTATATGTTTAAAAAAATTGTTTAAACAATTTCTGTCCAAAAATTCCGCCAGGCACCTTCAGATTTGTTTAAAGGGGACATTTTTGAATAGGAATCCACAAAGAAACCGAATCAGAAATTTTTTTCAGACAGGAGCGGTCTCACCACATGGACTAATAATGAAAAGTTGAATATGCAGGTTTAATTTCATACTGCAGATAATTTTTCGTAAAATACTAAAAACAATTTATCATTTTCAATGTGTATCTTAATTTATTTTTTCATACCATAAGGGAAGGAATATAGGAATAAAAACAAATTATTTAAGGAAAATTAATTTATTGAGCAGTATTTGATACATTTGTAATGTATAAATTCTGATACTTCATAAATACGAGGTGTTAAGGAATATAAATACTAATTTAAACATATTTTAAATATAAAACTGGGACATATTAAGTTTAGGCATACTCGGTAAAACAGTTCCTTTCCGTATTTTTTAAAGGATGGAATTAAGTATTTTTCTGAATCGACGGTAAAGATTTCATTACATTTTTTTAATGCAAATACGTGTATTCCCAAGAAAATCGTAAAACAATTTCTCTTCATTGCATTCTATGTGCCTAAACTCAATATCTCATAAACGTACTTTTCATTCATAAAGACTAAGTACTTCATATTATAGTAACAAAAATATATGATAAAAGACAAGATCTGGGCGGATTTTACTACCATTTAAAATTAATTTGTCAATATTTATCTATGAGTTAAAATATGCAAAAGCTTTGTTACAAATGTTTTAAAACTAAATCACAAGTAAAGTATTTCACAGGCAAAATTGACAAGAAAAGAACAGTTATTGTTAATAATACTACACGGACTACAGTATGTTAATTCCTTTTTTGAAACATTTTTTTTGTATGTTTCTTACGCTAGTTGATCTCTTCCAATAACGTAGTAAATTAACAAAATAATCCAAAAATATACGAAAACCAAGCAATTCTGAAAACATTATATATATATATATATATATATATATATATATATATATATATATATATATATATATAAAAAATATGAAAGAATCCTGAGTGTTAATTTAAATGGTGAAATTTACGGATAAAACATGTTACAAATTGTCTAATTTTAACCGTATTTAAAACCTCTTTCTCTTTTCCCATTCTTTTTAAAACGTGACTTTTTCTGACTCTATCGACCCAACTTATTCGTAATATAGTATAAATTTCGAAGGCTTCCAATCTGTCTGAAATCATTTTCTTTAACATCCAAGCCACAAAAAATATGAGAAACACTAGCAAATCTGTAGTCTTACCTTGAAAGGAATTGTAATGTTCCTGCTACAGAATACTTTTCGACCTTTTGAAAGCATTTCTTGCCTGTTCTATGATTCCTTTAATCTCCCCTGTGTACTTATTATTTTTATTAATGATTGTTCTTAGATATTTTCATTTTTGAAAATGAAGGTTTTCTTGGCGCTGTTGGGCTTTTGTAATAACCATAAATTTTGCACGTATTTTTGTGTTTGGGGATAATCTTTTTTCAACACTGAATTCTACCACCCTGTCAACTATTTGTTGTAAATTCTCCCCCACAGTATACATTTCTAAATCCAAATTGTGTGTCGCTAATGTCTTGCTCAAGTTTGTCGAGTATTTTCTGGTGTATAATTTTTGAAAATATTTTGAGCGCATGATGCGAACTTATTGTTCGGTGGTCTTGGCATTCTTTTGCGTTTGGTTTTTTGGCAGTGTTATAAATGTAGAGTCAGCCAATTTCTTGAAATTATTACAGTGGAACCTCGATAAGTCGGATTTAAGCGGGACCGCGGCCGATCCGGGTTATCGAAAATCCGGGTTAGCCGGAGAATATGGTAAAAATTAATAAAATATGGCATACTTACAGATAAACTCGATTATAAATTCAAAAACATGAAATACATAATATGCACATGCACAATACATCTAAAATACGTACAGTTGTACACGGTATTTTCTATTTCTTGATAAAAAACTCAGTCAAACTGAAAAAATGTTTGTTTTGTCTGATGAAAATCGGTCCGGGTTAGCCGGACTTCCTGGTTATCGAAGGCCGACTTATCGGGGTTCTACTGTACTGTACTGATAATAAACTGTATAATCCGTTCTAAAAAATCGTCACATTTTTGTGGTACATCGTTCTTTAATTTCCTTTGACAATTAAGTATTGACATTAAGTATTGACAAAATATTTAATTTGTTCATCACTGTTAGACTCTTATTTTGGTACCTACAGTACCTACACACTCTTGTATTCGTATACAAAAATTAAATCATAAATATGTAAATGAACATGAACAGAAGAACAGACCTCTAAATAAATGTATATGAAATACTATTATTTCCATTACCTTTTCACAATTGAAATTGTTGATCTCATGATGAAAAACTTATATTAATTCATAAAACAATATATATTATATGTTATGTTCAGATACAATATCATACCAATAATGACCTTATGATTATGGCAATGAAACATTCCTAGTATCTACTTAAATTTTGTGCCTGGTATAGCTAGATCGTTTTGGTTTTCAACAAATTAATAAAATAAAATTGGCAAGACCTAAAATTCCCTTCATCTTTCATGAATTATTTTCTTTGCACCGACAATTTATACCGCTAAAGATCTGCTGCCACCATGTATTGATCGTTGCTAAACATACATAGAAATACCAGACATGAAAATTTAAGTATCTAATTAGTATTATAAATAAAATTCATTTGTAATTCTGTTATAAAACAAAAATAAAGACTAGAAACAGCTGTATAAACTATGGTATGTACTTTTAATTAAAGAACATGACATAACTGTGTACAAAATAAAATACTTAATGAATATAAATATTTTTGTTTGTTAACGTAATAATACTGAACTTATTTTCCTCTTCCAAATGGTTATTAGCTTAATTTAGCCACAAATAAACGTATCATTGTTTGTTTTCTATTTAGTTGAAGGCTAATGATTATCAATATTGATAAAATACACAGAAAATATAAAAATAACTTTTATCATAAATATACTAAATGTACAATATTTGTTGACCAACAATAAACACGAAATATTTGTAGTATTATGATATTTTCACTACATGGCTTCATTACTGTCGAAAAAGCTATCTTAGCTGAACCATTTTGTCTACATGCTTTTTAAAATTGTCTTTTACTTTGAGCAGAAATGTAATCCTACTCTTTTAGAATAAAGGATGATTTATCTTACAATGGGACGTGGACGTCATATCAGACGATTCTTCAAAGTGCCCTTGTAAGCTCAATTGATCTTACGATGGGGACGTGTACGACACGGCTGTCTTACGGGGCACATTGAAGAATCATCTGATATGAAAAGCATTGTATTTAGCACAGTATTTTTCTTGTCAGAATGTAACACGCGTGTTACTATTTTCTGAGTCTGTCTTTGTTTTTTGTTTGACTATTCATGTTGGGTAGAGTTTTAGAGTAGCCAAAATGTGTATTCGTGTTATCTATTATTGCTCTATGTGGTAGTAAATACTGCAGTTTTGTAATCTAAATTATTACTAGAGCGGTTCGATAAGTACTTAAGCTACAAAAGAAAAACGAAAATTTTGGAAAAGTGGTGATTTATTTCTGAACGTATATAGTCTCCTTTTAGCTCGATGTAGTTGACTCAGCTCTGCTCCGACTTTTTTTAACTCGTCTGAAATACGTTTGCTCGAGGTCTACAAATTAGGCTTCCGTAGCGGCGATGAACTCCTCATTCGACTTAAATTTCTGCCCGGCGATTGACTTTCTCAAGTTTGGAAACAAAAAGAAGTCGTACAGGGTCAAATCTGGAGAATACGGTGAACAGAACAGCAGTTCGATTCGATCAATTTGACCAGATGCGAGCCGGTTCATTGTCATGGTGGAAGAGCACGTTTTCTCTTTCGAATCGGGGCTGTTTTCTGAAATTCGGCGTCTATATGCTTAATAAGGCGGTGTAGTAAAGCCTTGTGACCGTTTTTCCCTTTTACAGGAAGTTGATATAGATCACGCCTTATAAATCCCAGAAAATAAGGCCACCACGGCCTTCCGGTCGATAGAACACTTTTCGCCTTGTCCTGAGTACGTTCGCGGGGTGACGTCCACTGCATCGACTGTTCATTGGTCTCTGGTATGTACCAGTGGATCCATGTTTTGTCGACGGTTATGAAACAACATAGGAATCCTTCGTATTACGCTTAAACAGGCTCAGACACTGCATTGAAGTGGTCTCATGGTTGCGCTAATTTCACACACCTCATATTTCATGCATGCTATGATCTACGCCACTTTTTGAGATGCCTACTGTCTCAGCTATCTCGCGCACCTTCAGTCAGCTGTCTGCCAACACGAGATCGTGGATTTTATTCACGATATCCTCCGTGGAAGCTGTTTTCAGGGCATCTGGGCATGACATATCAAAAAACGATGTGCGATCACTTTGAAACTTTTTAAACCAATTATTGATGGTTGTCATTGAAGGGGAAGATACCGCACACAGCATTCAAGCTCTTTTAGATTTCGCGGCACGATTTTCCTTCCAAAAACAAGAATGGAATCACCGACTGATATTGCTCTTTTTGCATTTTTCTACAATCGCCACATACGCCCGCTTCCACACACGGTCAAAACAAAACTACAAGTTCCATTCGGCTCATATTTTGACATAGGCCGTCTAAATGAAAATTCCGCAAGAACGTATTACACGATACTAGATAGTGGCGACATCGACCGGAGAGGCTAAGTACCTACCGGAATAGCCTAAGTAATTTGCTATACAACTGCACTGCCCATCGCTGCGAAAACTTTACAAGCAAAGTTTACAGAGTAAAAAAAGAGCATTATTACTTTTGGTCAATTTTTCGTATGGAAGACTAACTACGTTTACAAAAATAGTTAATAGTATTAATCACTACAATAATATAAATATAACCAAAAAATGATAAAAACAGCTTTCGTTGAATTGTCATATTTAGCAATATATTTATTACAATTTATTTTTACATACTTTTTGTTAATGTGCATAGCTATCAGTTTCGTATTATTCTTGCTTACAAACCGTACTACATATCACGTAAATATATAAGAAGTTGATGATATTCACCCAAAAATTTCCAATTTTAAACAAAATATGTACATAATTAATTATAAAATGCAGCATAATAAAACAAGTATTGATAACGTTAAAAATATATTCGTCATTTTTCATATAAAAAGTTCAACATTCTCTAAAAGCAAATATTATGTATACAGACAAAATAAAATCTAAATTACGAGTGTGATTTAAAGACACATTGAATAAGCCTCTTAGGCTATAACTATTTGATACCATTATTTTCTTCTTTAATAGCCATTTATTAATCCTTTGATGCACGAAATATATATTAAATTTAAAAGCTAGAACTGTAAATAAATATAGGCACTTTCGAATTTTTATTGTCACATCTAGTATACTAAAATCTATTAGAAAATTATCATATATAGATACATACCATACGATACGTCAAATTTTATAAGAAATTAATATTTTAATGTACTGCTTCGATGGCAATTCGACCTTTCAAGATGTGAGGTAGCTGAACCCCAGGACACGTCCAACCCATGTGAGGGATCAAATGATGCCCGGTGCTAAATCTAGGATTATTTAAAACATCCATGTTATTTAAAACAATTTATGTCAATGCTTCCATTACTGTACCATTTTAAAGGGTCCTTACCCATATATTTTCAATTTTGATGGCTTAGCATGTAAACATCCTGTTCAGCACTGACGATGTATTAGATCGAAAACGTTCTGTATACGTGACGTAATCCTTTAGGGGAATTTTTAATAAATTATATACCTTTTATAAAAGATTTTAATCAACAAAATTTTTTATTTATGTTCTATGTTCCATGCTTCGGACACACTCTATGTCAGTGTCAAGCCCCCATCGATTCTGTCAAAGTCAGTCCCTCTCAGCATGGATGCTTTTTATATAATTTTTGTGACTACTTAAGGCCCCGTCTAGCCTGGTAATTTCATTTATTTTTCAACGACGTCCATTTTGTGGTGAGTACACATTATACTGCTGGGCTACCTATTCTGATAAAGTGCTTTTCAATCGTTAATTTTTTTTTAACTTCACTCCAAAACCACGTTTTTGAATCTTCGATTTTATAATTTAGGACTTATATGCATGTAAGAATCATACAAAATTTACCTACTTAATGGTAATTATTCTATTTACTGGATACTTGCCATCTGCTAATTTTTTGATTATATTTGGAAGAATGCCAATGAGCTTTTCAATGCTTCTTAAGGTACTAGTACACTTTAGAAGACCAAAAATAATCATTTTTTTCTCAAAACCTTTATTAAAAATGAACATATAACTTTTTACATATTAATATCTAACTCTTAGAGAGTACAAAAAATATATAATTTTTCATTTAGGCACATACACTAATATTGTAGAGGCCGCAAAATTTGAGGCCTCGAAAAATGATGGCGGACAGTTATCTCAGGATTGGGATATCTGAAACAAAAAAATGGTACTGCATTTGAAAAAGGAAGGTTTCTTACGTGACAATATACCACAATTTGACCAAAAAATAAAAAATAAATATTTTTTAACCATGAAAAACTGAAGAAAAACAAGCGATTTTTTTACATTTTTTTTTCAAATTTCTATTAAATCTTTTTTTTGCGGAATTTTTCACTAACGGTGGTAACTTGTCACGTAAGAAATTTTCCTTTTTCAAATTCCGTACGATTTTTTTGTTTCAGAGATCCTAATCCTGAGATTCTTTCGGACTGATAGTCCGTCATCGGAACTACTTTTTTTCGAGGCCGCGATTTTGGCGCCCCCTACAATATTAGTGTACGTGCATAAATGAAATAAGATATATTTTTTGTATTCTCTAAGAGTTAGATATTAATATGTAAAAAGTTTTATGTTAATTTTTAATAAAGGTTCTGAGAAAAAAAATCTTGAAAAATGCTTATTTTTGGTCTGCTAAAGTGTACTAGTAACTCAATGTCAGTAATACACAGCTTGTATTGTAGGTTTTTTTTTGACAATATAAAGTAACCTTTTTTTCTTTCGGGGGAACTCCTTGAAGCCTCCTCCATCGCCGGCGATGCCACCAAGATGCCACTACAATGCATCAACTCAGCAGCACCTACCAACTGCAATCGACCTGGTGGCCAACAACATCGGAGCCCAGAGTCACTCGCAGAACCATTAGTGAACCGACCTCAAGAAGCCAAATACAAAACGACACAATGCAAGTATAATCTAAATTGTTAGCTTTCGACAAAGATTGACTCATCATTTAATAGGTACATCTTTTTTTTCTATCTTTAAAGAAAAATAACCAATCCACAAGGAAAAAGTTTTCCTGTAGTTGGCTGTATACCATATAATACAAAAACCAATAAAATCCTTTATAAAAGGTATATATTTAAAATCCCTAAAAAGGGCTACATCACAGAACTAGTTTTCGATTGGTTGACCAAGAGAAACATGATTAGTTAACTTGTTTTATTTGCTATAATTTAGATCTTCATTGTTCATATTTTTGATTAAGACAATACGTACTTCCAACCTGAGAGACTGAGCTCGGCTAGCATAAAAGATGCGATGACTATAGTTCTTCCTTTCTAACTTTTCCCATGCATGAAATTATTCACGAATTACTTTGTATACTAGGTCTCTTTTTAACTCACAGGAACTAGTATCGCAAAATTAAGCCGTTTGTCCATAGAAACCATAAGTTAAACAAGGACAAACAACATGGCATGTCGCTAATATCTTGTTTACTTTGAACTTTGACGTTTATGATTTTAAGTGACAGTGACATTAGCACATTTTCTCGTGTTGATAACTCAATTTGTGAAAAATTTGCATTTGTACCACTATCTCCCTTAAGGTTTAATATATTAAAGATATTAATTGTTTTTTTTATGTAATTCACTCGATAGTCTTGTATTGCTCAACCATAGGTAATATTAAATCTTCTTAACAACAGTAACTTTGTTGTTGTGACTTTTTTTTAAATTTATTTATTACCGGTCTAAAATCTTTATATTCGTAATAGTCTGTATGGTGTTTAAGTTGTTTAATGTTGAGTCCATCAATCTCCTCAATAGTGAAAAAAGATTAAACACTCCAATAAATTAAGTTTATAAAATACGTTCACGGAATAATAGCCATGTCCTAATTATTACCAATGACACTCTGACAGTACGTATCAATACTGCACATCGACGTACGTTTCACTTTATTTGTTGATTTAACTTGTTTGAAAATGAATCGTGATGCATGGGAAAAGTTAGAGTGGAAGAACAATATCATAGTTTATTGATATAGTATTTCAATTTTCTATGGTGGTTTATCGTGACAACTTATTTTCTATTTGTAAGTCCTAAACACATGTTGGAGTGTAGAGCGGCTAAATATTGATTTATCACCAGACAAATTCGCTGAGTTACGAAATTTATTATTTACGACGGCGTGCAGCTTAAGTATCGATCAAAATGTACGAACACAGTGGAAGCAGATTTCCCCTTACCGACTCGCTTTTATACGAACACAGTGAAAGCAGCTTCGCGCCAACTCGCTTTTATACGTTTTCAAAAAGAAAGCACGTTTTTAAATGAGAATGTACATAGTTAAACTAGGTTGGCGAGAGCAACTCGCTTTAACCAGCATTCTCGCTTTTACCGGAATGAGAATATAACTTATTTCTCTTTTTGTCACGCTGGTTTAGTGATTGTACCGTGAATAAGGAGGCACTTATTGCTGTCATTTTTGAAAGACACCCTATTTGGGACAAGAGGGAGAACGATATTTCTCTTTTTTGATTATTCTTTTTTTATTTTGAAAAAGCTGATTATATTCTCCATAAATTATTGTTTCGTGATTAAGAGACGGTATACCAACTTTATTTCTTTTCAGTTAAGTCAAAACACAATCAAAAGCAACCATATTGTCATCAAAAGACGACCATTTGCTAGAAGCTGTAGACGCAACTGACAAATTTTAACACGGGACTTCCACATGACAAGCATTTAGGGAGATTTAATGCCTCCATAGCGTTTTTGATTTATGTGGATTAAGAAGACTTCACCTATCTTCAATTTAACCTGATATTATGCATGTATAAATTTCGATAATTACAGATTGCCGATAAAGCTATTTTGAGACCAGTATTAAACACTAAGTACAAAGCCATGTCTGTGAACATTCTAGGTTTGATTAAAAAGTTGTATTAAAATAGTATATACTTTAAGTATTAACGTCTCAAATCTTTCTAAAAAGTTAAGGCTGCTTATATTTTGACTAGTTTAGAAACGAATAATGTTACAACAAATTTGTTTTTGAAAACTGTCATTACCTCTTCATTCAAACTGTATGTGTTGCCACATGTATCCATTTAAATGTCGCCGTTTTTTCTAATAAACTACTAGCAAATTATTTGTTTATTTTCTTAAGTGTAGATAATTTTACAAATTAAAACAAGTTTTTTTGCTTTATTCATACATTCGTATGTACATAGTATGTTCAGTAACAATGATACAAAACAATTATTTTATACAATGCGCGCGTAAAGTATATACATAATAAAGATATGTGATACCCCGTATGATAAAATAACAAAATGTTGGATAATGTTGGAAAATGTGCCTATATTAGACGGACCAGCGA
The DNA here is from genome assembly GCF_917563875.1 of Diabrotica virgifera virgifera. Lineage (NCBI taxonomy): Eukaryota > Metazoa > Arthropoda > Insecta > Coleoptera > Chrysomelidae > Diabrotica > Diabrotica virgifera. Next base: position 173,212,232 of record NC_065445.1, on the reverse strand, counting down.
TTTATTATTATATACTTTCGACGTTGACAAATGTACAGTTTCTGAGATATAAGGATAATATGTGTATTTTTAAATAGGACCACCCATATATTCTACAATCTTTTGTTTTTTATTGTCGATGCAGCATATATCCTGTTAATGGCCAATATTGACTATTAATATGCAGAAATGGACCATTTGGTATTTGTTAAAGTTTAAAAAAGTCCATTCTGTTTTTGTATGAGTATCGGTTTCATTTCGTTGAATCAAGTAGGTTTTCAAGTAGGTGACATACGCGGCAGAAACACGACCCGACACAGAGAGGACAAAAAGATGGCTCGAAACAGCGGAGATAAAAACCCTTCGAAAAATCGATGGTAAGACTCTATGGGACAGAGCTAGAAGTACAGATATAAGACGGAGATGTAAGGTGGATAACATTAATAACTGGATAAGAAGCAGAAGAATAGAATGGAATAACCACATAAGGCGAATGACAACAAATAGGGTAGTCAGGACAACGAGAGATGGTTCCTAAATAGGAAGACGAGCAGTGGGAAGACCACGAAATCGATGGAACGTCAACTTACTAGAGGCATATTGAAAAAACAGACAGTCTTGTCTATACAAAAAGAAGAAGAAGTAGGTTTTATTGCCAGCAAGTACGCCGTGATTTACTGTCAGTAGATACGTTATGATAGTTTTTGAAAATAGTGTTGACAGCGATAAAAAATCAAACTAAAATACAATACTATGTTGCATAGGCAATAAAAAACTGTAATAAAAGATTGTAAAGTATATAAGACCGTATTATACGGCCCACCCGTATATATATTTCAAAAATACGCACATTATCCATATGAGCTGTTGAAAACCAGAGTGGTCTAAGTCAAGAATTTCATTTTATGTTTACGTCAAGAATTTTATTCTATTTGACAGTGTTCCACTTTGCTAAAAAATTTGAAAAATATTAGTGCATCACCCACTCCCACATGAAGCTACTGTAATATAAATATGTCAATATTATACAGTATGTCCCTGTAAGTTGTATCCATAATATGGAAAACCTTTTTATTATTAATTTTACGAAAAAAAGTTATTCTTTATAAAAAGTTCTGCATGGTCCAAAACCCAAGATTCAACCAGCAGATATCAAATTTTATGAATGTTATACGAGGTATGTCAAAAAGTTTGAATTTCACTCAAGAGTAAAGTAGCTTTATTTTTCACAATATTGAAAATTGCTATTATAAAAAGTTGTTTGGAATTAAAAACTATATTCTAATATGCAATTACATCCCTCTAATTGAAAAAAAAATTGAAAAATTATGGATAACTAACATTATTTTCAGTCATCTCAATTCTGATAACTCTTTTATTATTAATTTTAAGAAAAAAAGTGATTCTTAATAAAAAGTTCTGAATGGTGTAAAACCTAAAATACAACCATCTTATATCAAATTTTATCAATTATATACGAGGTATGTAAAAAAAATAAATTTAGATCAAAAGTAAAGTACCTTTATAGTTCAGAATATTTCAATTAGAAGGATGTAATTACATACTGAAATATAGTTTTTAATTCTAAATAACTTTTCCTAATAACAATTTTCGATCTTGTGAAAAATAAACGTATTTTACTCTTGAGCTAAATTCATATTTTTTGACATACCTTGCATAAAATTAGTAAAATTTGACATAATATTGTTGTATTTTAGGTTTTAGGCAATGCAGAACTTTTTATTAAGAATCACTTTTTTTCGTAAAATTAATAAAAAAAGAGTTATCTGAATTGAAATAACTGAAAATAATGTTAGTTATCCATAATTTTTCAAAAACAATTTTTTTCAATTAGAAAGATGTGATTGCATACTAGAATATAGTAATTAATTCCAAACAACTTTTCATAATAGCAATTTTCAAGATTGTGAAAAATAAAGCTACTTTACTCTTGAGTGAAATTCAAACTTTTTGACATACCTCGTATAATATTCAAAAAATTTGATATTTGATGAATAAATTAAAATTAGGTTTTGGACCATGCAGAGCTTTTTATGAAGAATAACTTTTTCGTAAAATTAATAATAAAAAAGTTTTCCATACGGATACAACTTACAGGGACATACTGTATAATAATAATATATTATATAAAAATAAAAATTGAATCAAATAAATAATTGAAAACGACAACTACAAGCTATACTGGGATCGGACTGTGCTCACAGACCAACGAGTGGCACATAATAGACCGGATCTCATACTACTTAGTAAACTTACTAGGCAAACAACATTAATAGATGTGGGGCGATACCTAACAATAAATGGAGAATGGAAAATACCCAGACAATGCCTATTGTTCTTTCTACTACTGGAGTCATTCCGAAGAACCTCATAGAAAAGCTGGGTCTAAATGAACATCTTTACAAGACCATGCAGAAAGCTGTACTACTCGCGACGGCCAGAAGTGTACGAAAATTTTTGGGAGACACACCTGCATTCCAAGTCACCTAGGGCTCGATAACATGGAAATAGTCCCACCAGAGCTCAATCCTTTTGATGCCCTAGGTATCTGGGATGAGTCAATTTTCCCCTTAGAGGGAGTGTGAGCCGCATGGCTAAACCTGAAAAAATAATAATATACCAAGATAGCGCTTAAGGTACTAGTACACTTTAGAAAACCAAAAATAAGCATTTTTTCAAGATTTTTTTCTCAGAACCTTTATTAAAAATGAATAAAAAAACTTTTTACATATTAATATATAACTCTTAGAGAATACAAAAAATATATCTTTTTTCAAAAAACAACCCTTTTTTTATATCTTTTTTCATTTATGCATGTACACTAATATTGTAGAGGGCGCCTAAGTAGACGCCTCGAAAAAAAGTAGTTCCGATGGCGGACGGTTAATCTCAGGATTGGAATATCAGAAACATAAAAATTGTACGGCATTTGAAAAAGGAAGGTTTCTTACGTGACAATTTACCACCATTAGTAAAAAATTCTACAAAAAAAAAAGATTTTACGGAAATTTGAAAAACTTTTGTGAAAAATTCGCCCGTTTTTCTTCAGTTTTTCATGGTTAAAAAATATTTATTTCTTATTTTTTGGTCAAATTGTGGTAAATTGTCACGTAAGAAACCTTCCCTTTTTAAATGCAGTACGATTTTTATGTTTCAGATATCCCAATCCCGAGATTAACTGTCCGCCATCATTTTTCGAGGCCTCGACTTTTGCGCCCTCTACAATATTAGTGTACGTGCATAAATGAAAAAAGATATATTTTTTGTACTCTCTAGAGTTAGATATTAATATGTAAACAGTTTTATGTTCATTTTTATTAAAGGTTCTGAGAAAAAAATTCTTGAAAAGCATGATTATTTTTGGTCTTCTAAAGTGACCTTAAAATAAAATTCTTGACTTAGACCACTCTGGTTTTCAACGGCTCATAATATATCTGAAACTACATTTGGCAACGTCCAAAATATAAAATTTTAAATCGCTGGTCCATCTAAAATATATAACCAACATTTTGTTACTATATCATATGGGGTGTCACAGATATATATGTTTCCAAACTTTACGCGCTCACTATTCAATGTCAATGCCGTAGGCAAAAACAAGTCTCTTAGTAAAAAGTAATATTTCACTCCCATGCTACATTCAAATATTTTATATACAACTGATCAAATAAATTAAAATGGTTGATATGCAAATACATATATTTGGTGTACGATGGTAACAATAATTGGTTCTTTTCATATTTATGTCTACCCTACCAACGATTATAACAAGTATGTCACGATGTCGGTTTTTTAAGGTGTTTTTCTATAGCCGATTTTCCAGCAAGCACTCCATGTCTCTCTATTTTATTCCAAACAGTGGCCATTAGAAGACAAAATGCCCATCCAAGTCCAATTAAAACCTTCAGAATATTGTACAGTACTATAAAACCTATAGGAACGTCAAATGTAAAAGTGACTATCAGTGAACAGAACAGTATGATCCCTAAAACGGAGTAGAGAATTTTATGTGTATATATACTAGCTAGACCACGGTCTAAAATTAAAATAGATTCATGTAAGATGTTCTGCAAGTCATGTTCGTTCCTACAGTAGGTCATAGCCGCCTTTTTACTTATCTCTAAAGTCACTTCCACGGCTTCGTGGTCCGAATAACTAAAAGTACATTGAGGAACACGGTCTGGCAGGGGCAGTCTATAGTTTCTCATTTCTACCTGAAGTTTTGAGCCTGGATGGTACATAATAAAGTCTATCCGCTGTCCCGGAATCTTCTGCTTTACATAACTGCTAGGCGTATAAGTATTTCTTAGACTTTCACATGTTGCTATGTGATCTTTCGGTACATTTGCATACTCGAAGGAGTCTACTAGACCAGGTATGATTAATATTAACCTGAAAAGTACGTTAAAATAAAATTATCAACAGATACTAGCGTTCCAAATTTTTTTATAAGAGCTAAACTAAAATTAAGCAATATTCGCATACAGGGTGAGTCATGAGGAACTGTACATGTACATACTCCTACCTCGTATAGAGGCCCCTATGGGGAATAACAAATGACCATTAAAAAGTGTCTGCTCCCATTGTTTAATAATATACAGGACGAGTTTCGCATTTTGACAGAAATTTATATTCGTCATAATTTGTGAACGGTCAGATCGATGTGTCTCTTATTTTGGTCAATCGTTACACTATTACCACCTAATCAACTGATTTATTCAAACTAGAAAAAAATCAGGTCCGGCTTTAAAAAATTAGTTCGTTTGGGTCTTAGAAAAAATTTCACCCTGTATACGCTTTTTGAAAACTCTAATATTAATTTTACAAATTAGACAAATAGGCAATTAAAATGAAATATTTATTTTTTTCCCCACACGATTACTTAATTTTTTATAAAAAAATCAAATTTGACTATGAATTAAAAATTTGGTAAAGTGAATCATAGATTTAAAAAAAATTAACTTTTATACCAACAATCATTTTTTTAAACAAATATTTGATTTATGTTATCACCCAATCAACTGATTTATTCAAACTAGAAAAAAATCAGGTCCGCCTTTAAAAAATTAGTTCGTTTGGGTCTTAGAAAAAATTTCACCCTGTATACGCTTTTGAAAACTCTAATATTAATTTTACAAATTAGACAAATAGGCAATTAAAATGGCATATTTATTTTTTCCCCACACGATTACTTAATTTTTTATTAAAAAATCAAATTTGTCAAAATCGCAATTTTACCATAAAAATAAAAAAAATAACGTTTTTCTTAAAATTAAAAGTTTCACCATTTTTTTTTTTCTATAACACGTCTATATCTAAAACTCCCCATAACACTTCTCTTTGGACTCTATAGTTTAACATAGACGTGATCAAATAGATAAATTTTAAATTTTTTCACTTAATTTTTGCGATTTAACTTTGCAATTCACGAAGCTGCACCTTTTATTTTTTTTTTTAAATTCATAACTTTTACGAGAAGAAGACTGAAAGTCTACAACAATTGTCATAGTCTTCACAATGGTAAGAGATATGTGCTGTAAAAATTTCAGAAAATTTTTTTTAAATGGAACGTTGTAGCGAGTACAACCGTGATTTCATCTTTTTTTTTTTTTTTCATTTTCAGGTTAAAATTCAGATTTTGACAAATTTGATTTTTTAATAAAAAATTAAGTAATCGTGTATGGAAAAATAAATATGCCATTTTAATTGCCTATTTGTCTAATTTGTAAAATTCATATTAGAATTTTCAAAAAGCTTATAGAGGGTGAAATTTTTTCTAAGACCAAAACGAAATAATTTTTTAAACACGGGCCTGATTTTTTTCTAGTTTGAATAAATCAGTTGATTGGGTGGTACCATAAATTAAATATTTGTTCAAAAAAAATTAAAAAAAATTAAATCTAAATTAATTCATTTTAAATCTATGGTTCACTTTACCAAACTTTTAATTATTATTCATAGTCAAAATTGATTTTTTTTATAAAAAATTAAGTAATGATGTGGGGAAAAAAATTAATACGCCATTTTAATTGCCTATTTGTCTAATTTGTAAAATTCATATTAGAGTTTTCAAAAAGCGTATACAGGGTGAAATTTTTTCTAAGATCCAAACGAACTAATTTTTTAAAGCCGGACCTGATTTTTTTCTAGTTTGAATAAATCAGTTGATTGGGTGGTAACATAAATCAAATATTTGTTAAAAAAAATTAATTTTTGTAATAAAAGTTAATTTTTTTAAATCTATGGTTTACTTTACCAAACTTTTAATTCATAGTCAAATTTGATTTTTTTATAAAAAAAATAAGTAATCGTGTGGGAAAAATAAATATGCCATTTTAATTGCCTATTTGTCTAATTTGTAAAATTCATATTAGAGTTTTCAAAAAGCGTATACAGTGTGAATTTTTTTCTAAGACCCAAACGAACTAATTTTTTAAAGCCGGACCTGATTTTTTTCTAGTTCGAATAAATCAGTTGATTAGGTGGTAATAGTGTAACGATTGACCAAAATAAGAGACACATCGATCTGACCGTTCAAAAATTATGACGAATATAAATTTCTGTCAAAATGCGAAACTCGCTCTGCATATTATTAAACAAGGGGAACAGACACTTTTTAATGGTCATTTTTTATTCCCCATAGGAGACTCTATACGAGGTAGGAATATGTACAGTTCCTCATGACTCACCCTGTATATGTCTAACATTTTAGTATTAAGTCGGCTTTACATTTACGAGTACATACTCGGATCCGAGATACGAGTAGAACTGCGAACGTTTACATTGAATACGAGTGATTCTTTTACTTTTTCTTCACTTTATATGTAGAAATATTCATTATATCTGCAATATCTTTATATACATTATTTATTTTGTTTATATCACGATATCCCTTTAGTTTATATTCCACAAACATTCAAATGATCGGTAAAAATCAATAAACTGTGCTATCTGTTCTCCAGAAAATCTCAGTTCCGCCATTTTCTATTTGTAAATTACACGCGCTCTCATACCAACTCGTACTGCTACTCCGATTGCGTTCAACTTCGATCCGTACTCTTATCAATAGATAAATAATATAGTATTACCGGAGTGACAAGAGATCCCGAGAAGGCGTTTACACTTCTGAGATGCACTCCGAGTAGGGTAACTCGGATCCGAGTACTCGTAAATGTAAAGCCGACTTTACGCGGGCTGATCTCTTTGCCTCGGCCCTGACTCGTATAAAAAAAAAACAGATAATACATATAGCTCCCGGAACAAATCATGGCCGGTGACCAACGCTGTCGTCAGTCGTACACCCACCTAAACTTTAGCACAGACGATTTCTCTCAATGTCCATGGTTCGCTCCGGGAGCTGTATCTCATTATAATTCAATCAAATTGTGTTTTGACTAGGAAAGTTTTGGGGTAGTTCTGATTTCTTTCATTATCTATGTATTTTGGACTGCTGAATCTGAAGATGAGGTTTGCGGGAAAATTTCGTGACAGAACATTGAATAAATCGCGAAAAAATTCTGCTTTTTCCCGCTTTTTTGCTTAAATCTCGAAAACTATTAACTTTTAGTAAATGGTCTGTTAACAAAAATTAAAGTACTTAAAATTCTCTACAAATATCACTATTTACTTTTTTTTTCAGACGAATCGTTCGGACTAAAGTGCAAGTTGAAAATTGCCAATTTGTAAGGGTCTCTGCAAAATCCACTTTTTACATTCCAAAACTTTATTTTTTATTAGAATGCTGTTATTTGCAGCATTTATCACAACAGCTCTTGAGATGGACCGTCAAATCAACAGTGACAGTGGTGGGGGAAGATATCGACCTTCTGGTCATTTTGATTGGCCTGTGTAGTCCTAACACAAAAAATCTATTTTTTCTGAAACCAGGAAAAGGAAAGGTTTCGCAAAGATTCAACAACCCTCATCTGGCTGCTGAAAAAATCCTAATGGACTATATCTTATTCCTACATGCGATGAGTGGTTGTGATACTACTTCTGCATTGTTTAATCAGGGGAAACTGAAATTCCTTAATGTCTTGCAGAAGAATACAGACTTGCAACCAACCATTGAGGCTTTTAAAGACCCTAATGCATATCAGGATGAGTTTGCCACAGCAGGAAACATGTTTCTCGTGGCTCTCTATGGAAGAAACAAAGAGACCAGTCTGAACATTGCCTCATTACCCCCTACCGAATCTGCTGCACGAGAACACTCACTTTGAGTTTACTATCAGGTGCAGCAGTGGTTATCTTTATATCAAGCCACACCTGACGAGCAATAAAAAGATCCAAGTTAGTGGGGTTGAAAAAAAACTACTAGTGGTCTCGTGCCAGTGCCAACCACTTTGGATCTTGCATCAAACTCACTACTACGGTATATTTTTTGTAAATGTAAAAAGGGCTGCCAAAGCAATTGTGGATGCAGGAAAACGAGCCTCCATTGCTCTCCAATTTGCACATCATGCGAAGGACTGTGTGACAACGTTAAGCGCCCGAAAGATAGCTCTGATATAGACGTACAAGAGACCGAAGAAAGAGACAGAGGTATGTAGAATCTCACAAGTTATATCGTAATCATTCATCTCTCCTGGATATATGATCATAAGTCAGTATCACTACCTCTTTTATTATCCAGGTGAACGAATCCTGACGCTGACGATGGAGCAATCAGATTCTAAGCCAGGATATGATGCCATCGAAGAACCTCAGCACAATGCGGAAGGTCTGTTTAATCTCACAATCTATTTTGCAATCATCATCTCTTCTTTAGAACTGACACCATCTCTTTTATTTTCCAGAACAAGCAGAATATTTTCCAGACCCATCGCCCCCGGAGAACCACAGCCAGGACCTTCTAAAAGACTACTGCTCATATAATTTTATATTATACAACATTTTGTATTTTAATTTGTTTTGTAGTTTAATTTGTAATATTAATAACCACGGTATTTTAAGTTTTATTTTTTTAGAGTCCCGGTAACAAAAGTTAACCATTTTAAATAACTAGGATGTTGGATAAACGAGACACTAAATCCGGATGAAGAAATTAAAACTCGTATAGAACTTGCAAGAGGAGCATTTATCAAACTTAGATCTATTCTGAGAAACTCTCAGCTGAATTTACAACTAAAAAATCGAGTTCCTAAAATGTTATATGTATCCTGTTTTACAATATGTATGTGAAACCTGGATCATGAAGGTTTACATGATGAACAAATTAGACGCCTTCGAGATGTGGTCGTATCGTAGAATGCTCAGAATATCTTGCGTTCAACGCATTTCAAACACAGAAGTGTTAAACAGAGTAGGTCAAGGCGAAAGTGACTTAATCAAGATGATAAAAAAGAGAAAACTTGAATATCTCGCGCATATCATGAGAGGTAGCAGATACAGGATGCTGCATTTAATACTCAACGGAAAGATCGACGGAAAAAGTGGAATTGGTAGGAAGAAATATTCATGGCTCCAAAACCTTCGTCAATGGCATGGCTTATCAGTAGATCAACTATTTCATGCCGCGCAAGATCGAGAACAATATCGGCAAATTGTCATGGAAGCTACCTACGCCTAAAATTTGGGCACGGTACTTAAAGAAGAAAAAGAGTTCTATCTTTAGCGATACTGCTTATAAAATTTCGACCTTTTTTTTCTTTTTAATTATTTGTGCCGAAAACTAAGAGATTGGGATTGGGATTTTCCCATTAATTGGGACTAAGGGATTGGGATTTCCCATTGATTTTAAGAGAAATTTATCAAATGACATCATTCTAATAAAAAATAAAGTTTTGAAATGTAAAAAGTGGGTTTTGCAGAGACCGCTAAAAATTGGAAATTTTCAACTTGCACTTTAGACCAAACGATTAGTCTGAGAAAAAAAGTAAATAGTGATATTTGTAGAGAATTTTAAGTACTTTAATTTATGTTGGCAGACCATTTACTGAAAGAATAGTTTTCGAGATTTAAGCAAAAAAGCGGGAAGAAGCGGAAATTTTTCGCTTTTTTCGCGATTTACTCAATGTTCCGTCACGAAATTTTGTCCGCAAACCTCATATTCGGATTCAGCAGCCTAAAATACATATATAATGAAAGAAATCTGAACTACCCCAAAACTTTCCCACTAGGGAGCTCGTAGAGTACAAATTGACTGAATTATTATTGATTATATTTAAAAACATTCATTTTTCAACTTAGTCTTTATTAAAATGAAAGCATTTTTCCCAGCTACGTTCTAGAATTCCTAATGCGTGTGCCTAATGCTAATAAGTGTTCGTTAAGTTTTGGAGCAGTCTGCAATTTCTGAGCATATATCTGAATTGCGCCAGATGCATTAAGAACCGAAATTCTTAACATAATAGAGAAAAGAGAATTACAGTACTTTGGACACGTTATGAGAAATGCCAAATATATAACATAACCTAATATATTATAATATCTATAAAATAACATACTGCAGTTAATAATTGAAGGCAAATGTGGATGAGGTGGAAGAAGGACCTAATGGCGCAAGAATCAATGATACGGAGTTAGTACCAGATCATTAATCGGATCACCAGTAGACAAGATGACGATTATCAAGGAAGTCAACGTTCTAGGAGAACATGACAGTTAAAGAAGAAAGTACTATTTATTTTGGGGAACAGATAATGTAAAACTATTTTTTAACCCAACCAACTAAAAGCTATTCCTTATATATGAGCGATTGCTTTATTATGGGGTATGATATTTTGGAATTTCAAGATTTTGTTTACTACAATACCAGAACAACACTATACAAGTAAAAGATGAACTAACTGACCCAATTGAAACTGGCAATGGGATAAGACGGGGGATTCCCTGAGTCCTTTAGCGTTTAACCTTATCATGGACGAATAATAAAAAAATGAGAACTACAAAAAGATCGTTAAATAAAAATTCATAAATGGGAGAAAAACTACTTAAAATAACCTGCTTGCAGACGATGCAATACTAATCTCTCCAAGTGAAAATTATTTACAACGTATGCTGCACTAATTTAATGTAACCGCCAGAAAATTTAACATGTAATTTCTTCAAAAAAACAAAATGCATGGTTATAACAGCAAATTCAATAAGATATAAATTGGAGCTGAAGGGTTAGGTAAATAATAGAACAAGTGATGGAGTTTAAACATCTAGGCATCACACTATCTAGCTACGCAAAGCTCGAAACAGAAGTGGAAGATCAAGTGAATAGAGCAAACAGAGCCGCAGCTGCCTGAATGACACAATATGGAGAAATAAAAATTGCGGAAAAGAAATAAAAGGTAGAATTTACAAAAGTCATCAGACCAATAATGACATAAGCGGCAGAAACAATACCTGCCACAGGGAGGACAAAAAGATTGCTCGAAACAGTGGAGATAAAAACACTTCCAAAAATCGATGGTAAGACACTATGGGACATAGCTAGAAGTACATAATATACAGGGTGTAACAAAAATACAGGTCATAAATTTAATCACATATTCTGGGACCAAAAATAATTCGATTGAACCTAACTTACTTTAGTACAAATGTGCACATAAAAAAAGTTACGGCCCTTTTAAGTTACAAAATGAAAATCGATTTTTTCGAATGTATCGAAAACTATTGGAGATTTTTTATTGAAAATGGACATGTGGCATTCTTATGGCAGTTGCATCTTAAGAAAAAATTATAGTGAAATTTGGGCACCCCATAAAAATTTTATGGGGGTTTTGTTCCTTTACACCCCCCCAAACTTTTGTATACGTTCCAATTAAATTATTATTGTAGTACCATTAGTTAAACACAATGTTTTTAAAACTTTTTTTGCCTCCTAGTACTTTTTCGAAAAGTCAGTTTTATCGAGATATTTCGAATATTTGTCAAATCCACCACATATTTGTATTGGTTAAGTACGACTATGGAGACTTTGTAATAATATGAACATTTATTTATGATTTACATTTTTAGGGATATTTTGAACCAAATTAAAAAAGAAGTTACATCTCGATAAAAGGTGCCTTTTCGAAAAAATACAAAGAGGCAAAAAAGTTTTAAAAACACTGTGTTTAACTAATGGTACCGCAGTAATATTTTAATTGGAACGTACACAAACATTTGGGGGGTTTAAAAGAACAAAACCCCCATAAAATTTTTATGTAAACATATTGAAAAATAAGCCTCAACTCGATAAAAACTGCCTTATCGAAAAAATACTAAGAGGCAAAAAAGTTTTAATATTTAATTGAACTAATGGTACCACAATAATAATTTAATTGAGACGTACACAAAAGTTTGGGGGGGGGGGGTTTAAGGGAACAAAATCCCCATAAAATTTTTATGGGGTGCACAAATTTCACTATAATTTTTCTTCACGATGTTCCTGCCATAAGAATGCCACATGTCCATTTTCAATAAAAAAACTCCAATAGTTTTCGATATATTCGAAAAAATCGATTTTCATTTTGTAACTTCAAAGGGCTGTAACTTTTTTTATGTGCATATTTGTACTAAGGTAAGTTGGGTTCATTCGAACTTTTTTGGTCCCAGAATATGTGATTTAATTTATGACCTGTATTTTTGTTACACCCTGTACATACGACAAAGATGCAAGGTGGAGAACATTAAGAGCAAACAGTAGCGATCAACAGGTAACAACAAACGCGTTCCAAGATTGCGGCTCTAATGTTGAATATTTTGTCGAGATATTTGGCACTCAAAGTGTCGATCGCGATCGACCGGTCGATCGCTAAAGATTTTGAAGGCGATCGCGATTCACGGAAAAAATTCATATACAGAAAAAATATTGATTAATGAAATGAACATAAAGGATTTAAACAACTTTCAATCGTTGAAAAAACGGGTAACCGTTCATTTGAATTATGTTTATTACGAGACGGAGATGCAAGCACACAGCGAGTTTAAAAGACGCTTCGTTGATTTTAAAAAAGTGACAGATATTGTAACATTCGTGTCTAATCTATTTTCTTGTGAAGACGTAGAAAAAAATTGCCACAGAAATATCCATTACTTTCAACATGGAGATCATTTCCGTCCAAACTGAGGTACCGAAAATAATTTCAGTATACATCGTAAGTCAAGAGCGACCGATACCGATACGAAATGTTGGTCTTTCATATCGTCTCACAAATATATGTCTTTGAAGCAAGTAGCTCTGCAGCTCCCATCATTTTTTGGATCAACGTACTTGTGTGAGCCTGTATTTTCCCAAATGAAGGTAGTGAAATCAAAGCAGTGTAATCGGCTTACTTACAAACATCTGTCATGATGCTTGCGTTTGGCCCTCGGTAATTACTTACCATCATATGAAAAAACTTGGATGGATGGATAATGGATCAACATCCAAATAAATTTAAGATGAAAAACATGACTTTTAATGACGTGTAATCGGCTTACTTACAAACATCTGTCATGATGCTTGCGTTTGGCACTCGGTAATTACTTACCATCATATAAAGAAACTTGGATGAATGGATAATGGATCAACATCCAAATAAATTTAAGATGAAAAACATGACTTTAATAATTACAACTCCCTGTAGTTGTAGTTACAACTTTTTATCAAATAGAAAGGTGCAATAAAGTTTATTATTTTCAAAATTGTTTTTTTACTAGCATGTCTTCGATCGCTGGACGCTTGAAGTTTATCTGGTAGATCCCACGCAGTACAAGTCTGAGCACCACTGCTCTAGAGAGTATTGCCGAAAAGCATGGACACACTATATTGAGACTTCCCCCCTACTTTTGTGTTTTCAATCCTATTGAGTTAATTTGGGGACAATTAAAACCAAGTATAAGGCGTTCAAATACATTTCCTAAATTTGACAAAAAGGTAATTGAGATAATTAAAAAAGAAGTAGCCAATATTACCAAAGTAGACTGGCAGAAAAGAATCGCCAAAGTGATCAAACTAGAAGAATATTATAAGAAGATTGGGCACTTCCACATTAATGGTGGAAATAAATTTATTATTTAATTGGGCGATGATAGTGACGAAGAAAATACGGAAGAAGGAGAAAATGAGTTAAGTGTATCAGTATTTTAATTGTTGTGTTGTGCAATTCATTTTCCAAGCATAAGTGTACTAATGAAAAGACTTGGTTAAAAAAATATTTTTAGATTTTGTATTTTTAATAAAAAAAGAGCGGGGACATGCTTGCATTTTGTGCTGAATTTTAAAAGTTTTGAACTGTATACCTAAAGTAATTTTAGATCTAACTGTGTTTTTATAAAGTTCTTTTAGTATCAGTAATTCTAACAATAACAAGATTAATTATAAAAGCTATTCTACATCAGTTATTAATGCAAGCATGCGGTAAGAGGGAGGTCCCTGTGAGGTTAAATGTTATTAAAAAATTGATAAAATTAATTTTAACACAATATTATGTCCTGCTTTAACGGTATTTACCTAAGTATAAATAAATATTTTTAACTACATATTTAATTACCAGAAAACACCAGCTGCCGGCCTAATATTAAAGAAGAACAACCCAAAGCTACAATAATCTTACCCATTACACTATATAGATTGCTTGAACAATACAGAGCCCAATTTCAGAAATATTTTAGTATGTGGAAATTACTCTATAACTAAATAAAATATTGAAAAAAGAAGCCTGGGCCGAGAGCACGCCAAATAGAATTCTATTTTGCTAACGTCACAAAATAGAATTTCATAATGGAAGAATCGACGGCTGCTAGGCAATGTGACGTCACTAAAATAGAATTCTATTTGGCGTGCTCCCGCACCTGTACCGCCATTAAGAAAGACAAAAAAATACACTTTCTTCAAATAAACTTTTTTTATCCCGTGCCTAGATTTTGTGTCACATTGAACTACTAAAAATCTATTTTTTTATAACAAGAAATCAAACGTCCTTGACTTGGCAACATTTCGCGTCTATGTGTATAAAAATTATTGTTTTTGATAGTATAAACGTCACTGTCAGTGTCGAATTACCGACGCACTGTTGCTTCAATTTTGAAAGTTCGCAGAACTTTCGCAATCTTGGACCGCGTTTGTTGCTACCTGTTGATCGCTACTGTGTGCTCTTAATAACTTGGTAAATAAGAAATAAGTAGACGTATAGAATGGAATGACCACATAAGCCTAATGATAACAAATAAGTAGTAAAGACGGCAAGAGACCGTTTCCCAATAGGCAGACGTTCACTGGGAAAACCACGAAAACGATGGAACGACAACTTACTGGACGCACATTGAAAAAACAGAGTCATATCTATAGAAAAAAAAAGAAGATTTAGTTTTCGTAGGTTCGTCGCTATATTGTGAAACCGAAATGTACTCTAGACCAGTCATCGATATAAATTGTAAACTAATTTGTATTTGCAACAGAAAAATTGCACTTTTAGACTACGTCGTTACCGAACAATCCTTGTATCACGAAATCAATAAGCGTAAATATTAATAACGCTTATTGTAAAGTAATAAGGTCAAAACAAAACGAATTGGCTCTAGATATCTCGCAAAAGGTTCGCTATTGATCTGTGAATATCGACAACAATGCCTTACTTTGGTTGGGTATATCAATACTAATAGGCGAGACAACCTACCAAATTTTTGCAGTTGGATGCTAGAGACCGACCGAAAGTGATTTTTTTGGCCGAAGCCGATGGCAAAGTTCGGCCTGTAGGTTACATTCGGTAATCTACAAGTAACCTACGGTAATGTTCAAAAAATTTTAAATGAAACTTTGATATTTTAATTACTTTAAATATTAAATATTAATAAAAAAGCCAAACCATTTTGTCGGGTCTAAAATTTGGAAATGCGGTTTCAATAATAATTTTTTTAATTTTGAAAAAATATATTTTAGGCTAGCTGCATACTTGACAGAATAATATTTTTACATTTTAAAAAAGCAAATGTACAGAAGCCTGAAACACTGAGAGCAATGGAAAAGGATTTTTGGAGCAGCAGGAAGATCTAGAAGAGAAAGGATTACCAATGAATGCATTAGAGAAATAATGGAAATAAAACGAACAATCATAGATGACTTATCATCAATAAAACAACTTATCTTGTTAGGGCATATACAAAGAATGGATGAACAATGAATATCAAAGGAAACACTAAAATGGCAACCAGAAGGAAACAGAAAACGAGGTAGGCCGAGAAAAAGTTGGAGTGAAGGAACAGACAAGAAGGAATAGAGCTGAGAGAACAAAATATAGAGGAGGACTTACGGAACAACCGGATGAAGTGGCGATTGGAAGTTGGAAAACAGAGCAGAGCGTTATAAACCGACGACGATGTAGTAGTAGTGATAGTATAAGATCAGAAATATTTCTCTGTAGTAAAACACTGCTAAATAGTAATACAGTAATAATTTTAGTATTAAAATACAAAAGTAATTTAATTATTTTTAATGGTATGTATGTTAATTGTATTTATATTTAACAAATTTATTTTAATTATGAAAAATTTATGTAAACAAGTTACCAAATTAAACTTTTCTTAATAACGATTTTTAATTAAAAATCTTGTATTAAAGTCATAATTTTACCACGGTTATCACAATAAAATAAAATTAACTCAAACTTACTGACACCATAAAATAAATGTGCGTACATAGAAATCGGTCCACTTTAAACTCTTGACTTAAATTATATTTATTTCTGAAACTAATTACAGTAGTCTCTCTTTATAACGATTCCCCAAAATAACGATAAATCCTCTATAACGATCAAAATACTAAACATTGTTTGGTTCGTCATAAGGACAATGTATTAATTCTTTCTCTATACCGATATCGTTCTCTCTTTATAACGATAACTTTTCAATAGTCGATAACCTCACTTTTCAAGAAACAACTGATAACCATTTGCGTTTGGCAATAACTAAGATAACTAAACCATGAGAATTTTACCAATTAAAGATAACACTTAACTGAAACACAGGGAATAAAATAACTGACAAAGCTCTTGCGTAGGTGTAACTTGATAAAAAGTGATTAGTGATTAGTGGGTGATTCATTTTGTGGCTCCAATTTAGCAAAAATTTGGTGGTTCAAATTTCAATCCGATATGCAGAACGTTGAGTAACACGCTTTTATCGTTCGGGCGGTGTGCCTTAACCCTTAAACGCCCAAGAGTGGGTAAAAAATGTCCACCTAATGCGTATTCCCTTGTAACATATTTATTACGCGTTTATAAACTTTAAAAAAATATTTATTGTTAAAAAGATAGCCCTTTATCGAATGTTAATTTGGTTCTACCGATATTTTTGAAAATAAAAGTAGCATCTTGAGTTAAATATGGGTGGGCATAAAAAATACAGCTTTGGTAAAACTTGTTACTAAAGGTTTCTATATAATTTCTCGTTGGTAGGAAGATAATCCGTATAATTATCGACGTATAATTACATAAACTACATAATTATCCGCCAATGAGGAGGATGAAAGGAAGAATGTGGAGAAAATCGACAAATCTGAACTACTGGCTTCTACTGGTATGTTAATTTTGATGTACATTGTAATTTTGTTGTAAGGTTTGTAAATTGTTTATATTAATTATTTAGAAGATGCTGTATTTATTAAGCATAAGACTCTTAAGTTTAATCCATTTCCAACAACTCTCAATAAATATATTAGCTATTTTCGAGGTGGACATTTTTTACCCAGCCTTGGGCGTACATGGAACCTAAAAAAGAACTGTTTTCACACAGATGTTGTCCTCTATTGACGACTTCTAAGTTCCAGTTTCGGTTGTATCTCAGTCTGTGAACAGTCAAGATGTTTTCGAAAAAGCGTAGAGTACTCTCGGTTGAAGAAAAGTTATCGATAACTCGGGCAATAGAGAAAATTAACACACAGTAAAAAATACAGTATGATTACTATTACAATAACGATTTTCTCTCTCTCTCTCTCTCTCTCTCTCTCTCTCTCTCTCTCTAACGATCTCTCCCTATGACGATGAAAATTCCCGGTTCCTTGCATATCGTTATAGAGAGAGGACTGTACTTGAATAAA
This sequence comes from Diabrotica virgifera virgifera, assembly GCF_917563875.1. Taxonomy (NCBI): domain Eukaryota; kingdom Metazoa; phylum Arthropoda; class Insecta; order Coleoptera; family Chrysomelidae; genus Diabrotica; species Diabrotica virgifera. The sequence continues at coordinate 173,194,240 of NC_065445.1, read as the reverse complement.
AAAGATAATGCAATACCATTTTATGAGTCATGGACTGATTATAATTTATATTATGCATGACAACCAATAAACAGAAAAGAAAATAAATGGGTTCGCTTTGATTCAAATCGAGTCTCTTGCCATCCTCTGACACCGTGTTTCCGGGTCTACCCCTTCTCAGAGTCTTCGCAAGAAGACTGATCTGAATCAAAACTCACCGAGAAGAGAGCGTAAATATTCAAATTTTTACACCGGAGTATGGTTAGATTGACTTGTAACGGGGAACAATCAAATGCATGAAAATGAATGTCGGCGACTCTTCAAGCCAGCTGTTAGCCCAGATATACAGCGTGTCTACTTGAGTTGGAAACATATGGGAAACTTTTTTATTATTAATTTTACGAAAAAAAGTTATTCTTTATAAAAAGTTCTGCATGCCCCAAAACCTAAGATTCAATTATCAGATATCAAATTTTCTCAATATTATACGAGGTATGTCAAAAAATATGAATTTCGGCTAAGGGTAAAGTACCTTTATTTCTCTCAATATCGAAAATTCTTATGATAAAAAGTTGTTTGGAATTAAAAACTAAGATGAAATATGCAATTACATGCTTCTTATTGAAAAAAAAATATTTTTCTCAAATTTATGGATACCCAACATCGTTTTTAATTATTACAAATACCATAACTCGTTTATTATTCATTTTACGAAAAAAAGTTATTCTTCATAAAAAACTTTGCATGGTCTAAAATCTAAGACACAACCATGATATATCAACTTTTATTAATTTTATACGAGGTGTGTCAAAAAATATGAAATTCGCTCAATATTATAGCACCTTTATATTTCACAGTATTTTAGCATAGTTTTTAATTCTAAACAACTTTTTTAATAACCGTTTTCAATATTGTGAAAAATAAAGGTACTTTACTCTTGAGTGAAATTCATATTTTTTGACATAACTCGTATAAAATTAATAAAATGTCATATCTGTTGGTTGAATCTTCGGTCTTAGGACATACAGAGATTTTTATAAAGAATACCTTTTTTTCGTAAAAGTAATAATAAAAGAGTTATCGTATGTGTAATGAATAAAAACGAAGTTAGTATCAATAAATTTGAGAAAAATTTGGAAAATATTTTTTTCCAATTAGAAGCATGTAATTACATATTTGAGCTTGGTTTTTATTTCCAAACAACTTTTCATAATAAGAATTTTCGATATTGAGAGAAATAAAGGTACTTTACCCTTAGCCGAAATTCATATTTTTTGACATACCTCGTATAATATTGAGAAAATTTGATATCTGATAATTGAATCTTAGGTTTTGGGGCATGCAGAACTTTTTATAAAGAATAACTTTTTTTCGTAAAATTAATAATAAAAAAGTTTCCCATATGTTTCCAACTCAAGTAGACACGCTGTATAATTATCAAACGGACGACGCTTAGGAAAAATATTCTATCGATACATCTCAGCTTGCCTATCCGAATCGTCATCATTTTTGTACTCGTATACTGAGTAAAGTGTAAAAACAAAATAAACGGTTTCGTTTTGATTCAAATCGAGTCTCTTGCCATCCTCTGACACCGTGTTTCGAGGTCTACCCCTTATCAAAGCGGCTTCTCAAGAAGACTGATCTGAATCAAAACTCACCGAGAAGAAATATTCAAATATTTACACCGGAGTATAGTTAGACTGACCTCTAACGGGGAACGATAAAATGAATGAAAATAAATGTCGACGACGATTCAAGCGAGCTGTTAGACGATTCAACGATTCAGACGATTCAAACATAGAAAAGGGTTTTTATGATGTTTATATAACAATATAATAAGAAAGGGCCTAGCCGAGTAAGATGATGAAAACTGCCCCCAACTCCATTTGAACTCCATATAGGTCACCGTATAGCATATATAGTGACTCACTTACTGAAATTTTTAGCCCCCTAAGTGGTCATGTGACCCACCTAGAGCCTAATTAGGGTTTTTATTTTTTATTTTTTATCTCATACGCATCGAGAACTAGCGAAAAACTTTAAATGAAAAAGTTGTAAGATTTAAAAAGTTCTGTCTGAATTTTTTTTTTAATTTTTGGCGGGAAATTTAAATTTTAGAACGATTTTAAAATTCGTTTTCACGAAAAAATATATAACGTGTATTTTGGCATAATGTTTCACCCTGAATTTTTCAAATTTTTAAAATTGGTGAAACGCACCTTTAAAAATAAAAAACCGCATTTTATCGGTTTTTTTTTCGTTTTTTGATACAATTTTATACATATTTTTCAAAAAAGGTAACACCGTCACTAGAATAGGTAAAAAACTGAAAAATAATTGGGGTTTGCTTAATAAAAATTTTTTGTAATGCCATCCATTTTCAAGGTACAGGGCGTTGAAGAAAACAAAATTTTACACATTTTTTATGATTTTGCCGAAACTACTGGCAACATTGTAATAAAATTTGGCAAGTTTTAAGAGGTAGTTGTTGTGCATTTTTTTTACATACAATTAAGAATTTTATATTTATCATTGGCGCGCATAGGGGTAATGGTCTGAACTTTTTAAAGAAAAAAGATAGTACGCCACTGACATCTTTCAAATTAACAATCGTTTTTGAATTCCTCGTCCAATTTGTGACAAAAAATCTATCTTCCTATTTTTTCATACGACCCGTCATTTTTATTCAAAAAATAAAACATCTTAACCCTTACAAAGTATTCGAACTTCTAATTAGTAGTTTCTACATCTACATAAACTAGTACATCCATTATAAAAACTAATTCGAATACTTTGGAAGTGTTAAGATATTTTATTTTATTTAAAAATGAGAAGATGGTTTTTTTATCGCAAATTCAACGAGGAATTCAAAAATGATTGTTAATTTGAAATATGTCAGTGGCGTATTATCTTTTTTTCTTTGAAAAGTTCAGACCATGACCACTATGCGCGTCAATGATGAATATCAAATCCTTAATTCTATGTCAAAACATGCACAATAACTACCTTTTAAAACCCGCCCAGTTTAATTACAATGTTGTCAGTAGTTTCGACAAAATCGTAAAAAATGTGTAAAATTTTGTTTTCTTCAACGCCCTGTATCTTGAAAATGGATGGCGTTACAAAAAATTTTTATTAAGCAATCCACAATTTTTTTTTCAGTTTTTTACCTATTCTAGTGACGGTGTTACCTTTTTTGAAAAATATGTATAAAATTGTTTCAAAAAACGAAAAAAAAACCGAAAATGCGGTTTTTTATTTTTAAAGGTGCGTTTCACCAATTTTAAAAATTTGAAAAAATTCAGTGTGAAACATTATACAAAAATACACGTTATATATTTTTTTCGTGAAAACGAATGTCTTAGTTATTTTTTTATACTCATTTAAAATTTTAAAATCGTTCAAAAATTTAAATTTCCCTCCAAAAACAAAAAAAAAAAAATTTTTTTTGGGCAGAACTTTTAACGCTTACAACTTTTTTATTTAAAGTTTTTCGCTACTTCTCGATGCGGCTGAGATAAAAACTAAAAACCTAAAAACCCTAATTAGGCTCTAGGTGGGTCACATGACCACCTAGGGGGCTAAAAATTTCAAAAAGTGAGTTTCACTATATATGCTAAACGGTGACCTATGTGGAATTCCAATCGAGTTGGGGGCAGTTTTCATCATCTTACCCGGCTAGGCCCTTCGTCAAAATTTGTTAATAATGCCTTTGCAACTAAAAATTGCATATTTTTTTGTTTTTCATCAATAATTAGTGTTCAAGCGTGTGTAAGTTTAATGGATACTACACCAGAGAGAGCCGTTCAAGTTATTGAATTAATAGATGATGGACTTAGCAAGCGAGCTGTTGCTGTACAACTGGATATGACACGCGCATCGATTCAAGGAGTGTTTCAATGTTATGAGAAGACCGAATCCCTTTGTAGACGACCTGGAACAGGTCGCACTTTACAAGAGCTCGTGATGATCGCTTGATTGTGTCAACCATATTAATGTTGTTTAAATGCAACGACAGCTTCGTGAAGTAAGAGGAATGGTTATTAGTCAGTGAACATTTTTTTTATTGTTTATACATATGACCTGGCCTCTAGTGACTAATCCAGGTCGTTTTTTCCTGATGGGATTACAGATATTTTTTTATATTTTTACATTTTTTACTAAACTACTTAATCTATTTTTCTTCTTCTTCTTCAGGTGCCGTCCTCGTTCCGAAGTTTGGCTATCATCAAGGCTATGCGTATTTTTGATACCGTAGATCTAAATAATTGGCAGCTGCTGCACTTGTACCAATCTCTTAAATTCTTCAACCATGAATGTTTTCTTCTGCCAATGGATCTTTTACCTATTATTTTTCCCTGAATAATTAATTGTAGTAGCTGGTACTTTTGTCCCCTCATTATATGTCCCAAGTATTGCAGTTTGCGCTTTTTAAGAGTAAGCGCAAGTTCTTTTTCTTTCTGCATCCTTCGCAACACTTCCATGTTTGTCACTCTCTCTGTCCACGATATTCTCAGTATCCTGCGGTACATCCACATCTCGAATGCTTCTATTTGCTCTATAAATCTATTTTTACAATATACTAATTAATTTGCCATAATCTATTAATTACATTTAACAAATATATTTAACAAATTTAAACAATATACATTTGTTAAAATATTTTTGGTACTATCAACTCCCTTCTAAGTTATAAAGACACTCCCTCTATTTTTTTTTAATTTAATGAATTATTTAATGAATTATTATTTTTATTTATATATTTTATATTGAATTATTATTATTATAATTGTAAATATCTATTTTTGAATTTATATTTTATTTTATTTATTTTAACTTTATCTTACTCAATTTCATCAGGGTTGGACTATTTGTTGTCTTCTTCTATTATTATAGATTTCTTGTTGTTTTTTAGATATTATTTCTGTTAGACTGTTTAATATTCCAAAATATTCTTCATTTTGTAATATATCTTTTATTTCAATTCTTTCTAATCTTCTTCTCATTTCTCTATGTTCTTCATTTTCTATAGTATTTTCACAATGTAACACTATATGTTCTGGTGTACCTAGTTCTCCACATTCACAATATGCATCATCTTTTAAGTTAAATCTTTCCAAATATGTTGGGTACGGTCCATGTCCTATTAAAAAGTGTACTAATCCTTGTTTTGGATTAAAATAATTTGGAATGTTTTCTAATATTGGTATAAAATTGTATAAACGTCTAGATTTTGTTGAATTTTAGTCAGTGAACAGTAAGACGAACACTTGAGGAAAATAATCTGACTCCTCGAGTATCTGCGATTGGTCAAAAACTTACTGCAGCTCAGTGGCAAGCACGCCTGCGTTTTGCACGGGATTATCTGAACTGGACGTTGAAACAATGAGGATCTGTTCTGTTCTCAGATGAAACCAGAATATACCTCTAAGCCTCTAAGGTAGCGATCAAAGAAGGAAAGTGTACCGAAGACGAGGTGAGCGATTTCCAGAATGCTGCATTGAAGAGCATAGTACGTATGGAGGTGGTTTCTGCATGATCTGAGGTACAATTTTTATGGGGGCACGAACCGACCTTGTTTTCATTCGTAGGAGTAACCATATTCACGAGCGAGAAAGTCTAGCGGATCGATGAGACTTTAGCGATGCATGTGGTTACATTGCCTATATTGGAGATGAATTTATTTTTATGCAAGCCGTATACCTTAAGAATCGTGAAAGATTAGATTACCGAAGTCGGTTTCCTGGTCATGTAATGGCCGCGTGCAGTCCAGACCTCAATCCCATAAAACATTTATATGATGAACTAAAACAAACAATTCGAGCTAAACTTCATACCCCAAACTCGATCTCAGAGCCTATTATCGCAGTAGAAGAAGAGTGGCTAAACATCCAACAAGAAGCAATAGCGAACTTGGTTAGGTCTATGGCTAATCGTGTGAGAGAAGTTATTAATGCAAGAGGGGGTCATACTCATTAGGTTTGTTCTAGCATCAGTTTCAAACGGTTTGAAACCATCAGCGAATAGTGGACCAGCGCGAGTAGAGGGGATAGCACTGGTGACTTTATTATGTTCTCTCACTGACCAACTGTTTGCTGACGGTTTCTGACTAGTTTGACTGTTTGCTAGAACAAACCTATTATTAACACATTAACTGTTAAATTTTTAATTGTCAAATACCATTTTGTGTTAGCAATAAAAAAAACTTTATTTGACTGATGCATTAATTTTACAATGTTACATAATAAATAAGTCGTAATAAATTTAATTTTAATGAATCTACACATACTCATATTAAAGTATATTAAATTATAGTCCGGGATCCCAGGCCCATTTTCACCATTTTTTACTAACAAGCTAATTTTTCGTGAGTAGCTTCATTTTGACTAGACGGCCAACTTTTTTCTTACAACAATTTCCGTTTGTGGTAGCTAACAAGGGTAACAGGGATGATTTGAAATTCTGATTTGAAGATTCTCAAAAATTTATTACTAACTGTTTTTTTTTTGTTAATTCTAAAGATAATTATCTCAATTAACCTACAAAATATTTGTCCTACAAAATGCAAAGTCTTATCAAAGAGTTCCCTCTTTCCAACATGTATCATTAATGAGGTCATGAAAAATAGTTACTAACCATCTAATTTTTTTTCTATTGATTAGTTAATATTTATATATAATTTAACATCCACATTGTCCTACAAATTATGTGGTATGTTGTCTTGGTCCTACGTTCAAAAGTTGTTAATACCATAAGACCATTTTTTATTAGTACCTGTACGACAAAGGTCTCTCGTGATAGGCAAGTGTATTTTTCATCCAAATAAAACAATGTCCTACAAGAAAATAGGTGTGATCGCTAGCCTGACAAGAATTGTCATGCGCACAAAAAATGTTACGAAAAGGCCTATACGTATATAATCGATGCTAAGACACTGTAAACACGCTATGCACATGCGTACTTGTACCAGTGTAACCAGTGACGTACTGAGAATGGTTCCGCGGAACCAAGGCCCGCTCTAGATTTTTTTTTTACTTTTTTTGTTTCTAATTTGATAAGGACATTTTGAACTACACAAGTACATACTAGGAAATGTAACTTTAATAAATTTTAATTCTTGTGTAGGTACATACTCATAAATAAAAACGAAGAATACCGATTTTCTGAGAAATACAATGGGTTAGGAACGGCTATCTAATTTAGCAATTATCTCAATGAAAAACGAGATACCAAAATATTTGAATGTATTCAGCCTTATAACATCATTTGCTACATCAGCAGTAGGAAAAAGATTATAATAATTAGATATGGTAAAAATATGCTAATTTACGATTTTTGTCTTTTTTCTCTCGATTTTTTGTTTGTTTATTTGTATATATTTGTTTGTTTTCAAAATTATCCAAAAAATATGTCAGTATGAAAAACGATAGGATAAATATTAATTTATGTTTTAAATTAGCTTGATGATTTATGATTGAAGATATTTATTGAGATAATTATCTTGAGAATTAACAAAAAAAAAAACAGTTATTGATAAATTTTTGAGAATCGTCAAATCAACATATTTCATCCCTACCACCCTTGTTCGCTAACAAACGGAAATTGTTGTACGGAAAAAAGTTGGGCGTCTCGTCAAAATGAAGCTACTCGCGAAAAATTAGCTTGTTAGTAATAAAAGGTGAAAATGGTCCTGGGATCCCGGACTGTTATCTTTTAAACAGTATATCCATTTTGTTGATCCGAGTAATAGTTTCTGAAGAAAATATAGTTAAAGTCAAAAGTTTAAAGTGGGCCGATTTCTATGCACTTTAGTTTAGCTGCTTCTTATTAACAAACTGCATTATCTACTAAGCTCAATTATTTTGACATTTGAAGGGTACAGGGGAAAAACGATCAAAGTCACAAAAAGTGAAAATGGCGGGTTTTGTGTTTTTTGTAAATATATACTATTGGAACCGTTCAAGTTCGGCAAAGCGACACCTATTTCTACGCTCTGCAACTTTATTCGCACTTTTAATTATATTGGACAATTATATTAGTCCTGGTTACTGGATAATTGTCAAGGCCATAGTCCAAAAAAATAATAAAAACAAAAATAAGATTCAGGTTATGTTATTAAAACGTAAACAATTGTATGTAGTAAATAAAATTAGTTATTAAAATGCAGCACTGCAAGCAAAATACAATTAATTAAATTTACCTTTATATAATAATTGCATATCATATCAATATTGTGGAGCAACATATAATTTTTCTTCTTCAATGACAGTAGATATGAAATGTACGTCAATTTGACCAATTGACAATATGAATTATTTAAGAAAATTGCAATATTTCTCCGCTATTCGCGCACGATCGTTTCTCAATTCCCTTCCAACTACTTGCACACCGCGAATAACATAGCAGTTTTAAAACAGGGGAAAAATGATCGCATCCGCACAATTTCAGGTAAAATATTACAAATTATAAACAAATTATACATTGACGTAAACTTTAAGTTAGTTTTTCTCCAAACTAGTTTCCAGGTCGATTCAGCCTGAATAAAATGTGTACCTTGGGTAAAACCAGGGGCAATAATAGGCGGTTGAAGCGTAGCACTGGCCTTGTTATCTTCGTTGTATACCATAGGCCCTAGAGATAGCAGACTACCCTGCTATAATCCCAAAGCCGCATTAGCGGTATAAAACGGGAGACTATTATAGTTTTCCGTGACTTTGATAGTTTTTCTCCTGTACCCTTCATTTGTTTTACCTGTCCTGTACCCTTCATGCATTAAATTTTAAAGTCACACAGCAGCCCAGATAATCCGCGCACGTATAATCGGGGTTCTACTGTATTTGCATTTAACAAAATTCAATTTTGGAATTAACTGAACAAATTTTAGAACCGAAAATATATAGCTTATTTAATTTCTATTTCAATGGATACCAAATTAATATTTCAAATGTCACAAAACCAAGTTTTTGCCAAACATGAGCCCCCAAGTATATTTAGAATTGCTAAAGACACTTTGCACAAATTTTCATACTGCTAAAGTACCTATTCAAAAACCAACTCTTGTCTAGTCAAACTCTTGAACTATGGATTAATATAAGAGAGTATTAGATATTTGCAGAACTGCAAGATGTATCTGTTATACAGTATGTGTAACTTGAAACCATATGGGAAACTTTTTTATTATCAATTTTACGAAAAAAAGTTATTCTTCATAAAGTCCTCTGCATGGTCTAAAACCTAAGATTCAATCACCAGATATCAAATTTTATCAACAGTATACGAGGTATGTCAAAAAATATGAATTTCGCTCAAGAGAAAAGTACCTTTATATTTCACAATATCGAAAATTGTTATTAAGAAAAGTTGTTTGGAATTAAAAATTATGTTATAATATACATTTACATTCTTCTAATTGAAAAAAAAATATTTAATTTAATTTAAATTACGGATCATTTTTATTACGATAACTCAGTTATTATTAATTTTACGAAAAAAGTTATTCTTTATAAAAAGCTCTGCATAGTGTAACAACTAAGATGCAATTATAAGATATAAAATTTTATCAATTTCATACGAGGTGTGTAAAAAATATGAATTTCGCTCGAGAGTAAAGAACCTTTATTGTTTAATTAGACGGATGTAATTGCATATTGAAACATAGTTTTAAATTCCAAACATTTTATTATAATAACAATTTTCAATATTGTGAAAAATAAAGCTATGTACTTTACTCTTGAGCGAAATTCATATTTCTTTATATATCTCGTATAAAATTGATAAAATTTGATATCTTATACATAATTCCATCTTAGCTGTTAGACTATCTAGACCTTAATGTTGTTCTGAAGCTGTTTTCTTGTGGCATTTTTGTAATTAACTATTTTTAATGGGAAATAAGCCACAATTTTACTAAAAATTGATATTATTAAAGTTTCGACGTCCAAATCAGATGCCGCTGTCAAAATACAAAAAATATTAAATTAAACAAAAATGTTGTTGCTTAGTAAAAAATTCTAATAATTTATTTAATCTGACTCATTTATATCGGCAATTCAGACATACAGGGTGCGCCAAACCTCTGGTTTTCTTTGATTACGGCTAAACTATGAGATATACAAAAAAATGTTTATAACAAAACTAATGCGTATCAAAGAGGTCTATAATCTAAAATTTTTTTCGATTATACAGGGTGAGTCAGAACGACGGTATGAACCAAAGTTGTATTTATTTAAAAGGCACACCCTGTATATTAAATCATTTTTGAATATATTATTTAAAAATATGAAAAAATTGTATAAGGTCTCATAGGCCTAAAGTTAATAATTTTCGAAATATTTACATTTTTATTGAGAAAAATGGTAATATTTATAGGGTTGTGGATTATGTTTCCAAGGTACTAAAAATTTAAGTGATAGGTCAAAGTTTTTATAATATAATGTTATTTTTAAATAGTTTAATATCTTTTACTTTTAGCCATAAAATATACAGTGTGATCACTATTTGCAAATACAAAATGTTCTCAATTTTTTTAAATGGGACACCCTGTATATTAGTTTTGCATTTTGTAGTAAATATTACAACCTTTCTTTTGATATAAGGTTGTATGTACCTAGCATGTTTCGTTTTGTAGATATTTAAAAAAAACTATAGATTTTATGTTTTTGCGGATTTATTAAAAAATTTTTTGCAAAAAAAAATAAATATAATCTGGTTTTAGAAACATACACTAAAATATCAATCATGAAGATAAAAACGTAATTAAAGATTAAAATAAATCGTATGCTAGTACAATTCAATTGAATTTAATAACTTTAAATTATTTTACAAAAAATATTTTACCATACCTACTAATGAATGCACAAATTAGTTACTACATTAAATAAATAGCCAAATTTTAAATCTACCTTAGTAATTTTTCTACCACTGAACTTTGCTGTACCAAATTAATATTTGTTAGTTATATTGTATTTAGTTAAACTTTTAATTTACCTTTTAAATTTACTTACATACATCTTGAGAATATAATAATTATTATAAAGTAGTATGCTTTGAAACAAATGAATGTTAAATGTATCAGCCAAATTTTTTATTAATATAAATAGTATTTACTGGTGTCACAAAAGCTGGTAATACTTTTGTAGTTGAAATTTTTGTAACAATTTTTTATATTTTAAATTTTAATTTTTCAACCGAACAATTGGTGGATATCACATTTGTTTTGGGCAAAACCATTAGAAATTATTACCAGTTTTGTGACACGAGTAGGTACATAGATACTATTTACTTCTTAATATACTTCCATAACGTTCATTTGTTTCAAAGCATACTTTATACTTTCTCAAGATGTAGTAACTGATCTTTCATAAATACAATATAACTAACAATTAATTTGGTACAGGAAAGTTGCTACGGTAGAAAAATTACTACGGTTGATTTAAAATTTGGTTCGTACTAGCATACGATTTATTTTAATCTTTAATTACGTTTTTATTTTCATATTTTATATTTTAGTGTATGTTTCTAAAACCAGATTATAAATATTTTTTATGCAAAAAAATTTTTAAATAAAAAATCCGCAAAAATGTATAATCTATATAGTGCGGCAGATTCGTGCAAATATTATAAGAATTGCACATTTAACGATACAAGCGTATAATTTGGTCCACATATACTGCATATATAAAGGTTCAAATTTAGATATGAGGCCATCTCAGATTTTGCCTTATACAAAAGTGGCGGTCATTCAAAATGGGCGACTATACATATATGACTAATAGCACGATATCTATTGAATGAAAAGTCCGATTTCAACCAAATTTGGTAGTTAGGCTTGTTTTGTGATTTACAAGATCGATGTCGTGAACTGGAAGAATCGGTATACCAGAAGTTGTGTTTTTCCTGTTTTTTTATGTAAAACTATTTTATATTATGTAAATAATTTATTTTCAATTTTTTCACCCTGTATATATTAATTTTTCAAAATAGTAACACCACTATTGAAAAGAGCGTAAACATATGTTTTAGGAAATATTTTGAACTTTTTAGTCATGTTAATTATAATTACCATTTAATAAATGCATAACGTATCTTCACATGTACCTATGTGTGGCAGATTCGTGCAAATATTATAAGAATATTATTGTACATTTAATGGTAGAGTCATATAATTTGGACCACAAATACTACACATACAAAAGTTCAAATTTAGATATGAGGCCATCTCAGATTTTGCCTTTTACAGAAATGGCGAGCTTTCAAAATGGCGGCTATACATATGTGACTAATAGCATGATAACTTTTGAACGAAAAGTACTATTTCAGCCAAATTTGGTATCAAGTTTTTTTTTGATGAATAAGGTCGAGGTCTTGAACCGGAAGAATCAGTTTACCAGAAGTTGTGTTTTTACTGTTTTTTATGTAAAAATATGTTGTTTTTTTCAATTCTTTCACCCTGTACATATTAATTTTTCAAAAAGGTAATACCGACATTGAAAATAGTGTAAAAATATTTTTTAGTTACTTTGAACTTTTTAGTTATGTTAATTACCATTTAATAAATGCATAACGTATCTTCACACATACCTATATGCGGTAGATTCATTTTGAATGCCCGCCATTTTTGTAAAAGACGAAATCTGAGATGGCCTCATATCTAAATTTGAATCTTTGTATGTGTAGTGTGTGTGGTCCAAATTATATGCTTTTACCATTAAATGTACAATAATTCTTATATTATTTGCAAGATTGCGCCGCACATAGTTTCATAGGTACATGTTAAGATACGTTATGCATTTATTAATTGGTAATTAACATAACTAAAGAGTTCAAAATATATCCTAAAAAATATTTTTACGCTCTTTTCAACGCCGATATTAACTTTTTTAAAAATTAATATATACAGGGTGGAAGAATTGGTAAAAAACAACATGTTTTTATATAAAATCAGGAAAAACACAACTTCTGGTAAATCGATTCTTCCGGTTCAAGACCTTGGTCTTACACATAAAAAAAGAATATATATACCAAATTTGGTTAAAATCTGACTTTTCGTTCAAAAGTTATCGTGCTATAAGTCACATATGTATAGTCACCATTTTGAATGCCCGCCATTTTTGTAAAAGGTAAAATCTGAGATGACCTTTTATCTAAATTTGAACCTTGATGTGTGTAGTATATGTGGTCCAAATTATATGCTTCTACCATTAAATGCACAATAATTCTTATAATGTTTGCACGAATTTGCCATATATATATATATATATATATATATATATATATATATATATATATTATATATTTTTTCATATATATATATATATATATATATATATATATATATATATATATATATATATATATATATATATATATATATATATATACATCCTACTATCAATTTGGCATCGATACATTATGCATTTACCATCGATTTGGCATCGTCTTGCAAAGTGGCATCTGTATATCGATGCCACTTTACACTACCTTAATAACTTTTTTTCTGCACTTGTTACCAGAAGTCTAATCAACTCGGTAGTTAGAGATTTGATTTCTTGATGTTACTTTAATATATCAGCTTTCTTTGTTTATCCCTTACTAAGTTATATAAGTTTATTCCATAAAATGTTTGAGTCCAAAATGATGGTACAGTGAAAATATTATATACATTTAGTTCAGTGTTTTACCGTTTTGTCGCTGCCGCTATATACATGAAAACGTATATCCCACTTTCATTATCAATCATTTTGGCATCAGAAATTTGGCATCACTGTTGAATATAATATTATCCACACCGAAAAATAGGCAATTTGAGAATGTATATATTATTTTCATCAACAAATCATTCTGGCATCATGTTGTTTTCACCCAATTTTGAAAAAATGTGAAAACGTTGTATTATCCACGTCCGTCTGTCTGTACTCACAACTCCTCCGTCAACATACCAGCTAGAATGACAAATGAGGTGTCAACTGAAAGCTGATAATCCAAGGATGGTACTAAAGGTGAGATATTTGACCTTGGCGGTCTGTTTGTCGGTCTGTCCGACCGCGAATATAATTCCTCCATCATTATACCAGGTAGAATGACAAATGAGGTGTCAAATGAAAGCTTATAATCCAAGGATGGTACTAAAGAAGGTGAGATATTTGACCTAGGCTGTCTTTCCGTCGGTCCGTACGACCGCGAATATAACTCCTTCGTCATTATACCAGGTAGAATGACAAATAAGGTGTAAAATGAAAGCTTATAATCCAAGGATGGTACTAAAGTTGACATATTTGACTTATGCGGTCTGTGCGTCGGTCCCTCCGACCGCGAATATAACTCCTCCATTATTATACAAGCTTGAATGATAAATGAGGTGTCAAATAAATGCTTATAATCCAAGGATGGTACTAAAGGTGAGATATTTGACCTAGGCTGTCTTTCCGTCGGTCCGTACGACCGCGAATATAACTTCTCCGTCATTATACCAGGTAGAATGACAAATGAGGTGTCAAATGAAAGCTTATAATCCAAGGATGGTACTAAAGGTGAGATATTTGACCTAGGCTGTCTTTCCGTCGGTCCGTACGACCGCGAATATAACTCCTCCGTCATTATACCAGGTAGAATGACAAATGAGGTGTCAAATGAAAGCTTATAATCCAAGGATGGTACTAAAGTTGACATATTTGACTTGGGCGGTCTGTGCGTCGGCCCCTCCGACCGCGAATATAACTACCAGCTTGAATGATAAATGAGGTGTCAAATAAAAGATTATAATCCAAGGATGGTACTAAAGGTGAGATATTTGACCTAGGCTGTCTTTCCCTCGGTCCGTACGACCGCGAATATAACTTCTCCGTCATTATACCAGATAGAATGACAAATGAGGTGTCAAATGAAAGCTGATAATCCAACGATGGTACTAAAGGTGAGATATTTGACCCAGGCTGTCCTTCCGTCGGTCCGTACGACCGGGAATATAACTCCTCCGTCATTATACCAGGTAGAATGACAAATGAGGTGTCAAATGAAAGCTGATAATCCAAGGATGGTACTAAAGGTGAGATATTTGACCTTGGCTGTCTGTCCGTCGGTCTGTCCGACCGCGAATATAACTCCTCGATCATTATACCAGGTAGAATGACAAATGAGGTGTCAAGTGAAAGCTTATAATCCAAGGATGGTACTAAAGGTGAGATATTTGACCTAGGCTGTCTTTCCGTCGGTTCGTACGACCGCGAATATAACTCCTCCATCATTATACCAGCTTGAATGATAAATGAGGTGTCAGATGAAAGCTTATGATCCAAGGATGGTACTAAAGGTGAGACATTTGACCTAGGCTGTCTTTCCTTCGGTCCGTACGACCGGGAATATAACTCCTCCGTCATTATACCAGGTAGAATGACAAATCAGGTGTCAAATGAAAGCTGATAATCCAAGGATGGTACTAAAGGTGAGATATTTGACCTTGGCGGTCTGTCCGACCGCGAATATAACTCCTCGATCATTATACCAGGTAGAATGACAAATGAGGTATCAAATGAAAGCTGATAATCCAAGGATGGTACTAAAGGTGAGATATTTGACCTTGGCGGTCTGTCCGTCGGTCTGTCCGACCGCGAATATAACTCCTCGATCATTATACCAGGTAGAATTACAAATGAGGTGTCAAATGAAAGCTTATAATCCAAGGATGGTACTAAAGGTGACATATTTGACCTTGGCGGTCTGTCCGACCGCGAATATAACTCCTCGATCATTATACCAGGTAGAATGACAAATGAGGTATCAAATGAAAGCTGATAATCCAAGGATGGTACTAAAGGTGAGATATTTGACCTTGGCGGTCTGTCCGTCGGTCTGTCCGACCGCGAATATAACTCCTCGATCATTATACCAGGTAGAATTACAAATGAGGTGTCAAATGAAAGCTTATAATCCAAGGATGGTACTAAAGGTGACATATTTGACTTAGGCGGTCTGTGCGTCGGACCCTCCGACCGCGAATATAACTCCTCCATTATTATACCAGCTTGAATGATAAATGAGGTGTCAAATAAAAGATTATAATCCAACGATGGTACTAAAGGTGAAATATTTGACCCAGGCTGTCCTTCCGTCGGTCCGTACGACCGGGAATATAACTCCTCCGTCGTTATACCAGGTAGAATGACAAATGAGGTGTCAAATGAAAGCTAATAATCCAAGGATGGTACTAAAGGTGAGATATTTGACCTTGGCGGTCTGTCCGTCGGTCTTTCCGACCGCGAATATAACTCCTCGATCATTATACCAGGTAGAATGACAAATGAGGTGTCAAATGAAAGCTTATAATCCAAGGATGGTACTAAAGGTGAGATATTTGACCTAGGCTGTCTTTCCGTCGGTTCGTACGACCGCGAATATAACTCCTCCATCATTATACCAGCTAGAGTGATAAATGAGGTGTCAAATGAAAGCTTATAATCCAAGGATGGTACTAAAGGTGAGATATTTGACCTAGGCAATCTTTCTGTGGGTTCGTACGACCGCCAATATAACTCCTCCGCCATTATACCGGGTAGAATTACAAATGAGGTGACAAATGTCAAAGTTTAGTAAAAATGACTCAAAATTAGTAAATTCGTATATCAATCCACGCAAAGTTTCACGTAAAATTCAAATATCGTCTTCCAGTTCTACTTTCGATTACTTTGGGTGAAAACCTAGGACTTACGAAGTCCAATTACTTGTTTTGTTTAAAAATAAGGCATATCATAGACATGCCTTAGGCATCATAGAAGACAATGACACAGAAAAATCAAAACACAGCAGCATGTCAAAAAGGCCTTAGTTATGTATCTTCGGTCCTGTTAGTCCAATCGTGATGTATAGCACCTTAAATGATAGGATTTGACAAACAGAATACAATGACATAGAAAAATCAAATACAACAGCATGTCAAAAGGGCCTTAGTAGCGTATCTTCGGTCCTATTAGTCCAATCGTGACGTACAGCATCTTAAATAATAGGACTTCATAAATAGAATCAAATTTGACACAAACAAATCAAATACAGCAACAAGTCAAAAGGGCCTTTGTTATGTATCTTCGGTCCTATTGGTCCAATCGTGACATACAGCAACTCAAATGATAGGGTTAAACGAACAGAATACAATGACACAGAATAATCAATTACAGCAACATGCCAAAAGGGCCTTATTTACGTATCTTCGCTCCTATTGGTCCAATCGTGGAGTACAGCACCTCAAATAACTGGATTTGTCAAATAGAATACAATGACATAGAAAAATCAAATACAGCAGCATGTCAAAAGGGCCTTAGTCTTGTATCTACGGTCCTATTGGTCCAATCGTGATGTTCAGCACCTCAAATAATAGTATTTGACAAATAATATAAAATGGCAAAGAAAAATCAAATACAGCAACATGTTAAAAGGGCCTTAGTCATGCAGCTTCGCTACAATTGATCCAATCGTGACGTACAGCGCCTCAAACGATGGGATTTAACGGGCAGAATGCGGCTGTAGACAAATCAAAATGGCGGCATGTAATAGCACCTTAAAATTGTAGAAATAAAATGGATTAACGCACAGAGGTGTATGACATATTATGTGACAGTATTTAACAAATTGAATACGATTACATATGTCCAGTTTTTGACAAGTGACTTCTCTACATGATAAACGCGAAAAGGCTCCGTTCGTTCACTGTTCGACATAGGCCTCCCGTTCACTGCATATATCCACTGCTTCCTGAAGCCGTGACATAAGAGGATAGAATTTAACGAATTAAACGACAAAGAAGACTAAACAAGGCAGCGTGCGGGAAAAACAGGACCATCCTTTGTATACTCCACAGGAAAGCATTATATATTCAACGTTAGAATTATGTTATAGTATAAGGGTATATATTTTTAAATGATAAATATATTTTTTTATTTAGTACATTCCGTACGTTTTTTAAACATGATCAGGAGAATTTGTTGCCTGAAGTCTATAAAAGAATTTCCTAACAATCCTTGTGTTATGGATTATTTTTGAGAATGTGTTTAAAAGGTAGCTTACATGCTTATTGTTCAATGGTCTTATCAGTTTTAAGCGCTTGTCTTTTTGTAGGGCTATTAATTGTGATTTCAACCATTCTTGCGGGACAATGCCTTTTCAGTAAATGAAGTGAATATTGTTATACATTTAATTTTTTTCCTCAATTAATTGGATGCCCCCTACTGGTGTTTGGTCTAAGCTTACAGCTTTTCCCCATTGAAGCTATTTTATAACTAATTATAATTAGGGGTACGGAATTTTCGCAAACAAAAACATGAATTTCGCATTTACTTTTTTTATAATTACAAAATTTCGCATTTATTTTTAACTACGAGTAAAACAACAGAAAACATTAATTAAAAGCTAGCATCGTTGTAATTTCGACATTCGACTCTTTAAGAGCTGTTCTTCGATCTGTCACTACAATATTATATGTGCTGAAGAATCGTTCTGCGTCTACGCTGTTCGTTGGACTCCAAATGCTCTGTAATGCTGCTTTAGCAAATGACGGAAAACTGCACTGTGTAGCAATTGTGTCTTGTGTCACACAGATATAGGTCATCTGTTGCAAATTCTTTGACTCGATCACTCAAAATTGTTTTAGGGCGTCCCATTTTAGGGGATACTTTAAGTAACTTTATGTTACTATGAAAACTTTTTTGATAGACCATGTTCTTAATAAAAATTGACGGAATGAGCACTGATTGTCCTGTTTGACTAATTTATATGTTTAGGAAATAAGAATTAGCCGACTTTTATTCCTACTTAGATTTTTACCAATACAAAAGACCGAAATGCAGATAACAACAGTCAGATTATTTATATTTCTCAAAGAATCAACATTGAAAAATATCAATTCCTTATCTTATCTTTATCTATTTAATGATGAACAATGAAAGTTCCTTCTGTTTCAACACGTGTTAGAAAAATAAACAACCTTTCAAAAATTATGTACAATAGAAAACTTTCCGTAAAATCTTTCCATGCCTTATTTACTTCGTAACTACCTACTTATTTACGGGCGAGTTGGGCACCTGCAGGTATTTCGCGGAAATAAACAAAAACTCCACATTTCACATTTATCGCATTTATGTTCAAAATTTCGCCGAAATTCGCATCTATTTCGTAAAAACGAAAATTCCGTACCCCTAATTATAATAAAACAGTTGGTCCAGAATCATTATCTCGTTGACTGTTTCTTGTTTATCGTTGATAATTCTGCCGTTTGAACTTTCTGATAATCCATATATTTTCTCTATCTGCTCTTAAAGTGTGTTTATTATATTATTTTCTTTCTCATTTAATTTACACCGATCCAGACTAGTATAGCTCCATATAACAGTTCTAGTTCTGCAGTAACGAATCAATACTTTTATTTAGCACATTAATTTTTGTTTTGTCTTCGGGTCTATTAAATAATTTTCTTGCACTGTTTCTCGCAATTTTTAATTATCCATTTATTACTCTACTTGTCTTATTTTTTGAATATACGACTTGAATAAAGACTTTAATGTTTTTCCAGTCGTTATTGTTTAGTAGACTGGAATATTGAGATATTAATTCTTTACATTACATATTTGGCTTTCGGTGATTTTCTATTATTAATATGAAGCTGGAAGTGTTAGGTTACACTGGTTTTTGATATTTGGTCCAGAGTTCCCTCTCAATTCTTTTGTCGGATTTCTCTTTAATATTATCGCAGCTGCATGCACTGGTACTAGGTTCTGAGTGCTCAGGTGACCTTTGAAGGACTCCCAATTACTCTATTTCGTCCACTTCTGAGGTGGGTTCAGAAGTGGATATCAACTTCTATTCCATTATTCCATATCTATTTATATGCCATCTAATGATTTTATTTTAAATTTAGCTGCTTGATCTTCTTCATGAGTAATAAAATTTTTGTTATTTTTGCTACTTAGCATAAAGCATTAGAAAGTCTGTAAGCTTTTTTTGTGAACTGCTGAAGTGCGTCCTATAAAAGTAGACATATTTTCATGAAAAACATGTTTTCATGAAAATTCTTTAATTTTATTCAATATGTTCAATACAGCGATTTTAACGGTTTTACAATTTTTTTATGTCGATGCCGTGCGCATAATACGATTCTGAAAGCTCTGAAAAATAGTTATTTTTTTCTTCAATTATCTCAGCTGATTTTTTTATTTACGAGTCATTTCTTCAGATTTGGGAACACTTAATAATCGGAGGGGGCCAAGTCAGGAGACTAAGCCGCATGAGAAAGTAATTCGAACCCCAACTCGAATTTTTGCTACTGTGACAACGCTCTTGTGAGTCGATGTATTGCCTTAGGTCTTGAGAACACTTTAAAGAACACTTTTTTCTTCTGTTTATAGAGTCGTTTTTCATTCATCACATACCGGAACTCACCACATAAATTTTGAAGACCCTGACATCAAAACTGTATTAAATTATATGTGATCTAAGTAAGTTATAGAAAAAGTCAGAATAGATAGAGTAGAACACTTATAAAAAAAATTGTAACAAGCAATTGGACATCGTAAGTTCTAATTTTTCACCCAAGGTGACCGGAAGTTGAACCGGCAGTCGATATTTGAACTCTTCGTGTAACTTTTTGTCAGTTGATATGACGGATGAATTTTGTTCACCGACAGACATGGACGAACAGACAGGCATGAAACCGGAAGTATGTATTTGTTCTGGTCTTTCTTAGTCGCGTTGAATAATAGTTTGTACTATTTCGACGAATTTAAAACAGTACTTTCGGTTGCAACTCTGGAACAGCCAGTCCGAGGTCAAACTTCTCACATAAAATATCATATTTTGGTTATAGGCTTTCATTTGACACCTTATTTGTCATTCTTTCTGTCCTACTAACAGAGGAGTTGTGTTTATTGACGGACAGACATGGATAATTCTAGGTTTTCACATTTAATAATAAAAACAATAATTATATAATTCAGTTAACCTGACTATGTCATTGTGATAATGACTTCTTATCTAAAAGTGACAACGGCAATCATTCCATTCACTCACGGTAAAATATCGCAAAACCTCCAGATTTTAAAGAACCGCTTGGATTGACATGAAATTTGGCACACACGTAGCTAAGATGCCAAAGAAAAAAATGAGATTATGCCGATATGTTCTCTTGCCCTGGATGTGACTTTCACCCCTTCTTGGGGGTGAAAAAACATACGTTCAAAATAAGTCCGGGAGTGGATAAACTGACTAATTCTAATTCTAAGCAAATTTTGTTCTATAAAAGTTTTAAACGGCTGAAAATATTATAAGAATTTTTTGCTCTACATTGTGCTTTCTATCTATACCTTTAAGGAACGCACTATTTTCGGGGACACCCTGTATATGATCTGTAAGTTGCATTGGTTAAAAATGCTTATTTTTGAAAGGGGTTTTGTTGAAAGGGCTCTAACGAATCACTAGTCACGAGTATGTATATGCAAATTTTAAACAGCCATATCTTAACCAATTTTTGTCTTCCAGAAAATCAAAAAATCCCAAATATTTAAAAAAGCAAAACCTACATTTTTTACTCTTTAAGATATTTGGTATCACTAATAATTTTTAAGTTATTTTGAAAAAAGTCTTTTTTTTTCAAAATTAATGATTTAAAATTTACTTTAAAACCAAATTTTTTCACAAATAAGCACTTTGAACTGATGAAACTTACAAACACAAACAATACATAAAGTTACTTGTGAAGTGGTAACGATTAATTCCATTTGGGCTGTTAATTAGAGGGAGATTTTTACGATATTTTTAACCAAAAAATAAGGAACAACTGTATTTTGAGCGTAACTTGCTTACTCTTGCTGCTAGAAACTTTTTAAAAAAATAAAAATAAACGTTTTCTTAAACACTTTAAAAAAGTTGTAATAAGTTTTCCCAGAAAAGTGTTTAATTTTTTTTATTTCACGTTAAAATATTCGATTTGGAATTTGACATATAAGAGCTTATTTTTCACTATAGTCTGTTTTTAAACCAAGAGGAGTAATTCAAATTTCCCGCGCCGTAAACCTTGTTTGTAATTGGTACAACCTCAGGCAATTTTACTCATATCAAATTTTGACAATAATGACATTTATAAAATTTTAACACTATTGGCATTTCATAGGTTAGTTTATTTATTTTATCAGCGATTTTTGCGTTTTCTGCGTTATTCCTTTTATTTTTAGATTTTTAGTCAATATTACCGTCAAAGGCCGATATGATCAACCAAAAAAGAAGATGTATCTGAAGATATTTCTAGTGACTTTCTTGGGTGTGAATCTGTCTTTTTACCCTAATAGCACAAGGACGTCCAATGGACGTCCATAGGACGTCCTTCACGGACTTTAAGGACGTCCGTTTACGTCCGAGGAACGTCCTTTATACGTCCTATTTTGGTCCAAATGTCGCGCTACCGAACGTCCATTGGACGTCCATCTAAGGTCCGAGGGGACGTAAATTGGACTTTAATCGGACGTAAATTGGACCTTAACAGGACGTCCTAGTTTGGTCCAAAGCCACATTGCCAAATGTCCAATGGACGTCCACCTAACGTCCGAGGGGACCTAAATTGGACCTTAATCGGACGTAAATTGGACGTTAATCGAACGTAAATTGGACCTTAATCGGACGTAAATTGGACCTTAATCGGACGTCCTAGGGGACGTAAATTGGACCTTACCAGGACGTCCTAGTTTGGTCCAAATGCCTCGTTGCCAAACGTCCAATGGACGTCCATCTAACGTCCAATGGACGTCCACCTAAAGTCCGAGGGGACGTTCGGTGGACGTCAATTGGACCTTCATAGGACGTCCCAGTTTGGTCCAATGTCGTGCTGCCGAACATCTATCTAACGTCCTGAGAGGACGTTCGGTGGACGTCTAGCGACGATATTTAGACCTGTGGAGAATGTATTGTGGGAAATAAAAAATACATTTTTTAAGGAAATTATATTACATCTTATATTAAATTACAATTATTGGATATTACATTATTTACATTAAATTACAATTACACTTCTCCAAGAAATTAACGCACCACCTTAAAATGATGCATTTTTGATGTCTCGAATTTCCTAAACCTGTTGTCCAATCTCAGTGATTTTTTTAATAATATTATAGCCTAGGCTACAAGGTTACCTCCTTAAGCTTGTCATGAACGGGGAGCTATACTGTAATATATTATGTATATTATATCATATCACTCCCTATAGTAATGAGTGAGCCTGGAGACACGGAACTAATGGTTCCGTGTGTGCAGGCTCACTCATTACTATAGAGAGCTATGTGATATAATATATATTACAGTATATAGCTCCCCGTGCATGACAAGCTTAAGGAGGTAACCTATAGCCTAGGCTATAATATTATAAAAAAAATCACTTAGATGGGACAACTGGTTTAGGAAATTCGAGACATCAAAAATGCTCAATTTTTAAGGTGGTGCGTAATGGGCTGTATATTATACATATACATATTATTTCAAATCGACACCTTGCTCATTTGGAGATAATGGACAATTTCTTAAAAAGAAGATATTCTATCTATGTATACTTATTATACAGAGAGCACGTAAAGGTTGGAATAAATTCATTTTTTTTTGAGAATGGAGGATTTTGGAGAAAAATCCCGAAACAGGTCAATTTTTGTTTTTAAATTACGACTTTTTGGCATATATATCATACTAGTGACGTCACCCATCTGGGCGTTATGACGTCATCGATGATTTTTTTAAATGAGAATAGGAGTCGTGTGATAGCTTATTTGAAAGGTAATTCAATTCTCTATTCAGTAATATAAACATTAACATAATTATTTATACAGGGTGTCCAAAATTTTTTTTTGATTAAATTAATTGACATGGAAAGAAGAATGTATGTAATTTATTTAATTCAAAATACATTTTACTGCTCTCAGAAAACAAAAAAATGTTTATTTGAAAAATATTCATGGCTTTTCGCTTAAATTAAATATTCAAACTGTCACGAGGCTGGTGGGTGGCTGCTTTAATATTGAATTTAAGCAAAAAACAATATTTATTTGCCAAATAAACATTTTTTGTTGTCTTCTGATAGCAGTAAAATGTATTTTGAATTAAATAAATTACGCACATTCTTCTTTTTATGTCAATTAAATTAATTCAAAAAAAATTTTTTGGACACCCTGTATAAATAATTATGTTAATGTTTATATTACTGAATAGAGAATTGAATTACCTTTCAAATGAGCTATTATACGATCCCTATTTTCATTTAAAAAATTCATCGATGACGTCATCACGCCCAGATGGGTGACGTCACTAGTATAATATATATGCCAAAAAGTCGTAATTTAAAAATAAAAATTGACATGTTTCAGGATTTTTTTCCAAAATAGTCCATTCTCGAGAAAATGAATTTATTCCAACCTTTACGTGCTCACTGTATAGTGTAATATTATATTATAATATTATAATAATCATTCAACTTTTGTCTAATTTTTTTTCATCCGCCTTCGCTTTCTGTCTTTAGATAATTCAATATTATAAATAGATTATAAAATACTGAGATAAATACTTTTTGCTTACTAGGTACAATAACCAACCCAATCTGTTTGACAAAAGAACCGTTATGGGTAAAGGTAATAAGTTAAGACGAACAAAAGGCGACCGCGGTAGCGAAACTTTCCTTTAACAATTGTAATTCAAAATTCAAGGAAGTCTATACTTTATAGAAAATCAAAAAGATTGGCTAGAATACAAATATGTACTTATACAGAGTGTTTGGTGAAGAATAGGCCATAGATTAACCTTAGATTTCGGAGGGTAAAATAGGTCGATTTAAGTTAACTTACGTTAGTACTAAAGTTGATAATAACCGAAATACAAGGTGTCAAATGTAAACTTTTATTTTATTTATTCTTGAATATTTCCTAACAAGCATGGGATAATATCACGAAATTTGGTAAGCGGGGTTTTTTTGGGACAAGAAATCTAAATTCAACACCAAAATTGATGTATTGCCCAGGAAATAATCAAGAATAAAATAAAAGTTTAAATTTGACACCCTGCATTTCGGTTATTATCATCTTTCGTACTAAAGTAAGTTAGCTTAAATCGACCTATTTTAAGCTCAGTAATCCAAGGTTAAGCTATGGCCTATTTTTTACCAAACACCCATAAGATTGAAAAATGTATGAAAAATATACCAGAAAGAATAAGAAATATATATCAAAGAGCATGAAAAAATATGTAAATGTAATAAAAAACGTAAATAATACCAATGTTTGGATACCAGTTGTCCTGGCTGGTGGTTTTTTCCATCATTCTCGGTGAGTTTGTCCTCTAGGCCATCAGGGATCGATAGGCTATGTCCAGACGGTGGTAGCAGCAGAGTCTGAATGCTTCCTCTTTGGCGTTCACTTACCAAGAAGTGACTGGCTGCAACGTGGAGCTCCAGTAGCTGTCTGGGGTTGATGGCTCCGAAAACTCCTCATCTGATCGAGGAATCAGGAACATAGACTGTTTCGGCACTTCAGAAAAACTCCAGGAGCAGGAATCCTCAGGGTGGTAGATCAAAATGTTGTGCGCCTATGTCAAAGGGGCACATAATAATCCATTGGATGGGCTTATGCATTGATGCTCTAAATGGCCCGATGAGGCGGTCGGACTCTGTGTTATGTTGTGAAACAGCGTCTTCATAGTTTTACGTAATATATAGTATATGTATAAGTATATTATACTTTAATTCGTATATAATATAATTTCTTACATTATGAAAATCAGTGGTTAATGAATAAAACTCTACGCGGGAGCCCTAACGACGACAACGACTGAGAGATCAACTCTCCAACTTCGAACTGATATCGGTGGGTGAATCGAAAATCTATCGCCTATCGTTATAGTTTTGTGAACAGAGGAACCAAGTAGTGGGGGTGATTTTCAGACGTCCACAAAAAGTCCGTATTTCGTCCAGTACGGACGTCCAAAGGACGTTCGTATTTATTCCACCATCGGACGTCCACCATCGGAAGTCCGAAGGACGTACATATTTAGTCCACCGTATTCATATTTATTCCACCCGAAGTACGTCCAACGTCGGACGTCCAAAGGACATCCATTTATAGTCCATAGACATTAGGACTAAGACTGGACCTATTTTGGGCACGGCCACGTATATTCAACTTCAAAAAGATGCTCTTAAGATTCATTTTTAGTACAGATACATTGATAAAAATTATATTTTTGCTTACTAGAATTAATTAGCAAACTTATGTCATCTTGGTAACTAGAATAATAAAACATTGTAACAAATAATTTACAAATAAGATTCTCACACTTTACAAAAAAAAAACAAAAACATGTTTAGAATATTAAACTGTGCAATTTTGAATTAAATATAATTATCTTTTCGATGTAAACTATTTTATTAACATAATTAAGTTAATATTTTATTGAATTATTTTGCTATTTTATCCCGTAATTCGTATAATATGTCGAATATGGACGATCAGCAAACGTCCGTATTTCGTCCAGTACGGACGTCCAAAGGACGTTCATATTTATTCCACCCGAAGGACGTCCAACATCGGACGTCCGAAGGACGTACATATTTAGTCCACCGAAGGACGTCCAACGTCGGACGTCCGAAGGACGTACATATTTAGTCCACCGAAGGACGTCCAACGCCGGACGTCCAAAGGACGTCCATTTATAGTCCATGGACGTTAGGACCAAAAATGGACCTATTTTCGACGTCCAGAGGACGTCGTGTGCTATTAGGGTTAGTTTACCTACTCCTCTTGGTTTTAAAACAAAGCTTAGCAATAACTCTGCTTCTACTGGGTCTACAGACCTGACACATATACCATTTTTTCACTTTTCTATAAGCTATATTTGCTATTTGCTAATTTTTTTTTTCAATAAAGTAGGTACCTACTTTTTGAGTTATTTGCGAAAAACCGTCTAAAAACGTGTTTTTTTTTTGTTGAAAAATGAACATATTCACTCGCAAATATCTCTAAAAGTATTGACTTAGTGAAAAACTCTATAAAATAGAAGTTGCTTAGAATTAGTCAGTTTATCCAATTCCGGACTTATTTGAACGTATTTGTTTTCATCCCCGATAACGGACGAAACTCACCTCCAGATCAAAAGCACATATCGGCACAATATCACTTTTTTTCTTTAACATATTAGCTATGCGTGTCCCAAATTTTATGTCAAACCAAGCGTTTCTTCAAAATTCTGAACAAAAACCGTAAGTAAATTAAATGAAAATGTAAAAGGTACATTCCATGTCAAATCACTCAGGCAAAAAAATTTGGATCTCCGATTTGTCTGAAAATTGGTATATAGCTTCTGCGGGACGTAAAAAGAAGATATTTAAGGTCAAAAAATCTTCTTCTTTTTTTCTCAAAATGTTATTTTATGCGATTTTACAGTGATTTGGTATTTATTTAAACAAATTTGCATTTTCTGTCGTAAAGTATCAATGAAAAACATAATATTTTAATAGAAATGACTCAAAAATGTCATTATATGGCATTATAACAAGTTATTTTGAATCAAAACAAGATTTTGATCAAATTTTATAGTGTAAAAAACGTTAAAATACCGTTTTTTACATTTTCCTCCATTCCCAAAATACATCATCATCGATTTGGCTAAAAATTTGCCCCCAGATAGCTAAAAGATAGGACTTTAAGTGGTTAGAAGGATTTGAATTATATTACAATACCAAAAAAGTTACATGCAGTAATATCATACTCAAAAGTATATATTAGTCCAGTCGGGATAGCATTTGACCTTGAATGCCAAGCTGCACAAAAATTTATTTTTCTGATCTTTAGGGGAGTCAATAGTAGCCTAAATTTAAAATCGCGAATGAATTCCTCCGTTACGTTAGCGGCCATCTTGATTTTAAAGGAGAACCTGTTTTGCTCAATATCTCCGCCATTTTTAACTTTTCCACAAAAATGGAAGGAACTGAAATTGTTCCAAATAAATCGTATTTACAATTATTACAATTTATTTTTAACAATTTTTGTCGTGGGGTCGATATTTTCGAGTTAATTTTACTTACAGTAGACGCCTATATTTTTGACTATAATATTGCATGTAACTTTTTGGGTATTGTAATATAATTCAAATCCTTATGACCACTTAAAGTCCTATGTTTTGTCTATCTGTGGGCAAATTTTCAGCCAAATCGAATATGATGCATTTTGGGAATGGAGAAAAATGTAAAAAAAACGGTATTTTAACGTTTTCTACACTATAAAATTTGATCAAAAGCTTGTTTTGAATCAAAGTAACTTGTTATAATGCCATATAATGACATTTTTGAGTCCCTTCTATTAAAATATTATGTTTTCCATTGATACTTTACGAGAGAAAATGGAAATTTGTATAAATAAACACCAAATCACTGTAAAATCGAATAAAATAACATTTTGAGAAAAAAAGAAGAAGAAGATTTTTTGACCTTAAATATCTTATTTTTACGTCCCGCAGAAGCTATATACCAATTTTCAGACAAATCGGAGGTCCAAATTTTTTTTTGCTCCAAAATTGAGTGATTTGAAATGGAATGACACAAAATTAATTTTTCAAACAAATATTTTAAGTCGTTATGAGAAAATTATAATTTAACAGATGAAATAAAATAAACACAATTCAACTCGTAAAATATTTGGACCCTTACCAGCCGAACAGGTAAAGAACCCACCTTTTATATAGTTTCTAATATACCTTTTCTACCTGGCCTCAAACGCTCGATATTTTTAACTCGTGGCAACCTCGATTGACGGCAAATAGATCGCAAATACACATTTTTATGTGGTGGAAGTCAAAATGGCTGTGAAGTGTAAAAATTTTTGTATATAATTTAAATTTTTAAAATCAATATTTTAGAAAACTGAGAACGATACAGGGCGTTAAAAAATGCGCTCAACAAACATACACGAATTAAAATTCGAAAATGATAGTATTTCTTAGTGATGCCAAATGACTGCAACATGAAAAGATGACATAATGATAGCGGGATGTATATATATATATATATATATATATATATATATATATATATATATATATATATATAACAAAGGAGCACTCGTAAGTGTAGGGTTTTATCGGTCAAGTGGGTGAAAAAAGAGACAAAGAATTCAGCTACTTCATCTATTTATTGAAGACGTTTCGTCTACTGCTCAGTAGACATCATCAGTTCATCTACAAAAAGAGTGTTATAAGAAACAACATCCAAAAGAGAGGTAAAAAAGCACTAGCGTTACCTTAAAAAGACATGTAGCAAAAGATAAGATGTACATAGTAAAAAAAACCTTATCCATGAACCAATGTAATGTATAAGTATGTAACATTTAAGTGTATAGTTAATATTTAAAAACTTTAGTACAGCCAAAGACAAGACCATGTGGTAACAGTCACATATAAAAAACAAGTGGAAAAAAGCTGGCTTGCTTTTTTCAAAGTCAAGAATGAACCAAGAAAAAACCAGATTCACACTTCCAAAAATTTAGTAGTGTTTAAGCATACTTCATTTTAACCTTAGGCAACATCATTAAATGAATATAGTGCTAATATGCAACTTCGAAAATTTAAAGTTGAATAGTTACCAGCAGGTCATCCTAGCCCAACGGACACACAAAAGAAAATGGAGTTTGAATTATCAGGTGTAAACTGACATCTCGCCAAGAGGCAGGCAACCTTTAAAAAATTTTATAACAAAGAGTGACTGACAACTGCAGCGCAGCGCGGTAAAATTTAAATTGATGTATTTAAAACAGTTATAAAAGTGTTTAAAAAGTGAAAGTAATATCAAGAAGTAATCAAGGGATGTACCTTATACCTCGTAGACAAGAATCACAGTTTATTTTAAACAAGTGAGGGCACTGCACACAATTATATGGAAAAGTGCCTACGGTAGTACTGGTCATCCAGTTACTAACGAATATATAAGATAGTACAATAGTATAACTCCCATATATCGCAGCTCACAATGCAAGAAAAAATATGCAATAATTTAAGAAAATTTATAAATCAGTTTAGCAAATTGTAATTTATAATTAATATCAATAATGCAAAATTTTATCCTATGGAAAATTTTAAATTGTTCAATCTATTAAGTAACTGTTATTATCAAAAAAAAAAAGTGGGAAAAGCTTGAAAAAACCACCAAAAACTTTTTTACAATAAAATAATTTGAAGTATGCTTAAACACTACTAAATTTTTGGAAGTGTGAATCTGGTTTTTTCTTGGTTCATTCTTGACTTTGAAAAAAGCAAGCCAGCTTTTTTCCACTTGTTTTTTATATGTGACTGTTACCACATGGTCTTGTCTTTGGCTGTACTAAAGTTTTTAAATATTAACTATACACTTAAATGTTACATACTTATACATTACATTGGTTCATGGATAAGGTTTTTTTTACTATGTACATCTTATCTTTTGCTACATGTCTTTTTAAGGTAACGCTAGTGCTTTTTTACCTCTCTTTTGGATGTTGTTTCTTATAACACTCTTTTTGTAGATGAACTGATGATGTCTACTGAGCAGTAGACGAAACGTCTTCAATAAATAGATGAAGTAGCTGAATTCTTTGTCTCTTTTTTCACCCACTTGACCGATAAAACCCTACACTTACGAGTGCTCCTTTGTTATATTGGAATTGACGGTCGTACTCTTTTATGATATATATATATATATATATATATATATATATATATATTGATGCACGTTAAGTTGTGACTTCCGGTATACAGAAGAGGCTGTCCGACTTCCACCTTTTCTACTAGGAATTATTTTTTTAAAATTGTGTATTTGGTAAAAGGGGGGCTTATAAAATGGGTCTACCTATTGAGGGGAAAGGATTTAATATCAATATATATATATATATATATATATATATATATATATGAGTTAGCTAGAAGCAACCTACCTTGCTCGTTTTAAATAAATACGAGGTGACATCTAGTGGCTTCAAAGTGGAAGCACAGATCGGTTTCGTACCGAAACGAGCAAGGTAGGTTGCTTCTAGCTAACTCAGATTGCGCTAGTCCCATAAGGACTGCATGGCTGTCTTACGGCCGCGGGTATACGGAAGGAATATTCTACATCTTCGTCTGTTCTGAGAGCTTGACTGATGAGCTGTAGACAGCGAAAACGCTCTCAAGATGGCAGCACAGACGAGGATGAGAATATTTATTTCCCGTATATTATTTTGCATATATATATATATATATATATATATATATATATATATATATATATATATGTAAAATATTATACGGGAAATAAATATTCTACCTTCGTCTGTGCTGCCATCTTGGGAACGTTTTCGCTGTCTACAGCTCATCAGCCAAGCTCTCAGAACAGACGAAGATGTAGAATATTTCCTCCGTATACCCGAGGCCGTAAGACAGCCATGCAGTCCTTATGGGACTAGCGCAATCTGAGTTAGTTAGAAGCAACCTACCTTGCTCGTTTCGGTACGAAACCGATCTGTGCCTCTACTTTGAGGCCACGAGATGTCACCTGGTATTTATTGAAAAATACCTACGGCGTCAAACAAGCAGGAAATAATCGCAATTTTCTACTTTTTAAAAAGTATGAAAATAATATGTAAAATATTATACGGGAAATAAATATTCTACCTTCGTCTGTGCTGCCATCTTGGGAACGTTTTCGCTGTCTACAGCTCATCAGCCAAGCTCTCAGAACAGACGAAGATGTAGAATATTTCCTCCGTATACCCGAGGCCGTAAGACAGCCATGCAGTCCTTATGGGACTAGCGCAATCTGAGTTAGTTAGAAGCAACCTACCTTGCTCGTTTCGGTACGAAACCGATCTGTGCCTCTACTTTGAGGCCACGAGATGTCACCTGGTATTTATTGAAAAATATCTACGGCGTCAAACAAGCAGGAAATAATCGCAATTTTCTACTTTTTAAAAAGTATGAAAATAATATGTAAAATATTATACGGGAAATAAATATTCTACCTTCGTCTGAGATGTTCCCAAGATGGCAGCACAGACGAAGGTAGAATATTTATTTCCCGTATAATATTTTACATATTATTTTCATACTTTTTAAAAAGTAGAAAATTGCGATTATTTCCTGCTTGTTTGACGCCGTAGGTATTTTTCAATAAATACCAGGTGACATCTCGTGGCCTCAAAGTAGAGGCACAGATCGGTTTCGTACCGAAACGAGCAAGGTAGGTTGCTTCTAACTAACTCAGATTGCGCTAGTCCCATAAGGACTGCATGGCTGTCTTACGGCCTCGGGTATACGGAGGAAATATTCTACATCTTCGTCTGTTCTGAGAGCTTGGCTGATGAGCTGTAGACAGCGAAAACGTTCCCAAGATGGCAGCACAGACGAAGGTAGAATATTTATTTCCCGTATAATATTTTACATATTATTTTCATACTTTTTAAAAAGTAGAAAATTGCGATTATTTCCTGCTTGTTTGACGCCGTAGGTATTTTTCAATAAATACCAGGTGACATCTCGTGGCCTCAAAGTAGAGGCACAGATCGGTTTCGTACCGAAACGAGCAAGGTAGGTTGCTTCTAACTAACTCATATATATATATATATATATATATATATATATATATATATATATATATATATATATATATAGGTACATGTGAAGATACGTTATGCATTTATTAAATGGTAATTAACATGAACTAAAAAGTTCAAAACATTTTCTACAAAATAGGTTTTACGCTCTTTTCAATTGCAGTATTACCTTTTTGAAAAATTAATATATACAGAGGGAAAAAATTGAAAAAAAAAACACATTTTTACATAAACAACCAGTAAAAACAGAGAATTCTGGTAAACTGATTCTTCTGGATCACCACATCCCTCTTGTAAATAAAAAAAAACCAATTTGGTTGAAATCGGACTTTTCGTTCAAAAGTTATGGTACTACTAAACACATAAGTATAGCCGCCATTTTGAACGCCCGCCATTTTTGTAAAAGGCAAAATCTGAGATGGCCTCATATCTAAATTTAAACCTTTATATGTGTAGTATATGTGGTCCAAATTATATGCTTGTATCATTAAATGTGCAATTGTTTCACATATCGGCCGCACTAATAGTTTTTTAAAAATATCTACAAAACGAAACATGCTAGGTACATACAACCCTATACCAAAAGAAAGGTTGTAATATTTACTACAAAATGCAAAACTAATATACAGGGTGTCCCATTAAAAAAATGAGAAAATTTGGTATTTGCAAATAGTGATCACACTGTATATTTTATGGCTAAAAGTAAAAAATATTAAATTATTTAAAAATAACACTATATTTTAAAAACTTTGACCTATCACTTAAATTTTTATTTCCATGGAAACATAATCCACAACCCTATAAATATTACCATTTTTCTCAATAAAAATGTAAATATTTCGAAAATTATTAACTTTAGGCCTATAAGACCTTATACAAATTTTTTATATTTTTAAATAATATATTCAAAAATGATTTAATATACAGGGTGTTCCATTTAAAAAAATACAACTTTGGTTCATACCGTCGTTCTGACTCACCCAGTATAATTGAAAATAATTTTATATTATAGACCTCTTTGATATACATTAGTTTTATTATAAACATTTTTTTTGTATATCTCATAGTTTAGCCGTAATCAAAGAACACCAGAGGTTTGGCGCACCCTGTATATTATATATTTTAAAGTGTTGTTCTGAAGCTATTTCCTTGTGGCATTTTTATAATCAACTATTTTCCATGGGAAATAAGCCACAATTTTACCAAAAAATGATTTTATTAACGTTTCGAAGCCCAAATCGGGTTTCGTTGTCAAAATACAAAATACTACTAATTAATAAAATCATTTTTTTGGTAAAATTGTGGCTTATTTCCCATTGAAAATAGTTGATTACATTTTAAAGTAGAAGACTTTAAAATTATATTGCCAATATTTATGAGTTGCGTTCCTGGGACGACTTTACTGAAAGATAGTTCATTCGATTACATGAAATCAACCCCAACTAAAGAATATCCGTCACATGCTGTGATTTTTTTGTGTCGGATATTCTTTAGTTGGGGTTGATTTCATGTAATCGAATAAACTATCTTTCAGTAAAGTCGTCCCAGGAACGCAACTCATAAATATTGGCAATATCATTTTAAAGTCTTCTACTTTAAAATGTATAATATATGTCTGAATTGCCGATACAGATGAGTCAGATTAAATAAATTATTTATTAGAAGAATTTTTTACTAAGCAACAAAATTTTTGTTTGATTTATTTATATTTTTGTATTTTGACAACGACATCCGATTTGGACGTCGAAATGTTAATCAGATCATTTTTTAGTAAAATTGTGGCTTATTTCCCATTAAAAATAGTTAATTATGTCGACCTTTTTTTAAAAAGAATAACTTTTTTTCGTAAAATTAATAATAAATTGAATTAGCCCAGTCGAGATTTATTTTGACACATTCAGAGTAGGAAAGATACAACACAAAAATTCCTACCTCACACTATTAACTGCTCAAATCAACTTAATCTTTCATTAAAAAAAGAAGAATTATTGGAAATAGTGGGAGTGTATACTAAACTCATACAATTTTGTGGAGTTTATTTCTTCAAAATATTTTTATTTTGTACTATACGTAATTTTCTCATTTGTTATCAATACATTATCATGGTGTAAATAAAAAATTCTTGATTGGCGTAGGGTTTATGTTATTTATGTCTGTTTACTATTAATAATATTGGTAATGAGCAGGTATGTTTGGTTGTGTAGTAATTTCCAGTCACGTCTAGCAACCTAATTTTCCAAAAAGTAAATTAGTAACATCACTAGACAGTTGTGTATCAGATTAGCGAATCCACTATAACTGAGTTATCGTAATAAAAATGATGTTGAGTATCCGTAATTTGAAAAAAAAGTTTAAATTTTTTTTTCAATTAGAAGAATGTAATTGTATATTATAACACGACTTTTAATTCTAAATAACTTTTCTTAATAAAAATTTTCGATATTGTGAAATATAAAGGTACTTTCATCTTCAGCGAAATTCACATTTTTTGACATACCTCGTGTATACTGTTGATAAAATTTGATATCTGATGATTGAATCTTAGGTTTTAGACCATCCAGAGCACTTTATGAAGAATAACTTTTTTTTTCGTAAAATTGATAATAAAAAAGTTTCCCATATGGTTCCAAGTTATGCTATTTTATTTTATTTATTATTTTATTTATGTTATTTTTCACTTAGCTTCCATTCGTCGTGGTAGTCAGACGTGCGTAGGAAAGAAGCTTGTTTTTTAAAACCTGTGTCTATAAATTAGATATTTAAATAAATATTTTGTGAACTTTAAAAGTAAATTAATTACACCAAATAAAAAAGCGAAATCGGAATAAAAACATTAAAAAGTTATGAGTGCAGTTAGCGGGGGCGACGCCCCCGATAAAAATGTTTTAGAAACCCAAATGGATACAGAACATGCAACATCTTCAAAGGAGGAGCTGTTAGGATTTAAAAATCTTGTTCCAGTTACACAGATAAGTACCACAAAACTTGTTAATAATAAACCCATTATCGATAATGACTTTGCTAATGTACACACTTCAATAACAAATAACATAAACAAAGAAGTAGGAACAAAAAGGGAGGAATTTCTTTACCGACAAAACGACCTAGGACCTTTTTACGCATATTTAGAAAATAATTCACCCGATTTTAAAGGCAGATTAAACGCGTTAAGGATAGGTGACATTATTATCACAAATTTTAAAGAAATTGATGAAAAAATTGTAAGCATTGACGCAGTAGGAAGAAATAAAATACGTATAAAATTTAAAGATTATAAATCGGCTAACTATATCATATCTAAAAAAAATGAAGCAATATTTATAAAAAATAATCTAGACATATACATTCCTAAGTTTCTTTTAGTTAGACAGGGCGTAATAAAAGATATTTCCACAGAATTTTCAGTAGAGTATGTTAAAAACAGAATAAAAATGTACGATTTACACTGTAAATTTAAAGTCCTTTAAGTCACAAGATTAAATCGAAGGCAAGTAGATGAAAACGGTACTCAATACATTCCAACAAAAACATGCGTGGTTAGTTTTAAGTCACAAGTACTACCAAAATATATAACAATCAACAAGGTACTAAAGGAAGTCGAACCATACAAACAAAAGGTGCTATTATGCTTTAATTGTCTTCGATTTGGACATACAGGTGGGCAGTGTAAGAGCAAGGCTAGGTGCGATAAATGTCAAGAATCCCACAACTCAAAAGAATGTAAAAAGACCGATCTCACTCCAAACTGTTTTAACAGTTCGGGGGATCATTTTACTACAAATTTAAGCGCGTGTCAAGAATTTCAGCGTCAAAAACTTATTAAAGACGCTATGTCTTCCAATAATATTAGTTATCAAGACGCAAACAAACAGTTCCCCAGAAACTCCTATGCAAAAGTAACATCCATAAATACGGAACAAACTACAAACCTCTCCTGCCTCAAAACTTTCCCTCCATTAAATCCCAATAATTATACACCCACCCAATTCCCATCAAATCCAATTAACAAAATGTCAACTAATAATATATTCTACAATAATAATTCAAATAGTACAAATTCTCGAACATTCAAAAGACAGAGACCAAATAGTCCAGATCCAACATTAATTTTGCATAATGAAATTATATCTTCCCCTAGATCTCAATTACCTACGGGAGGAATATTAGACAGCATTAACTATAAGGGAAATATTAATAATAATCCAGTTGCATCTCCTTCAGACTTGAGCATGATAAATTCAATATTAGAATTAGTTATAGAAATTGTCACAAAAGTTTTAGTAACAAAAAGTATAAATATAAATAAGGAAGAACTCGAAAACTTAGTCAAATTAACTATAAATGGAAACACTTCATCACATTCTCAGACCTCAACCATGCAATAAATATTCTTCAATGGAACTGCCGTTCGGCAGTTTCTAATAAAAATAACTTAGAATATCTACTAGATAGGGGCAACTACTCCGTTGCACTTCTATCGGAAACATGGTTTAAAGCAGGAAAATACTATAATTTTAAAGGCTTCAACAATATTCGCTGTGACCGGGACGACGGGTACGGCGGCTCTGCCATTTTATTAAAATCAGACTTAATATACCAAGAAGTCTCAATTCCAACTACAATCAGTTTTGAGCATACTTGTATCTCGGTAAATTTTCCATATATACTGTTATATTTCTATTTGATATGAAAATTAAATTTTAATAATTATAAACAAAATTCAATTTAATATAAAATATTTTCAATTTTCTCAACCACGGGCATATAAATTTAGAACAACCTGTATACAACAAATTGTTATATTTAATTTTAAGAAGTGATTAAATAAGACTCAAGTGAAATCGTTAATAGGTCATTATCGTTGTTCGCGGAAGGATCGGTCATTAGCCGATGCTAAATAAGACTAAGTGGAAATAGAGAATAGGTCATTAAAATTTGTATATAGTAGAAAGTAATTTTAGAATGGGAATTAACTATTTTCTTTGAAATCCATTAAGCATATTTAGAAAGTTTAAAAATTGGTTTTGAGGAATACTGCGAATGAGAGTTGGTGGTGGAAGTTTGATTTGTGAATCTGGAAGGGATATTTAGAAAGTAGGGGAATGAATGACAAATAGAGATCAGAATGTTTTGAGATGTCGAGAAGTGAAGTCCAGTGGTAGACGGTAGTGTACGGATAGTGAGAAAGCCGGTGTAGTTCCGTGAGTGTGGAGTATCTATCGTGGAACGAGAGGTAGGCCAGGTTGAGAGTAAAAGAACCTCCTTGAGCCAAGAGTTCCCGGTAGCTGATTGCAGTTTCGAAAAAGGTAGAACACAGCATCACGACAGAAGCAGGAAGCGAGAGCTATACGAGCTAGTTTCAGAGGAGAACATTACTGGAAGCCAGGACGAGGTTTTGATTGCAGCCAAGGATAGCAGGAAACGGGTTTTGTGTGAAGACATTCTCAGTTCACCAGAAAAAGGTCAGTCTCATTTGTTTGGACATGAATGTATGGGTTTTTCGTATTAAATACCACATTTAAAATTGAAGAAACATAATCAATAATATCAGAAAAGCTTCATCAAACTTAAATAGAATTGTTGCTAATAAATCATAATAGTTAAATGTTAATAAAAACTTTCAATTGGAAACCAAAAGGAAATAAGATTCCCATGTGTAAATGTTATGTTTAAGAATAATAAGATATAGCAAATATTAAGCAGTGATTGCCATTTAAATAAAATAAACAATATTTTGATTACAATTGTAACCCATATGTGTTATTATTTTACTCTTTTCTTTCCTATCCCGATTAGGAACCATTAAGAAATACTTAGAAGCCACGTATGTAAGTAATTAATTTTATAAAAAGCCCTGAGATTGAAAACATATTGATGTGTGATTTGGTAAATTAATTAGATTATTATTAATGCATTGATTAAATTAAATGACATATAAAAATATTATCTCATATCAATAATCAAGATCACAACAACTGTCGTCCAACGTGGAGGGCATTGTAAAGTATTTCTAGTGGCAAATTTGAAGGATAGAAAGAGTAAAGCCGGTATTTGAAAATTTATATGCCTGTGGTAAAAAGTGAGATACTTACATTTGATAACATAAAATTTTAGATCTCTTTAGGTACAAATTTTACATAACTGATTTAATATTTTATTTTTACGATATTTACATTTGATATATTTATTGACAATTTATAATATTTGGGTGAGAAAAAGTCGTCTTGGTAACATACTAGTAAAATTTCATATTTGGCGGGGACAGTACTTCTTGAAAACAAATGTCTGTGACAAGAAGCCAAAGCAAGGACAACAAAAAACAAAAAGAACATTCAAATCAAGAGAATAATTCAGACCAAGAAGAAATTTAGACACTACAATCATGGCATCAGGACAGCAAGAATTATCAGGAATAGATAAATTATTGCAAATGATGCAACTCCAGTCACAAAGAATAGAACAGAAAATGGATGAAACACAACAAAAACTGGATGACAATCAAAGAGAAACAAAACAAGCAATGGATGAAGCAAAAAGGACGATGGATAAAAATCAGGAAGAAACATCAAAGAAAATGGATAAAGTGGATAAAAAAATGGATGAAACACAGCAAAAAATGGATGACAATCAAAAGGAAACAAAACAAGCAATAGAAGAGAACAATAAGAAAATAGAGGAACGCATAGAAAAGTATGAAAAGGAAATAAAAGGATGTTTGACAACAATGAAAAACGAGATAGAACAGCAAGAAATGAAAATTAAAGATGACATGCAAGAACAAGAAATTAGAATGAAGGACCACATGAAAGAACAAGAAATGATAATTCAAAACAAAATGGAGGAGTTAACGAATGGCCAGAAAAAGGAAATAGAAAATTTGGAAAATAAGTTAGAAAATGCTATTCAAGTAGACAGAGAAGAAGTGGAAAAAAGAATCACAGAAATAGAAAAACAAGTCACCGAAAACAGGACGCAACAGAATGTCGGAGAAAGAAGAGAAATGGTTATACATAGCACAGATGACGTGAAGATAAGGTTTGGCGGGGATGTAAGAAGATTACACCCAGTGCCGTTCATAAATAGCCTGAAAAAGAAAATACAGCACATCGGAAATTTCGAAACAGCAAAAGAAACTATCAGAAACCATCTAAAATATGAAGCAAGCCTATGGTTCGATTGCAAAGAAGAAGAATTTGACAGTTGGCAACAATTTGAACAAAAATTTTTGAATTATTTCTGGGGAAAAGTCCAACAATTGGAAATTAACAAGGAATTGCAAAATGGGAAATACAATGATAGGATGGGTATATCAGAAAGGACATATGCATTACAAATTTACTATAACGCAAAACATTTACAATATAATTACTCATCGGAACAATTAGTCGAACTGATTGCAAGACATTTCGAAGAAACGCTGGAAGACCATATCACATTGCAAAACTACAAAGACATAGATAGTTTATGCCAATTCCTACAAATAAGAGAATCACGTATAAGAGAAAGAAAATCAAGAAGGTCGCGAGAAGATTACAGGCCCCGAGAAACACAAGATTACAGAGATATAAATCAAAATAGGAGGGACTATACAAGACGAGATTTCAATCCCAGAAGGGAAAACGAAAATAGAGACAACGGAAGAGGAAATTATGAACAAAGAAATAGGCAATGGAATGAGGACAGAAATCGAGAATACCAGAATAGAAACACCACACGCTCA
The DNA here is from genome assembly GCF_917563875.1 of Diabrotica virgifera virgifera. NCBI lineage: Eukaryota > Metazoa > Arthropoda > Insecta > Coleoptera > Chrysomelidae > Diabrotica > Diabrotica virgifera. The sequence goes on along the minus strand of NC_065445.1, from coordinate 173,153,932 downwards.
AATCAAGAAAACAGAAATAATGGTAGACAAAATGAACAGGGATATCGAGAAAACCGAAACAGATCCGACAGACCAAGAGAAAATAGAAGAGAAGTAAATAATACCCAGACAGATGAATATGACGGAGAGAGACATTATGACGAAAATATAAACAACGATGAGCAACCGGCGTTTTTTCACGACGGCGCTCACTAAAAACCAAAAATCAAACAGGAATCTTTTGTAACCCCAAGGAGTTTATTAAATTGGCAGGAAACAACGAAAAGAAAAATGGAGTTAATTTAAAATTTGTGGATGGATTTATCAACAAGAAACCAATTAAATTTATGATAGACACTGGATCTGAAATAACATTGGTCAACAGAAAACTAATAGAAGAAGTTAACTTAACAAATTTAATTTACAAAATACCTAGGGTAAATTTAGTGGGCGCAAACAAACGGACATTGGTAACTATAAATGAAGGCATACGAGTAATGGTACGACTGGGTAAGAAGATGTATGCACTACAATGTGTAATAATGCCAAACATGTCACATGACATGATAGTAGGAGTTGACGAATTGGCAGAAAAACATGTAGTGATAGATTTTAAAAATAATACGATGAATCTAACAGAAGAAAAAGAAGAAGAACAGAACAAGGAACAGGAGAAACAAAATACGGACGAATCAGGTAAAGAACAAACAGTGGAAATGAATTTGGCAACGAAGCAAGGACAAAGAAGAAAAGGGAGAAAAAGTCAGAAAAAGACAAAAGAAAATGAAACCTGTGGCTCCTCAAAAGAAGAGTTGAGCCCAGAAGAAGAAAAATTGAGAGTATCAAAAGCAAAAGAAAACTGGGATTCCTCAAAAGAAGAGATGAGCTCAGGAGAAGAAGAAATAAAGCTAACAAATGAAAGCGAAAAAGATATGATCGCAACAGTGGCATTTGAAGAGGAGGCATATGAAAACGAGGATGCAGAATACACGGTAAAAGTATGTGAAAAATCTGAGGAAAAAGACAGAAGATTGATATGGGAAAAAGGGAAAGACAACATAATAGCCGACACTCTAACACAGGATGAGGACACTGAAAATAAGGAAACAATTACTCTACAGGTGGGACTAATTAGAGTAATACAAGAAGAAGGGGTATAAGACGTAGATTAAAGTAAGGAAATATACAGGGAGTTGGTTTTGCCTCGAGAAAATTTATTTAAAAATGCAGATAAATTTTATCGAATACAAGGCGGGGATTTGTTATATTTCTATTTGATATGAAAATTAAATTTTAATAATTATAAACAAAATTCAATTTAATATAAAATATTTTCAATTTTCTCAACCACGGGCATATAAATTTAGAACAACCTGTATACAACAAATTGTTATATTTAATTTTAAGAAGTGATTAAATAAGACTCAAGTGAAATCGTTAATAGGTCATTATCGTTGTTCGCGGAAGGATCGGTCATTAGCCGATGCTAAATAAGACTAAGTGGAAATAGAGAATAGGTCATTAAAATTTGTATATAGTAGAAAGTAATTTTAGAATGGGAATTAACTATTTTCTTTGAAATCCATTAAGCATATTTAGAAAGTTTAAAAATTGGTTTTGAGGAATACTGCGAATGAGAGTTGGTGGTGGAAGTTTGATTTGTGAATCTGGAAGGGATATTTAGAAAGTAGGGGAATGAATGACAAATAGAGATCAGAATGTTTTGAGCTGTCGAGAAGTGAAGTCCAGTGGTAGACGGTAGTGTACGGAGAGTGAGAAAGCCGGTGTAGTTCCGTGAGTGTGGAGTATCTATCGTGGAACGAGAGGTAGGCCAGGTTGAGAGTAAAAGAACCTCCTTGAGCCAAGAGTTCCCGGTAGCTGATTGCAGTTTCGAAAAAGGTAGAACACAGCATCACGACAGAAGCAGGAAGCGAGAGCTATACGAGCTAGTTTCAGAGGAGAACATTACTGGAAGCCAGGACGAGGTTTTGATTGCAGCCAAGGATAGCAGGAAACGGGTTTTGTGTGAAGACATTCTCAGTTCACCAGAAAAAGGTCAGTCTCATTTGTTTGGACATGAATGTATGGGTTTTTCGTATTAAATACCACATTTAAAATTGAAGAAACATAATCAATAATATCAGAAAAGCTTCATCAAACTTAAATAGAATTGTTGCTAATAAATCATAATAGTTAAATGTTAATAAAAACTTTCAATTGGAAACCAAAAGGAAATAAGATTCCCATGTGTAAATGTTATGTTTAAGAATAATAAGATATAGCAAATATTAAGCAGTGATTGCCATTTAAATAAAATAAACAATATTTTGATTACAATTGTAACCCATATGTGTTATTATTTTACTCTTTTCTTTCCTATCCCGATTAGGAACCATTAAGAAATACTTAGAAGCCACGTATGTAAGTAATTAATTTTATAAAAAGCCCTGAGATTGAAAACATATTGATGTGTGATTTGGTAAATTAATTAGATTATTATTAATGCATTGATTAAATTAAATGACATATAAAAATATTATCTCATATCAATAATCAAGATCACAACAATACATAAAAAAATTTACTTCGTTTCAGTATACCTTAAACCGAGAACTAGAATATCATTACAACAGTGGATTAACTTTTTGGAACAAATTCCAAAACCATTCATAATTGGGGGCGACTTTAACGCACATAGTTTGGCATGGAACGATGGATATGACGATATCTATGGCAAGATTCTTTTGGAAGCTATCGAACAATGCAACCTAGTAATTATAAACGACGGATCACCTACATTAGCAAACAATAAGAAGTCAGCTGTAGACTTGACCCTCTGTACACAGGATCTGACACAACTAATTACGTGGTGTACTTTAGAAGAACCTTATGGCTCTAATCATTTACAAATACACATACAATTTGGAAGGAATATCCCACCTGCGCAAATTAAACAGACAGAACATAATATATGGAGACTCAAGGCTGCTAATTGGGATGTATACACCGCTACCCTTGAAGCAACAGAACCAAAATCATCACTAATGGGCATTATCGACAATATTAACAAAGCTGCCGACAAAGCAATTCCGTTACGAAAATCAAACGCACAAAATAGAAATCATTGCTCAAAGGACTGGTGGAACGAAAACTGTAACATAGCTGCTAAAGCAAGAAAACAAGCTTTCTTAACCTACACACAGGCTCCAAATCTTAATAATCTAACAGAATATAAAAGACTTGATGCAGTAGCTAAAAAACTTTTAAAGAAACTAAGAACAAAAGTTGGATAAAGCACTGCCAAAATCTAAATCAAAATACACCAATTAAAGAAGTGTGGAACAAAGTAAACCGATATAAAAACCGAAAACAAGCGAATAAACCCCTAATGGACCCCAAAGAAGACTGGATAAGCGAATTCCATACAAAAATCTCACCTCCATGGGTCGAAAACAACATTACTCAACAAATAGCTACTGTAAATAGGAACACTTCTTTCCTACAATCGTTATTTCAATTATGGGAACTCGATCATTGCATTAAATCAACAAATAATAAATCTCCCGGGGCGGATAACATTTCATACAATATGTTGCATAAAATGCCCTTAGACCATAAGAAAGCCCTGTTGGAATTGTTCAATTCGATTTGGATAAATAGGATTCCTTTTCCACCGATGTGGAAAGAATACATCATAGTACCTATCAAAAAACCTGGAAAACAGAATGGAAATGCAGATTCATATAGACCCATAGCTTTATCATCGTGTATATTTAAAACCATGGAAAGAATGATAAAGAACAGGCTTGAATATTGGCTAGAAAATGAAAAAATATTACCTGACTTACAATATGCTTTTAGAAAGGGAAGATCTTCCTTGGAACCCCTAACGATACTAGTAAATGACATCTATCTAGGATTCACACACAAATACAGCACTTTGGCCACATTTTTGGATATAACTTCAGCATATGATAATGTTCAAATAAATATACTAGAAGAGAAGCTCATCAATATTGGTCTACCAACCTCCTTTGCCAACTTCATAAAATCAGCTTACTCTAATCGATCAGTTTCCTTAAAGATAAATCAAGAAATTTCGGAATCAAGAATATGTAGATCTGGATTACCACAAGGTAGTATCCTGAGCCCAATCCTCTACAGCCTGTACACAATGGATATAGAAAATGTTATATCACAAAAGTCTAAAATTATTCAATACGCTGATGATGTTGTTATTTACACCAGTAGCAAATCAGAGGACAAATGTATAGAAAATATCAACACTGAATTTATAAAAATCCAAAAATACCTAGACAACATGGGACTTTCCATATCCGAGTCCAAAACCAATGTATGTATTTTCTCTAGAAACAGAAACAACTATCAAAGACAATTAATAACAGGAAAATATAAACTCTGTATTAGTAACTCTGTAAAATATCTTGGTCTGCATCTAGATAGAAAACTATTATGGAAGGACTGTATCCACCAAATTATCAAAAAAACAAGTAATTCTATAAATATCCTAAGAGCGTTTTGTAGAGCAAAGTGGGGAGCAGACCCAAACACGGCTTTACTATTCTACAAAACAATGGTACGATCAATAATGGATTATGGAAGTCAACTCTATGGAACAGCAGCAGATACACATCTAAATAAAATCGAGATACAACAAAATAAATGCTTAAGAGTTTGCCTGGGATATCTTAAGTCAACGCCCATAAACATTATACAAGCTGAAGCCATGGAACTTCCTCTTAAACTAAGAAGGCAACTATTGAGCAGAAAATTCATAATAAAAACCATTTCAAAAAAAACTTCTTACCTCAATAGTGTACAGTCACTAACAGTTCAAGTTTTGACCCATAGATACTGGCACTTCAAGAAAACCCCCCTCATAGTAGAAACTTTCTCAGAAATAGCTAACATTACATATATACTCTATTCCAACCAACTCCCTCCAGTTTTAATTTACTCACCTGAACAAATTTTTTCACTTGAAATTAGAACCTACTATTTTGAAAGTGAAGAAGTAGCAAGTATCAATCAAACAAAGTTCAACGAAACAAAAAACAAATACAGGCCAAACTATGATTCTATATTCACTGATGGATCAAAGTCAAAAGAATATACCAGTTGTGCCTTTTACCATTTTGAGGAAAATACTGAGAAAAAATTTATTTTACCAAAGGAAGCTTCCATATACACTGCAGAACTAACAGCAATAGTGCAAGCTATGAAATACGTACTCGGCTCTAACCACGACAAATTTATAATATGTACGGACAGCAAAAGTGCAGTAGATAAACTTAAAAATGTTAAAATAAATAGATCAGTTAATCATATTGAAGCAAAAATCCTGTATTTACATAATGAGATACACATCAAGAATAAAGTCGTCATATACCTACGGGTAAAGGGACACGCAGGCATAACAGGTAATGAAATGGTAGATGCCTTAGCAAAAACAGCTCCAACATCAGGAGAAGAACTAAATCTTAAACTACCCCCGTCCGATTTATTCTTAAATCAAAGGAACAAAATAAATGAGATGTGGCAAAACCTATACAGTGCATCAACAACCGGAACAAACTTTTGTAAACACCAGCCAAGGATCCCCAGAAAACCATGGTTTCACAAAATACCAAACAGAAACTTTGTCGCCACAATAAATCGAATACGTGCAAACCATGCACTAACACCCTATTATAAGCACAAAATAAAAATTACAGACGATCCACTGTGTAGTTGTGGTAAAATGGGTACATTGGTACATGTTTTACTTGAATGTCCAATAAATATTGTAAACATTAACAATCTATATAAAAACTTAATTCACTACAAGATAAACCTTCCAATAGACCTAAATTGTATTATTTTTTCAGGAAATAATAATATACTTTATGTACTTCATCAACACATCATAAACTGTAAACTAAAATTGTAAAATTACTAACCAATTTTGTAAGTAATTCTGCAAAACAAACTAAATGTAAAGCATTAAAGAAAAAAAAAGGTGAATACAAAAAAAAAAATAAAAAAAATAATAAAAAAATAAACCAATTAAAAAAAAACAAAAAAAAAACAAAAAAAAACAAAAAAAAACAAAAAAAAAACAAAAAAAAAATAAAAAAAAAATAAAAGCATACACACAAAGAGGGCTAAAACCTCCGCGGCGTTGAACCGGGTTAATGCTCTAGCGCGGAAGAAAAAAAAAAAAAAATTAAACACCTTACACTTTACTAATGCTACATATTACTAACAAAACAAATGAATACATCATGCTCAAGTTTGATACTATGAAACAATTTACACAAACTATTTATACAATCTAACATAGTCTGGCTAATTGGTTCTCACCAAAGCCATAAATTCCATAGAAAAAAAAAATGTTATTTTTGGATTACCAAACTTATATTATATTGACAAAAATGCATACATATACTCACCTATAGGCAATATCACCAGGTAGGGTGTTCAAATCACCTGCTAATACTGTTAAATCAACACCTTGGGAAGTGAGCTTAATAAACTGAGCAACATCATATGCCTGTAAAATTCTATGAGCTTCATATTCATCATTATTGCGATTATATTCAGCATGTAACTGAAATACAATAAAATTAATAACAATAATTAAGTTGAATTGGTATAATTGGTAAAATTAATGTTATAACATAAAAACATAAAATTCTTAAAAGTATATGTTTTCGTATAATATAATATCACAGGCATATATTTCGTATATAATATCAATTTTGCAGGCAATATTTTCGACTGGTATGAAAGTTTGTTGCCTGGCAATTTTCGCGAATTAAATTTTGACTTAAATCACGAGACGTTAGTCGAGTGATTTTGTCAAAATTTCATAAGCGAAAATTACCAAAAGGCAACGAACTTGAATGAAACCTGGAGAAAATTTTGCCAGTAAATAATTTTCTCTCGAATGATATTCGACAAGACTATTTCACGAGACAATTAATGCACCATATCAACGAAATATAATCTTTATTTATTTGTTATTACCAGACACTTTCGTGACGGATCTGTCATAATTTTGTCGCTGAGAAATCACGTCGCTAAGGAGTTTTGTCAGTAGGAAACGATGAGTTGCTATGAAGTTTTATCAGTTAAAAACAGTCTAGTGAAATAGTCAACAGAACAAAATCTAAAATAATAAAATGCATCTTGGGTAAGCTAATTTTTAAATTACATATTAATACAAGGTGATTCATTAATATTTGGAAATATTTTAACTGTCGATTTTTGGGCTGAAAACATTACGATTCAACCCAAATCACTTAAATAAATTGTGGCTCCTTACTGAGTTACAGGGAGTTTTATTTAAAAATTGAAAAACTATTTGTACGTAGTACTTTTAAACCGTTTGGCATATCCTTGTCATACTTGGCAGCAAGCGCAGGTACTGTACACCGTACCAAATTATGTTAAACAAATGTTTCTGGCTACTTCCAGAGGCATACGATGGGGGAAAGTCATTGGTTGACCCTTCCCAAATTCTACGCCACCTTCATTCGTAACGATACACCCTTCATTCGTAACAATAAAGTCATTAGTTCTCAGGATATCTGAAGTTAAAAATAAAACGGCACAGTTATTTTGATTAACACGTTGACGGACAGTGCGTCAAATGTATAAGCAAGTGTTGCATGATACTATATGTATTTTGCAAAGCAGAATAGAAAAAAATGCAACGTCTATAGACGTTGTGTCACATTACATCAATGGAAATTAGAGTCTTTGGACGTTCTGTCCGTCAACGTGTTAATGTATTATGTCCCTTTGCTTTTAACTTCAAATATTTTCAAAACTAATGATTTTATTGTTACGAATGAAGAGATTATTAGTAAAAATTCTGATAATTGACAGCAATTAATATCAAAACAAATATTTATGCATTTTTGTTCTATATAAAATAAAAAATAGCAGAATCCATTAAATAATATAATAAAAATGTACTTTTCAAAGCTATATATTTGAGCATACAAATACGTTATAAGAACATGGCAATACTGCCAAACTCAAAGGTTTCGTTCTGTGGACATCATTTATAGCCATCTTCATGGACCCTCAATCTAAATGTTATCCATACTTTTAAACAATAGTCTCTCAAACACACCATTAAGATAATAGTATTAAGAGCAAACAGTAGCGATCAACAGGTAGCAACAAACGCGGTCCAAGATTGCGAAAGTTCTGCGAACTTTCAAACGTGAGGCAACAGTGCGTAGGTAATTCGACACTGACAGTAACGTTTGTACTATCAAAAACAATAATTTTTATACACATAGGCGCGAAATGTTGCCAAGTCAGTGACGTTCGATTTCTTGTTATAAAAAAATCGATTTTTAGTAGCTCCAATGTGACACAAAATCTAGGCACGGGATTAAAAAGTTTATTTGAAGAAAGTGTATTTTTTTATCTTTCTTAATGGCGGTACAGGCTCCTTTTTTCAATATTTTATTTAGTTATAGAGTAATTTCCACATACTAACATATTTCTGAAATTGGGCTCTGTACCGCCATTCTTTATTATATTACGAATATGTGTGTCAAATATCTCGACAAAATATTCAAAATTAGAGCCGCAATCTTGGAACGCGTTTGTTGCTACCTGTTGATCGCTACTGTTTGCTCTTAACACATTGATGGACAGTGAGTCAAACGTATAAGCTGGTGTTGTGACACTATATAGCAGTGGTGGGCAAACTTTTTTAATGAGGGGGCCACAAAATTTAAGAAATTCTAGAGGAGTCCCAGAATTATCGAAAAAATGCATTTTACGTTAAAGCAGGCCACATAATATCCATGTTGATAGATCCCTAATGCGATTTGATTCTCCTTACATTGACCCTGAGAAAAAAAGATACCGCCCTGGCCGAGGAATCGCATACTCTGAAACCCTCGCAAAATACAGAAACTGAAACGGATGAGTTTGACCAGGCCTGCGACGTACCTACAGTGCGACAGGTCGAGGTACCTGCTGAAGAAGTCGAGGTTTTTGAAGAACCTCTTATGATGGAGTTTTCGAGAGCCTGCGACGAAATACAGATGACACTCAGCGAGGCTCGAAGGTCGCCAGATAGTGACCAGAGAATTATCCTTGGATAGTCACAATAATAGACACCACAACCCATCTAAGTGACCTAATAAGTTATTGGTAGATATTAAAAATGGCTGCGATATGGACAAAGAGACTAAAAATTTTGCAAGTCAACGCCGGAAGAGCAAAGATAACACACGACTTAATTCACGCGAAAGCCTTGGACATAGAAGCAGATCTCTTGATTGTCCCAGAATCTAATAAGAGAATAGCTACGAATAAAGGCTGGACATATGATAATAACATCGACGTAGCGATAAAAATACTAAATACTCTGGGCTAATTAGCAAAATTCATGGAAAAGTTATTTACCAGCAATTTTATTCCTGGAATCGAATTATAAGCTAATATATATTAATAATATAGGTATGCAAAGTCCGCAGATAGTGTGCTCCTTTTTTTATAAACAAAATGGCGCCGACAAATCGTATTTTTTCCAATTATTGCTCTATAACTCCAAAGATTTTAACATTACAACAAAAACACCCAAATAAAAATTCACCGCAATTAAATTCTGCATAGAGATATATTTTTCACGATTTGCTCCGACGAAAATTTTCTTCGGAAAATGCGGGTTTTCCCAACAAAAACTCTAATTTTCAAATAAAGTTTTAGGTAAGTAATTATTAATCAATAATTAAATAACTTAGTGACATCAAAGCTTTCTTGGTATAGATTGTAATTCCAGAAGCCGGTGAAAATTAAACGAATATTTTAGCAACAATTCGATTGTTAATTAACAATTTACGATCGCCATAATAACCAAAATAATCATGATACCTTGATCAAACTTATAAAGATTATAAAGATGAGATGCTTATTTAATATTTTATCGACAAAATATAAATTTTTCGTTTTTTTGCATAATTATTAAATTTTGAAAAAAAAAATAGTTATAATACGCTGGTTTAATTAGTAAAGTACAAAGAAAGGTTATTTACCAGCAATTTCATTGCTGGAATCCAATATTATGATCCTATATATTAATAATATAGGTATGCAAAGTCCGCAGATAGTGTGCTACTTTTTTTATTTTATTACTATATACATTTAACAAAATGGCGCCCCCAAATCGTGTATTTTTCAATTATTGGTCTATAACTCCAAAGATTTTAACTTTACACCAAAAACACTCAAATAAAAATTCACCCCAATTTAATTCTACATATAGGCATGTTTTTCCCGATTTGCTCCGACCAAAATTTTCCTCGAAAAATGTGGGTTTTCCCAGCAAAATCTCGAATTTTCAAATAAATTTTTTGGGCAAGTAATTATTTATCAATAATTAAATAACTTGGTGAAATAAAAGCTTTCTTGGTATAGATTATAACTGCAGAAGCCGGTGAAAATTAAACGAATATTTTAGCAACAAGTCAATTGTTAATTAACAATTTACAGTCACAATAAAAACCAAAATAATCATGAGACATTGATCAAACTTAGAAAGATTATAAAGATGTGATGTCTATTTAATATTTTGTCGACGAAATATAATTTTTTTATTTTTTTGCATAATCTTTAAATGTTTAAAAAAATAGTTATAAACAAATTAACATTTCTCAGAAATTGTTTATTATATTCTAATTTTAAAAAATACTTAAAATGCGCATTTCAAAGGTCTTGAAAATGAATGTTTCAAAATTTTTTTCCAACCATTTGCAAAAAAGTTATGAAACAGCACAGTAAATATACGATTGCTCCGTTGTTTATAATTTGTTTTAATTGTTTCAAAGCTTAAAAGTGAGTCTGTGGTACAATCTAATTACTCACAAAGAATATCAAATATTAGTTCAATGGTTCTATTTTAATCAAAGATTAAAAATACTTTTTTTGTAATTTTTAGCGCGAAAGTAGGCTTGATACAGAGCCGGATATGTTCACTCGAAGCGACTGACACGCTTTAAACTCGCGCGAGTTGTGTATGTGGACGAGTATAATACATAATACATAGCTACGGTACTGTATTAGTCTACTTTCGAGCGTGTAAATTACAAAAAAAAAATATTTATAATCTTTAATTAAAATATAACCATTAAACTAATAATCGATATTTTTTGTAAGTAATTACCTTGTACTTTAAACTCACTTTTACGCTTTGAAAGAATTAAAAAAATTATAAACAACGCAGTCATCGTATGTTTACTTTGCTGTTTCATAACTTTTTTGCAAATGGTTGTAAAAAAGTTTTAAAACATTTATTTTCAAGATATTTGAAATACGCATTTTAACTATTTTTTAAAATTAGAATATAATAAAAACTTTCTGATAAACGTTAATTTGTTTATAACTATTTTTTTTTAAACATTTAAAGATTATGCAAAAAAATAAAAAATTTATATTTTGTCGACAAAATGTTAAATATGCATCTCATCTTTATAAGATTTCAAAGTTTGATCAATGTATCATAATTATTTTGGTTATTATTGCGACCGTAAATTATTAATTAACCTGAATTGTTGCTAAAATATTCGTTCAATTTTCACCAGCTTCTGGAATTATAATCCAAACCAAGAAGGCTTTTAAGTCACCAAATTATTTAATTATTGGTAGATAATTACTTACCTAAAACTTTATTTGAAAATTAAAGATTTTGTTGGAAAAACCCGGATTTTCCGAGGAAAATTTTCGTCGGAGCAGATCGGAAAGATGCAGAATTTAATTGCGGTGAATTTTTATTTGAGTGTTTTTGTTGTAAAGTTAAAATCTTCGAAGTTATAGAGCAATAATTGAAAAAAAACACGATTTGGGGGGGAGGGCATTTTGTTTATAAAAAAGTAGCACACTATCTGCGGACTTTGCATACCTATATTATTAATATATATAATCATAAGCTTCGATTCCACCAATAAAATTGCTGGTAAATAACTTTTCCCAAAAATGGCCTATTCTCCGATAATCAGCCCAGACTATTCGCGGTGTGCAAGTACTTGGAAGGGAAACGAGAAACGACCGTGCGCGAGTCGCGTAGAAATATTGCAACTATCTTAAATAATTCATATTGTCAATTGAAATTGTCAAATTGACGTATATTTCATACCTTCTGTCATTGAAGCAGAAAAATTATATATTGCTCCACAATATTGATATGATATGCAATTATTATATAAAGGTAAATTTAATTAATTGTATTTTGCTTGCAGTACTGCATTTTAATAACTAATTTTATTTACTACATACAATTGTTTACGTTTGCATAACATAACCTGCATCTTATTTTTTTCTTATTATTTTTTTGGACTATGGCCTTAACAATTATCCAGCAACCAGGACTAATATAATTGGCCAATATAATTAAAAGTGCGAATAAAAGTACAGAGCGTAGAATTAGAGGTCGCTTTGCCGAACTTGCACGGTCCCAATAATGTGTAAATCATAAAATAGTAAGAAAAGAGGGGTATGTAACAATAAAAATCGACAAAATAACCATAATAGCATGCTATATTTCCCCAAATATTACTAGAGAGCGTTACAGACAACACGCGGAGAATATAATCGACACGACACAGAGGGAGAAACATTTTTTAGTAGCCGGAGACATAAATGCAAAGTCCATTCTATGGGGATCCCCCCGAAATGAGGAGAGGGGTGAACTTTGGAATGACTGGATCTCAGCGGCGGACCTCATAGTGTTAAACAATGAAAAACCAACCTTTGTGAGAGGTACATCGAAAAGCCACATATATGTCACCATAGCTAGCGGTGGTCAGGGATTGGGATGTACTGGACGAGAACCTCTTCACCTTTCACCGGTACTTGGTACATCACCTACGAAATTGGCACCAAGGTTACAAAATACGACAGGAAGAGAACAGTATTCGGCAAAGAAAAATTTAAAAGAGAAATAAATAACCTACAAGAAGAAACTACCAACTTTAACGAGCTCCGAGAAAATATAAATGCACACAAAAGAAGTACTATAAATAGGCACACTACATATACAGTACCCTACTGGTGGAATGACCAAATCCAAAATAAGCGACAGGAATGCTTAAGACGCAGGCGAATAGCACAAAGGCACAGGAACCAAGAAGAACATAAGGAGGCATATAATAGAGCCAAAAAAGAATGAAGTAGTGAAATTAAAAGGGCTAAACGCACATGTTGGCAGGATTTGTGTGCCGCACTGGAAGAAGACATATGGGGCGAAGCATATAAGATTGCCATGAAAAGTTTAAGGTTCGAGACCCCATATAACCTTTGTGCAAAACGAAAGAATGGAAATAACGAACATTCTATTTCCAAGGAAGCCCGACAACACATTCCTACGGATAGACAACAATATTAGACCTGCAGAGTTCACTACTGGAAGAGATCATAGAAGCAGCAGAAAGTATAAAGACAGGAAAAGTACCAGGTCCAGATAAAGTAACGCCAGAAGCAATAAAACTGGTAGTAAAAGAGAAACCCGAAGTGATGCGAAGAGTATTCAATAAATTGTTGAACACGCAAGAATTCCCAGATAAACTTAAGTTGGCGAAACTCGTATTATTACCAAAACCAGTAAAGAACCCGGACAAAGCCAACTCATATAGACCTCTATGCTTACTGGATTGCATAGGAAAATTATATGAAGGTCTTATAAAGAAACGTCTTGAAGACGAACTTGAAGTTCTGGGAAACATTTCAGATAGACAGTATGATTTCAGAAAAGCCAGATCGGCTATAGATGCGGTGAAGAAGATCTCTTGACACTGTAAAAAGATCAGAAAAAAGATGGGCCATTCTTGTGACGTTCGACGTGAAGAACGCCTTTAACTCTACAAATTGGCATCGCATACTCACGAAGCTCAACGCGGCAGGAGTGTCAGACTACATTATAAATATTATAAATAAATACCTGACAAACATAAACTTACGTGCATAGAAATCGGCCCACTTAAAAATTTGGTCATTTTTGATGTCTCATATTTTCTAAACCTGTTGGCCGATTTAAGTGATTTTTTGAACATGTACCTGATTCTTTAGCAATACCACTGTAATAATATTGTTGCTAAACAGGTAAATTTTCATTGTATACACGGTGTACTAATCAAACTGCGTTTTTTCTCAAAGTTCGCATCACCCTGTGAAATATTCTAGCATTTATAAAATACTAAAATTAAAACCCAACTATAGCCTCACGTTTTCTTAACATTCTGTTTTTTGATTCATTCGTTCACGTTGGATAATAAAAAAGTTAGGTACTTTAACAACTAGACATGTTCTTCATCAATACACGGTGTTTCTAAATAAGTGCGACAAACTTTAAGGGGTAATTATGCATGAAAAAATAATGACAGTTGGCTTTATAAACGTATGTCCGCAAATGTTTCGTTTCCGAGATACATTTGGTGCCAATTCCGGTTGAATTTTTTCTTAAAAACTGATGATTTATTTATTGCTTTAAAACCAGTTGAGATATGCAAATGATATTTGGTAGGTTTTAAGAGATAGTTATTGCGGATTATTTGACATAAAATTAAGAATTTAATATTCACCATGGGCGTACATGCGGGTAATATGATCGGTCATATTACCCGTATGCGCGCCAATGGTGAATATTAAATTCTTAGTTTTATGTCAACAAATCCGCAATAACTATCTCTTAAAACCTACCAAATTTCATTTGCATATCTCAATTGGTTTTAAAGCAATAAATAAATCGTCAATTTGTAAGAAAAAATTCAACATCCCGTATCTCGGAAACGAAACATTTGCGGACAAACGTCTATCAAGCCAACTGTCATTATTTTTTCATGCAGAATTACCCCTTAAAGTTTGTCGCACTCATTTAGAAACACCGTGTATTGATGAAGAACATGTCTAGATGTTAAAGTACCTAACTTTTTTATTATCCAACATAAACGAATGAATCAAAAAAAAAATGTTAAGAAAATCTGAGGCTATAGTTGAGTTTTAATTTCAGTATTTTATATATGCTAGAATATTCCACAGGGTGATGCGAACTTTGAGAAAAACCACAGTTTGATTGGTGCACCCGGTATACAATGAAAATTTAACTGTTTAGCAACAATAATATTACAGTGGTATTGTTAAATAATCAGGCTATACCATGTTCAAGAAATCACTTAAATCGACCAACAGGTTTAGGAAATACGATTCATCAAAAATGACCAAATTTTTAAGTGGGCCGATTTCTATGCACCTAAGTTTATGTTTGTCAGGTATCTATTTATAATATTTATGATGTAGTCTGACACTCCTGCCACTTTGAGCTTCGTGAGTATGTGATGCCAATTTGTAGAGTTAAAGGTGTTAAAGTTTATATTTAAATGTAGCATATAAGACAGACATGAAACTCTCATCAGGAGTACCGCAAGGGTCAGTTTTGGGTCCTACTCTATGAAATGTACTGTACAACGGGGTATTAGAAATAGACTATGGGCAAGACACCTACGCCATAGCATATGCAGACGACCTTGCAATCCTAATAGAGTCTAACATAAATGGGGATATTGAAGAAAAGGTGACAAGTTTTTACAGAAAAGTCAACAGGTGGATGATAGAGAATGACCTACAGTCGGAAAAATGAAAGAATACCCATGAACGAACATATAAAACACGCTGTATTTTCCTGTCACCGTATCACACAAAAAATTGGCCAGCGCCAGTACATGTAATAATTATTGTTACATGTACTTGCACTGGACAATTTTCTTTGTGACACGGTGACAGGAAAATACAGCGTGTTTTATATGTTCGTTCATGGGTATTCTTTCATTTTTCCGACTGTAGAGTTGGCAAGTACCAAAACAGATATATGGTTCATTCCACCAACATTATCGCGACAATGAATATTTCAGTGTGCAACATAAGAAGTACGAAAGTAAATGACTCTAATTCCAATAAACAGCCATGTAATTTGCAATTAATTTTTGTTCTTCATATTTTGCACAATATAATATTCGTTGTCGAAATAATCCAACACAGTCGTATATTCGTGGAATAGGGTATGGTAATACTAATGGGACCAAGACAGAGACCAACTTTGAGTTTTGATTTAAATGGTAGCATTATAGAACCCAGTAACTGTGCTAAATTTTCGGTCTAAAAGTGTCCACCGAATTACAAAGATGAGAATCTATAAAACTTTAATTCGACCAATAACATGCTATGGCAGTGAAGCCTGGGTCATGAAAGAAACATCCAAAAACAAACTCGACACATTCGAAACAAAAGTACTGAGGAGAATACTAGGACCTGTGAGGGAAAACGGAATCTTCAGAAGTCGATACAACAACGAACTTTATCAACTTTATAAGGAAGCACCCCTGTCACACTTCATTAGAATACAAAGATTGCAATGGGCTGGACATGTAATAAGAATGGGAGAGGATAGGCTACCAAAAAGAGCACTGAATGCTAGAATGCAGGGAAAGAGACCGGTTGGAAAGCCAAGAAAGCGCTGGGAAGACACAGTGAACAGCGACGCACAAGCCCTTTTAGGAGTCCGTGTATGGAGAAGAGCAGCCACAGACAAGCAAGGGTGGAGGCAAAAAATAAAGGAGGCCAAGGCTCAATTTGGGCTGTAGTGCCATAGAAGAAGAAGAAGAACTGTGCTAAATATCTGGGCATACACCTTGATTCAGGTTTGAGATACACGAAACACCTTATAAATACAGCTCAGAAGGCTGAACAGAGAATCGCTGCTATGACAAAGATTATGCCAAATATAGGTGGACCGAGTAACTATAAAAGAAAATTGTATCTCCAGGTAGTACAATCCACCCTCCTAATGGGGCACCTGTATGGCTTGAAGCGTTAAGATTAAAAAAATATGAGGAAATATTAACGAGAACTCAAAGAAAACCCCTCCTGAAGGTAGTAACTGCATACCGGACTACATCGACGATAGCCCTACAGGTGATTGCAGGTACGCTCCCCATTCACCTCCTAGCAAAACGTAAGATCATATACGGAAATGATAACGGCCACCTAATAGGGGTGAAAGCCAAGGTAAGGGAACAAATGCTAAACGAATGGCAACAAGAATGGGAGGAACAGATAGAAAAAGCACAATGGACAAAAACACTAATTCCAGATGTGAAAGAGTGGTACCAATGTAGGTTTAAAAGAACAAATTAATTTTTAACTCAATTCCTGACCGGGCATGGCTCATTCAGGTCTTACACATATCGCATAAGGAAAACTGAAGATAACTTATGTATAGAATGCAGAGTGTGTGACGACGCAGAGCATTGTGTACTCCATTGCAACGTTTTCCACAATAAAAAACAAAACATGAGAACAAAACTAGGTGAGCAACACCAGAGACTATAATGAATGTAGCCATGTGAAGCAAAGAAAATTTCAACGTGATAGTAGACATAATAACAGAAATAATAAAAAAAGGAAACACATGAGAGAGTGACATAAGACATCATTAAGGATATTTTATCCCTTATTTTACATATACATCTTTTATCTATACATTTTTATCTTTACACTGATTTATGAATACTTATTTTCATCTTATTTTATTTTATTTAGTTGTGTACATTTATGCTTCCTTTTATTTTAACCTTTTTTTCATATACTTTTCTTCTGTACACAGCACTCAATATTTTATTTCTGGAACAAATAAAGGAATAACTACTCCTCACAGTTGGCTCCACTGACAAGAAGTAGAGATAGGGTCAGCAGCGAGGCATCTGAAGTAACGTTTGCTAAAAATACGTACCGGGTGTCCACGGCTGAAATGAGGGAGTTTTAGTGGGTAGACAGTTGCATTTTCACGATTGATTCGCTCGGATTCATGGGTGTCTGAAGCAGAAAAGCAGACTGAATCCACACACTAGGGTAGAGGACAGAACACCAGTTTCTTGGGGTGCTGTGGTCTACTCTGACGGTCTTATGAAGATTTTCTCCTCCCAGAAAAAAAATGTTGATGGACCCTCAGCAAGCCGGATTAAATACTTTCGAGGGCCTCGGCTGGCCTGTGGGCCGTACTTTGCCCATCACTGCTATATAGTATGTGTTTTGCAAAGTAGAATACGTAAATTGCTGAATTTCTTTTAGTGCTTATAGTTTATGGAAACAATTAGTTTTATCATTTTTTGTAAACATGTGGATGAAGATCATCAACATCGTGTCACATTTCATATGCATCTGTAGATGTAATGTGACATTTTTTGACACTGATTTTTTGTCACAACTAGATATTTTAATAATGTCATGTATATATATTGTGTCACATTCCATCAATGGAATTAGATGTCGATAGACGTCCTGTCTGTCAATGTGTTAAGGTATAAATAAAGTATCTTCAACTTACATGAGCAGAATAAATATTTACACTAAAACCACTAACTGATAGTTTACACAGTCCAATTCCCTTTCCACCAAACCAGTCACCATGTTGTAACTTGTGAATATAACCATTTAATGAATACTGATGAAAGAAGGTATCTTCAATTACATGTTTGGAATATATACAAACTCCAGAACCAGTGACACCACTAAAAATTTTAAAACAGTAACAATATAGTCACAAATCGACAGCCTGATCAAACAAGGTTGTAACTCATTATTAGCAATTTTACTGGAGAGACAAAAAACAAAAATTTGAATTTTTAAAAATTTTTAGCGAAATGATTACTTTTTTACACTAATGCGATATGATATTTATAACATAATAAAGGGATTACTAAGATGTCTGTGTTGTAATTTTATTAACTATTGAAAATCTGGAGTTTGATCGAGATACAACCTTGAGATTAAACATTATTCTTCATAGAAAAAGGTTGTAACTCGCCTAACAACCATTTTACACTTTTTGTGTTAATTATTTTTTCGCTTTTACTATTAAAAGGTTGTAAGTTTTGAGTTATTGGCAATATAGATAGGAGAAAATTACTTTTTATGGTATATTTAAACAAAATATCAACTCACAGTTTTCACAATTTTAAATGGAAATTCTATGACTAAATAATATCATAAAAAGAATATAATAAAAATATTCTATATCTAGAAATTCTATTTTCTAGAAAACATAGTTTAAAATATCTCAAATTTTTCGCATTTTTATTGCATATCTGTAAATATTTAATTTTAGTCAATTTTACTTTATTGGTTTAATAAGTTTAAATAAGTTAAAATTTAGAATTTGCTTCTGATTTATTTCAGTTATGGATTAAGTCTTGCCTGATGCTTTGGCACATCATATCATGGTTATCCATTGGTTTGGAGCATATATGACTTACATAGAGATATTTTTATTGCTGGGGTTTTCAGTCTAATAAATAAAACACTTTTCTTACTTAAACGTTTCGGCTACTTGCCATTTTCAATAAGCACTTTAATGATTAAAACATTACACTTTTAACAATATATTTTCATATACACATTATATTTTAACATTCACAAAAATGTATGCTTCATTCTCAATATGTTAACTGTTAACGGAGAATTCTTCGTTAACATCTCGAGAATGAAGCATACATTTCTGTGAATGTTAAAATATAACGCATAGGTGAAAATATATTGTTAAAAGTGTAATGTTTTAATCACTAAAGTGCTTATTGAAAATGGCAAGTAGCTGAAACGTTTAAGCAAGAAAAGAGTTTTATTTATTAGACCGAAAAACTCAAGAATAAAAATATCTCTATTTAAAAATTCACGGTCAGAAAATAACAAACTAAGTATATATGACTTAATGTTTTTTTTTTGTGTTTTTTCTACAAGGGCATGCAATTAATCACCCTCGTTTTGAGAATGTGCTATTTTAAAAAATACATGTGTAATATTAATATTAAACTTTTTCACTACATAGAACTAGTAGCAAGTAGCAAAAACTATTTTACATTTATTTTGTCCACCTCAACTATCAAAAAGGAAAAAAGTCAGTAAATCTTTTTTTTTTCATTTCGATAAATTGATTTAACTATTGAGAATTAAACTATGCCGTTTATATTGATGTGTGCGCAATTTTTTGCTGAATTCGCCTGTGTTGAAATTTGAAAATAGATCTAACTTGAGTTACAACATTGTGTTTGTCGAAATAGTCATGCAAAAATTATTAGTAACACAAACATGTATCTAAAATAGCATTCAGAAGCAAGAGTCCTTTGTGTTACCTGTAAAAATAATGAGAATATGGGAGAACTCCAGCCACCTCATCCTTTATTGAATAATAGTCCTGATCACTCCATATTTCTTGAAGGCATACAACATCATAATGACTATTTGATATATGTTCTGCAATCGCTTTTAATCGCCGTTTTCTGTTTTTAGACAGAGTGGGTATAGGAATTGCCCTAAAATATTTTTACTTAAGTAAATGCTAGTTACTTACTGACAATACTTATAAACAATTTTGAACAATATTAAAATTACATACCAGCAATTTAATGTAAAAACTTTGAATTCTAGACTCATGTTTAAAAAGTCTAGAGCTGACACTGACACTGAAAATTTTGAATGATATACAGAAAATAAATAAAATGTTGAATAATATGAACTGTGAAGACTGAAATCTATTTGTCATGTGAAGTGAAAGTGAAAGTGAAATGCATTCCTAAACAAAGACAGTTTGAGTTCCTCCATGAAGTTAGCAATTAAATGTTTACGACGACACATAGGCGTCTCTATCAGATATTGCAATTACCAATAATTAATAATTACATACAATGCATTGGAAATACACAGGTGAATTTGCATTTAAACAAAAAGTAAAACCTTTGAACTGGTAAAATTGACAAATTTATGTAATTAATTTCATAAATTTTACGTAATTATTATTCATAGTTTTTAAATACAATTTAGGCTTATTTTTCATTTTTGTACAGCAAAGAAAAGTTTGTATTGTTGTAGTTTAATGCATTTCCAATTTATGTAATTTCCTAATTTGGATTATTTCTTATTTTTTATTAAAACAATTGGAAAAAAAATGCCAACACAATGTTAATCACTGAAATTGCTGATTTAAGTCCCCGTACTCCGTACTAAAAAAAAATGTTTGCCTATGTGGGTTAGGTTGACATCATGACATCGTTAGCAATCGTGAGAATGATACGATAGATGTCGAACTAAATGAGTAAAGCAAAATTAAACAGAAGAATACAGGAAATTGACGTTGAGGTTGACGTTTGTTTAAATGTTTTGAAAAGTAAAACAAACAAATCTTTTCAAATTCAAACAAACGGTTTATAAGTATATAACTTTAATATTATACAACAACAATAGTAATATGCTTGTGTGTATTAGTATTTTTCTAATTTGTTATCTGAGTCTAACAGCAAATACCAGTTATAATTCCCAAATAGAAGAACGGGGAAGAGCACAGTACCAAGTAATGTATTAAATATTTTGTAGGTGTTGTTTGATCTAAACTTAAATATTGGAAATATTATAACTATTATATTTTGTAGATAAATAAACATCGACTTTAAAACCATGATATAAAATAACTTCATTGATATGAAATAAATATGAATATGAAATAAATAAGAATAAAATAAACTTTACTACAGTTTTCCCAAACAAATTCATAATAAATAATGTAGGTACTTAATCATGTCAGTCTTGAATTGGAGGTTGTAAATTAAATTAAATTGCCATCTCCGCTACGGAGGTTGGCAATCATCATAGCTATATTAATTTTTGAGGCAGTTGCTCTAAATAGTTGTTTTGAGCTGTATCCAAACCATTCTCTCAGGTTCTTCAGCCATGAAATTCAACTTCTTCCAATGCTTCTTCTGCCATCTATCATTCCTCGCATTATGAGTCGCAGGATGCCATACTTCTCGCCCCGCATCACATGTTCGATATACTGTAGTTTTCTTTCTTTAATTGAATCGCTTATTGTTGAAAGGGGGTAAGCACCATTTTGAACTTTTCGAGTTATAGTAAAAATTCCTTCTCTCTTTCTATATGCATGTCATTTGGTGTTAAATGCAGTTTCGCAGTATAAAATATATCCATGCAGTGCATCAGTGCTTGCTTCCTTTTAACACCAAAGGACACCCACGGATAAAGAAAGAGAAAAGGCTTTTCTACTGTAACTCGAAAAGTAGAAAATGAAGCTTACCCCCTTTCAACAATAATCGATTCAATTGTAAGTTCAACTTCCTTCTCTTTGCCTATTCTTTTCAGTACTTCATTGTTCGTAACTCGATCTACCCAGGAAACCCTCATAATTCTTCTATAGGTCCACATTTCAAAGGCGTTAAGTTGTTTCATTGTCTCTACATTTAACGTCCATGATTCCACTCCATAGTATAATACACTGCATACTTGTTAGGCATACTTTAAGAGCTAATGTTAAATTTTTGCTACATATTATGAACTTTTTCATTTTCATAAAATTAGAATGTGCTTTTTCAATTCTGACTTTGATTTCTGCAGTGTATTTATTTATTTTATTTATTTATTAACGGGATAAACCCAATACATACAAAATACAATAAAGCAGAGCTTTCGTCGTAATAATGAAAATATAAAATTTAGATACATGTAAAATTACAACTAAGTATAAAACACAAACATAAAAAATAAAAAGAATGTAAAATATTTTTAAATGATGAAAACAACTGAATCAATTATAACAGTTAAATATATTTAATTTTTTTTTAAATTCAAAATTCAAGACGCCTGAGTTCTTGTTTAATAGAGGAAACTGAAGAACCAAACAGATCTATTAGATGACTAAACTTGTTTCCATACAGGGTCAATCTACTAATTGGTGCATATTGACCATAATTTGTAGCATGCCGTTGTTCCTTGAATATTTGTGGATTTCGTGTCAATCTAGCAGGTATATTAAAGTATACAAGACTTAACAATTCTTTGGAGTTAATAACACCAGAGATAATTTTGCAAAGATAACAAATGTCCAACATGACTCTTCTGCGTTCAAGAGTTTGTAAATTTAATCTCATTAATATATTAATATATTGTCATAAGTATAATTTTCCAACTGTTAAACCCATCTTAAAAGCTGCAAAACGTAAAAATTTGTTTTGAACCTTTTCAATATTTAGGATTTGATATGCATAACTAGGTGACCAGAGAACCATATTCAATAATTGATCTCACGATACTGCAATATAAGATTTTTGTTGTGTGAATTGATAAATCTTTTGATGAATGTAATACAAAACCCAACATCTTAAATGCCTTCGAAACAGTATGGTCAATGTGAGAGTAAAATGTTAATTTACAATCAAATATTATACCTAAATCCCCAATTTCGTTCACATGTGTGACAGGAGTATTATTAATAAAATATTGATGGTGAATAGGCGAATGGGATCTAGCAAAAGTTATTAAAAAGCATTTATTAATATTAAGTTAAATATCATTTCTACCACACCACTCATAAAAATCATTTACTTGTGACTGAAGCTGAAAAATGTTATCCTCATTATTGACAGTCTTATACAGGGTGTCCAGAAACTCTACCGACAAACGAAGACAGAAGATTCTTCAGATAATTCTAAGACAATTTAATCCTATTCACTTAGTCCAAAAATGCTTCCTAAGGGAGCTAGAGCTCTTTGAAGATGGCGTCTTCTAATGAGTTTTTCTTAAATACCTATAGAACGCTTCTATTTAGAAAAACAAAAATTGGTACGTGTATTTATCTTCCAGAGGTAAATCTATTCCATCCATTGCGAATTTTTAGTACCGATCATAGGTTATTTCATCGCATAACTTTTTTATCTTTAATTTTTAAGCATTCTTCACACTGTATTATTAAATTGTGAGGTATTCTAGTGCTAAAAGGTACTCTTGTTTTAAGCCGGTAGGACACACCATTTCCTAGAAAAATCGATTTCAAAATTTTTCGTTCTTTGAATTTCAGAAAAAATTTTCAAAAAAAACCTATTTCGAAAGACGAAAACTGGTACATTTATTTCTATTCCAGAGATGAATCGATTTCATTAATTGCGAATTTCTAGTACCGGTCATAGGCGTCCGTTTTGGGTAGGTCAACAGTTATTTTATAGCGTAACTGTTTTGTCCTTAATTTTTAAGCATTCTTGACACTAGATTATTAAATTATGAGGTATTCGAGTACTAAAAGTTACTCTTGCTTTAAGTTAGTAAAATACATCGTTTTTTTTTGAAAATTTTTTTCAATTTTTTCAAATTCCAAAAACGAAAAACTTTCAAATCGATTTTTCTAGAAAACGGTGTGTCCTATCGACTTAAAGCAAGAGTACCTTTTAGTACTAGAATACCTCACAATTTAATAATCCAGTGTCAAAAATGCTTAAAAGTTAAAGACAAAAAAGTTATGCGATAAAATAACCGTTGCCCTACCCAAAATGTACGCCTATGACCGGTACTAAAATTCACAATGAATGGAATCGATTCATTTCTGGAAAATAAATAAGCATACCAATTTTCGTTTTTCTAAATAGAAGCGTTCTGGAGGTATTTAATAAAAACTAATTAGATGACGCCATCTTCAAAGAGCTCTAGCTCCCTTAGGAAGCATTTTCGGACTAGGTGAATTGGGTTAAATTATCTTAAAATTATCTAAAAAATCTCCTGTCTTCGTTTGTCGGTAGAGTTTCTGGACACCCTGTATATTTTAACATCATCAGCAAACATAAAAATTTAACTTCCTTAAAAATAGAGTGAACATCATTCAAGAACAAATTAAATAGAAGCGGGCCACAGTGGGAACCTTGCGGTACTCCAGATGTAGCTGTAAAAGCATTAGAAAGAAAACATCCTATTTTTACACTTACACTTCGATTAGTCAGGTAACTTTGCATCCAATCAAAGATACTTCCAGAAATGCCATGCTGTAAGTTTCGCAAGTAAGATATTATGATTGACCTTATCGAAAACTCAGTATAGATGGAATCTACTTGTAACTTGTTTTCCAAAGCAATAACAATGTCATTCTGATAAAGAAGTAAATTAGTTACTGTAGATTTACCCTGTACAAAACCATGTTGTTCATTCACCAGAATACTACTGAGTTCACAAGTAAGCTGCTTAGTACCGTAAAATGGGGTGTAGTTGACCGCTGGGGTGAATTTGACTGAAAAGTGTGAAAATGATTCCAACATGCTTATTTTTTTTGGTTATTAATATTAGTAAATTTTATGCTAATTCTGTTTATTGTAAATGTATGTTGAACATATTAGTCTAAGAGCTAGTGAACCCTTCGACTAACGGTCGTCCTGTAAGGCTAGAAATTTTTCTAGTGATAATTCATAGCACACCAAGGCTAAAAACCATGACCTGGCAGGCCTCAGTGGTGCACGTGTATCTACCAGGTGAATCGAAAAGTGCAAATTTAGGGGGTAAAATAAACTTTCTCCTGTAAGGTTTAAATTTAAGTATGTGTTTGAGTAAGTCATTTAAAAGAAATGTGTACAATGACAGGCGATTCTGAAGAGCATAAGACCTTGCCAGGCGAGGGGAAAGATTAGGGGTTTTTCCTAAATTTATTTTTTTTGCATCGAACAAATTTTTTTAAGTTTTTTGAATCATTCCAAATAGAAAAGGTCTTTACGGATTTTTCTCTTAAGTTAATAGTTTTTGTTATATAAGCGATTGAAAATTTTGAAAATTGCAAAATCGACCATTTTTAACCCTAAATCGGACATTTATCTAAAAATTTCAAAGTTGCCAAGGTAGGTATATATTCTTTAAACATTGATTGATGAAATCCCAAAGAGTTTTTTGCAATACAATATCGAAAACCCCTTTGTTTTTTAATTGCTAATCAAGTGGACGCGACACTGTAGTATAAGTGAGGACGTTTGAGTTGGCATAAATTCATTATCTCGAGAATGGGCAAATTTCAAGAGCAATCCTCAGACAGGTCGATTTTTATTTTTAAATTAGGACTTTTTGGCATATATATAATACTAGTGACGTCATCCATCTGAGCGTGATGACGTAATCGATGATTTTTTAAATGAGAGTAGGGGTTGTGTGATAGCTCATTTGAAAGGTTATTTAATTCTCTATTCACTAATATAAACATTAACATAATTATTTATACAGGGTGTACAAAGAATTTTTTTTTTATTAAATTAACTTTGATTAAATTTGACAAATAGAAGAAAAAATTTTTTTTGTACACCCTGTATAAATAATTATGTTATTGTTTATATTACTGAATAGAGAATTAAATAACCTTTCAAATGAGCTATCACACAACCCCTACTCTTATTTAAAAAAAGCATCGATTACGTCATCACGCTCAGATGGATGACGTCACTAGTATTATATATATACCAAAAAGTCCTAATTCAAAAATAAAAATCGACCTGTCTGAGGATTTCTCTTGAAATTTGCCCATTCTCGAGATAATGAATTTATGCAAACTCAAACGTCCTCACTTATACTACAGTGTAGCGCCCGCTTGATTAGCAATTAAAAAAACAAAGGGGTTTTCGATATTTTATTGCAAAAAACTCTTCGGGATTTCATCAACCAATGTTTAAGGAATATCTACGTACCTTGCTAATATTTAAATTTTTAGATAAATGTCCGATTTAGGGTTAAAAATGGCCGATTTCGCAATTTTCAAAATTTTCAATCGCTTATATAACAAAAACTATTAACTTAAGAGAAAAATCACTAAGGACCTTTTCTGTTTGGAATGATTCAAAAAACCTAAAAAAAATTTGTTCGATGCAAAAAGAATAATTTTAGGAGAAACCCCTAATCTTTCCCCTCGCCTGGCAAGGTCTTATGCTCTTCAGAATCGCCTGTCATTGTACACATTTCTTCTAAATGACTTACTCAAACACATACTTAAATTTAAACCTTACAGGAGAAAGTTTATTTTACCCCCTAAATTTGCACTTTTCGATTCACCTGGTAGATACACGTGCACCGCTGAGACCTGCCAGGTCATGGTTTTTAGCCTTGGTGTGCTATGAATTATCACTAGACAAATTTCTAGCCTTACAGGACGACCGTTAGTCGGAGGGTTCACTAGCTCTTAGACTATATTTTATGTTAAATTTAAGAGTTTTTTTTCTTGTATATACCAAAAACGCGGCCACGAAATTATTAACTTAATTTGTAAGAGAAAATGAATATTCTTAAACATTGTTATAAAAATCATTATCTTTTTTTTTGTTACAAACGCCATCTGTTTATTTCAAACCATAAACACTAAGCATTTTTGTTGAACAGAATTTTTACATTAAGAGTGATCGCCCAGTGGCTATAACTCTATTGGTTGAGTATTTTTCTAACTTGATCTACATTGGTATGACTTATATCTATTTACACTACTTAATCTAAACTTATTCTAAACTTTTACTTGTTGTCTATTGTCTAAAGCAGGGGTTCCCAACCTTTTAACAACTGCGTACCACCTGAAATATTTTGAAGATTTTGGCGTACCACTAAACACCAGGGGCATGGAATTTAAGGAAGCTCCCCCCCAATTCCTAATTTTTTTAGTAAAATATTTACACTAGTCTATCTCTATATTTATTTTTATATACAATAGTTCAGAAAAACCAGTCTCACATAAGTAACTAGTGACAAATAGCATTAAAAACAGCGTAGCTTGCCAGAAGAGCATTGGATACTCGGATTTGCACCCGATCCAGAAGTCAATTAAGGATTAACCTTTAAAATTGTCCTTCATAGAATTGTCTGCTCTTAGATCGATGAATATTTCCTGTAATTCCAACTCATTTGGTGAGGTTCCTGCAAAAGAATTTCTGATTCTATCAAGTTTGAAATAATCTTCAGAGAAACATTTATTACAACTTTCTTGAAAATATTCCAAAAGAAGAATTATATCAGCAACCAAATCTGGTATTGCAGATATTTTGTTTTCTTCAAAAAACGATGACAGCCTAGGAAATGCAGAAACATTATTTCCCTGTATTTAAGAACATAAAAGAACCCAGTTTTTCTTGAAAGTTTATTTTCTCATTGGCTGTGAAGGGTATTGTGTTTGCTCCCTAAAGACCCATGTTCAACGTGTTGAGTCTGTCAAAATTATCAGCTAGATACGCCAATCTTGACAATCATTCTTCATTACAGAACAAGTTTTTCATGTCATAATTTTTTTTAGTTCAAAACATTAAAACTTCTGACGTCAGTTGGAAGAGACGGGTGAAAATTTTCCCTCGAGATAACCATCTCACTTCTACATGCAACAGAAGAGTTTTGAACTTGCCACACATATCTCCACACGTCAAGGAGAATATCCTTGAATTAAGAGCCCTAGCCTTTATGAGGTTAATAACTTTCATAGTATGTGATGAAACGGAGATCATATTTTCCGGCATACCTTTAGCAGCTAATTATTCTCGCTGTATGACGCAATGTGTACTTCGGCATTCAGGAGCAACTTTCTTTATTTTTGCTGCTAGCCCTGTCAATTTTTCTGACATAGCTTTTGCTCCATCTGTACATACACCGATACACTTTGACCAAGGAACGCCTATTTTGATCATGTATACTCATTTATTGTATTAAAAATGAATTCCGCTGTAGCGTTTGATTCAAGTGATTTGCAGAACAAAATCTCTTCTATAACTTCTTCATGAAAATCAAATCGTACAAATACGAGTAGTTGCGTAGCAGCGTAATCGCTTGTTTCACCCACGTGACGCGTACCACCTGAAACCTTCCCGCGTACCACCAGTGGTACGCGTACCACCGGTTGGGAACCCCTGGTCTAAAGGGCAAATCCAGTGGACTACGAATATTTAGTCTGTTATTTTGTACACTGTTATCAAGGAGACCGATTACAAGATTGTTGGAGTGCACTTCAAGACGCTTTAGATATTTATCACTACACTGCGCGATCACTTGTTTCACTGTAGGGATTTTTAAATCACTGTAAATGACCTGGTTTGAAATAAACCAAGGGGCAGTTGCTATAGTTCTTAAAGTCTTTGACTGGAATCGTTCTAGGATTACTGTTGGAATTTGACTGGAATCGTTACTGTTGGTAATATTTCAACGAATCATTAACTGTAGATAAAAATACCGGTTATTAATTTTGAATTAATTTTTAAGTTTCGTTACAATCTTCAAATTTGCTAACTTATGCACTTTTCGCTTAAATTTGGGGCGAAGTTGACCGCCGGGGTGAAGATGTCCATCAGGTCAAAACTTGCAGGACCTACATTGAATCGACGCTGCTTTATTGTTTCGTAGTTTGAAACGCGGACGGGAGCTGACGCGTAAAATATTTTTAAAGATAATTACCTACTTATCGACAATAAATTTGTAAAATGCCGAGTGTGTATAAGCATAAAGCGGGCTCCACACTCTCGGCGAAGTTACTTCGCCAAAGTTGACCGAAGTCCGAAGTACCTCTCTACACACTAGTTCTACTTCGCGAGGAACACATTCAAGCGGTGCGATACTGACAAAGATCCCTTTGACTCGGACGCGCCAGACCGACAGAGAACGGAAGTAGAACGAAGCGAGGCAAAGTTGCACAAGGTGGCCGTCTACACTCTCGTACTTGTTGAACCTCGATCGACTTTGGCGAGAGTGTGGAGCTCACATAAGGATAAGAAGACCATCAACTTGCAGACATTCAAAGTAATATTGCTAAGGAAACAGAATACTTTTATATTAATAATATACAAGCAAATTCATGGATAATAGAAGTCAGACTGACAAGTAATAGAATATCAAACTAAGAAGAATATTAAACATTTTGAAGGACACATTTCAGCGATTAAAGATGATGAAGCTAATGTTAATTTCCTAAAACTCTCAAAATTGGGAAAATTTATATGGCCTGATATTCTTGACGAAGACAATGTTCCTCTAAGTAACATAATAAAAGTATTAAATGCGCCAAAAATTTGCCGAAGAGGCGAGCTGTGTTTTGTTTTGGACTTGGCTGCATATATATAATTTTAAATAAGTAACTTTATGTAATAAAAAGTTGATTAAAATGTTTATTATAATTTAAAATTATTTTAATGTGTTTATCTTCATCCTAGTTAACTAAAAATAATTTTTATTAAGTAAAATCATAGGCAGTCAACTTCACCCCGTTAGGGGTGAAGTTGACCAAAGAAGCAATTTATTTTTTCTAAGTTTGGTTTTTTAAAATACCCGTTGTTGTTTCTACTAAAATTAAAGTTAGGACCTATACACATATTATGCAAAAATATATAATACATTTTATTTTGTTATCTAGAAAATATCTTTAGTTGAAGTTGAAAAACGGTCAAATACACCCCATTTTACGGTAACTAAATAATCTAATAATTTTGGAATTGCCGATAAAGTACAAACTGCTCTGTAGTTTTTAACATTTTACTTTGAACCAGATTTAAATATAGGTTTTACGTAACTATGTTTCCAGCAATCAGGGAAAACTCCTTCTTGCAAAGATTTATTGAAGAGTATATACAATGGCTTAGATATAGTACAAACACATTGTTGTAATAGATAATTAGGAATGCCATCAGGGCCAAAATTTAGTTTAGGAGACAAATTGTGAATACTCTCAAAAATAGTATTAATGTCAAAAGAGCATGAACTAATGTTACTAGCATTTTCAAATTGATAATGTGGGGGGGGGGGGGAGAGGGGGTAGGTAGTATTGTGGTCAGTGAACACTGTAGAAAAAAATTTGGCGAATAAATTCACAGCTTATTCCTCCCCAGAACTACTTTGATCATTTCCTAAATATAAATGGCATGGTACATCATAATTTTTCCTGCAACTGTTTATATATTTCCAAAAAGTGCGTGAGTCACTATTAATTCTAAATTCAGAATCTCTAACATATAAATTATAACAATCTTTACTTAGTCTACTACATTCAGATCTTAAGTTATGAAAAATAATAAAATCATCATAATTGTTGAACATCTTATGCCTTTTATGATATTTTTTCTTTTCTATTATTAATCGTTTTAACTCAGGGCTAAACCAAACTGGAAATGTACTTGTCTTACATACTTTTTGAGGAACATAAGAATTTATTGCATGATTGATAATATCGTAAAATTTAGACACAGCGTCCTCAATATTCAAAGCCTTTAGTGACTTCCAATTTATTTCCGACAAGAAAAAGTTCATACCAATGTAATCACCGTTTTTAAAATCATAATATGACTCTGCGCACTTTAAAGAATCACTGTTATTTATTATATTAACATCGAACATTACACTATTGTGGTTAAGGGAGTTAGGAAAAATTAAATCAGCAGCATTTACAACACTCAACTCGTTACAATTATAAAAGATTAAGTCTAAAATTACATTTCTACTATTGGACACAAAATTATTTTGAAAAAGGTTGTAGAAACTATAGCAATTAACCATATGTAAAGCTGGTGAATTTGGTGGATAGTTTGCTAAACTAACTCCTAAATTATCGTTTGTCCACGTAACATTCGGAAGATTAAAGTCCCCAGAGATAAAAACCTTAGAGTAGAGTAGAGTTATTGTTCATTAATATAAAATCAAGGATATTACAATGATCTTCATATATTTCATGACCAGATCGTGGCGGTATGTACACAGAGCCAAAAATAACTTTTTCTATTCCAATATTAACTAGTACAAAAATTTGTTCCACTTTAATATGCGGTATAGATAGAGCAAAACTGTTAAACTTTTTCTTAACGGCTATAAGGACACCACCACCGGTTCCCTTATCTTTAAAATAATCAAAATTATCACGATGTGCTCGAAAGATATTATAATTAGAATCCAAGTCCAATTCTGAATCAGAATAGCTATTTGTCAACCATGTTTCAACAAGTATAATAACATCATAACTCGAACACAATACACTTAGACTAAAATCTGTCAACTTCGTACGCATGCCTCCCACATTATGAAAATAAACAGATAGCTTTGAATGATTTAAATTAGATTTATCCCTACAGATTAGTTTTTTTCTTTAATAGGTAATATTTTAGGAATTCCATGCACATACTTGATAGTCAGATTTGTTTCACCAGTACTTTTTTTTATTTCCAGTTCCTTCCTAAGTTCATTTAAATAATGTATATTTAAATATAATTAAATAATAGAGAACTATGTAATCTCAACAATTTGTGTTGAGTGGGCTATAGTTCCTTTACTCCGCTAACTTTTATTATTCCTTCTACTACTATGTTGAATAGGAAATCACCTTGTCACACTTCTGTTTATGAAGCAATTGTGTTTGTGCTATTTTCTTCTGTTGTTTTTAGTACAATAACGGTTTTTGCACCAAATTTTAAAGAACCACTTGAATTGACATGAAATTTGGCATAGGTACCTGCACATAGGTAACATGTCAAAGAAGAAAAGTGATATTGTGCCGATGTGCGCTTTTGTCCTGGGGTGAATGTCACCCCTTCTCGGGGGTGAAATAATTTACGTTCAAAATAAGTCCGGAAATGGATAAACTGACTAATTCCAAGCAACTTTTGTTTTATAGCATTTTTTCTCTAAGTTAATACTTTTAGAGTTATTCGCGAGTAAATATGTTAATTTTTCATCAAAAAAAAGAAAAAAGTTTTTAGGCGGTTTTTTGCAAATAACTCAAAAAGGAAGTATTTTATCAAAAACATATTCTTATCAAAATATAGCCTCTAAAAAAATGAAAAAATGGTTTCTGTATGAACTCTCTAGAACTAGCAGAAGCAAACTTGTAGCTAATAAAATATAGGTAGGTTCGTATCCGTCAAATTTCAAAGCGAATATTTCAACGTGAAATAATCAAAAATTATGCACTTTTTGGGAAAAACTCGTTACAACTTTTTTAGTGTTTAAAAAATATTAATTTTTATTTCTTAAAAAGTTTTTAGCACCAAAAGTAAGCAATTTACGTTCAAAATATAGTTAGTCCTCTTTTTTTTGGTCAAAAATACTCAGGAAAATGACCCCTAATTAGCATCTTAAATTAAATTAATTGTTACCACTTCACAAGCTACTCTACTTATGTATCATTAATATGATCTGTAAGTTTCATATGTTCAAAGGGCTTATTTTTTAAAAAATTTGGTTTTAAAATAAATTTTTTTAACTTTTAATTTTGAAAAAAATGCTTTTTTTTTCAAAATAACTTAATACCAAAAATCACAAAAAGTAAAAAACAGGTTTTGCTTTTCTGAATATTTTGGATTTTTTGTTTTTCTGTAAGACAAAAATTGGTTAAGATATGGCTGTTTAAAATGTGCATACACTCGTGATTAGTGACTCGTTCAAGACTTTTCAACTACAGCCCTTTCAAAAATAAGGACTTTGAACCGAAGAAACTTACAGATCATATAAACAATATATACACGAGTAAAGCAACTTGTGAAGTGGTAACGATTAATTTTATTTCAGATGCTAATTAGGGGGTGATTTTCACGATTTTTTTACCAAAAAATAGGAACCAATTTTATTTTGATCATAACTTCCTTTCTTTTAATGTAGAAACTTTTTTAAAAAACAAAAGTATAGCTTTTTTAACCACTTTAAAAAAGTTTTGTTTTCACCATAAAGTGCTTCATCACTCTTTAGTTTTGGTAAAAAGTTCACTTGGATGCTACTTGGCATGACATTTCCAAATTTTAACATTATGGTGGTGCTAAAAGTTGATAACTTTTTCATGTTTTTTTCCACCTTGGAACACAAATTTGCATTATACCTAAATAAATCAGTAGCCAAAAAGGTAAAGAACAGTATTTTATAGCTGCAGATTGAGTTACATTAACATACACCAACATCATAGTAGCAGCACAAATCTCTTTTAAAATATTTAAGCTGGTTGATCTCAGAACTATGTACTATTTTCGAGTTATCAAGTTATATAATAAAGGCGACGATATATGGTAGGGGTACATTTACAGGGTATAAGGTTTCTCCCTATGTGATTTATCGAGTAACTGCAAAAATCCCTTCTTTTGCTCCCCTACCATTATTCTGCCGTGCTTTGCTTAAAAGTGGTATCTGCCAGAATTATGAAACTGAGAAAAAGGGGTTTAAAGTTGTAAGCACATTCCGACCCCATGTAAATTTATATTGTGTGATACTATGATGCATTTTATTTAGTAATAAGTAGATTTAAGCTTACTGAATAAAAAAAGTAGTTATCTTTGGTTTTTATTTAAAACATGGTAGATACCACTCTCAAGTCAAGAATTACGTATATTATTAACCGTGGTAACGTACTCCCAGTGAAGATACCACTTTTAAGTTAAGAAAAATCATAATTGTTATATTTATAGATATAAAGCAGGAGGAGAAAAAAATGTATTGTTGTTTGTTTGGGTTTATATGACTGCGGACACTAAATCCATTCGCCAATTTTACTATTTTTTATTTTATTAGTCATTTTTTCGTATCTTATCCTAAAACTAATACTAATATAATAAACAGTTCTACTAATAAATAATTATTTTTGTATTTTTTTTTAATAATTTTTTATATATATATATTTTTATTAATTTTTTTCCAAATGATGTTCTCAGAGTTCCACAGTAAAAACTGCAACATTCTTCTTTAGCCCTCTACTTCATTCGAAAGCTATTTTACTATGGACTGTCCAAGTTCGTCATTCATTTTTATCCACATATTTTTTTTATATTTTTTTAATTATTATATTTTTTTTCTATTTTTTTTTATATATCTTTTTTTATATTTTTTCTTTCTTTTTTTTTATTATTTTTTTATTTTTTTTTTTTTTAATTTTTATTTTATTATTTTTTTTTATATATTTCTTTTCTTTTTTTTCTTTTCTTTTCTTTTCTTTTCTTTTTCTTTTAACATATAACAATTTACAAAAAATACTTACTCTATATTTTACAATTACAATTTAAGCTTAATATCTAAAATATGTTTATACAATAGTCGGTATACCAACTCATTATTTTCTAATGTTAATAAATAATTTAAATTAATGGGATGGTGGACATCAGTCAAAGAATACAGTGAATTTAAAAACATATTAACTTTATTAGAGATAAGAGAACAGGTCAAAATTTTGTGTTGTAGATTGCCCAACTGTCCACAAATACATTGTGGTCTATCAGCTATATTAATTTTAAATAAATATGATGGAGTAAGACAGTGGTCAAATCTCATTCTGCATATGGTTCTTATCATATCTTTTGTCGACTCCATTTTAGAAAACCAAGGTTTATCCGTTATATAGTTTCTGATTGATCTGTAGTGGTTTCCTGTATTTACGTTTTCATCAATATACCTTTCTTTCCATTCTTTCTTAATCTCTTTGAATAAATTTGATTCAATATCTTTTGGCGTACAAAGATAATGGGTTAATACTCCTTGTGTCACCGCGTTTTTAGCCAATTCATCTACCATTTCATTTCCAGTTATTCCACAGTGGCTTTTAACCCATGCCAACTTGACAGACTTTCCTTGTTGCTGAAGTTCTTTAATTTTATTTATGATATATAATTCAATGTAGTTCACTTTTGATTTAGGATTTATAGCACTAATTTTACTAAGAGAACTTTTACTGTCACTAAAAATTATAAACTTTGAATGATTTATATTAGATAAATATTTTAGTGCTTCCATTATCGCTATTAATTCAGCTGTGTATATACTCATAATAGAATTTAGTTTAAACATTTTACTAATTTTATTACTGCTATCCCAATAGGCACATCCCACACCTTCAATATTTTTTGATGCATCTGTATATAGCATACAATAATCTTTGAACATTTGTGAACTGTCGGAGATAAACACTAATTTTCTTAAAGATATAGGCAACTTGCTATAGTCCCTTAAAAAGTATACCTGAACTTGTTCCATACTATTAAAGTCAATATTATAATTTGGGTTTATGTCATATTTATAAAGTTGTTTATCATATATTGTCATTTTTGAATATAAATCTACCATATTTAGAGTTTTCTTTTTTATCCAATATTTTTCTGTCAAGTCTGCTAAAAACAGTTGATGTATTTTGGAAATTAAACTTGCCTTTTTTTCATACAATCTAACTAAAAGGTTGATGCCAAGTTTTTTTCGTCTTATATCCATCGGCATTTCACAGCATTCAACTTGTAGATTATTTATCGGTGTACTTCTTAGGGCTCCTATACACAATCTAAGGGATTTATTAATGATTTTGTCTATTTTATTTAAATGACACTGTGATGCGTCACTGTATAATATTGATCCGTAGTCGAATATAGCTCTTATATTATTTTTAAATAACAACAAAGAAATATTTGGATCTGCTCCCCAACGTAAGTGTGATACGAATCGAAGAAGGTTTATTCCTTTTTCTGTTTTTTTAACTATATGGTCTATATGTTCTTTCCAGAGAAGCTGTCTATCCAGAGTAATACCCAAATATTTAACATAACTTTGTACAGGATAGGATATATTGTTTATTAAGATGTGATTGGGTATTTCTTTTCGTTTTCTTGTAAAAATACATAATTTGGTTTTGGAATCAGATATATTTAGTCCATGTAATTCACTCCATATTTTAATATGTTTGTCTCCTTCTTCAATGGATTTGACTGCATTTTCTATTTTAATGTTTTCTTGATAAATAACTATATCATCTGCAAATTGTAAAATTTTTGTTGAGTTTAAATTTTTTTCTATATCAGAAGTGTAAATTAAATATAACAAAGGGCTTAATATTCCTCCTTGAGGTAAACCACCCATCGCTAGTCTTGGACCAAATGTGTTATTATTTACCGATATATAAATTTTTCTACAGTCATACAATTTTATTATTTTTTGACAGAAGCATTCTGGCAGACCTATTTGTATCATTTTGTTATATAGTATATTTAAATTAACGTTGTCGTATGCTGCTTCAACATCTAATAAAAGAGCGATTACTGAAGAATTTTTCGTAAACGCTAAATTTATATCTGTTACCAAATGACTCACAGCTTCCACAGTAGAATGATTTTTTCGAAATCCAAATTGTGTTTGTGATAATTTATTGTTTTTTTCTAGCCAACTTTCGAGCCTAAGTTTTATCATTCTTTCCAGTGTTTTTGTTATGCAGGAGCTCAATGAAATACCTCTATAAGATTCTGCTGAATCAGGATTCCGATTTGTTTTGAGAATAGGAATCACCCGGTACTCTCTCCAGTTATCTGGAATATCTTCTGATAACCATATTTGATTAAAAAAATTTAATAGTGTTTCTTTCCCTTTTTGATGTAAATTGGCCAACATAATATAATGTACATTATCTATACCTGGAGAAGTATTTTTCTTATTCTTAAGGCTTATTTCTAATTCACAGAAACTAAATGGAATTGAAAGTGGATGCATAGAGTTTTTTCTTTCCATTACATTAATTTTTGAAAATATATTATCTGGACATAATTTTCTTAAAAACTCCTCAACCCATTCTCCTTCAGTCACTGGATTTACTTGTGGTTTAAAAATGTTTTGTAATCGTTTGGCTTGATTCCACATATCTTTAATTGGTGTATTTTTGTTTAAAGTTTTACAAAAATTTCTCCATGCATTACGCTTACTCTCTAATACAATTTTTTTGGTTTTCGCTACACATTTATTATAATTTATATAATTTTGTATATTAGACTGTAGTTTAAACTTGCGTAAAGCTAGTTTTTGTTCTTCTATTACCTTTTTACAATTGTCATTCCACCAAGTTTTTCTAAATCGTGGATTAGTCCCTGTTCTCTTCTCCGGTATACATATCTTACAATATTCATTTAATTTATTTATAAATTGTTGGTAATTTAAATTATTATCTATTTCCATGAAATTATTAGTGATAGAAGAGAAAAGAGACCAATCCGCTTTATTTATGTTCCATTGGAATTTTGTATTTACACATTCCGCTTTATTAACATTAATATTTGACTTAATAATAATAGCAAAATGATTTGATCCTAATGTCTCGTCCACAACATCCCAATCGAAAAAATGACTAATATTTGCTGAGCATATTGTAAGATCTATTGCAGATTTATTATTGCTATTCGGTCTACGCATCAAAGTTTCTTTACCATTATTTAAAATTACAAGATTACAGTCCTCAATAGCTTCTAACAGATTTTTTCCTATAGTATCTACAGTACTACAACCCCAAACATAATTGTGGCTATTAAAATCACCACCAATTATAAAAGGCTTCTCTAGACTATTAAAAAACTTTTTCCATTCATTTAGAGTGATTTTAAGATTTGGTTTTACGTATATTGAATAAATGTTTAACTTTTTTCCGGATTGAATTTTAATTGATATGCTATTGCACATTATGTCATTAATTTGGTAAAAAGTAGGACTGTTGTAAAATTTTATTAATTTTTTCAAAAGGATGGCTACTCCACCATATCCATCATCTCTATCATTCCTAAAGACATTATAACCAGTAAAGTTAATAAAATTACTTTTTTTTTTAACCAAGTTTCTGATATTAATCCTATATCTATTTTATTGTCATACAAGAATTTTTCTAAATAACCCTTATTTGTTTTAATTGATCTCGCATTCCATTGAAGAAATGAAACGTTAGCCATCACGAGGTAATAATAATTGTGAAATATTGTTTTTTAATAATTCCAACGTTTTTTGATCTAAATTGTGATTAATTTGATTTAATGTTGCTGAAATAAAGTTTACTATTATTTCTCCTATATTATTTTGATTATCGTTTTGTGTTTGTGTTGTGTTAGAATAAATGGGATTATTAAAATTATAACAAGGCTGACTTTGTATTCTTGGTGTTTGCAAAATTTTTCTGCGTGCTTCCATTGTTTCTTTATCTACACTACTAGAATCAATACTACTTGATCTTTTTCGTTTAGATATTGTATATTTATTTGAAGTATTTTCTTGGTCTTTACTTACTGTTGAATAACATTTTTTATATTTATTATTAGCTTCATAATATGTTATATTTTCATTATTCATAACTTTTTTAATATATTCCTGTTTTTGTCTTTCTGTACAATCTGCTCCCTTGTCAGTAGCGCTGTGTTTTCCTTTGCACAATACACAAAGTAAATTATTCGGATTGGAACAATTAGATTTGTTGTGTTCTTCGCCACATCTTTCACACCTATCTTTTCCTCTACATTGGGCACTTATATGCCCAAATCTCAAACACTTTAAACATTGGATTATTCTGGGTGTATAATTTTCCACCTCGTATATCATTTTTTCTATTATTACATTTTTTGGTATAGACTGACCTTTAAAAGTGACAATTACGGTTCCTGTTTTTACATAATTAGTATTACCATTATCTTGAATCACTTTCCGCATAATTCTTTTTACATGTAATACTTCGAATTTAATTCCAAATCTAGGTTTAATTAATGATAATAAATCATTATCTTCTATCTCTTTATCTACCAATTTTATAACACCTTTCTTTTGAGTAAAAAACGTTGGAATATATGCCTCATACTCTTTGCTTTTAAGAATTTGAGAATCAATTAATTTATTAGCACTAGCAAAATTATTTAGTTCTACCTTGATTTTATTTCTACCAACTACTGTAATTTGTGTGATATTATTTTCAATTTCAGGTACTGCACTTAAAATCAAACGGGCCGTGCCGATCCTGTGTAATCGACCAATGTTACCGTTTTTATTTTCTATGTGTACTATATAAGGTGCATTATCTCCAAATTGATATCTATGTTTTAATCTTAAATTTATTACTTTATTTAAATTTTGCTTACCTGACTTATCTGTTTGATTTAAATTTGTCAAAGTTTCATCGTTATTGCAACTAAATTTGTTACTTACCTCAATAGTACTACTTGTTTGGTTTTGTTTGTTTGTTACCTTATTATTTACTCTATTGTTATTTTTATTTAATTCCTCATATTCCATCATCCCATCTCCTTCCATTTCTACATAAAATTTACCTTTATCTGGAGGTTCGGGTGGTATACCTTCCATATTATTTGTTTCCTGAAATTTAACTTCTAGGCGCTAAATTTCACACTTTCTTACAGATCACTGGTTTAGTACTTCTTTATACTACTCTTAATACTCAAAAAGTTAAGAAAAAACCTTAAAAATTAATAATTTTTAGGAGAACTTCTAAATAAACTGCCTTTCAATTTGACGTTTATTTGACATTCCGAAAAAAATG
The DNA here is from genome assembly GCF_917563875.1 of Diabrotica virgifera virgifera. Taxonomy (NCBI): domain Eukaryota; kingdom Metazoa; phylum Arthropoda; class Insecta; order Coleoptera; family Chrysomelidae; genus Diabrotica; species Diabrotica virgifera. The sequence goes on along the minus strand of NC_065445.1, from coordinate 173,113,839 downwards.
TAAACGAGTACATATAAATTGTTTATTCATGTTCATTAAAGAAAAAAAACCTGTAGGTAACGTTAGTAGGTAAACTAAATAAATAAATTTTAAAATAAAATTGAATACTTATTTTGCAAATATCCACAATGAATATTTTTTAAGCTCCTACGTTGCTTAGCAAATCAGTGGCTTTGTTGTTAACTTGCAAATGTTCCCAAAATGTAAGCATTAAGGAAGATAAGGTTTTAATAATATTGGCCTTTCTTTCTTCAGTGATACCTCTTATTGGTTTATTCATTTTGGTAAAAAGCCCTCCATTTTCAAGTTCTCATTTAAAAAAAAAATTTAGCTCAAGTTCTTCAACTTGAGTTTTTTTCCTGTTATTGCTCGAATTTGCGCGGTTGTTGTTTCTCTAATTTATAAATTGAAGAATGATCATCTCACTCATAAAAATTTTCAGGTGTAATAGATAACTTTTACTTTGCTGAAATTAGCTTTTTGGACAACATCAACAAAATCTTTAAAATCATATATCTTTGGATTTTTTTTCATAGAAGCTTCTACTTGATGATGCAAATTGTCCACAAACATAAACGTATGCCCAGGTTCAAAGTATTTAATAACAATCTCGTTAATAGAGACCTCTGGTGAGTTAAAAATGTAAGTTAAGAAAGTAAATAACCTCCAATTTTTATTTTGTGACGAACAGTTTTGTCTACCCATATCACAACATGCTCATAATCTCTCATTTCTAAATCATTTCTAAAAAGAAATTGTAATACATGGTCACCAAGTCTCCTTTTTGCCTTCCTGTGAGGCCTTCATGCCAAAGTAGGGCAATCGGTATAACTTTTTTCTGTTTTGTGTCAATCGGAACAAAACTCTGATTGAATACTATGATTCTTGGACAAAATATCGCCTTTTTAAACATATCCAATCTGGGGAGCGTGATAACTTTTTGAAGATCTCCCGAAAAATAGGTACTCAGTTTTATCATTTAAATAATCTTTGTGGTATTATAATATCACCCTGTACAAAAGATGTTTGATTGAAAGTAAAGCATATCATTAATTGCCCGCCCTTGACCAAGACTGGCACGTGAGGTCGCAATAGTTCATTCTATATATATATATATATATATATATATATATATATATATATATATATATATATATATATATATATATATATATATATATATATATATATATATATATATATGTTCGGAAAGATTTCCGCGGTCAGGTAAATGAAAATTACTAAGTTCTCGGGAAGAACCGCGTTGAGAATTTATAACTCGACGTTTCGGCACCCTTTTTGGAGCCATTATCAAGAGGGGTATGGTTCCGTTCGAGTTCGGGGTCTCAATCTGCCTACTCCCCTCACTCGTGACGTACCAGTAGTGTCTTGTTCTCTAGGAGAACGGTCAAGCGGCACTGAGGTCTCAATCTGCCTACTCCTCAGTGTCGAGTGACGACCTGTCTTCGCCTGTGTAGCTCCTTTTATACTCTCAGTGCGCGCGGGAACTGTATGCGCGGGAGAGGCCTGAGTGGGATCGACTGACGTGGGGATTCGCCGAAGCAGCGGTCGCCATGTTGCCGGCAGTCTTTTGGCGTCATCGCGTGTGTTTAGGCTGTGAGGGCGTTTTTCAATTTCGATGGCTTCACGGATGATTCTCGATTTTAAGGAGCGGACAGGGGCGATGGTTTTTGCTTTCTCGAAATCTATTTGGTGACCTGTCTGAATATGATGTTGGGCAAGGGCTGAAGTAGTGTCGGAATGTTTTACAGATATGGAATGTTCGTAGATACGGTTTTGGATTCGTCGGTTTGTCTGTCCTATGTATGTCCGTGGGCAACTGGAACAAGGTATCTCGTAGACACCATGGTCTTCATTGGGGATTTGGTCTTTTACGGATCTGACAAGATTGCACAACTTGGAGTGAGTAGTGAAGACGGTTTTGATATTTAGAGGGGTAAGAATTCTACTAATCTTGTCAGTGACACCTTTGATAAAAGGTAGAAAGATTTTGGGTTGATCGGGCGGCAAGTTTTCTTTATATACGGACTTCCAAAAATTCATAAGCCCAACGTTCCTCTAAGACCCATCGTCAGTGCATACAATTGCCCCACTCAGAAATTGGCAAAACATCTCGCCTCATCCCTACAACCACTAGCCGAAAACGCCTTGTCATTCATCAAAAATTCTTTCCATTTCATTGATCTTCTGAAAAATATTTCTATCTCATCCTCAGATATTCTAGTCAGTTTTGACATTGTTTCTTTATTCACCAACATTCCTATTGATGAAACCATTTCCATCTTGGACTCCAAACATCAAATCCCCCAAGACACATTATCTCTTATAAAACATTGCATGTCTAACACATACTTTTCATTCCAAAATCAATTCTACCGTCAAATCAAAGGTGCCCCAATGGGATCCCCTCTCTCTCCCGTAATAGCTGATATCTACATGGAGCATTTCGAAACAATAGCCCTGTCATCATCAAATCTCAAACCCACTTGCTGGTTACGGTACGTTGATGACACTTTTGTCATTTGGCCCC